>NC_132921.1:24498123-25169373 GCF_047675955.1 Chlorocebus sabaeus
TAATGAAGAGATAACATTTTAAATTTAATCAACTTAATTTAGCAAATCTTAAATATACATATCCCATCAGTTTATACATGTTTAGGTACATATGTGGATACTTATATAGATATGTGTGTGTGTGTGTGTGTGTGTGTGTATTGCAATGAAACTAATATATCAACACATTGCTGATAGGAGAATTGCTGCTACCCTTTGGGAACTAATTGCACAATATGATTAATAATTTTGGAAGTTTTCATTACACATAGTAGAAAGTTCAATGCAATTCACTTCAACAACAACAACAACAACAAGCCTGTAATTTCACATGATAAGAATTCCAGAAGGAGAGAAATTTAAGGGCGTTAATTTAATGGTTCAACAGATTACCAGGACTGAGTTTCTTTCTGTCTTTCTTCTGTGTCATGTGCTTGTGAGCTAGTTCTCCTCAACATCACATGGTGATTGCTACAGTTCTAGGCATCACATCCTTATCCACCAATAACAGAAAGTTTAAAAAGGGTGATCTTATCCTTAAATCTGTTTTTAACATCTAAGAAACCATCACCTGAAATCTGAAATCATCCTGGCAAATTTTCATTCACCGATTATTAAATAAAATTAAATCATATTCTCTTTTCTAAGCCAATCACTGACAGAGGGAATATAATTACTATGGTGGGCTTTTTCTAACCATTGAGCTTGAACATGGGTCCACATTTCCTTGAAGTATGTGGCTGAATAGAAGATGATAGACACCTGGGATAGAAACAGGGTACTCTTAGTAAGAAGACGAAAATTGATGTTGGATATCTACCACCAAAATTGCTCGCCATGTGTATCAAGAGTTATATCCATGGCTTTTGACCCAACAACTCTACTTGTGGGAATTTCTTGTTAAAAAATAATCTAAAGGTGTTTATTTAAAATACTCATTAGTGCACCGTTTATTTTAAAACTATAACATAATGTCCAGTAATATAAAAATTACTCACTTAGATGATTTCTATTAAATGAAATATTATAGAATTATTGGAATGATAATTATAAAACATTATGGCATTAAGGAAATGTTTAGTACATAATGCTAAGTTTAAAAAGACACAATTATAATTACAGTATGATGGCAGCTATATAAAATATGGTTTTATTTTTAAAAAGATATCGTGATTTTTTCTTTGCATTTTTAAACATTTTGCTAGCTTATTTTTAAACTAACAAAGAGCATAATGTATTATCTACAGATAACACATTATCTGTAGAAATGATAGCATCATTATATAACAGTCTAACAGTAGGCTGTTGGTTAAGACATAATCAGATATCTCAAAATTGGGAATGTTTATGAGGCTATTACATAAAATTATGTAAAAGTTCCAAAATTATTTAAATGGAAGTAACTCAAAAACTGAGTTGAACTCAAGGCATTTAAAAATATATATTTCAAATTTATATGATATACAGTATTGAAAAAGCTATACAATTTTCCATATTAGTTGGGTTAAAAAGTGCCCTTATTCTAGTGATTCTGTTTTAGGTTGGTTTTCTATATGACCCTATCAGAGAAAGTTTGTCTTTTTTTCTGCTTCTAGTAAGCCTTGTAGATATCATTGGCACATTTATTTTTCTTTGATTTCTTTGGGAGAAGGAGGCAACTGGTCCAGCTTTTTATGTCTGAGGTCCAGAAAACATACACCTGGGAAAGGCTACTGAATGTTAATTAGTCTTTCCTGTTTCTGAGTCTCCTTGCATAACAGTCTTCCTCCTGCACATGACCCTGTCGTCAACTGTCTTCCTGAAATGTTTATAAATAAAACATGGAAAAAAGTATGTGATCACAGCCCAGGATTAGGCTTAAGCCATGTCTTTAGGGTTGTTGCCATAGCAGAAATGTATCCAGGATCAAAAAACACTCTTAGATCACAGGACTCTTTCACTTTTTATAGGCTGTGTAGCACCTGGTCTATGGAATGCATACATTTCAGCACAGGGTGGCTGTGCTCTGTCACAAGCTCCTCAAAAAGGAGAAGTTATCTTATGAGTGAGGGCCCTATATACTATGTCATGTACCTTGTCTTTGTGGAAGAAACAGGGCCAGAGAGGGCAAATAGATTTGGTAAAGAGCGAATGAGACAGCAGAAATATAGAGATATATTGCTAATAATATTCATTTTTTGAAAGTAAGAAGTTAATGCCTCCATGTAGGACAGAATGGGGTTGTTGATATTTTTGTTCTTTTTATCCTTGCTCCCCAAGCACTTATCTAAGGATATCTAGAAGAGCAGGACTGGACTGAATGGGGGTAGGGGTGCTGTCCCAGGGAATGGGGGAATAGCTCTTGGGATTTTGTGGCTTTTTATGTCCTCACTTGTCCTTTTTCATTTGGGTTTCAGTGTCCTGTCTGAGGAGTTTAATTGGCTCCAGAGCAGTGACCTCTATTCCCTTCACCAGACAGAGTGTCTTCTATGACCACAGTAGAATTCAGCTAGAAGGAAAAAGTAGGACAATAACTAGAAAATTTCCAAAATGTTTAGAAATTAAGCAATAACATTTTGAATAATGCGTGAGTCAAAGAAGAAATAATAAAAATTAAACTGAAATATCATTAATGTGGCATATCTCAAAAACTTGTGACATGCAGGTAATGCCATGTTTAGAGGGAAATTTATAGCCCTAAAATGTATACATTAGAAAATGAGAAACTTGAAATCCAATGACGTACCTGACACTCAATAATTTAGGAAAAGAATTTAAAATTAAATTCAAATAAAGTAAAATAAAGTAATAAAAATTTACTGAAAATTACAGCTCACCAAAATTGAAAATGAGGAAATAGAAAAGTCAAACAAAAAAAATTCTGTAATTTAAAATCTCCTTGAAAAGAAAATTTCAGGTCTGCATGGCTTCACTGGTCAACACCTCCAAGCATTCACAAAAATGTAATACCGTAGTTCTAGAAACTCTTCTGCAGTATAGAAAAACAAATAGCATTTTTTCAGCTCACTTTGAGGCTAGTATAATTTTGATACTAAAACCTGACAAGGATATTATAATACAGTAAAATTACAGACAAGCCTTTTTAATGCAAAGTATAAGATGAATAATGTATCATGACTATATTGAATGTATCCAAGAAATGTAAAGGGTTTTTTTTAACATTCAAAAGTCAATTAATATAATTCACATCAACAACTGAATAAAAGAGAAAATTATATGGCCATTTCAACACACGCAGGAAAAATATTTGAGAAAATTCAATGTGATACATAATCTATGTTCTGAGTACTCACAAGTTTGACTTTTTACATGACAACATTTTTGAATCCAGGAAACCTTTTTTTCTCCTTAAATATCTGGCTCTTGAAATCAAAAAGCAGAATTTTATTGATCTTTGTCTCTACATACTGACTTTTTTAAGGTTTCTTTTGAAAGCAAAAGGTTGATTGTCTTCATGGTATTCAGTTGTCCAGGATACTTCCTCCCACCTAAGCGATGTGTGCCTCAGTCTCAAATGTAAAAGGCCATTGGGCAGTAGAAATTAACAGGGATGAAAATAAACTAGGTAATATTTTAATATATTACCTGGTTGTTTTAATAATAGAGAATTCTATGATGAGAGTCCATTGTTCTTTCTTAGAATTGCCTATAGCTACCATTCCATGGAGATTTCATTTTCTCCTCACTGACCTCTGGAAGAGTCTATTTAATCCTTAGTCACGTGTTGTATTTGCTAATATAATTTGTTAGTAGTCTACAAACCATTTGTTATAGATACCCCAATGCGTACTGTCCTTTCTCCATTAGTCATAGGTCCAACCATCAACTGGGCGACTCTCCACTCTCAGTGCTGCGGCCATTGTCAGGGTCCAGTATCCTTCAAGTCATCCAAGTCTTTTGACTCAGACATGCTGGGCATTACAGAAGAAGGTTTAGAATCTCTTTCTCATCTGGCTGCTTTCTGCTATGTTCACTTCACATCTCTATCTTCATATTAAACTGTCCCAAAAAGGCATTGTCAAAATCAGCCACAAATTGCAGGGTGCTCATTTCCATCACCAACATCCAGAAACTAGAGCCCTTTTTTAACTTTAGCCATCTCAGTGGGTGTGAGATGGGATCTCATTGTGGTTTTGATTTGCATTTCCCTAATGACTAATGATGTTGAGCACATACTCTTATGCTTACAGATCATTTGTGTGTCTTCTTTGGATACATTTTCATTCAAATCCTTTGCCCACTTTTAAATTGTACTTTGATCTTTTTATTAATAAGTGGTAAGAGTCCTTTATATATTCTAGATACAAGTACTTTATCACATGTGTTTTGTAAATATTTTCCCCAATTCTGTGCACCATTCTTTTACTTTCTTGATGATATCATTTGCAGCACAAATGTTTTTAACTTTTGTGATGTTCACGCTATCTATTTCATCTTTTCTTCCTTGTATTTTTGAAGTTGTGTCTAAATTAAAACCACAGAGAATTATGCCTTATGTTTTCTTGTAAAATTTTTATAGTTTTAACTCTTACATTTAAGTTGATAATGTACTTTAAATGAATTTTTTTATATTGTGAGTCAGGGGCCAACTTCATTCCTTTGCTTGTGGCTATTCAGTACTTTCCGAATCATTTGGTGAAAAAAAAAATGTTCTCTCCACACTGAATTTTCTTGGCACTTTTGTCAAAAATCAATTCATCAGAAATATAAGGGCTTGTTTCTGAACTCACAATTCCTATTGCATTGATCTATATGTCTATTCCTATGCAATACCGTGCTGTCTTGATTACTACAGCATTGTAGTAAGTTTTGAAATCAGGAAAGCTAGTTCTCTTGGGTGCACCTACTTGGAGTCAAGCCTCTACAAATGAGGCTGGAGGGAGAGAAATGCCAAAAGCCTGTCCTTTCCTGAATCAAACCATAGTCCAGACTTGGAGATGGAGGGAGAAGGAACCCCCATCTACTTGACTGTTTATGCCTAGGGCAAAGCTTCTGTAACATTGAGCTAAGGGTGGAGGTAATGGACTGGATCGTAGCTCAGATGCCATAGACTCTCACGGCTTTTATTGAGATTTAGTAGATTTTTTTAAATGAATCTTTCTGCCCTTAGGACAATTTTCAGAAAGACATTTTAAATGATTGCTCTGTATTTTTTTACCAGTTAAATTGTTTTGTTTTTGTTTTTGTTTTAGGAAAAAGGTGCACTGAGCCTCTTACTTTATTAAACAATTATTATTTAAGTAAATCTTGAAGGGATAATTGAAACAGCTCTTGGAAAGGTTGTAGTGAGAACTCTGCCTCCAGATGCATCTGCAGAGGTGCTACAAAGCGGTATCATTTTAGTTTATATAACCTACTCAAGGATCATAACAGTCATGAATTTACTCACTCATTGATTCATTTAATAAACATTTTACCATCTTTCAGGTACTACACTGGATAGTAGGGATGGGAAGGCACAAAAAGAACACATCATTAAGATGTGATCTGTGTTCTAGAGGAACTCACAGTCTAGTACATAAACAATGTCTCAGCCCCCAAAATAAGTAGGTTGGTGTATTTTATCCAAGCAGAATAATACTGCTTGTTATGGTAAGAATCTTATGTCTAAAGCAATATCATCCTGATTCTTGATATTCAATTCTTAATAATCCTTTTTTTAACTTTTATTTTAAGTTCAGGAGTACATGTGCAGAATTTTGGGTTTCTTACATAGGTAAATGTATGTCATGGGGGTTTGTTGTACAGATTATTTCATCACCCAGATATTAAGCCTAGTATCCATTAGTTATTTTTCCTTATCCTCTCCTTCTTCCCACCCTCCACCCTCTGGTAGACCCCAGTGTGTGCTGTTCCCCACTTTATGGCCATGTGTTCTCATCATTTAGCTCTCACTTATAAGTGTGAACATATGGCATTTGGTTTTCTGGGTTTCCTGGGTTAGTTTGCTAAGGATAATGGCCTCCAGCTCCATCCATGTCCCTGTGAAGGACATAATCTCATTCTTTTTTATGGCTGCATGGTATTCCATGGTGTCTGTATACCACATTTTCTTTACCCAGTCTACAAGGAGAACAACAAACCACTGCTCTAAGAAATAGAGATGACACAAACAAATGGAAAAGCATTCCATGCTCTTAGATAGGAAGAATCAATATTATGAAAATGGCCACACTGCCCAAAGCAATTTATAGATTCAATGCTATTCTCATTAAACTACCATTGGCATTCTTCACAGAACTAGAAAAAAACTATTTAAAAATTCACATGGAACCAAAAATGAACCCAAATAGCCAAGGCAATCTTAAGCAAAAAGAACAAAGCTGGAGGTATCATGCTACCCAACTTCAAACTATACTACAGAACTACAGCAACCAAAGCAGCATGGTACTGGTACAACAACTTTCATAGTGCAAATACTCCCACCATGGTCAATTTCAAGTTACCAATCAAAGTGAAGTCATTCAATGTGGAATTGAAGAGCCACGAACGCAACTGGCTCTTGCTAACTAGTGTATGCTATTTCCAGCACACCACAGAATAATCATGTTTTTAAGAACATTCATACAAGATATAGTGAAGTGCTTATAATACAATATTGAGTAGAAAAAAAGATACAAGACTATATACAGTAAGATTAAGTCTCAAATATATCTGCCTAATATTTTTCCCAGGAAAAGTTACTTCAAAATCTACCAGCACCTCCCAAAATTGCCGCTCCCAAATAAAACACTCTTGCCTGGCCTTCAAAGCTTCCTGCCATATGAATTCTCCCTACCCATTCAACTCAATTCCACCTTACTCCAATTCTATGTTCAGACAATTTTTTTTTCCTAGCAACACAATATGCTAGTATTATTGTATTACTCCTATAGTCTATTACAATTGTTGTTTATATAATAATAAGAAAAATGCTGTTTCTGTGCTCAAGGGAAGTAGCAAAATTCCTCTTAAGGGTGGATTCCACTGTTGGAAAAAATACTTCAATGGACTATTTTAATTAGACAAAGCTGGGACACAGGGACTTGTCTGGAATGGAAGCAGCTGAGACCGGTTTTATGATGCAGACAATTATTCTGCATAATGAAATAATGGGCTGTTCAGTCTCCCCAGATCACCACCTTATGTACTAGGAGGCAGGACTTTAGAGAATACTGAAAAAAAGGATGAAAAAGAAGAGGTGGAGGAAAGAACTCCCACCAATAAAGAAGAAAAAACAAACTACAAAATAGTGGCAGCAGGTCAGGATCTGACTGGGGCCGAGTTTTTGGTGACCTTCCCTAGGACGAATACCCAGATAACAGTGGAATAAGCTCTTGCTTAGCTAGAGAACGGCATTAGCACAAGGAAAGGAAGGAAGAGTGGGAGAAGCAGAGAGTGAGAGAGACCTGCAGATAGCTATCATTTGATACCCTGGGAATGACTCCTGGGGTTAGGAGGGGCAGGGGCAGTTAGTGTAGAAAAGATAGCATCACAGGAAGGAATAAACACCAGGCACAGGGAATTCAGGAATGTGGAGTGCCTGAAAGACGTTTCTTTCCCTCCACCTCTTAGAGGAATTCTAAGTGGTATTGAGATATAAAAGGGAAGTGTGACCCAGAATGCTGAGAGACACAGAGCTGCAATTTACAGTTATACCTTCTTTGGAATTCTTTACTTTTGCTCTATGCATTAATCTCATTTCCCCAATAGATTTTTCCAGCTCCTAAAAGAAGACCATACTTGCCATGTGTGTATATACACATATGTATATGTAGATATGTGTATGTAGATATACATACATTTGTAAACACATATTTGTGTTATACATATATATATTTTAGAGTTCCTAGTCATAATTAATTCACCTTGCATATGGAAGGTCCTCTCAGATATCCTGCTGAACAGCTAGGAAAGAAAAGATTAAGTAATCACTCCTTTTGTGCTTGTTTTGTGTGTTTGGTTTCTCATTACTTTGTAGTTGGAAGGCAAATCTTTCTAAGTTTTGTAGTCAATCTTTGCTATGTTATGTTTTTAAATGGAGAGCTACAACCACTATGATTGTACTCCACAGAATATATTTTATGTGTAATGTCTTTTCTAGCACATATATAGATCTCTTTTGAAATGTGGTATCTATATACCTTTTAAACACGTCTGATACACATTGAATTTTTTAATGCTTTTTTTTTTGGCAAACAGATTGAGAGGCATTGTCAGCATTTCCACAGCAGTGTAGTTGTCATGTTCACAACTAAGATAATGTGTATGTCAAAGAAGAGTTTTATGCTTCATCAAAACCAGCATTCATGTAAATATCTAGGTTACCCCGATAATTCACGTCGCCTCTAACCTCTATTCAATGTCGTCATAATTGTCAATTTCCAAAGCAGACTGAAAAAATGTTATTATATCAGAATATGGTAAGAATACTGCTTGCCAAATATAATCAACTGTTATTTACTTCCAAAAACATTACGTAAAGACAAAAGAATAAGTGCTACATATTCTTGGACTTCAGTAACAAGGGAAAACGAAAGGACTCATAGTCTTAGCAACTGAAAACTAAAAGTGAAAGCGGTTCTTATGCTGCCCTGATGAAAGGGCTTGAAAAAGGTGCTTTATTTTTCTGCGCCTCAATTTTAAGTTTTTGTCATAACAATGATACCACTTTTCTGGTGTTTCATTGAAAGAGATAATACCACTTTGAATCCCTCTCTTCCAGGAACCCACCCCCATCTCCCCCGTCACAGTTGAGTCTCCAGGCAGTTACTCCCCATCTTGTGTTTATTATACTTGAGTAATGTTTAGCGAACTATCAAAGAAAAGATTGAGAACCTCAGCGAACTAACAAAGAAAAGATTGAGAACCTCAGTTTCATCCTAAATGAGATGTACAAATAAATATTTTCCACAAAATAGTTATAACTAATCCTTATTGAACACCCTTTTTGTGTCAGGGACTGTACCAAGTACGCTACAAGTATTAGCACATTTATCTTCGTGTGTTTAGTATTAATACAATTATATCACTGAAACCACAAAACCAATGAAATTCAATTTGACAGTATGAATTTTAAATGGAATAGACTATACTGTTTTGCAGAAACTAAACCTGGAATATGGGGCTTGATTATGGAAGAAATAGAGCCTTACTTATAACTGAAATCTGCTTTTGTGGTATAACTTTAGTATTATTTATACAGGGAATGCTTACTAACTACATGCAATGAAACTGGCGTTGGTAACATCAAAGCTTTATTTGATAATTAAGATAATCAAGTCCATTACTTAACGACTCAACTTTAATGCAATGTCCCTTGATCTCTCTGGAATGCTGACTTGTTCACCTGGAAATAAGGATCACGTGACAGTGTTATAGAAACCTGCATTAAATGGGTAACTAATCCAATGACACCTGGAGTCAGAATGGGACTTCCTTGAATGCTTGTGGTTGTGGTGAAGATATAATCCTGCCATGCAAAGCCTTTTGAGTCTCCATGACAATATTATCATGTATATTTTATGACTCGATTCTACTTTTAGGTTTCTCCATTTGGACTTCTGTGAAATCTGCATTTATACAGTAAGTTGTGCTGTCAGTTGACCTTCACTCGTAAGATGCATTTATAATCATACATGCATTTGTAAACTTAAATTAAAAGTCAGGTATTGAAATAGTTAAACAAAATTCTACATTTCTTAAAGAAGTTGTGGATGCTCAGGTTTTCTGTGCTCCCATTTGAGAGAAATGGTCTATATCAGTCACTTGGCGTTTCATTATATTCTTCCTGGTGCTGTTATTTAACCTTTTATGTATATTTCCACATCCTATTTTATGTAGAATTAATTTACACATTTTTGAATAATGCAAAAAGGCATATGAAACCTTTTAAAAGTATATCTATATTTCTGAGTAACTTGCCTTACTGCCAACTTTTGAAGGCCTTGTGTTGATGTATATTTTAGAATGTTGTGGTTGGAGAAGGTGGCAGCAGTATGTGAGAGAGTTTCCAACACAGCATCCACCTGCCCAGTTACCTCTTGGTGCCATTTAGTCCTGATTTCCCATTACATCATATTTTTTATCTTGAGGTGTATGTTTGCAATGGTTAGGATCTTTAGAATATATCTGATGAGACTGCAATTATAAAATATTCATTTTTATGATGGCCATCAAATGAAGAAATAGGAATCGTCTATGTATATGTAATTTTTTTACATTATTATGTCATTCTCATGGTCTTTCTAGTTTTCCTTTCTCATCTTCTCTCTATTCAGGATACTAGATATTTTCCCCCCATTATCTCAAGGTAGCATATGACAGAGTAAAAAGCAAAAAAAAAAAAAAAAAAAAAAGAAAGGATGCACATTTTATCTTTGTGTTTCAAAAGTAGCAGGGAATGAAGAGGCATAGAGAAAACATTTGAGAATAGCTATGCCACCTCTCAACACATGGACACATACAATCTCTCTCTCTCTCTCTCTCTCTCTCTGCCTCTCTCTGTCTCTGCCTCCCTCTCTCTTTCTCTCTCTGTGTGTCTCTTTTTCTTTCTTTCTTAAAAAAAATCCCTAGGTAGGAAAATGTAGAAGATCAAAAGAAGAGAAAACAATGATGAGAGTAAAACTTGGGTGAGCACTGTTGAGGGTAGCTTTCCATGAAGGACCCTGGAGAGGTGAAGACTAAAGTGTGATCTCTGAGAGCCTGGGAACCTGATCTCTGTGCCCATGGTAGACTTCTGAAGAGGGACAAATCATAAAGAAGAAATGGTTAGTGTATTTTGGCTAACAGGCCTATAGACAACCACATTTTTTGTCCTACTTTGTGCTTAAGAGTAGCATAATTTCCATGCCCCTGAGTATGGCACAAGAAGAGAGGGACTCTTTCTTCTTACAAGCAACCTACATAAACAGAGAAATAAGGACCATATAAAGTGATAAGTTCCTAGATGCACAGTCAACATTGAAGATCCAAGGACCTGACACAATATGCATTAGTACTGTATAAGCATCAACAGCTGAGATATGGCAGCAGGAAACAGAGGACCACAGACTGACAGAAATTATTCTACCACATAAGGTGTTAGTCAGGGTTTTCCAGAGAAACAGAGCCCGTATCTGCTGTCTGCAAGCTGGAGGGTCAGGATAGTTTGAAAGTCTAAGAGCCACTGAGTATAGATCTGGTATAGATTCATGCCCTTGTCTGAAGGCCTGAAAACCAGAAGTACCAGCTCAAGCAGTCAGGCAGAGCATAAATTCATCTTTTCTCCATCTTTTTAGTCTACCCCGCCTCTAAACAGATTGAATGAGGCCCATGTCCACTGGAGAAAGCTATCTGCTTTACTAAGTTCACCAATACAAACACTAATCTATTCTAAAAACACTCTCACAGGTACACTCAGGAATAATGTTTAACCAGGTATCTAGGCATTCTATGACCCAGTCAAGTTGGCACATAAAATTAACCATCACACAGAAGATATGTGTTGCTATGCCTTCTTGAGGAATTGACCCTTCTATTACAATAAAATAATACCATTATCCCTAATAAAATTCTTTGCTCTGAAATCTATGTTGTCTTTTGGTAAGTAGATAAGTAGATTTCAGCTTTCTTTTGATAAGTCTTAGCATGGTATATCATTTTCCTCCCTTTTACTATTGTCTTATTTGTGTCTTTATATTTAAAGTCCCTTTCTTATAGGCAGCATATAGTTGGGACACTTTTTTCAATCCAGTTTTACAACCTCTGCATTTTTTTTTTTTTTTTTTTTTTTTTTTTTGAGATGGAGTCTCGCTCTGTTGCCCAGGCTAAAGCGCAGTGGCACGATCTCGGCTTACCGCAAGCTCCACCTTCCGGGTTCACGCCATTCTCCCACCTCAGCCTCCCGAGTAGCTGGCACTACAGGCACCCGCCACCACGCCCAGCTAATTTTGTTTTTGTATTTTTAGTAGAGACAGGGTTTTACCGTGTTAGCCAGGATGGTCTCAATCTCCTGATCCCATGATCCGCCTGCCTGGCCTCCCAAAGTGCTGGGATTACAGGCGAGAGCCACTGCGCCCGGCCAACCTCTGCATTTTAACTGAGGTATTTAGACTGATTACATTTAACATGATTATTTATGTGATTGAGTTTAAATCTATCCCACTGTTTTTTTGGGTTTTTTTTTTTTTTTTTTTGGACTTCTTTCTTCATAAAAATTTTTTCAAAACAATTTGTTGTTCAAAAATAATTTATTGTTATAGTCTTTGTTGACCTATTATCTATAACTTTTTGTTATCTTAGCGGTTGCTTTAGGGTTTCAATATCTGCTATATATCTTTAACTTATCAAGTTATATTATACAAGTTCAAATATTCAAATTATACCACTTCACATATAATACTAGAATCTTATCAACATATTCTTTCCCTAACTTTATGCTTCTGCTGTTATACTTTCACTTTTAGATATGTTATAACTGCACACTAAATTATTTTTCTTTAATCATTTATTGTTTAACGTGATTTAAGTATTAACTAAAACATATATATTGATATATTTTTAATTTCAGTAGCTTTTGTGGTACAAATGGTTTTTGGTTACATGGATGAATTGTATAATAGTGAAGCCTGAAATTTTAGTGCAGCCATCACCCAAGTAGTGTACATTGTACCCAATATGTAGTTTTTTTATCCTTCTTCTCCCTCCCACCCTCCTCCCTTCTGAATCTCCAATGCCCATTATACCGCTTTGAATGCCTTTGTGTACACGTAGCTTAGCTCCTACTTATAAGTGAGAACATTAGGTATAAATACTTGGTTTTCCATTCCTGAGTTACTCCTCTTAGAATAATGGCCTCCAACTTCATAATCCATCCAAGTTGCTGCAAAAGACATTATTTCATTATTTTTAATGGCTGAGTAGTATTCCACGGTGTATATAGACTACATTTTTTAATGCACTCATCAGTTGGTGGGCACTTAAGTTGGTTCCATATCTTCACAATTGTGAATTTTGTTGTGAAAAACATATGCATGCAGGTGTCTTTTTGAAATAATGACTGCTTTTCCTTTGAATAAAAACCCAGTAGTGGGATTGCTGGATTGAATGGTAGATCTACTTTTAGTCTTTAAGAAATATCCGGGCTGAGCACGGTGGCTCACGCCTGTAATTCCAGCACTTTGGAAGGCCAAGGTGGGCGGATCACGAGGTCAGGACCAGCCTGGCCAATATGGTGAAACCCCATCTCTACTAAAAATACAAAAATTAGACGGGCATGGTGGCATGTGCCTGTAGTCCCAGCTACTAGGGAGGCCGAGGCAGAAGAATTACTTGAACCCAGGAGGTGGAGTTTGCAGTGAGCCGAGATCACGCCACTGCACTCCAGCCTGGGTGACAGACTGAGATTCTGTAAAGAAAGAAAGAAAGAAAGGAAAGGGAAGGAAGGAAGGAAGGAAGGAAGGAAGGAAGGAAGGAAGGAAGGAAGGAAGGAAGGAAGGAAGGAAGGAAGGGAGGGAGAGAGAGAGAGAGAAAGAGAGAAAGAAAGAAAGAAAGAAAGAAAGAAAGAAAGAAAGAAAGAAAGAAAGAAAGAAAGAAAGAAAGAAAGAAAGAAAGAAAGAAAGAAAGAAAGAGAGAGAAAGAGAGAGAGAGAAAGAGAAAGAGAGAGAGAAAGAGAGAGAGAAAGAAAGAAAGAGAGAAAGAAAGAGAGAAAGAAAGAGAGGAAAGGAAGGAAGGAAGGAAGGAAGGAAGGAAGGAAGGAAGGAAGGAAGGAAGGAAGGAAGGAAGGAAGATGTACTAGTTTACATTCCCACCAGCAGTGTGTAAGTGTTTCCTTTACACCACATCCACACCAACATCTGTTGTTTTTTGACTTTTTAATAATGACTATTCTGGCTGGGGTAAGGTAATATCTCACTGTGGTTTTAGTTTGCATTCTCTGATGATTAGTGATGTTGATATTTTATCATATATTTTCATATGTTTGGCCATTTGTGTTTCTTCTTTTGAAAAATGTTTATTTATGCCATTTGCCCACTTTGTGATGGGATTGTGTTTTTTTTTCTTTCTGATTTGAGTTCCTTGTAGACTCTAGATATTAGTCCTTTGTTGGATACACAGGTTGTAAATATTTTCTTCCATTCTACATTGTCTGTTTATTCTGCTGCTTATTTATTTTGCTATATAGAAGGTTTTTAGTTTAATTAGCTCCCATTTTATGAATTTTTGGTTTTGTTGCATTTGCTTTTATGGTCTTAGTCATAAATTCTTTATTTCAGTCAATGTCCAGAAGAGTTTTGCTAAGTTTTCTTCTACAACTTGTATGGCTTCAGATCTTAGATTTAAGTCTTTGATCCATGTTGAGTCGATTTTTGTACATAGTGAAAGATAAGGATCCAGTTTCATTCTTCTACATGTGGTTATGCAGTTTTCCCGACACCATTTATTGAATAGGATGTCCTTTCCCCAATTTATGTTTTAGTATGCTTTGTCAAAGTTCAGCTGGTTTTAAGTATTTGGTTTTATTTCTGGGTTCTCTATTCTGTTCTATTATTCTGTGTATCTACTTTCATAGCAGTTCCATGCTGTTTTGGTAACTATAGGCTTGTAGTATAATTTGAAGTCAGAAAATGTGATGCCTCCAGATTTATTGTTTTTGCTTTGAGTTGCTTTGGCTATTCAGGTTCTTTTTTGTTTTATATAAATCTAAGGATTTTTTTCTTACTCTGTGAAAAGTGATACTGGTATTTTGATAACTGCATCTAATGTTTAGATTGCTTTGGGGAGTATGGTCATTTTAATACTGATTCCTCTAATCCATGAGCATGGGATGTATTTCCATTTATATAACATTTATATATTTACCAATGTAGATGCCATTTCCAGTGCTCCTCATTCCTTTGTTTAGATCCATATTTCCATCTGGTATCATTTTCTTTCTGTCTGAAGGACTTTCTTTTAGCAGGGGTCTGGTGTGGATGAATTCTTTCAGCTTTTGTATGTTTAAAATGTATTTAGTGTGCCTCCTATTCACAATAGCAAAGACTTTGAACCAACCCAAGTGTCCATCAATGATAGACTGCATTAAGAAAATGTGGCACATATACACCATGGAATACTATGCAGCCATAAAAAAGGATGAGTTCATGTCCTTTGTAGGGGCATGGATGAAGCTGGAAACCATCATTCTGAGCAAACTATCACAAGGACAGAAAACCAAACACCACATGTTCTCACTCATAGGTGGGAATTGAACAATGAGAACATTTGGACACAGGGTGGGGAACATCACACACTGGGGCCTGTCATAGGGTGGGGGGAGTGGGGAGGGATAGCATTAGGAGATACACCTAATATAAGTGATGAGTTAACAGGTACAGCACACCAACATGGCACATGTATACATATGTAACAAACCTGCATATTGTGCACATGTACCCTAGAACTTAAAATATAATAATAAAAATAAAATAAAATAAAATGTATTTAGTGTGCCTTTAAATTTGAAAAATATTTTTACTGGATATTGAAGTCAAGGTTGACAATTTGTTTTCTTTTAATACTTGAGATAATTTTTCCCCATTATCTTTTCCCTTGTATTGTTTTAGATGAGAAGTCTACTGTCATTCTTATCTTTGTTCTTCAGCATGTGATGTGTTTTCCTCCCCTTCTGCCGGCCTTTTAGATTTTTCTCATTATCACTGTTTTTGAGCAATCTGATTATGATATGCTTTGGTATTTTTTTTCTATATTTCTTATACTTGAAGTTCTTTGAGCTTTTGGATCTTTAGGATAATAGTTTTTACCAAATTTGGAAAAATTTCAGCCATTATTTTTTCTAATAATTTTGTCCTATCCCTTTGGGACCTCCACTTATATTATTAGGCCACTTAAAATTTTCCCACAGTTCACTGATGCTCTGTTCATTTTTAAACATTCTATCTTCTCTCTGTTTTTCATTTTGGTAGTTTGTATCACTATGTCTTCAAGTTCACTAATCTTTTTTTTCTGCAAGGTCTGATTCAGTGTATTTTTCATTGTTAAATAGTGACGCAGACATTTGTACATGAACAAGTTCAAATACCTATGTTGCTAATTAACTTTTTATCTACTTAGTAAACATATGGAATGTAGTTATAATAATGTTTACTGTCCTTGTTAGCTAATTTTAATGTTTGCATCAGTTTTGGTTCTGTTTCAATTAATTTATTTTTTTCTCCTCATCAGTGGTTACATTTATGTGTGTGTGTGTGTGTGTGTGTATGTGTGTGTGTAGTGATTTTTGATTGAATGCCATTTTAAATTTACTTCTTAGGCACTGAATTTATTTTATTTCTGTAAATATTTGTGAGTTTTGTTCTGCAACATAGTTATTTGGAAACAACTTCATCTTTTCCGGTCTTCTAATATTTGTTGGGCAGGACTTTAGCAGTATTAATTCTGAGGTTAATTATTCTCAACTACTGAGGCAAGATCCCTTTGTTTATTCCCCCAGCACCATGTGAATCATGAGACTCTCTAGTCTGGTTGATGAGAACAAGTAGTACTGTCAACTCTGTGTGAGTGTGGGGCATCATTATCACTATCATTTCAGGAGAAATTTTTCACAGCCTTGAGTAGCCTCCTCACACATATAGTCTGATCAGTAATTAGCTGACTATTTAAGGAGGGGAGCCCTCTGCAGATCTCTGGAGTTACTCCTCTGTGCAGCTGTCTCCTTTCGCATACTCTACTCTATGTAATCTAAACCTCTTGCTCTCCTTGGTTGCTCAACTCTGCCTCCTTCACCTTAGGGATACTGCTAGGCTGTGTTTGGATTCTCTTCCTGCACTGAAACCTAGAAACTCTCTCAGAGAGGTATTCTGAAGCAATTGTAAAGCAGACATATTTAATTAATTTTAAACTGTCTTTAATTGTCTGTTATCCAGTGTTTTGAAAACCATTGTTTTATCTATTTTTGTCAAGGTTTTCATTTTGCTTTGCTTTCTTTTTTACTGTTTGAGGCAGTAGAGTAAACCTGATCCCTGCTATTCCTTTTTAGCCAGAAAAAGAAATTCTCTTATTATTTTTTAATTTGCCTCTTCACCAAGCAGCACCTATAGTCAATTTCCTGTGAGGTAATGGAGCATGCCAGCCTCGGACCATCTCCACAATGACGCCTTGGATATTCTACTTCACCATTGGGTCTCCAAGGTTACCTGAGTGAATGACTGTGCTGTAAAAATTTTTCTCTATCTAAGTGACAGAGGAAAACATAAAGTTTCAGATGAGTTTCCATGTAATATCATGTTTCTAGGTGTACTTTCATAAAACATTATTGATTCAAAACTCTTTAATTGGTAAGAGAAATCATTCAAATGATACTAGACTAAATTTATCCTTACAGTTGATTCTTTCTTCATAAAAAAGACAAGTATACAGTGTACAAAGGATGTCAACAAGAAAGGATATAAGCTAATTTTTTAAAAGCTACTTTTAACATAAGTAGATAATTATGAAAAAAAGTGTTGATCGTTTAAAACCATCATTGCCTATTTATTTAAACATGTTACTTAAGGTCTCTATGACATAGTTGAATAAATGAGATCTTTAAATGCCTAGTTGAGTTATTCTGTCTCATTATGAATTTTCTACAGATTTTTTAGTCACCACATTAAACACTGATAAGCACCTCTACGTGGCAGATGGTCCCTTTTTCTTTTATACCTGAAAGTAACATTTTTTTTTCTGTTAAATGTATTCTTCAATTCAGCCTGCATTTCTCTCTTTGAAATCTGAATTATATATTGATAATTGTGCAGGTTTTTAAATCAGTAAAGTCTTTTTGTGTACAGAAACCCATACTTCTCAGTTTAAGAAATAAAAGCTTTCAGAAATCAGGATCTTCCTGGCCCCAGTGTGGCAGGCCTCAACTGCCAAGCCAGAATCCTCTTGCATTTCAATTTTTCTACAGAAAGAAGGAAAAGATCATAAACTGAGAAAATATACCTTCAAATAGAGGTCTACCTATCTTTAAAAAAAGAGAGAGTGAGAAAGGTGGTTTTCCCAAGCATATTTTACTTTAACAAGAAAGTATTAAGAATTGATTAAGCTCTTATAAGCAGATTTTATACATTCTTATTCCTGATCTACACTGACCTACACACTACCCTTCAGGAGTCCATGAGAATTTACCCTGTTTTCTGTTGGGAATCCAGAGGATAGACAAGTATGGGGTGGAATAGGAAGGGCTTCACTGGGCATAAAGTATTGAAGATGAACCTTGAATCATAAATTGCATTTCAGGAGTGATGCCAAATGGGACAGCCAGAACAGAAGTTGAGGGATGGCACAGAAGGTGATGCATGAAGGAGCGAGGAAGTAATTTTTCTAGAGCATTGGGTTTATGTGAAAGGATGAAGGCAGCTAATACTGGAAGCAGAAGTCTGATCTCACTGTGAAAGGGCTTACATACTAAGCGAAGACACTTTTTCTCTAATTTGGTAGCCACTGGGGATCCCTGGACATTTCTGAGCCAAGGAATGATACAAAAAGAGATGTGCTTTACGAAGATCAATATGGAAACAATGGTCAGATTAGATAGTGGGCAAGATGAAAAGGAGAATGGAGCCCAGGAGATGAGAAGAAGAGGTGACAGCTCCCTAAATCTGCATGACCTTAGACAGTTCACAATGTGCTTTCACACACAGAACCTTACTTGATCCTTATAACAACCCCAGGATATAAGTAGGAAAGATATCTTATTCTACAGAGAGAAAAAATCAAGGCTCAATTCAGGTACTCTGATTTGCACCGTGTTCTTTTCACCATCCTGTGCTGTTTTCTGAAAATGTAGAAGTCAACCCACGAGAGAGGCCCTACTCTGTTGGGCCCCCCAGTCGTGCTCAGCCTCAGGGATTCTGAGGGCTCTTTCAAGGGCTGCAGTTGTGGGTTCAAGGATCTCAATTCAGTCGCTTATTTTCAGAATGACTTTTCTTATCTATTAAGTTTCCATATAAGATTTCCTTTGACAAAGTCCTTTCAAATACAAATAAATAAATCAAACAAAAATTATTAAAAATTGCCAATCCATAGAACTTGCTAATTAATCAGGTATGGTTATTGACAGAGAAAGAGGGAATCAAACCTTAGAATTTTGACCCTCGTATTCAGAACAATAGTAGCAGCAGCAACAAAGTAAGGAAAGCAGGCTGGGTGCGGTGGCTCATGTCTATAATCCCAGCACTTTGGGAGGCCGAGGCAGGTGGATCGCCTGAGGTCAGGAATTCGAGACCAGTCTGGCCAACATGGTGAAACCCTGTCTCTATTAAAAATACAAAAAATTAGCCAGGCGTGGTGGTAGGTGCCTATAATCCCAGCTACTCGGGAGTCTGAGGCAGGAGAATCGCTTGAACCTGGGAGGCAGAGGTTGCAGTGAGCCGAGATCACACCATTGCACTCCAGCCTAGGCAACAAGAGTGAACCTCCATCTCAAAAAATAATAATAATAACAAATAAGGAAGGCAGTGGAACTGGTTTGGGAAGGTGAATATGGGTTGGTTTGGAATGAGGATAAAGAATATTTAAGCATCCTTAGGATTTCAGGGATGATAAAGACCTAAAATTTTCACAAAGACTTGAAAATTTTACAAAAGATCCTAGCAATTAGTGTTAAACAGTAAGCCTGAAATGAATAACTCAATCATCAAGTACTTCAAAGGGAGCTATTGTGAACTCAGGTGGTCAGAGAACCCTTCATAGAAAGCTTGAGATTGAACTGGGCCATAAATACCATCTGGATGGTTGGAATGTGAAGGATTTGGACCAGTTGGTAGAAAGACTTGGGTGCTTAACAAAACTTGTCAATTCTGGGTAGCATCCATTTGATAAAAGATAGTGGTTTTAGTTTTGCAACTGTGTTAGCATGGATTCATTTTCTGCCAGAGCATAGAAAAATGTAGAAGGAAATTGCTTGAAACTCCCAAGAACCATCACAGACCCAGAGAAATCTGATGTCAAAGTTGGATTTGAGATGAAAGTCATGACAGCAATGAAACCAAAGTCCAGGAGCCAATCATTTATTTTTCCACCATGTCAAGGGATGAGGCCAACTCTATGCCAGACCAGAGAGTGGGATGTGAAATTTTAGCTTCACGAATATTTTTACAGTGTCACTAAAAGGATCGGATAGGAAGTAACCTCATCTACAAAGAGGCAGCAAGGACAGCGGCAGCAGGTGCCACAAAGGAGTCATAGCCAAGCAAAAGCCAAAGCACATGCAAAGATTTTCTGTCTGTTCTCACCCCCACGTAGTCAATGAAAAATGGTTTCATGTACAGACTCTGCAGTTACTGGACGTGGGTGGGAATTTTGCTGAAGCCACTTCTTTGTATGGGATTTCAGTTGTCCTCTTGCTCATAGAGTACCATTAAAAAGGTCTCAGGGGGCTGGGTGCTGTGGCTCAAGCCTGTAATCCCAGCACTTTGGGAGGCCGAGACAGGCGGATCACGAGGTCAGGAGATCGAGACCATCCTGGCTAACACGGTGAAAACCCGTCTCCACTAAAAAATACAAAAAAAAAAAAAAACAAAAACTAGCCGGGCGAGGTGGCGGGTGCCTGTAGTCTCAGCTACTCCGGAGGCTGAGGCAGGAGAATGGCGTAAACCCGGAAGGCGGAGCTTGCAGTGAGCCGAGATCCGGCCACCGCACTCCAGCCTGGGCGACAGAGCAAGACTCCGTCTCAAAAAAAAAAAAAAAAAAAAAAAAAAGTCTCAGGGAAAACAGTGAAAACAGCAAAAATACAAATATGCCCACCAAACACAAAACTTTGCCTTCTAAAAGTGTGTCACCTAGGAATTCAGCCTAAACAAAGGAACCCTAAAACATGTTCTTTTCCATTGTTCAGAAAGATTGTAAAAGTTTCCTAAATGTAATTTTTATCACCTTTCTTTTTTTACCATTTATGAACATATGTGTTTTTTATGATATTCACAACATGCTTGTGTCACAAGATTCAAATTTAATTTCCTGCAATTACTGCACAATATGCATGGCAAAAAAATGATATAAAAATGACAGAAAATAATGAACAGTTACTCCATTTCTGCTAAGTTACCTTTTGGAAATAAAAGTCAAGCATAACCCAGCTGAGCCTTTTGATTGGCTGCCGTGGTCCATGTTGTTTGGAGGCATTGGTAATAATCGTTAGAAATGTTCAAATCATCCGATAGTAGCAGGATTTAGTTTATTGGAAAATTATCATCCTGCACATCAGAGATTTAAGATAGGTTGTAACTTCCTTTGTATTCCTCAGGAAATGTAGAGTGATGGTGGTTAGCTGGTGGTTTATCAACAATGGTTTGCACCTTCAACTTGGAGTCACATGTACTTGAACTAATTTATTCATGTTATTATGTACCTCATTTCGTACAGGTAGCAATAATGAACTTGTAGATAAAGGCTTATTTAACACGGAGGTGGAGGATAAATTATTTCTACTACTGTTTCTGCAGAGGCTCTAAAACAGGGAGCTGAGGCCAGAAGACCTGGGTTTAAAATTCCTCTTCACCACTTCACCACTGTGACATTTACATGAGATTCTTAACTATACTAACCCTTAGTGTCCCCATCACCTAAATGGACATTAGAAAAGTTTCTGCTTTTAGGGTTATTGGAGATTAAGTAACGTAATGCATATAATATGCCTGGTATCATGTCAGCCCTCAGCATCTTAGCTACCATTACAATTATGATCATGGTGACAGTAAGATAAATGCCTGGAGCCTTTTCCAGTCTTGAAAATAATAGCTATGGTATATTGAGGTACATGTTGGAGTATAGTTGGTTCTGTTGCATGAGTGACACCTCCCACCTGTGTTTATTTGCTTAGTTTCAATTCAGGCATCCAAAAAAGAGATGGAACATGTTTTGTCTTACTAGGTGTAATTTTCATGAAATGTCATCCCTGAATTGGCTTAACTTCTCCCAAATGTTCATGAGTGGGAGAAAATTCTCAAGTAAATAGGAAAAGGAAGGAAAGGAGGGAGGGAGGGAGGGAGGGACGGCAGGAAAGTGTGAAGGAAAGAAAAAAGAAGAAAGAAGGAATTGCATAGGGTGACTGAACTTTAAAGATAATTTTCTTCATCAAAATTAAAAAGAAAAACAAAAAAGATTAACTTTTTAAACTAAGACATTGTCTTCTGAGTAAGGTTCGCTGTTATTGAGCATGTCGTTGTTATTGATCATGTCGTTGTTATTGATCATGTCGGCACCTGATGGGCTACAGCTCTGCACAGATGACCCATGCTTTAGTGGTTTTCACTCTATCAAATTGCAAAAAAGTCATATCCTGAATGGGAATAGGGCTTCCTATTCCAGCTATTTGTTTTCTTGAACAAACTCATTGACAAAAACCCATGCTATTGAGATATGAAATTATACAACAGAAGATATTGAGGGTTGTTTAAGACTCCTTCGTGTTGTCTTTATTCTCTGGTTGCCCATTATTTCTTTATATTTCATCTATTACCCTAGTTTTACCAAGTCTTCAGGCCCTTGGATAGAAGTTCACCAGAATGCACTGGTCTAGAATAAATCAAGACATCTTGAAGTGTTTGCCTGAAAGAAAGTAAAGGTGGGGAAGGGAGAGCACTAAAAGGAGATGGGTTCTCTGAATGGGACTGAATGAGAATGGCAAATTCTTAGTTTTATTCTATATGTTGGCTGCCTAGCACCCCGTGTTAAGAGTGGGCATGATCTTGTATCCAGGCTCAATGGAAACAAGTACCAGTCAAGACTGACTCCCAAGGTCTGCCATGGGCCCATGTAAGAGCCATGTTTATGTTATCTTTGGCCCGAAACTTAGGAGCCCACCTTGAATAGTAAAGGCAGGCGAGGGTACAGGGGCAGTGGCAATAAAGGAAACAAGGAAAATGAGCCATGGAATCCTATTTTTCACAGGGAGCTCACTCCTGCAGGTGACTCATGGGGCTTGGTTAGTGTTATGTCTCTGCTTTGCAGTAGATACAGTTCTACAACTGACCGTAACTATTGACTCCCTATGATTTAAACGAATGACGATAGACCAACTGAATGATTCACACGACCCCCACCAATCCCATACATACACTCTCTTTTTATTGAATGGAACTAAAAATGTCTGATGAGAATTTTGTTTTAAAGTCATTTGCCAAGGAATCTCAGGTCACCCTGCTTGCTAATAATTTTGGATACAGCTTTAGCACCTGGATATGTTTCATGTTTTTAATTTCCTGTGCTTCACATTGATTATTGAGACACTGTAATTTTTAAAAAGCCATAATTTTCAAGTTCTTGTTTATGATTGAATATACCTATGTCTTGCCTAGCACAGGGTACATTTTAAAGTGTGAGTAGCCGGTGCTTGAAACAGCAAGTTTTCACCAAAAAGCTATCTTGAAATAAAATTTTACACAGACCAACTTCACCATAAACAGAAGCCTCTCCTCACCATAATTTCCACGTCAGTTAACAACATGGAAACAATCCAGTGGTGTCTGCTTTAGCCCAAGGTCTTTCCCTCGGCAAATGCCCCCAAGCTTATTCCCCTCAATGAATTAAGGACTCATATATGGGAAACACGTATGTCTCTTTTGCAACATACACGTAAACATTCACAGAGCTGATGTGTGACCTCTGTTTTCTTTTGAATTAAGACCAAATGTAAAAGAAAATTCCTTAAAATGAAATGTTTTATAACAGTCACTCATTGAAAACGGTACTGGTAGACGTGGACTGAGTATCAAGATGCTGCTTCACCACTATCAAAAGTCAAAGTCAGCCAGGCACGGTGGCTCATGCCTGTAGTACCAGCACTTTGGGAGGCCAAGGCAGGTGGATCACCTGAGGTCAGGAGTTGGAGACTAGCCTGGCCAACATGGCGAAATCTCGTCTCTACTAAAAATGCAAAAAAAAAATTAGCAGAGCGTGGTGATCTGCACCTGTAGTCCCAGCTACTCAGGAAATTGAGGCACAACAATCACTTGAACCTGGGCAGTGGAAGTTGCAGTGAGCTGAGATCATGCCATGGCACTCCAGCTTGGGTGATAGAGTGAGACTCTGTCTCAACAAGAAAGAAGAAAAAAAGAAGTCAAGGTCAGTGACTTCTTTGCAGGAGTGCAGGTTTACAGCTGAAAGAACCCTTTCCTTGGGCTGCATTATTAATCCAACTGTAGTGTCTACTTCGTGCTCTGTGCTCTTTGGAACACACTTATTATATTTGTTTTCAGTTCTGGTTCCCTAGATGTAAGAGGATACAGTCATCAATTAGAATAGAACTGCCCAGAAAAGGACAAACGTAACAGAGAGGGGAGTTTGGAAACCACATTCTATGAGAAACAGTCAAAATGGATATGACTTTTTTTTTTTTTTTTTTTTTTTTTTTTTTTTTTTTTTGAGACGGAGTCTTGCTCTGTAGCCCGGGCTGGACTGCAGTGGCCGGATCTCAGCTCACTGCAAGCTCCGCCTCCCGGGTTTACGCCATTCTCCTGCCTCAGCCTCCGGAGTAGCTGGGACTACAGGCGCCCGCCGCCTCGCCTGGCTAGTTTTTTGTATTTTTAGTAGAGACGGGGTTTCACCGTGTTAGCCAGGATGGTCTCGATCTCCTGACCTCGTGATCCGCCCGTCTCGGCCTAAAAGTCTAAGTTGTCTTCATGTGCGTATTTGAATAATTTGGGGAAGAGGGCCACATGGTCTTTTTTGCTCCCTAGTGCAGAACAAGAGATAGGGTGGAGATAGCAGAGAGGAAAATTTTGCCGATACATAAAGTAGATCTTTTAAAGATGAGAAATTTGGGTATTTCATTATGAGACTTGTTCCAGCAAAGGTTGGTCTCTGTGCTTTGGCTGCTGTAAAGGGACTTCCCTGCCCTGAGAAGAGAGAGAAAATACCTTCAAAAGAGGAGTTTCAAATTCTCTAATTTCTTCCTATCATTCTTTAGTCAGTTTGTTTGGTCTTCAGAAATAGATAGATTCTGAAAGCAATCAATAAATGGATCCATTTGAAAATTATGTCAATCAGATCTTTTTGTAGATTAATCATATTATAAATGCATTTAAGTAACTTGCTATTTAAAGGAAATAGAATGTAAATCCTTTAAGAATCCTTCTGCAACGCAAATAATTACTTCCAAAATGAAACATTTTTATTTCCTCAAATTGGTTTTTTCTTACATAGATAACATCTGTGTTCCCAACAGTGCAGGATGCCCCCCAAGTAATTAAGTAGAAGAAATTCTGACTCTTTTGTTGTTAGGGATGCAACACTGAGGCTCCACCCTACTCCTCCTCTCCTTGAGTAAACACTTCATTAGAATGTTTCACACTGGAAATATTAACCCCAAATCAGGGAGCTACAACATTAACTTCTTGTGCCCTGTGTGGAGTTAAAGTCCTCTTTACTAGAGTTCCTTCCCAAGCCTAGCATTAACCAGCTAAGGGATCTGCTCCACCTGCTCGAACTTGTATGTTCTCATCTTTAAAATGGTGGTGATAGCACTATATGCCCTTGCCTGTGAGAATTACATCCAAATGTATTGCCAAATGTAAAATGTGTAATTCAAGGTGCCTTGGAGGAGCAGCTTCTCCTCTGCCTGGGCTGACCAACACAGAAATATTTGCAGACAGAACGAATCTTTACCGGACTCTTTAATCCAGTGTCAGGCAACAACATAGTTGCCTAAGTAGTAACTAGCCATGCACTTTGGTGCAGTTTTTTGCCCTTAGTTTCTCTAAAAGCATTGGGAATTAGAGAACTATCCCATCTAAAGCAAAGAATGACAATGACACTCTCTAAAGTTGTGATCAAGAATAAAGGTTTAACAATACACACTTAGGTAGGAGTAATATTTAGAAGACTTAACATAAAAATAGAGAAAATTACATAAAGCTTCATTTCATAATTTATGAAACCTTATTTTTAGGCTATGCAAAGTCTATGGTTTGCTTAGAAGTAGAATCACATTTTGTATGTTCTTGGCACCATTTAAAAAAAGTTTTCTCTTTCTGCTAAAGATTTGCAAGGTCTTAAATGGAGTGATATAAACTCTGTGATATGGGAAAGGCAGGGATGGAATGCAGACCTCCAGCCCCCACAGAATTCTATTTTTCCTATCTCTTTTGGAACATCTTTCTCTCTGAACCTCTGCCCCTTCCTTGGACCTTCCTTGTGTGAGCTTACTAAGGACACCTCTTGTATGCCTCCTGTTGTGTACTGCAATGATAACTGACCCTTAGATTTATGTAAACATGTCAAACAAAAAAATGAAATATTACTTTTTTGCAAATATTATAAACAAAAATTGCAATGGGATGATGTTAGAGTGAAAACCCTAATCTCAGGGATCCTGTTCTGAAGCTGTTATTCACATCTGTCTTGTCATTGGCCCCTTCCCTCATTTCAAATTATCATTGTTAACATCTATTGACCATTCACTATTAAATGGGGATATAATCTTAAACCTGGAGAGAAGGAATTTTGGATGTTATCACAGCCACAGCCAGACAACCTCTTCCATCACCTTCAATCTCATTGCTGTTAGGTTTGCAAATGCACTCATTTATGTGCATTTTCTTTTAACAAAATAACAGTTGATCAGTTGTAGGACATAGATTCAAATATAAACTCTTACCTGGAATCTTTTATTTTCTGTTATACATAAAATATACTTAAAGTGTTAGCATTCATAGGCTTTGCTCTCTGAAAATAAGATTTCAAAAATTCTCAAAAGGTTTTAGGTTAATTCTCCTAAATATCAACTCCTACCAAGGGTGTGTTAAACGTCTATTCTTGACTAAAGCTTTAAAGAGCATCGTTTTAAGTATGGGGTATAAAATCTTTCCTACAGTAACTTTCTTAAGTGAGCAACCACATTTCTTTGCTGATGTATCAGTGGTCACAAGTTTAAATCTTACTAAAACTCCAATTTAGATCTTAGTTAACGAAAATAATGTGATCTCCTAAAGGTCGTAAAAATAAACTTCTAAAAATAATTTTGTAAGTCATTGATTAATTTGGCAAATGTTTATTTGTGCCTTCTGGGCTCAGTGTACTATGCCAGATACTGCAGAATGTAGAAAATAGTATACAATGTGTTTCCTACCCTCTAGAAGAGAAGGGGAACTAAGACAAAGAAAAATATCACAACATGAACTGTAAGAGGCTCAGTGAATGAATGCCTGTGGAATTGAGACATCCATTTTCCGGGTTGATCATGGAAAAACTTCTTGGAGAAAGTAGCATGTGACCTGAGTCTGGAGGGTTGGGAGACTTTCGCTGGAAAATATAAGAGGGACATTTTTGCCCTGGATAAAGACGAAAGACATAAACAGAGGCTAACTAAAATCTGTTCCTGAAAATTCCTCTAACAGAAAACTCTTCTGAGTTTATTACCAAAAAAGAAAAAAGAGAAAGGACCAAAGTCTGGTTTTGAAGTCAGGATTTTTCTACATTGCTCTTTCTCACTTCATATCTTTAAAGTTCAAGCACCCTTTGAAGACAGTGCTCTGAAGCTTTTACAAACTAATCTGAGGCTATTTGTACCTAATTTATCCAGAGACAATCGGTCACTGTACTGCACACATGGTCTGCATATTCTGGATTGCTAAAGCCATTCTGATGGTTATTTTTATTGATTTTATGATGGTGATAAAAAGAAAGTGTGTGGTATTTGCGAAGATTTTTTCAACATTATTTGGATCTGGGATATCTGGTTGCATGCTCCTAAATAACAAAAACAAATGGATTTGTCTAAATTTGTGGCATAATATGGGAGTAACAGAAGAGCTTTTATCTGTCATTATAAGGAGTGCTAGGGCAAGAGGATTAGGGGAAAAGTCTTTGAAAATCAGAGTTCTTGTTAGTTCCTCTTAATGGACTAACAATTTAGATCTAATTGATCACGGCATTAATTGTCCATAATCTCTGTATGCTAGAGTAGCCTTCTGGGATATTACTAATCAAATTAAAACGAATTCAAAGCAATCTCCAATTACAGAATGTTTTGTCTCTCAGGCTTGGGGAGTCAGGGGCAATGTTGTGTTGATGACAGGCTGATTTGTGTGCCTGCAGAGCATAAATGGCCTTTTCTCAGACTCGTTTTCATGAAGTCGTGCTGCCTAGTGGCCTTATGTAATGCATCTAACAACAACAACAAAAAGGTGCTTTGAACATTTTCAAAGAAAGAAAAAATGCTGCCACAATTATGCTTTTAGCTCAAAAGTATGAATCTGCCTAACCCTTCATGCCAGGTATCTGTGGCGGCCTCATTCATTAACAACACACAAGGAGTGATGAAAGTCCTCACTAACCCTAAGAGAGTAGGTATTTTTGTTGCTGGTCAGTGTTGAATTATGCGACTTTATTGTTTTGGGTTCTAGGCCAAGGAGGAGACAAGCAGGCTTTCAGGTCTCTTCTTTAATGGGGCCAATTTTAGTTCTGTCACCACTGTGAGAAAATACAAGGAAAACAAACCAGCCCTTCCAAACCTTATCCCATGGCCTAATCTAGCCACATACCCTCTTGGGACAGGGAAAATTCCTCTCTAGTAAATGCAGTCTTTAACCAACAGTGGTGGGGAGGGGGGCATCATTGTACAAACCCACTCTGTGCTTGCTAAGAGGTGCTAAAAAATGTTAGAAAACAGTGCAATTTTGTGCACATGTCAGCTATATCCTGTTCTTGGGCTGGTGGCAACTCTCATATATATTCCTGGCTGTTTTTCTAATTCTTCAGTTTTAAAATTTCAGTCACTCCAGGCCTCCAAACCCATCACGAACCTCTTAGTCTCTAGAGAGCTTTCCCATGTAGGGATGCGAAATCTCTCTCACCTTTCTGCCACTGAAGGTCACATTTCTTCCATCTACACATGTTCTTACAGGAATAGCATTTTCTTCTCCTTTTCTCAAGCACCGTATGTTTACTTACCTCTTAACCCTTCTCATGCTGTATCAGATTTGCCTATTTATGTGCCCATGTCCCTCACAAGACTGTGAATTCTTGGGGACAGGAGAATGTTTTTGTTCACATAGTATCCCTAGTATCTAGCACAGACCATGATACAGAAAGGTACTTGATAAATGTGTTGAATGAATTAATAATTTCTATATATATGGCACAATTTGACCAACCTCTGTTCTTATCCTACACCTGGCCTAAAGCAGAATTTAAGGCATGAAGGCACTCTAAAGCTCCAACTCCATAAGACACTGGACAATGTTTTACTTAACATCTTATAGTATGGTGGGAAGCAGATTCACATCAAACACTCCCCAGGAAATAAAATTCTTGTTCCTGATTAGATGTTTCTGTCCATCCCACCAAAGTTGGTGTTCTTGCCCTATTTCTCATCTTTTACCACCTTACTTTCCCTATACTATCTAAAATTTTGTATTCTATTATGCCTGCAATTCTGCTCCTCCCCTTGGCTTGCATAGTCCATTCAAAACAAGTTAGCACATTGGCTGAGCAAGGAGGATCTCTTTTCCTCAGCAACTAGAATGTAGGGTTTGGTGGAAAGCAGAGAGAATTGGAAGGGATCTGAATTCACCACAGAAAATGGATTGATTAATTAATGATCAAGGTGTGCTTAAAGCTAATTTGAGAACCACCATTTATTGAAGCTATTTCACCATTTTTTCTCAGAAGAAAAGTTCTATTTCTAGTCTGTTTCCCTGCTGCAGATTTTTCTAATCTTCAGCAAATACCTTGAGAAATCCATCAATAATTCCTCTAGTTGAACCATTCTAACAATTTTAATGCCTTGGATGAATAACTTCTAAGCCTGAAGCTTATTCTTTTACCAAAAGCCTTTTGTTCTTCATGAAGATAGTAAGCTATCTGTCTGCAGAAGATCCACACCAGGTATTCCCAGTGGAATTTCTGGCCACAGAAATGCATGATCATGGTAATACCATCTATCTCATAGAGTAATTGTGAGACCATAATAAGATACTAGTTTCTGGAACATCGGCAAATAGCTAATAAATATTAGTTTTTATTAATGATAATATTAATTAATGCTAACATTGATCAATTAATGCTAATTATTATAATCTTAAAGAATTGTCTAAATAATTTTGGCAAAGGACCTTACAAAAATGCTATAGCAAGACTCTTAATTATTAGCATATTACACCAGCAATTTAACTTAAATTTATAAATTTGCACATATTATTAATACTGCTACATCCTGAGGCATCTTGCCCTAGACCTTTTGAACATGCTTAATTATGAAAGGCATTAAACTCTCGATTTTCTAACAAGAAATTCTGTTGTCATTTTTCTCTTAAGCAGAAAAACCACTGGTTTTCTTTTTCTTTCTTCCTTTTATGCTATTTTGTTCTAGGGTCAAAAGCAAGAATGAGAATTTTAGAAGCAAGTGATACATCAATAGCCAGTCATGTTGGCTGCTGGCATGACTAGCTTTCTTCAGAAAACTTTGGAAAGAAAATTAGGAAGAATGTTGAAGAAACTGAGAGTTGATTTCAAGGATAAGATGCTTTTCAGTTAATCCTACAAAGGCGAGAAAGCCTAGCTTTACCTGTGATTGTCTGCATCCACAGCAAAAATGACTAATCTAAGTGGAAGGATAGAGTTCCACCTCCATGACATTGCATTAGTATGGAAGCCAAGTAAAGAGTGACTTTAAAGAATCATCGAAAGATGTTTCCTAGGAAATCCAGGATTAAGGATCCTGAGTTTGGGTCATCTGCAGCTTACGTACAGTGGAGAACCTTACATAATGAGACTTCTAAGGAAAGAAGGGCTTTTAAATCCTATAAACAAAAGTATCCTAAGGCTTCTGGGAAACCAAATAGCTTTTACCAAACAACATTTGATAAATCAAGTGCAAATGACTTAGAAACATGTGGATTAAATTTCCTTTAAAGTGCACATGGTTTTAAAAGTTAAAAGGGAAAAATTTGCTTTGTGAAAGTCATTTCTGAATTTTGTTAAGCCCAATAAAAAGAGGCAGAGTTGTGTTTCCTCCCATGAATGTATCAATGTACTAAGCCTTCAATAATCATAATTTATTGTTCAGATTCTACAATACTCTTTGAGGTATAGCTGAGAATGAAAATCTGTATTATGTGATTCCTAAGACCAGATCTAAAGGAGTATCTACACTGACCACAGGATAATTTGGGTCTCTCTTAGACATGTATTAAGGGATTGCAATAAAGAGCAGCAATGGAAATTTTCAAGGCAGGTTCTGAACCAGCCTAAGGGCTCTGAGTTCTCTTGTTTAACCTTACAAAGAGTGATTGGAATGAAAAGAATACAAAATATGCAGTCAAAAATCCTAGGATTAGGTTCTGGCCTCTCCACTTGTAAACTATGCAACCTTGAGAAAATAACTAGCTATTTCTGGACCATGGTTTAATAACATCTACCTGATAACACTTGTTGTCAGGATACTAAACGGGAGAGTGTGTGGAAAGGCACTCAACAAGCTGTTAAACATTTCAAAAATGTATTTTTTATCTTAGATTTCAGTGATACATAACAGAATCTAAATAGATAGCTAAAATTTATAATTCATTGGGGACATTTAGAATCATCCTCTTGTAGAGAGTCATAAAGCTCTGTATAGCATATCAAAGTCACTGAAAAAGAATCCCAAATGAGTGAATCATGGAATCCTTTTTTTATTCGAGAACTATTAATACTGTAAAACACACTTTGACAAATCCTTAAGAAAGATGAGTTTTTTACACATGATTTATATAAATAAGAGTTTCTTTTCATTTTCCCTAAAACAGTGTTTTGAAGCTTCAAGAAAAAAACACAATAGGAAAAAATTAGTTTCCTATTCCAAGATTCAATGTGAAAACTGATACTCTACTCTCTATATTTTTAGGATTTTATTTTAACACAGGTCCTTGAATAGAGTGTTGGGGTTCAGGGAATGATACCCCAAAGTATAGTTATTTGGAATGCTTTTGGATTAAAGGAAATTGGAAGGCCTTAGAAGTGGCCTCAAAAACTAGAGACTTTCTAACCTTCCCCCTTCTCTTCCAATACCCCCAACCCCTGCACCCCAACAAGCACAGGAGCGGCTCTCTCTGGAATTTCCCGTATCTAACTGAGGAAAACTTCTTCCAAAAGAAATGCGATTGTCTTAAAATCCCCTCTCTAGAAATTTCGTTCAATAACCAGAAAGGTTAACCACTGGAGAAGAAAAGATACCATATGTTGTCATCACACCCAGACACCTATTCTTTTCACCTATTCTTCTGAGGATAACTTCAAGAGGTTGCCTGGGAGACTAACCTGTATAAGACAATCTTCCTTCACAGTGAAGTTTCATTCCTCACCTTCCCACTATCTGTTGACATCTCCCCAGAATTCAGAGGAACTTCGTTCCAGCTCATTGACTGTCCTCTGTGCTCATTCAATTCCCCTGAAAATCATGTGCTCCTCCTCAAAATCGCCTACATTCCCCTATTTCCCTCTTGCCTCTGAAGAGGGTGCTATCTAAGCTTCAACCGTCTGGCCCTTCTTTGAGGGCCATATTTTGCATGGCTCATATACAAGTCATGTTAATAAATTTGTATGCCTTTTCTCCTGTTAAATCTGCCTCTTGTGAGTTCATTTCAGCAGAGTTGAACCTTTAAAGGGGAAGGGAAAATTCTTATCACCCTTACAATAGCAAGTGTTTTATAAATATGAATATGTAAACTTTCTTTCTTCTCTAAATATTTTTATTTATGTCTCATATAAAGTTGCTATATGCTCTTGACAATTCTAATTACCTTCTCTCAATCTCTCTAGCTTCTTATTGCTTCCTTGAGGGAGACAGATTGGAATAGCCTGTGATATCACAATTATAGATGCACTATGTGATAGATAAGATTTGTAAGTTTGTTTCTGATGATGACCAGCACTTTGTAAACTTTCTTGGTTGTAAACTCCAGAGGTAAGTGGATTTGCATATGAGACTCCGTTCTGTGACTTTAAGCTACTTTCTATTTTATAAAATATTTTATTGAAAATGAGGCATATTGAGATTTTGATATGCTATGATCCAAGAATACTTTGTAAGATTTCATTTGGGGAATTTTTATTGCCTATTGCATGTGACAATGATTTGAAACAATTTTTTTTTTAACTTTTGACTTTACTAATCTGCCTTCTCAGAGTTCAGCTCATTTCCCCACTTCTGTTTAAACTCCCACTGCCTCTATCATACTTTCTCAAATTATTTCTTTCTTCTTTTTCATTTATAGTTTTTATTTTTATTTCAGAATTTCCTAATATGTTCAATTAGATATTATTCACACAAAGATTCTCACAAAAGAAGTTCCACGTCATATACATTTTGAAATCCCTACATATTATCTTTCTTTTTAAGATTCCTAGTGCACATTAACATATAAAGACTCCATAAAGTCTTGAAATAAAAGAATGCTGGTGAGCAAGGATCAGTCAGGGTTTTCAAAAGATATGATCACTGTATACTTGCTTCTTCATTAATATCCAGTTCAGGAGAAGAACAGTTGGAAAGACTCTTGTTACTGAGTTGATGATCCTTATAGTGCATAGCACAATGCCTGGAACTCAATGGGCGTATGTGGAATTGTTGTAAGTACTTGTGGAATTCAGTGAAGTCATGGAACAATTTAAGCTGGAAGTGGAGAACCAGATCCATGCTTTCAGGGTGCTCAGCAGTAAAAAACAGAAGCCAACCTTGTCAAATTTAAGTAGAAAAGAAATTTTTTATGGATAGTGCTATGAAGTGAATATTTCTGTCCCCCAAAATTCGTATGTGGAAATCCTAGCCCCTCATGTGATGGTATTAGAAACTGGGGCCTTTGGGAGGTAATTAGGTCAAGAATGTACAGCCCTCATGAATGGGACTTGTGCCCTTGTAATAGGGACCCCAGAGAGTTCTGTAGCTTTTGCACTGTGAGGGAACAGCAATAAGTGAGCCATCTGCAACCCAAAAGAAGATCCTCCAAGAAAGCCAACCATGTTGACACCCTGGTATCTGACTTCCAGCCTCCAAAACTGTGAGAAATACATTTCTATCGCCGATAAGTCACTTTGTTTATGGTACTTGCGTAGCAGGACGAGCCTCGGGCAAGAACCCCTCAGACACTGAGTTGTAGAAGGAAAGGGCTTTATTCAGCTATGAGAATCAGCGGACTCACGTCTCCAAAAATAGAGCTCCCCAAGTGAGCAATTCCTGCACATTTTAAGGGCTTACAACTCTAAGGAGGTCCACGTGAGAGGGTTGTGATCGATTGAGCAAGCAGGGGGTATGTGACTAGGGGCTGCACGCACCGGTAATCAGAAAGGAACAGAACGGGACAGGGATTTTCACAATGCTTTTCCATACAATGTCTGAAATCTATAGATAACACAAGTAGTTAGGTCAGGGGCTGATTTTTAACTACTAGGCCTAGGGAGCGGTGCTGGGCTATCTGCCTGTGGATTCCATTTCTGCCTTTTAGTTTTTACTTCTTCTTTCTTTGGTAACAGGAATTGGGCATAAGACAATATGAAGGGTGGTCTCCTCCCTTATTCCCCACCTTTGAGAACCTCACTCATTAGTGGGAGTTCTCACTTTCATCCTCATTTCACCCATGTCTTCTTGCCAGATAGATCGATAGTGATTCTTATAGTACACTTGTGCCAAAGCATTTTGGTGAACTAAGGTAGCGATGAAGCTTTTTATCATTTGAAGAAGTACAGGTAGCAAACAAGGAAGCAGTAAGCAGGTTTCTACTACTATTATAACTCCTATTATAAGAGTTTTAAGTCCTCCTAGTGCTGGGAACCATTTCCTAAACATGGCCCCAGGATCAAATCCATGCCACACTTGCATGGGCACATGTGCCAGTTTTGTCATATCTCTGTCTTCAAGTACTTGCCCTGATCATCTATGTGTAGAGAGCAATTAGTAAGGTTAAATTTCCCACAGACCCCTCCTTCAGCTGCTAGCAAGTGGTCAAGAGCCAATCTATTTTCATAGCATTTCTCATCCGAGTTTCTTGCTGGGCCAGAATAGTTAAGGCTCTGCCGGTTTTATTAGTGATTATTTCTAAGACAGCTTGTAACCGTATGATTCGGTTGAGCATGTAAATGGGGGCCTGGTATCCCCACAAGCCATCTTGTGCCCAAGTAGCAGGCCCATAGTATTGTATGATTATCTCAGGGGGCCATTCGTCATCTTTCCAATTTCCTCTAGCTATGCTTCTCTTTCCACAGGAAGCATAGACAGGGAAGCCCAGGAGTTCGCCTGTTTTTATGGGAAGTAGGAAGAAAGATGGTTTATTAGTACCAATAATACAACTACCTGCCCACTGGTAGGGTAATTTGGTGTGAGCTCTATGCCCGCATATCCAGTATAATCCCCCCACTGGACAGTCCCAGTGGGGTTCTGGGTGGGTCCACACGGTTTGCAACCTTGGGAATGTACTAAATGTATTCCTTTCTGTGTGATTTGAACTCCAACAAGTGACTATTTTTGTGGTACCATTATACAGTTTCTGTCCCAGACAACTAAGTCGTTCTACAGGGTGAGCGAATTCTTTTCCTTCTCTAGCTATGCGATATTGTCCAATGATTGAGACTTTTAGGACGCAGAAATTGCCAGGGTGATTCTTTTGAGCTGGGAATTCACCAGGAAATGAGTCTGTAGGTACTAATCCTCGGGCTTCCCATGGCCGTTGATCTCCCATTTCAGTTCCTCCACATACATAACATGAAGTGACATTGAGAGACTGGGCTACAGGCTCGGCTAATTGCAAAAACACATTTCTTGTTTTTCCTAGAATTTCTGGTACTGGCACATTTAGTTCCTCATAGAAAGTTTGAAACACTGGCTCAGGAGAGCGTTTGTAAGCTTCTTCTCAAACTAAGATGTTTACTCGAGGATCCAGTCTGGCCCCATCGATTCCTAAGGTCACACGCTCCCCTTTTTTCCAGCGAGGATCAAAGGGATTGGCTGTTACTAGCTCTAAGGTGTTACATTGTCCCTTAGTACAGGAAGGGCCATTTTTTCCTTTCTGAAGGTGGACTGGATCCTTTTCATGTTTTATCTAAGTGGCCCAAATGACACTAGACCAGTATCCACATTTATTTCCACACAGCCCTAATTCATGACAAACGTACCTATTTTCAGTCATACGGTCTTTTTTCCAATCAAAAGAGCCACATCCCCTTCCTAACTTACTGCTGTTAATGACAGCACAGGCATCAAATTTCAAGATGATGCGTTTGGGCACCCCTTTTTTTTCTGTTCTGGCTAATACTTTACTTGTATCCTTTACGAGTCCCCACCAGTCTCCAGTCCTTAATTTTACTTTAAAAACTGTGGACAAGGGAGGCTCAGAGGGGTCATAACACGCATCTGGCCAGTCCTTTCCTGGGCTACATACCTTGTGGTGAGTGTCATTATATAAACATGTCCTTTTTAAAGTTCCTAGGCATTCATAGTAACCACAGAACAGAAAGATTGTTTTAACTTGTTGCCCTACCTCAGTAACCTGATGTATACACTGAGAGCAGTCCTCCATGCAGGGAAAATCAGTGGAAGTTTTTACTATACAAGTCCAAATTATAAGGAAAATGAGTTCCACAAGGATTCTCCTCATGATTCGGCTGTGCGTAGACCAGTCAGCTTCCGGGTGTGACTGGTGCAGGGCTTGTCGTCCTCCTCAGAGTCACTTCGCGGGGATTGTCCAGGCTCTGTTTTGCCTCCCAGGTTTCAGCAGTTGCAGGTTTCACACGGCTATTGTGGATCCAGGCTGGGATTCCTTCTACCTTTACAGCCATGGGGGTGGTGAGGATGACGGTGTGAGGTCCTTTCTACCGTGGCCACAAAGGGGCTACGTTCCAGTACTTGATCCACACGTGATCACCTCCACATTTTGGCGTTTCTGTGAAATCCACCCAAAGATCCTCAAAAGGAGCCTCTCCATAAGCTCGAATGCCCAGCGGAACAGTGGGGCCTTGCCTCGCATTGTGCTTCACTGAGTTCTAGAGCCCGAGTTAAAGCAATGAGCTCAGCCTTCTGGGCTGAAGTGCCCTGTGGCAATCGTTTGGCTTCAATGACAGCATCCAAAGTTACCACCACATATCCTGCACATCTTTCTCCTTGTGGGTTGATGAAACTGCTCCCATCCATGTATAACTCCCAGTCTACTGATGCCCATGGCTGGTCCCAAAGGTCAGGTCTGCTAGAATAAACTGAGTCCAACACCTTTACACAGTTATGCTCGACCGGGCTCTCTGATACTGGGAGCAGGGTGGTGGAATTTAGGGTGTTACAGACTTCAGTGGTTATGCAGGGAGTTTCATATAGCAAGCTTTGGTACTTAGTTAATGTAGCATTTGTTAGCCAACGATGTCCTTTGGTATGCATCAAAGTTACCACAGCATGGAGGTCCTTTATATTCAGGTTTTGCCCAAGGGTTAGTTTATCTGCTTCTCGTGCTAACAGGGCCGTTGCTGCCAGGACCCTTAGACATGGGGACCAGTCTTTCGAAACCCCATCTTAGTTGCTTTGAAAACAGACCACTGGCCTTGGCCAGGGCCACACAATCTGGGTTAAAACTCCAACTGCCATTTTTTTCTCTTTATGACACATAAAGTGTAAAGGGCTTTGTCAAATCTGGTAGTCCTAGGACTGGGGCCAAATAAGTTTTCCCTTTAACTCACAAAAGGCTTGCTGTTGTAGAGGTCCCCATTCAAAAGGCTCCCAGTTGCCTCCTTTTGTAACCTTGTACAAAGGTTTGGCTAGTACTGCAAAGTTTGAAATCCATAATCTGCAAAACCCCACAGCTCCTAGGAATTCCCTCACTTGCTTTCTGGATTTAGGTTCCAGTAGGTTACAGACAACCTGCTTTCTTTCTGACCCCAGGCTGTGCTCCCCTTTCCGAACAGTGAATCCCAGGTAGCGTACCTGCTGTCTGCAGATATGAGCTTTCTTCTTGGACACGTTGTACTCACAGTCCTCCAGGTGCTGAAGCAGGGCATCCATCCCTTTTGTGCACCCAACTGCCATGGAGTGTCCCAGCAGAAGGTCGTCCATGTACAGGAGCAAGACACAGCCTAGGTCTTTAGCAGGAAACTTTTGCAGGTCTCAAGCCAGGGCCTCCCCAAAGATAAATAGGGGAGTTCTTGAACCCTTGGGGAAGCCGGGTCCAAGTGTACTGAGTAGTGACACCTGACTCTGGATCTTCGCACTGAAAGACAAACAGCTTCTGGGTCTCAGAAGCTAGTCTGATGCTAAAGAAGGCATCTTTAAAGTCCAGGCAGGTAAACCAGCTGTCCTCAGCCAGCAGCAGCCCTAACAATATGTAAGGGTTAGGAACTGTTGGGTGCAGAATCACTGTAGCTTGGTCAACCAAGCTATAGTCCCTGGCTTAGGGACAGGCAGGAGGGGGACATTCCATGGAGACTGGCAAGGACCTATAATTTCAAAGGTTTTCAAGCACCTGAGATGAACCTGGATTCCTTCGAGAGCTTCTCTGGGAACCAGATGCTACTTTTGTTTAATTGGTTGGGCCCCAGGCTTAACTTCTATGAGTACAGGGGCTTGGTTGTCCCAGAGGATTGTCCTCTGCCCATACTCGGGGCCATTGCTTAGCTAGAGCTGGTTTTATCTCTTGGCCTGGCTCAGTTAGAAAAAGTCTCCATTCTTCTTCTGGGGGACCGTAAGGGCCGTGATAACTCCTGTTCCCGGTAACATTAGCTGTAAAGAGCCGTATTTTGTAAAGGAGATGGTGGTTCTCAGCTTGCTAAGCAAGTCTCTTCCCAGCAAGGGCAAGGGACAGTCAGGCATGTACAAGAACTGGTGAACTATTTCATGTCTCCCCACTGAGCAGGTCCACAGTAGACAGAAAGCCTGCTTTGTGGAAACTCCTGTTGCTCCAATTATATAAGGGTGCAACCGGGGTTGTCACTATTGAATGTTCAGCACCAGTATCAACCAAAAACTTGATGTCCTTGCCCCCAGTTGTAATCCTGATCATGGGTCTCCTTGGTGGCGCTTGAACCCTGTCCCCTTCAGTCTAATAACCTTTCAGCCAGATTGAACAAAGCTCCTCCCTCATCTTTATCTGAAGTCTTTTGTTCTGAATCACCTTGCTTGTCCTTCAGTTGGGGACACTTGTCTTTCCAATGTCCTATTTCCTTACAACAAGCACATTGGTTACGTTGCAAGCGTGGGTGATTACACTGGGTATTCTTCCCAGAACCCCCCTTTCCCCATCCTTTCAGGTGAATTCCCCTAATGGCCACGGCCACTAAGTCAGTGTTTCACCTGGCCTGGCCTTCGCCTTCCTTACAGTTTTCTCTGTGGCTTGTTGCATCTCTCTTCACAAACACTTGATTGGCTATTTCCAGTAACTGCGAGGTATTCATACCCACAAACCCAGCCTGTTTCTGCAATTTTCTCCTGATATCTTCTGCACTTTGACTAACTAAGGCCATGTTAATCATGTGCTGATTTTCAGGGCTATCTGGATCAAAAGGAGTGTACATACGGTAAGCCTCACACAGTCTTCCGTAGAATTGCGCTGGACTGTCCTCTTTTCCTGGATGACCTCAGAGACCTTATTTACCTTTGTAGCCTTATGAGCCCCTTTCTTTAGACCTTCTATCAATGTCTCATGGTATCATCTTAGCCTCTCCATGTCTGGTCCCTCATTCGGGTCCCTTTGGGGATCTGTTCCTGGCAGCTGAATTCTTATATATTCTTGGGGGTTTTGGTAATCGGCTGGGACGTGCTCCTCTAGCCACTTAGTTGCACCTGGAGCATCCTTTACCTTTCATCTGTATTAAAGAGGCACATGAGCAGCTGGTGGCAATCAGCCGAAGAAAGATTATGAGTCTGTATAATAGTTTGGAGCAAGTCAATTAAAGCTTGAGGCTTTTCGATGTAAGATGGAGTATTATTTTTCCAATTGAAGAGGTCAGCAGAGATGAAAGGCTGATACACAAAGGCCCACCTTTCCACCATGTGTCCATCCTCATCTACCCCAGTATATCACTGTTCTCTCAGGGGCATTTGGATTCCACTCTTGGGCCATAAGCAAGCTGCCTAGGGAGAAGTTTCTGCCCTGGCTTCACTTCCTCTTTTGTCTACTCTGGGTGGTTTAGGAGTGTGGATATCTAGTGGAGATGGAGGTGCTGTGGGCTCAGGAGTAGGGAGCCCTTCCTCTCGATAAGGAGGGGGCACTACTGGTACCAGTTCCTGCCATGATTCTTCCTGGTGTTGGGTTGGACAGGACTTTTGACACCAACTTCCCTCAGCAGGTAGAGCGAGAACCTTCCTTAACTAACTGTCCCTTTGCTACTACTAATACTGCTGCCTGTCCTCTTAACCACTGTGGGGGATCTAAAGCTAGCTGTAACCAAGAATCTATATATGGGAACAGATCTGGGTGCCCTGGCTTACAGGTTACCCTATGCCATACCTTCGAGACAAGGGATCTGTCCAGGCTTCCTTCTGATGGCCAACCCACCTCTGATGCTGGCCAGTCTATCTCACACAAAGTTCTAAGTTTTGCTGCTGTCATAGTAAACCCATAGTCTCCCTTACGTCCCTTTTTGAAATTTTTCAACATAGTTCCTAGTGGGGTGGGCTTACTTTGCGCCTGACCAACGTTTCCTTGAGACAAAACGCCACGCTCACACCACACGCACACCGCAAAACAAAGAACGGGTAAAGAGAGCCCACACACACTTTTACAGTTTACACCAAACCAGAATCAAAACCAAAATCAGAGTGTCAGGAAATCCAAGCCAGGTCAAAACCAAAACCAAAGTGTCAAGCAATCCAAGTCAAGCCAAAACAAAACCCGAAGTGCCGGTACAGGCATGTTGTGGGTGATCAGGCCATGCTTCCACTCAAATAGAGTGGGCAAGTTCCAAAGACCAGTCTTACCAACTTTCAGATGTCTGGACTCCAAGTGCCAGTTCCTTCTCGGTGTTCAGCCATTGCGTTGGTCCTCCATGGGGGCCTGCCATGCACTGCTCTGGCGAGGCGGTCCACCGGCACAATTGCCTAGGCGGGAGCGCTCTTTGGATTCTTGTTGCCCAGGCTGGTTGGACCCCTCACCAGGGATGCTCCACAGGGCAGGCCTAAACTGCCTAAGGGGTTGTGCCCGGCTTCTGCTAATCACCTCGCTTCCCTGTCAGGGAACCAAGAAATGTAGGAGGACAAGCTGCAGACAAGAACTCCTCAGACACCGAGTTGTAGAAGGAAAGGGCTTTATTCAACTGGGAGAATTGGCGGACTCACATCTCCAAAAACCGAGCTCCCCGAGTGAGCAATTCTTGTCCCTTTTAAGGGCTTACAACTCTAAGGGGGGTTCCCATGAGAGGGTCGTGATCGATTGAGCAAGCAGGGGGTCCATGACTGGGGGCTGCATGCACCAGTAATCAGAATGGAATAGAAGAGGACAGGGATTTTCACAATGCTTTTCCATACAATGTCTGAAATCTATAGATAACGCAAGCAGTTAGGTAAGGAGTTGATTTCTAACTACGAGGCCCAGGGTGCAGTGCTAGGCTATCTGCCTGTGGATTCCATTTCTGCCTTTTAGTTTCTACTTCTTCTTTCTTAGGAGGCAGACATTGGGCATAAGACAATATGAGGGGTGGTTTCCTCCCTTACTTGAGCCAGAACTAAGGCAGATAGTGACTACCTTCCAGCATCTCTGGGATAAGTTAGGAGACTATATAGCCAGAAACATGGTAACATGACTGTAGTGTTCTCTAAAGTTATGATTCAGAGCAGATTGTTAAAAATTGTTTAAGTGTTTAATTATTGTTCTCTTTTCATTGTATTGTAATGGTGGCAGTATGATGTTGTGGCAGAGAGTTCCAGGTTGGAATCCCAGCTCTCTCTAAGGCTCTTGACCTCTGAAACTCAGCCATCCTGTCTGGGTTGTATCAAATAATGATCATAAAACTTACTTCAGAGGGCTCTTATGAGGCTGAAATAGGACATATATATCAAGCTCTTAGCACACAGCAGTTCATTCATAAGAGGCAGCTCTATTATATCCTAAAAAGAAATGTGCTTCTAATACCAAAACAAATCTTCAATCATTTGGGGACATTGAAAAGCCAGGAAAGAGAGAGTAGGTTTAAAAGGCACCGGCCACGGCTGGGAGTCTGGAGTTCTCTTCCTAGTTTGCCACCTGTTTGTTCTTGGCTTTACAGACGATGCCTTGGAGACAGAGGTCTCCCCTTACACTTAAACCTGAAGGAAACTTCGACAGTTCCTTCCTTTTAGGGAACTGGCTGAATGTTTGGACTAGAACATTTTAAAGACTTCAATTTTTTAAGAAAATGGTTTATTGATTCTAATTAATTTTTTTAATGTATAGCAGAAACTAGTTAACTTTAATTTAGGACTGACATTTACGTGCTGCCTAAGAAGTAGGAATACAAGGCGGACAATTCATTTTCATTTTGGTGAAAAGCATCATTTAAATGTCAGAAAACTGCATATTTAACATTTGCAGTAATTAAGGGACTTTAATTTAATAATACATCTCTCTGTCTTCATCTATTTACACTCTTTCCTCTGTCCTGGTCTGGCACTTTCCTTAGTGAATCAACTACCACTAATTGCTCCTTTTTGAAGTGTAAATATATTTAATTCTTCTTACAGGCCAAGTAGCACGTTTACTATTTAATTGGTAATTACCTTTTCATGAATTATTTCCTTTTGGGGGCTTCTCTCAGGGGAGCAAAAAAATTTTATTTACACTTTGCCACTGTGGAAATCAACCTCCCTCGAATTCTGCAGGAGGTGGTTCCCTGACATCCACTGAGAACTGGGCTCTTCTTGGTTTTGTGTTCCAGCTCAGGAGAGACCTTACTCTAAAAGCCGCACTGGTCTCAACTCCAGATGGGGACAGTCTAGTATCCCACAGGCACACACTGTAAATCAGTATGGAATGACTATAAAAATACTCTGAGATTTTAATTTGCCTTACATTACAATGTACAGGTTTAATATTAAAAAATCTTTTGTCAAATGATGGTTGATTTACATATAAGGATCCAGGTGAGATCTATCTGTCCTAAGGAAAACTAGGCAAAGTGCTGGTTTCCATAACTCACTGTTAAGCAGCTTCAGTAAGGTTGGTGGAGTCATGGGATGGAACAAGAGCTCAAATTCTCCTTGGAAAACGAAGGTTAACTCACGTGTCCAGAATACAGCCTGACAAAGTCATTTGTACTAAAAATAAATCGAGAAAATATCAAGGCAGTTTTACACATTGCTTTCTAATATTCTAGGATACACAATACATGAGGAACAATATAAATTAGCCTACTGTGTGCATTATTCTTTAGTCTGTTAATCAAATAATGATTTTTTTTTAACTTAGGTAATGCACATGTTACAGGAAAGAGGCCCCAATCTAGAACCCAAGAGAGGGTTCTTGGATCTCCCGCAACAAAGAAATCAGGGTGAGTCCATAGAGTAAAGTGAAAACAAGTTTATTAAGACAGTAAAGGAATAAAGAATGGCTACTCCATAGAGCAGTCCCGAGGGCTGCGGGTTGCCCATTGTTATGGTTATTTCTTGATAATATGCTAAACAAAGAGTTGATTATTCATGGCTCCCCTTTTCAGACAATATAGGGTAACTTCCTGACATTGTCATGGCATTTGTAAACTGTCATGGTGCTGGTGGGAGTGTAGCTGTGAGGACAAGAGAGGTCACTCTTGTCGCTCTCTTGGTTTTGGTGGGTTTTAGCTAGCTTCTTTACTGTAACCTGTTTTAGCAGCAAGGTCTTTATGGCCTGTATTTTGTGCTGACTTCCTATCTCATCCTGTCACTTAGAATGCCTTAAACATCTGGAAATACAGCCCAGTAGGTCTCGGATCATTTTACCTCGCTCCTATTCAAGATGGAGTTGCTCTGGTTCAAACACCTCTGGCACACGTATATGATACAAAATTCAAGAGAAGCAGACAATCTGTGATAAATTAATCTCCAGCTGAAGTCCTTGGAGCACCCAGTCCCTTGCACCAGAGGTAACAATTATTCCTTGTTTTCTTCTGTACTGGGGATAATCTTCACATATCAATATACAACAATGCAAATTACATTGTTTTTCACAAATGGTAGCATGCTACACGTAATGTTTTATGGTTTGTTTTTTTTCTTCACTTAACAATGTGTATTAGCTATAGGATTACATATGAAATAGCATCATTGCTTTTAATGATTCCACTTAGGATTCCATTGCATGAATTTACCATAAACTACTTAAACAGTCCACCATTGCTGAAATTCTCATTGCTTCTAGTCCATTGCTATTTTTTAAAATGCTATGAAATATAGTCTTGATTATCAACTATTTAAACCTGTGGAAATATATTTGTAGAATAAGTATCTAGTAGTAGACTTGCTGGGTCAAAAGCTATATGCTTTGACAATTTTGATTGATTTTGCTATATTTCCCCTCATGAAAGATACAGGCTTTTATACTACCATTAGTAGTTTATATGGTTTTATTTTTCTCTACAAGGGAGGCTTACTGGTATCAAGTATCACTACTATTCTGTTTTAATCACTTTAATTTTATAATATGATTTGATGATTGGTAAATGTAGTCTTCCTTAATTATTTTTTTTCCCTCAAAATTTTGCTGATTATTCTTGCCAATGCATTTATCTTGTATAAACTTTAGTTTGTGATATTCAGTTCTCAAACTAAATACGCTTTCAAATTCTTGCTTATAAACTTATTAAGAATGAAGTAAATACACAGATTAATTTATGAAGATTGGCATATTTTAATACTATCTTCTTACAAGAAAACATGCTTTTCCTTTTGTCATTCTTTTGTTTCTTCATAGCTCTCTGAAGCTCTTTGTTATCTCTTGCTCATTTCTTTTTAAGTTGATTTTTAAAGATTTTTTTTATTTCTGTTGCTACTGGAAATGCAACTTACAATTCTTAACAATAAACTTATTTTATAATTAATTTTTATCAACCAACTTTTAGAAATCAACTCTTCTTTCATAATATTTCCTGTTCATTACTTATAGGTATACAAAGTCTATTGTGTTCTTATTTTATCAACTTACTGATTTCTTTTCCTTGTAATATTTTTCCATGTGATTGTTTTCCAGGGATGTAACAATATATCTTAAATATAATGACTTTATCTTCTTCTTTCCAATTATTATACTTCAAATTTATTGTTCTATAATTGATTATAGTGGGAATTTTTATCTTGTCCCTGACTTTCACTGCAATGATTTATCATTAAAAAATGATGTTGGTTTGGGGGTTAAGATATGTGAGGGTGTGATTATCATGTTACTGCAATATCTATTCTTACATTATTGAATTTGCTCATTTGTTTATTTTAGTCAGGAATAAATGTTGAATTTTATCAAATACATTTCAGCATCTTTTTGGAGGATCATAGAGTTCTTCTCTTCTAATCTATTATAATCATATTAATAGATTTGGTAATATTGAACCAGACTTGCCTGCTTGAGATAAGCTCCATTTGCCCAGAGCATATTATTCTTTTAGTATCCTGCTAGGTACTATTGCTGGTCTTTTGTTTTGGATTTTGCATTAATATTTGTTCGTGATATCATTGGTAGTTTCAGTGTATGTGCATATATGGGTTTATTTTGGGCCTTTGATATCAATATATGTGTATTTCATAACAGCAATTTGAAGTTTTCATTCGTTTTCTAGGCTCTGGAACAGTTTAATGCTTTAAAAACCAATGTCTTTTCCCTAAAAATTCTGAGGCTTCTCCATACAACTGCTTAGGTTCAGTGTTTTATTCATGGACAATAGGATATACAGGGCCACAGCATAAACTTGTGTGGTTTCTGTACTGCAAAATAGGGTCTGGCCTTATATAGATTTGTAGACGAAGGAGTGAGGGAGGATAAGATCCAACTTGTCCTGTGTTTTGCTTCCATGCAACACTCTGATAGAGATGTGCATCAGCTGCAGACAATATTTTCTTCTTCATACAAATAGATCAACTACCTTCCACACAGCAGAAGAAAAATGGAGTGACCTTGATGTGGAACTCAAAGACACAGCCATGGCAATTAAATAAAATAAAGAACAAAAGACTGAAACAAATGAACAGCATCAGAGACCTATGTGACAAACTTAAGTATTATAATACACATGTAGTTGGAGTCTCCAAAAGGGCAGTGAGTCAGAAGGGAACAGAAAAAATATTTTAACAAGTGTGGCTAATAGTTTCCCAAATTTGATGAAAACTATAGGCCCACTGATCCAAGAAATTCCCCTAACCCAAGTGCAAGAACCTGAAGAGAAATTATACCTGAGTATCACATAATCTAATTGTTTAAAATCAGGGACTAAAATATCTTAAAAGCATCCAGAAAAAAGACAGACATTATGTGTAGAAAAACAAAGATAAGAACAGCTTCAGGTTTCTTATTAGAAAATAATCGCAAAGCCAGAAGATAGTAGAGCAACATCTTTGAGGTACTGAGAGAAAAAAGCTCTCACTGTGGAATTTTATGCCCTGCAAAGAAACATTTAAAAATGTAGTTAAAAAATAATTTTAATGTGTGAAAGCTAAAATAATTAATCACTATAAGACCAGAACTGCAAAATAGTTAAAAGAATTGCTTCAGGCAGAAGAATAATGATACTAGATCTATAGAAGACATAAGAGCCCTCGAAACTCTAACATAGTCACTAAATACACACATCCACACACATGCACACCCCTATCAAGTTATAGCCAATAAACTAATAAAAGATATGAAATAATCACAAAAATACTCAATTCACAAACAAGCAGAAAAATAGAGAAAAAGAGAACAAATATCTGTTGAAACAAATAGAAAAAAAGTAGAAAGGTGATAATTTTAAACTCAACAATAGCAAAAATCCTTTCTATGTAAATAGTAAAACCCCACCAACCAAAAAGCAGAGATTTTTCACATTGGATATGAAAAGTAAGACCCAACCATATGTTGCCTAAAGGAGATAAGCTTTAAATATAAAGACTTAACTAGGTTAAAAGTAGAAGGATTAAAATATATATACTATGCTAACACTAATCAAAAGTAAAGAAAGATGGAGTACCTATATTAATATCTGGCTAAATAGATTTTGGAGGAAATATTACTAACAGAGATAAAGTTGGTCATTTCATAATGAAATAGCAGTTAAGTCATCAAGAAGACATACAGTTCTAAATGTTTATGTCCTGCTAATAGAGATTCAAAATACATGAAGCAAAAACAGACAGAACTTCAATGAGATTTTGAGAAATCCACAATTACATTTGGAGTTTTGAACTTCCCTTTCCCAAGTAATTGAAAGAAAATGTAGACATAATATCACCAAGAATACAGGAGACTTGAACAACACTATTAACTAATTTGATTTAATAGGCATATATAGAATATACCATTCAACAACAGCAAAGACACTTTTCAAATGCAGATAGAACATTTACCAAAACACACACACACACACACACACACACACACACACACACACACACGGAACCATTAATAAAGGCTTAGTAAATTTTAAAACTGTAAGTAATACACTGTATGTTTTCTGACCAAAATGGACTTAATTCAGAAATTAACAACAGAAAGATGTCTGTAAAATCCCCCAAAATATAAAAACTAAGTAAAACATTTTTAAAAACTCATCAAGGAAGAGAAAATCAAAAGAAAAATTCGAAAGTATTTTCAACTGAATAAAAATGGAAACAAAACATATCATTATTTGTAGGATGCCACTAAAGCAGTAATTAGAGGAAAATGTATAGCAATATAACACCTATATTAAAGAAGAAGAAGCATGTCAAATCAAAGACCTTACTTTTGATTAAGACCACTAATAGACTAGGGGGAAAAAGACCAAGTCAGACTCAAAACAAGACAAGAAAAAGAAGATAAAACAATAAAGATTAGAACAGAAATCAGTGAAATAGGAAATAGAGAATATCAATAAAATCAGCATCTGTTCTTTAACATCAATATAATTGATAAATCCGTACCCAGATTGATGATGAAAAAAGTGTAAGTGTAAAAGATACAAATTGCCAATATCTGGAATGAGGTGACACCACTACAGGTTTGGCAGATATTAAAAGAATAATAAAGGAATATTACGATTAAGTTTATGCTAAAAAATTCAACAATTTTAATGAAATAGATAAAATTCCTTTAAAGGCATTGTTATGGACTCACCAGAGACCAAGAAGATGCCAGCATCATGCTTCCTGTACAGCCTGCAGAACCATGAGCCAATTAAGCCTTTTTTGTTTATAAATTACCCATTCTCAGGTATGTTTTTATAGTGACACAAGAATGGCCTAATACAATAGTGAACCTTCTCAATCTAACAAAGAGTATCTCTGAAAAACCTATGGCTAACAACATGTTGAACAACTGAATACTTCCCCAAAGATCAGGAGCATGACAAAGACGTCCTCTCTCATCACTTCTATTTAATATTATACTAGAGGCCTACTCAGTGCATTGAGGCAATAAAAATAAATAAAAGGAATCCAGATTGCCAGGAGACAACTGTCTTTATTCATAGATGATGTGATCATTTCTACGGAAAACACTGTAGATTCTATAAGAAAGCTACTAGAACTAATATATGAATTTAGAAAGGTTACAGACTACAAGATACATATGCAAAATTAAATTGGATTTCTATATACTACAAATCAGAAAATAAAATTTTTAAAATAGCATTTATGATAGCATCAAAAACCTGAAATACTTAGGAGTAAATCTGATAAGTGATGTGTAAGAATTGTACACCAAAACTGCAAAAACATTTTGGGAGAAAAAAAAGATAACCTAAGTAAATAGAGTGATGTACCACTGTCCTGTAAATGCAGACTAAATATTAAGATTTCAATTCTCCCCAGTTTGATCAATAGATTCAATGTAATTCAAACCATAATTACAGCAGGCTTTTTACAGAAATTGAAAAGCTGATTCTATAATCCATATGGAAATGCAAAAGCCTTAGAATAGCCAAAACAACTTTTAAAAAGAAGAATAAAGTTGGAGGACTTACACTACTTCATTTCAAGACTTATTATAAAGCTACTGTTCTCAAGACAGAGGGGAATTGCCATAAATATACATAAGTGGATCAATGGAACAGAACAGAGAGCACAGAAATAGATCCACAAATCTGCTGTCAATTAATTTTTCACAAAGGTGCAAAGACATTTCAGTGGAGAAAGAATGGTATTTCAACAAATGGTGCTGTAAAAATTGAATATGTATATGTATCATATGTAAAAATGAACTCTTAAATGGATCACAGAAATATAAAACTTGAAAATATAAAACTGCTAGAAGAAAATATAGATGAAATCTTTGTAACCTTAGGTTAAGCATAGATTACTTGGACACCCATTAAAAACACAATATGTAAAAGCAAAAGATAATCAATTGGACTTCATCAAAATTAAAAATGCCTACTCCTCAAATAATACTGTTAAGAGAATGAAAATATAAGACATATACTAGGAGAAAATATTTGCAAATCTCACATCTGATAATGGACACTTATCCAGAGTCTATAAAGAGGTCCCAAAACATAATAATAATAAAACAAGCAAACTAATTTTTAAAAACTTAAAACAGCATGTAGGAAGCTAAATCTAGAGGCTGGAGGAAGGTAAGACTGGATAAGATAGAGAATGGAGACTGAGAAACCAATTATGGTGAATCCATAGTTGTTTATTTTAAATTTCACCAGTAAATGTTCCAATGTATGTCTCTCAATGAAAAGACTCTTTTTAATAAAATACAACCACTATACAATTGTCACGTTTTAGGGTCAATTCCAATAGATAGTACAAGCATAATAGTTGGAATACATTGTATACCCACTATGTGGTAGAAATTGCTGAACTCACCAGAACCCTATGAAACAGGTATTAATATACTGTCTTCAAAGGTAAGAAAACTGAGGTTTAAGGACACTAAATAGTGTGTTCAAGATCATATAGCTCCAAAAGTTGCAAGACTTAGAGTCAAACCAGGTCTGTTTAACATTAATATGTCATGATCTTTCTATCATAGTATCCAGTCTTCTAGTAATTTAAAAACTAGTGGAAAGTAAACAAAGAATTTTTTTTACATTCCATACTGTATTGATTAAGTTACAGACCAAGCTCCTTGGTAGACAATGTTACAAGTGTAAATAACATAGACATTCATTTCTCTCCCTCAGGTCAGTGAAGAGACATGTGGTCTAGGACGCGTATGACAACTCTGCTCCACGAAGCCATCTAGGCACTTAGACTCCTTCTGTCTTGTCACTTTACCATCCAGATGATCTCCACATTCGATGATTAAAGCCAGCTCATTAGTACCGCTTCTAGCTCGTGGCAAGAGGAAGGAGAGAGTAAGCAGATTCCTTTTATGGATTTTGTCTAGAAGTTATACAAATCCCTTGCACTCACATCTAATTATTTTAGTCACATGAATACACTTAGCTGCAAGGAGGCTGAAAAATAACTCCTCCAGCTAGGCACTGAAGAAATTCTGCTTCTAAAAGGAAGAAGAGATGGGTTTGGGGGGGCAGCTAATTATCTGCTGACGGTGCTTTTTCTAGTCAGGTATTCTTGACACAATAGATCCGGCTTCTATTATGGCATGACATTGGGAGGCTTTGTAAAGTTAGTTCTATGCACCTTGTGAAAATTGGCCAACCCAAGTGATAATTCCATAGTACACACACTCTTGGAAATCTTGAGTAGTAGTTATAATTATTTGCAGATAGCCTATGTTGCTCTCCTATTTGGGGAAGAGGATGGGTGTAGCCTGGTGGTCCTAGCCACGCATCAAGAGGAAGATACCCAGATTGTGGTTCAAACTTCAAAGCTTTTAACCAAGAATTTATTAATGAGTGAAAAAAAAAATCAGACCAAGCGGAAGTATGTCACAAAAACTGAAGAAATGTTTTACCCAAAGCTGATGCTAACTGCTACTGCTAAAATAATTCACAACAAATCATCTCTTTTCACTATTTGAATTTTGGATAGAATAAAAGACTGAGGGCTAGAGAAAAATCAAGATGTATTCAGACTTGCCCTCAAGAGCAATCCACCATTAGAACTATTCAGAGGTTGTAATCGCTTTCTTGTCTTGAGGCCAATAAATCTCATCATAATGATGACATGATGCTCTCTTTTCAAAACTCATTTATTCCCTAAGCATAAGGATAGTGTCTGAAACACAGAGCAAACCTTCCATTCTGAGAGATAGAAAACCCTAAATTTCCTCCAGGGTAGACATAGGAGTAGTTCAACTACAAGATGGGAAAGGCCGACTTACCATGCCATAATAATTTAATCATGGTCTCAGTGATGTTTCAGTAACATAATTTATAGCAAATAAGTAAAAGATAGCTACACATTAATTTCCGGGTACTAATTTTATAATGTAGAAAATGACATATTTATTGGGCAATAGTTCAAAAGAGCTCTTAAAAAGGACTTTTTTTCTAGACATGCATTCATAATTCCTATGAAGCAAGCGTGGGGCTCAAAACTCAACTGCTGAAAAGTCAAGGGGAGATGAAGGAAAAGAATAGGGTGTCACTGAATTATAAGGGATGTTTTGGATCTATTCTCTGAGTTTATTAATTCCATCTTTTCTTTCTGCTCAAGTAAAACTTTTCTAAGCTATAAGCACCACTTTTTTAAAGAAATTTTAGTTAGGCAGAAAGTTATTATTTCATTTATCTTTCAGTGTAGTTTTGTTATAAGACTATATAAAGCACATATGAGACAAGCCATGATGTTATATATGATATTGCTGGCAGATCTGAGTGGATTAAAAATGACTCTAGCTACTGAGATAATGAGCTTAGAGCTGTGGAAGTCTACTCTCTGCCGTTGTTCTGAAGGACATGCTAGCTGTCTCAATCAGTTTTTCAAGTATTAATAGTATTACATTACTTTTATATATAGAATGAAAAATCCTACACTAGACAAGAGACCACAAACAAATGATTGACAGGCAAATTCACACAAAGTTATGTTTTGATGGCAAGCATGGTGTTTATCTTTTTAAATTTGAATTAGTGGTTTTCAAGGAAATGTGTCATACCTTTTAGCCACCCATTTCCTTTGAATATGCTTCTTGTTTGTTTGTTTGTTTTTCCTCCTTATAAGTATTTATCTCCCTGACATAGAAGTCAGATATGCTTCCTCCCAGGCTGCTGTGAAGCAAGAATATGGACTATTCCAATCAGATACACTAGAGTGAGGCTTCAGTTCAGAAATAGGCACTGCAGGGAAACTGGTCGGATTCAGGTAACAATGCCAGTGGCGGAGTTCCAGCATGGTAGTCAGCATCAATGGTGTTGAGACTCAGTGTCTATGCCCATAGGTAACAGTGGCAGCATCTTTGCTAGATTAGCCCTGCAGTATGTTGTGGGTGCAACTGTTGGCAGCATAATCCTAGGATGGATTCTGGTCTCCTGGAGCCTGTGTCCATCTATATTGTTTCATAAATTCCTTTGTTTCTTATATCTGCTGGAAAGGCTTCTGTTATTTGCAATTAAGCAGTCCACCTGATATGTTTTTCAATCTTTAAAAACTGAGGAAATTTACCAAAATCCCTGAATTTCTAGTTTATTTTGGAATATCAGATCTAGCAACCCTGAACTTAACTATTCCTGTACAGCAACATTGAGCAGGATCTCACATCCTAGGCACATGCCATGCACCTTATATATATTTACTCCCTGTAAGTATTTCATTGTTTAACCCCTGTCCATTTTTCATTCCTGCAGGACCCATAATTTTCTATAGTCATAACACTTCAGGTCATGTGTTTATATACGTAATACTTTGACCAAGTCAAAATATAATATTTATATTGATTTGTTTCTAGTTAATGTATGTATTGAGAGCCTGAGTCAGTAAATAACCTTTAAGAATTGTAACTTAAAAAATATATATATGGGCAGGGATGAAATAAACCACTATGTGGATTGTTCACATTTTCCCAGCAGCTAACAAACACATTTTATGTATCATGGCAGGCACCAATAAATATACAATGACCTATCCATTTATTTATTCACTCAGCAAACGTGTATTCACTATCTGGGTACAGTGCTTATGGTAAAGTTCTTATAATGACCCCAAAAACTTCTGAGTTATTTGATGCTACTGGCCTACCCTGAACACAATTTTTGAGGAATAGTTCCCAAGAAAGGGAAGAAATAAAGGAAAAAAGGAAAGAAGAAAGAAAAAAGAAAAAAAAAAGTGGAAAAGGCATAGAAGGGATCAATTAAGACTATATGCAAATTATGAGTACCTGAAAGCTGTTAGTTGTCTCCATGAGGCAGTATGGGCTGGAAGTGACTCCCTGAGTGAGTTTGATCTATGCTTCTCTATTACACTGCTACATTACTGCATCAGATGTACCTAATTGTTAATTATGTAGATTGATTATGGAACCATGCCACAGTAAACTAGTTAGATCATATTTAACTGTCTCTTCGCCATAAATTACCCTCTGTAATGTATGGTTGTGTCTATAATCAAAAAGGCAAAACCTATTGTTATAAAAATCTTAGTGCAAAGGATGGGAATCCAAATAATAGATGGTGGAAAGTTGAGTGTAAGTAACTATAAACAATGACACTTCCACAAGTCAGACCTTTGGTGGGTGAAACTGTTATTAATAGACACACTTGTTGTCATTTTAAGTAATTAATCATTACCCATAAATATAATTTGTATTGTGCATTTGATTTGGAGCCAGATATGGACTCTGCAACTTGATATGATTTTGTTGTCTTCAGTTAGTGATTTATTATCCCTGAGTCTCAGTTTCTTCCTCTGTGAAGGATTTGATAAGAAATTAAAATTAAAGAATAAATATGCCAAACTTGATCAATATAGAAAAACACATTCCAACACCTCTGCTCCACACACATACACATGCAAACCAACCTCCCCAGCTCACAGAAATTCTGGCCAAGATTTTAGCAGTAATAAAAGTAAATTCTTAGAACATATCCAATGGACTTCTGATTAAATATTTAAATATAGCATAATGAACATGTGGATTTAGCATCAATCTTTTCTAAGATTCCATCAAAATAAAGAAAATTATATAAACCCTTAAAGACAAATTGAGTAGGAGAAGGCACAACAGGGAGCAAGAAGTTATCAATAAATATTAGAAGAGAGGTATGATAATAATAATTGACTCAATGTAGAGGAGAATATTACCACACAAATTTAGGATAATGATATAATGCAAAGCATGCTTATTGGTGAGGCAGAAACCTAAAAGGCATCAAGAAATAAAAATACATGATTTAGTGGAACATGGTAGAAGGAGAATAAAGCAAGGGCTAAAATTAGGGGAATTGGTTGAAGGGGAATTGGTTGAAAATGTGAATAGTCAACAAAACCCCTTCCCACCCTAGCCAGCCAATTATTCCATTTGCAAGTTTGCAGTACTAATAGCTTCTAAAAAGATAAAAAGATAGTTGACTACAAAGAAGTAGGAGTCAGATGGCATTATATTTTCAGGAACAACACTGGGAACTAGAAGACAAGGCAGCAATTAAAAATTCAAAGCAAAAATAATTTCTATACCCAACCAAACTATCAATCAAACATGAATGAAGCCAAAAAAGAAAATTTCCAAATATATAAAATATCACGTACTTACTACCTATATGGTTTCTTTTAAGAAGCTACTGGAAGATGTAGATTTGCAAAATAAAACAATAAATTTAGGAGTAAATATGGCATCCAAAGAAAAATCCCAGGAAAATATTTGTGCACCAGACCTAAGGAATCCTCAACACAGACTAGAAGGGGAAAATAGGTGCATAAAGTAGAAGATTACCAGAAACAAAAATGGAGCTGACAAAATGCTGTGCTTAGGAGCTTGAAATAAAATAGAAAAACAACCAAAAATGCCTGTGTTGTTTTAAAAGAAATACTTTTGAAAGAAAATAATACAAAATTTTAAGATGAAGGATTATTAAAAGATATTTCACACAACTCAAAGGAAAACTGCTCTCTACATGTTAATATCAGACCAAAAAAAAAAATATGGCAAAAATCATCAAGACAGAGACATTCCTAAACGTAAAAGGTGCAGTTCACTGATAAGCTATATCAATGTTTGTCTTCACTTAAAAACTTAGCTGAAGGAATTAAAGAAAAAACTGACAGAATTCTAAGCAATGATATATCCATAATCATAGGAGGATATTTTAACACATGTCTCTCAGAAAATCAGTTCTCAAAAAGAACACAAATTAGTAAGACCATAGAAAATGTGATAATATTAACAAGCTGACAGAAGTCATGGATTTTGTTTTCGGGTTCACTGTTATAGCCTCCACCCCACTGCCTAGTTGAGTGCTTGGAACATAGTAGATATTAAATATTTCCTGAATATATGAATGAATAAACAAGTAGAACCCAGAATGCAACAAATAGACAATATACATTCTTGTAAGTACATGCAGCACGTTTACTTAAAAATTAACCTCGTGTCAGGCCACACAGGAAAATCTTGAAAAACATTTATAAATGATACAGTCTGCATCCTATGACAATGCCTTACTTATTGTTAGTTGGTGTTTACAGTCATCATTTCATTTCTTTACAGAGAATTTAAGGAAACTTTTGAAATTTTTTAAAGAAGTCTGAGTTATTAGAGTGAAATATTGACATTATAGAGAAGAAATACATTCAAGTTCCTAATTAATACTTCCTGCTCTGGTAGTAATTAGAATTGTTACTGAACCCGAAGGGAACATGTAACTAACTCTAAGTTTCAGCAACCTCTTCTAAAATTTGATGATTGGACTTTTGTATTTGCAGTCCCAATTCTAACACTTGTTTACTGCTTATCCATATAAAAGTCCTGTCTGTCTTTCCTTCTTTTCCTTTTTATATTTGTTAACTGAAGAATGCATTGTGGCATAGTTTTAAATAACAAAAAGCATCTTGACCCATCCTAAAGTAAGTTAAAAAGACATTGTGAGAAAGTTCTCATGTTAAGTGTATAGGAAAGTTGCCATGCGGAGAGTGAAGCCTAAATAATATGTACTACAGGAGCCGTCAATCAAAGGAGACTCAATAGCACATACATATATAAATGGAATACAGACTTAAAGAGGAAGGTAATTTCTGAAATGCCACTCTGTCTTAGAGATGGCCTCTCTGGGTGAGCAATTTGTCCAGAAAGAAAATAAGCATCCTGCCTTGATCTGGAATGATCTTGGTATTCTTCTATGCTTCCTGCCCAAGTTTAAAACCTTAATATCCATTCAAACTGTCAGACTACTCCAATTATCTCTGGTACAAAATATCCCACAGTTCAGTACTGTAAGACATTGTGTAGCTTATAAATGACTAAGTTTTGCCCTGACTGATAACATTTTCCCAAAGTCAAACAGATTCTGCTTTTGTCTCTCTGCTTGTCTCAATATAGCTGCACTTTATTTCAATACTTCTCTTGTAATTGAGCAATTCCATAAAATCAAATAAAATGATTTATAATGGAATGATTACTCCAGGGTAACATTTCAAGTGAAATTAAGATTGAAATCTAATTTAAAAGCTTTAATGTAAATGGGTCATTAGAGGAGGCTCTCCAGGGAATTTGCAATTAAACTAAAGTGACAAGGGTTTTGTAGGGGTGATAGACCTAAAGGTGTTACAATACTGATACATGCTCATTTCAGATGCAGCTGGCCTTATCACAACTGCTTAACAAGATCAGAGTTGCTGAGTGAAAGGAGCAATCAAGTCTAACAAAAACACTCCAACCCATCACAAGAATTTCTCATGAAAAAAAAAAAAAAGAGTTCTGATTTATGTAAAGGCTTCAGTATATTTAATTGACATTAATTAATCTAGTTAACTGTTGTTAATCATCTCCATATTTATCTCTTATCAAAATCTTACTTTTATCACTGTAACTATTCATTTAACAATAACTGTTTTCTATTAATACAATCTTTAATATGTAATTTGCAACTGTGTCGTCTTTAAGCACAATAATAGAATACCTCTCCTTTCCCCCCAGCCTTTTTGAATCCTGCGTATCTTTACTTTTAGAGGTTTCGTTTTTGACTCTATAGGTCCTTGACAATTAGTCATCCATTTCCTTTCTAAATTCCTTTTATTTTTGTTATTAGATCTTCTACTTACAGTAAACCTTGCTTGTGACTAGGTCCCAGTTCTCTAAAAGGAAACTATGCTGAATACTTTACAGTTCTTGCAGTATTGCATTTAATATAATAAGAGTCATAAATATTTGATTTTATTAATAATAATAATTATGTTAAAAGTTAACTTTTATTGTCCATTTAAATGAGTTAAATCCATTTAAAATACATTAAACCCTTGATGTAAATTATCTCATTTAATCTTCACAATCATTCTAGATGGTAGAAATATTATTATTTCCATATAAAAAATCCATAAACTGAAGATTAGAAATGTTTCAGTAACTTATCCAAGGTCACAGAGCAAATAAGTGGCAGATCCAGGAGGTAAAACCAGGACTGTATATCTCTAAAGCCCACAATAGTACCCCCTGTGCTATGCAGTGACAAGTTGAGGTTGCCTAAGATCAACAAGAAAAGCGCATTTGTGATGATCCCTTCCCATTTTGTATATCTGTATGTCTGATTGATTTTGTACATTGTCAGATTTAATTGGTCCCAGATCTTTAAAGGTGAACTCTTTCAAAAATAATAAAAATACAGTTCTTGAGCCATCCAACAGATGTTTCTAAATGTTTAGATTTATTTTTATGAAGGCTTTATAAAAAATCAATTCCAATTTATACACTTTATTTTTGTGGATGACAGAAGATTTGAAGAACTCTACTGAGAGAGATGGCTGAAGTTTTACTTATTGCTTTTGAAATTTTCCAATTTTATTTATACAACAGCTTTTGCAGAAGCAACAACACCGATGGCTCACAAACCACTCTTTTTTGTTGGCTATCATATATAAGACAAAGGTCCAGTGATGGAGTGGTGTTCAGATCATGAGCCAAATAGCTCAATAGAAGAAAATCAAGAGATTGCACAAGCCACTTTAAGGAAGGAATTTGGAGAGAAAATAATCATTCTGAGACTACATACTTTCTTACCCTTCTCTTACAAGGATGCAATCTTTTCTTCAGATCATGAAAATAATAGTATGATTCACTTTAATGTTATCATATTTGGTAACTTGCATAAATTTGATTGTCAGAGCAATGGAGGTGGAGGTAGATTAAGGTAGAGAAATAGTTTCTAGGGGGAAGGAAAGATGTAACAGCTAATAGATCGTCAAGCACCTAGAGAGCTATACAATATTGGCAACTCCTTTTAGGTTGTTCTGATTGGTCCTCACATGGAAAAGCAAGTATTGCTGAACAGTCTCAGAGGGCAGCCAGGTATCTGCCTAACTTCTCAAGAATGAGCATGGATTGGTACTGGTGGCCAGAGAAATGTCTAAATATGTGTAGTCACAGTTTAATTCCACCTATAGTTAATTTTTGGAGAATGATTTTTTCTGTTGTAAAAGGTACAAAGAGAATCTTCTGGAAAACATATTGATGCAGGATATTTTCTTGACCCCTTTGTGGGACTAGCAACAGGGGTGCCTTGTTTACTCAGCCTGCCTCTGTCTACCCCTCATGGGAGGGAGCATGTGAGCAAATGAGTGCAGGAACTGAAGTGAGAGAGTGCAGGAACTTTGGCACCTGTAGGAGTAAACACTATGCAGGCTCCACAGCAGTGTCCAGGTGGGGATACCACCGACTCCAAGGCCCAGAGGGCATATTACAATGCTCCCTTATCTTGGCTGTTTGCAGAGAGCAGTGTGTTATCAACTCATTGGGCCCTCTGCCTTGTCACATGGGGTGGATGCCTTCTGCCAGCAAGGGCAAAGGCAGTGTGACAGACTTTTTGGTGACCCGCACCCAGTGTGTCCTGAATTCTTGTCCAGTGCCCAAGAGGAATGAGGTCATATGGGCAAATGGAAGGATGGTGAATGTGGAGAATATTGTGGAGTGGTGAAAGTGGCTATCAGTGGTGAGGGGAGCTGGAAAGAGGTTGGGAAGGGAAGATTGCTCTCCCCTGAAGTCAAGTCACCTCTCTACCTTCTCTTCTGAAGTCAAGCTGCTTCTTTCTCTGATGTTCAACCACTTCTTCCTGATGTCTGGCTGCTTCTCCTCTCTGCCGGCTGAGTCTGGGGTCTTTATAGGGATAGGATGCGGGGAGGGAGGCCCTGGGAAGTTTCAGAAAAGGCAACATTTCAACGAGGAAACAGGGATAGAACTTCTCACTTTGAGCTGCAGGTTTCAGGGAAGGTGGAGTTTTGCCAGGGACGTGCCCCTGTCTACCTAGAATTTTTCTGCCTCCTGCCTCTATCATTTTATCAATATTACATTTGCAATGATGGTCTCCAAGCCGTGCAAGATCTGGCCCTAGCTACCTGTTGAATCTCTTCAATCTCTTCCCTATCATTTATCCTCTTGTCAGTCCATGCCAGCCATCCTGGATTTCCATGACTCTTCAACGTATCACACTTCTTCCTGCCTCCCTGCCTTAGGGCCTTTGTATTTGCTGCCCACTCCACCTGGAATTCTTTTCTAGATTTTTTCATCCTTTGGTTCTTCTCATTTAAATTTAGGTCTCTGCTTAAGTGTCACCTCCAGAGAACTATCCCTGACCATTCTTTGTATATGCACACACAAACAGATGCACATAAAATAGTTTAATCTAAGAACTCCTGTTCTTAGATTAAAGTTGACAGCAACTGATGAAAAAAAAAAGATGCACAAAATGTCACAGGTTAGAGAAGACTAAAAGGTGAGACAGCTAAGTGCTGTGTGGTCTCCTGTATTAGACCAGGAAACAGAAAAGGATATGAGTGGGAGAACGGGTGAAAACCAAATAAAGTCTGCAGTTGAGTACATAGTATTTGTCTTAATCCATTTGGTGTTGCTATAAAGGAATACCTGAGACTGAGTGATTTATAAAGAAAAGAAGATGTATTTGGGCTGTGATTTTGATGTCTAGAAATGTTCAAGATTGGTTATCTGGTAAAGGCCTCAGGCTACTTCCACTCCTGGCAGAAAGTGAAGGAGAGCCAGAGTGTGCAGAGATCACAGCATGAGACGGAGGCAAGAATGAGGAGTGGAAGGTGCCAGTCTCTTTTTAACAATCAGCTGCCTTGGAAACTAATAGAGTGAAAACTCACTCACCCCTACTTCCATCCAGGTAAGGCATTAATCTATTCATGAAGGATTCATCTACATAACCCAAACACTTCCCTTATAGGCTCCACCTCCAACATTGCAGATCAAATTTCAACATGAAGTTTGGAGGAGACAAAGATCCAAACCACAGAAGTATTGTACTAATGTTAATGTCTTAGCTTTTGACAAATTTACCAATCATGGTTACATAAGATTTTAGCATTAGGGAACACTAGGTGAAGTGTATACAGCAGCTGTCTATACTATCTTAGCAACTTTCCTATAAATCTAAAATTATTCAAAATAAAAAGTGTAGTGAAAGAAACTAATCACTAAATAAGTTCTAAGGCTTTCTGTATCATGAAGCATGACAATTACCTAGTCTTCCTGTTGCCTTAGTTTTTGTTTTTGTTTTTGTTTTTGTTTTTGTTTTTCTGTTGCCTTTTTTTTTTACTGAGTCTGGAGTTCAGTTTTCAATATTGTAATAAGGCTTTCTGGAGAGGACTTGCATCCTTGGTTTGTTCAGTTAGAAGTATGATGGGAAGCATCATGAAAAGTTGCAGTGCCAAGTAATTCAAGGCTCAGGGCTCAGTTTATTCGTTCATTTCCAAGACATGCTGTCCAGGCGTTCCCTGTGCACAAACCTTCGAAGAATTCTTTGCTCCCTCTCCCAGATGGCTGACATTGGCCTGGTCTTTTGACCCTCTCCGTGACTTATTAAAACCTGTGAACATCACATTTCTGCAAAACAATCTTTATGGTCAGATTTACTGAATGTAGAGACACATTTTCATTTGAAACAAAAGAAAGTGAGATTTGGTACTTACTAACAAACAACTGTGGACAAGGAACTTGCTTAGTCCTTTGGAGACACAAAGATTAAACAAACACAGACACTACCCCAAGGAGTCTGTACCATATATCCATGGGGGGCCAATCAAAGCAAAGGAGAAAAGCTATGCTTATAACCCAAGAGTCATAGAAAGGGTGACCCTTTCAAATAATCCATATTTTAGGTAAAAGCTTTGTATTCCAGGCACTGCCACTTACCAGCTGAGTAATCTTGGGCAAGTAATTTAACCTGCAATTCTAGTTTGTTAATGTTAATCTGTAAAATGAAAATAATAATATCCACATGTGCAGATTTAATGAACTAATTTCTGTAATATACCAAGAACAGTACCTAATAAATGTCAATTGTTCAATAAATGTTAGTTATTATCATTTAAATAAACATATAAATAGCAAATAATGCTAACAGTGTGAGAATTTGGTTGAAAATTTATCATCTATCATATTGTTTATCAATAATTTATGGTAAGTTATTCTTCCACATTATCATTCATGGAACCTACAATGAAAACAAGACTATCGTTTTGTGTATGGACTTGTGCAAAGTATAAGCAAAAAAGCAACATAAGCATAGATTTCTTCCCAATAAAACATAGTACAGGCCACTCACTTTGCCCAAAAGATGTTTTTGAAAGTACAATACAATATAATAATTTTGTAGTTTGAGAAAAGTTTACCTTCAATTTACATTATTAATTTCACATCTGGTTGATCTAAAATTGGCCATAGTTCTTGAGATGTGAAATGTCAGTATTTCCTGCTCTGTTTGCTTAACAAATTGATTATAGCTAAACGAGTTGTGTATTTCATTAGTTACCTGATAGGCAGGTAATCTTAGCTAATTCTTACCTACCTCATAGGCAAGTAACTAGTAAAATACACAAATTCTTTAGGTATTTGTCAACCTCCACTGCTATTCCAGTCTCCCAGATCAGTGAACTGGAGGCACTGATGATTAGTGATTGTAAGATAAAATTTTTGTCATTTTAATTGGTAGACAAATTCTGATGATGTTAATAGAATGGGGTGAAGCTAATGATTTTGATGAGACATATTTCCTCAATTTCACAATATTATTGGAGAGAGAACAAGATCTCTGTATAATAGTTTCTATCTGTCCTCCTCGCCCCTAGCATTGAATTCTAACATTTCATCTCAAATTTGAGCTTTACAAAAGAGGGAGCTAACTAAGAGAGCACAGAAAAGGGCTCCATGGGCTTTCTCTTCTGGCATGTCTAGGCTCAGAACTGGCAAAATGGAGACCATGTCACCAGAAAAATTGTCTTTCATAAACACAACTCTTTTCTTTGCTTCAGCATGGTCTAACTTCATGATTCTGGAAAGATTATCACATTTCAAATGGATGACCCTCAAAGAGAGAAGTAATGGTAGGTCTTATATTAAGGTATTGGCCCCTGACAGTTCTTACAAAACCATCAGCATTTCTATTTCTTGTTCTTTGTTTCTATTTTTACGATGTGTTGCCTGTTTTCTTAAAAAACAATAGCATGAACAAGGACTATTTAACAGAAGAATTGAGTTCAAACCCTTGGTCAATTATTTACAGTTCTGAGACTTTGGGCTTGTACCTTCTTCATAGGAAAATAGATGATATTTCATGTATTAATGCATAAAAGACCCCTAGGTGCCATATCACGTTCACATAAACCTCACAGTAATTCTTAGAGGACTTCTGAAAGAGGAGGACACTGAGGTTGAGGAAAGAAGGGACTTGTTCAAGGTTATAATAACTCCTGGAACTAGAATCAAACCTAGATTTAGTCTGACTCTGAACAATAAAATTTGTCACACCTACTGAGCACCTACAATGTGCTAGGCACTGTCTTAAGTATGCTATATGCATTAACTAATTTAAACTTCATGGCCATTCTAGAAGGCAAGTATGATTATTATTATTTCACAGAAATCCCCCATGATGCCTTCCTTTGTCCACACACTTCTCATTTTATAACCCTCCATTTATATGCACATATATGACATTTTTCTAATTTATTTGTGACACTCTGAATTACAAATGCTATTAAAGCCTGTGGACTTGTTTCCCAACATTTGGGAAAACTAAGCTCAACCCTATTTTGACATTTTTAGTGAGTTTTCCTTTCACTGTAACCCTTTCTCCAGGCCCCCACGTGGCATATAGAGCAAGGCATACTTAATCCTCAATTTACAGAGCCTCTTCTTTTAGTAGACGTAGAGAGGTTAAAATGCTAACCTCATTTATAGTATGTCACCATTCATTTAAAAACCCTCTGTGATTTTTTACCACCTTTATCTTTTCTCCTGATGAAAAACATAACTTTTTATTGTTTCAAAAACCTTCAAGAAGCAACAAATTTAACAAGAAATTAATGACCAGGAGACTTATGTGAGTAAAATTCTGAACTAAATTGAACCCTAGGGTTTTAAAATGCTCAAACACCATCGTATTTTGTGGGCATTTATTTTTTTCTTGGCATCGTGCAACTTCCTGTTTCTAAGAAAAAAGGATTAAAGTGTCCCATTAAAAAAAAAAAAAAAAAGCAAAAACTCCAAAAGCTTCTTGGACATCAAAGAGACCTTACACAACAACATTTTGATGAGTTAAGTGTAAAGGAATCAAAAACACATGGATTAAATTTCCCATAAAACCCACATGTGTTTAAAAATCAAGAGAAAATGTGCTTGGCCAAATGCATTTGGGGTTTTGTCAAACCCCAAACATTTGAGGAATAGTGTGAGATGTTTAAGGAACCCAAAACACAGCTGGATCGGCCTATATCATTCTCAAAGCATATGCCAGTGGGAGATGTTAAAGGAGATAAACCCCCAAAACAATTGAGTTCTGCTTAAAAATCACAACTTGATTATTGATCAGAAAGTTGCAGTTTTCGAATATATATAGTTTAATCACCTCTAAACTTAGAAAGTTATAGCTTATGTAACCTGTTAGAAGTCATTTATTAAAGAGCTTTTCTATTTTCCAAAAAGAAAAAGGGATCATCATTTCCAACCTTCAGATTTTCTAGCATAAGCAGACGGGATCTTTCCTGTAGCTTTCAAATTTCTATCAAGTTATTCCATGTTTTGTATTATACTTGATTTAGCTTTGCTAGACTAGGCACATTATTAATTGGCTCCCTTTTTATTTACAATACTATTGCTCGAAATATATACTAAAGTGTATAATTGAATTTTGGGTTTACTGTAATTTTAAAAAGTCAAAAGAGCAATAAACATAAGCGTTAGTCAACAATTGCCTCTGAGAACCAGCATAAATCATCAAGATTAAATGATTTTAAATCATATTTAAGCTCCTTAATTTTAATTTATGGTTGCCAATCTATTTTCAGTCATTGTCGACTGGAATTTCTTGTCAGTGCTTTATGTCTTTAGAGGTGATGGCAAGGGATGTCTGAACATTCCCTTTTTATGGGGGCCTACATTATCAGGCTGAAATCATTGATCCATGCTTTTTGTTTCTTATTACTTTCCTAGTGCATTCTATTTATTTTAAAAGTTAGGCAAGTAGTGGGGAGGGGAATTTGATCAGGAATTTAAGCACTTTTTCAAGTCTGTTTTCTAATTTAATAAATAAGACTTTGATCCTTAGGGTAGATCTAGTTTAGAGATGTATAAGTAAATGAGTATTTCCTTTAGCTGAACGATACTGTGTATCACTTTTTGGATTACAGATAGCACTATCATGATTTCCAGGGAGTACAAAGGTTAATGAAACCGTCGCTGTGCCTTCTTAACTCCTGCAAATAGCTAAACAGCAATATTGCAAATTTCTCTTTCCCCTTTCTACTATAATCAACATTACATATCCTGCAAAAATATAATACAGTGAAAATACAAAAAAAAAAAAAAAAAGAAAATATTTTCCCTGATGAAAGCAGCACTGATGTGGGAATGATTAATATTTTTTCCCACTCCCAGCCACAAGCACTGCAGTATGAATTAGCAGTTTCTACCCACTTGGATCTCAGCTCAGCTCTCCAAAGGGTAATTTCTGATGTATAACAAGGTCACAGCTCAAGAGTTAACCCTGTACACTAATAAAAACAGCAATAGCAGTCAGAATATCATTTATGGAAACCCACCATTTGCTAAGACCTGAACCAGACATTTTACACACTACTTTTAATGTTCACAAAAAGATTTCTATTGTTTCCATTTTACAGTTGAAGATGTCGAGTCTTAAACACATTAAGTCATTTGCTCATGAATATACAGCAATGTATATTTGTTTGGTCACAAAGCCCACGCTCTCTCCTCAACCCTGTTGCCTCTTACATGTTTAAGGTGGATGAATGAAAACAGTGACCATCTCTTAGGAGACCGACCAAAGGGTAGAGAATAATACAACCCTAGCTTAAGAAGTTAGCAGGCTGTCATACCAATATGACCTGCAGGTCTTGAAATCACAGATCCCTGCTCTGTTGCTCACTCTAATGAATATCCTATGTCCCACTGTGATACATCTTTTGCCCCAGACATGACTTGCCACATTTATACTCTTTTGAATTTCCCTTGAACATGCCCGGGCATCATTTTGGAGAGCAGTCAATTGCTCAGGAACTGATTCCATGATGCTTTCGAGGCCATCGCCTGTTTCTGATTATTTCTTTCCAGAGCTTAGCTAATGGACATGAGTGTTATACCTTGGGAATGAAAAGTCTGTAGCCAAGAGAACAAAATCACATCCACCAGCCTTGTACTCTTCCTATTATTTTATTGTCCCAACAGTCAGAACGATGTGTCATGGGATGAAGAGGAAATCTGTTACATGACAAGGTTTTTTATTTGATATAGCCTTAAAGGGCTTTCTATTAATGACTGGGGGCAGAAATTAGGCTGGCAGGCCAGTCTAAATTGGCAGTCCGTGGTTAAACTAATTAGGAGGTGATCCTAGATTCAAGCAGGCACTATACTGTGGATGAGAACTACAGAAAGTGTACAACAGGCCAAGTTTCTGAAGAATAATGCCAAAACTGAAAATTACTACAGGAGACCAAATCAGCAAAGTGAAATCATGAAAGAAGTAAAGATCCTTAAAAAAGAGAAAAACTGTGCTATCTTGCAAATCAGAATGAATATTTTGAATTACAGTAAACTAAAATTAGGGGATATGATGGAAGTTGAAAAATAGGGGGAAAAAAAAACAGATGGATTCAAGTTATAAGACCCGGTACCTACATTTCAGGTTTCTTAAAAAACTGAACGCAGATATTTTTAAATGCCTAAAATGACTAGTCAATAGATAGACAAATACAGAGAAAAGATAATTTACAAAGGAAAATAATTATAAGGAAAAACATTTATTCTTACTATAAAGAAAAGAAATCTAAACTTTAAAAAATGATACATTGGTCTGTTAAATTTCAATTTTTAAAAGTGTATAACAGACTTTGATGGTGCGGGTCAGAAGAAATGGATAGTTCCAAATATTGTTATTTGTTTCACTCTGAATTGTATCTGAATGGATGCAAATCTTTTACAAAGAAATTCGACAATGCATATCGAAATCCTCAAATATTTATGCATTTTAGTCTCTTGAGAAACTGATTCTAATGAAATAATCTTAAGTATACATACAGGGTTGTTCATTACAGCATTATGTAGAATCACAAAATGTAGAAACAGCCCTTAAATGTCATAAAATAGAAGAATGTTAAAGCCATTCAATGAGATGATTTAAAAATTGGTGATTATGAAGACTAACAAAAACTTGAAAATGCTTTTGCTATAATACAGACTGGTAAAGAGCAAGAAAAATTCTGACTATAAGCAATACAAAATTTTGTATTAGTAAAAAGACAGGAAAGAAGTATATCGGAACAATAGCAGGGATTTTCCTACCATAGTGAGACCCTTGCTAATTTTATTTTTCTTCTCCATTTTTTATGCCTTCCTAAATGTGATTGCATTACTTTTTTTTTTAAGGAGTAGAAGTAATATTTTAAGATCAATATATTTTTAAATAACTCGTAGAAGGACCAGGCCAAGCAAACAAACTATGAAGACAAATGCAAATAAACAAAGCATTTATATTTAAGAGAAAGGTAACAACAGAAAGGCAAGTAAAAAGGCCCTACGATTTAGGAATATGAATCTTTTTTTTTAATCTGGAAGAAAACAATATGTTGAAACATCAAAGAAAAGCTTTGTAAAAAGAAATCCATTCCTTTAGAAGGAAATGAAATAAATTTCCTTCTAAATTAGGTTGAAATGTACATAGTGATGGGGAGGAAAGAACAGGTATCTATGAGGTTGACTGGGTTGGAGTGCCATGTGGTTGCCATTTTAGCCTATGCAGAGTCATATCAACAATTATTTGTCTTTCTATGTTTGAAATTACTCTGAATGTCTTCCCTGAGGCCAGAAGGCTTCACTAGACTGCTCAAACTCTCTCCCAGCTCCAAAATTCCATGAGATGTATTAAATAATGAATAAACCATCAAGTATGCTAGCAAGTTGCCCTGATATTTGATTACAGTTTGTGAATTTACTGAGACCCAATTGCCTATTAAGGGAAAAAATTAATTCTTGATCTAGTAGAGTCACTTACTGGCATAATCTTTCCACAGGTTATTCACTGCCTGATTAACAAAGAAATGGGAAATGAAGATGATGCTTTTCTCTGGAAAATTAAAAAATAATCTTGTTACTATCTAAAATAATTTATCTCACATAGGAACATAGCATGGCTGAAATGGCTGCGGGGGAGGCAAGGAAATAGTCTATGTCAGGGGTCCCCAACCCCTGGACCATGGACCAGTGTGGTCTGTGACCTGTTAGGAACTGGGCTACACAGCAGGAGGTGAGTGGCAGGCAAGTGAGCAAAGCTTCATCTGTATTTACAGCCGCTCCCCATCACTGGCATTAGCACCTGAGCTCTGCCTCTGTCAGGTCAGTGGCAGCATTAGATTCTCATAGGAGCACAAACCCTGTTTTGAACTGCACATGGTAAGGATCTAGGCTGCATGCTCCTTCTGAGAATCTAATGCCTGATGATCTGTCACTGTGTCCCATCATCCCCAGATGGGATAGGAAAACAAGCTCAGGGCTCCCACTGATTCTACATTATGATGAGTTGTGTAATTATTTCATTATATATTATAGTGTAATAATAATAGAAATAAAGTGCACAATACATGTAATGTGCTTGAATCATCTCAAAACCATCCTCCACCCTGGTCTGTGGAAAAATTGTCTTCCACAAAACCAGTCCCTGGTGCCAAAAAGGTCAGAGATTGCTGGTCTATGTACTATTGGTAGACTTGCCACAAGATGCTATAAGCCTTTATTTGTAATCCCTATCTTGAAGAAAAATTAGCGTTTTTTAATGGAACAAAAGACTGTGATGTTGAATTCACAGTTTGTATAGCTCATTTTGTACACCATTGTGTTTCATGTTCTATCACACATCTAGCCTTTATAGATTTTGATATTCCCTCAAGGACATTTGGATGTCACGTTGTATCATATGGGGTAGGTGATGCTGGAGGTTAATGGGAGGAACAGGCAGAGGCATCTCCCTCCACCATGTTCAGAAATATCTTCCTCCTATATCTGTAGAGATCCACAACAGGACCACAGTCAATCTGGCTCCAGAAATAAGAAGTGAAACATAGGTGTTTCCAATATAGGTTGAGAAAACAAGAGACAGAATCAATGTGTTAGAGTCTTGCTCTTTGCAGAGTATGTCTTTGCTATTAATGAATGTCAATTAGAGGTAGATATTGGCTGCTGTCTTCTGAAGAGTTAATGATCTAGTTAAGAATCCAAACATGCAAGATAAAGGAAGAGAGGGTTAATTTATATTTAAAAATGAAAAGGAACAAATGAGAAGGAAAGAAACAATACAATAAAGGCCTTCATTGACATAAGATGTTTCCCTGAAGTCTATGATCTTTATTCTATAAAGAAAGCATTACAGACTTTACAGAGAACAGTGAGATCTGAGGACAAAGAGGTCATTTGCTTCTCTGGTGGTGGGTATTTGTTCATAAAATATATACCAAATAAGATACTTTTTTAAAAGTATATTTATGCAAACATAATGGCATGTTCCCTTTACATCGCTAGTGGTATTTTGTCAATTACATGGATAAGATTTCATATTTTTATAGAAATGACCTCAGTACTAGTGTCAATAATTTCTTTTTGGCCAATTATGGACCAGATCAGGGAATGACAGAAGCCCTGAGATTCAATACATTTAAGTGCTAGGTACTTTTCAATTCACAAGAGGACTCATTAAACTTTGTTGTCTAACCTTAACTGAATCCCAAATAATTTAGATGGTTGTATGGGAGAAATGATGTATAGAGATAGAAGAAGAAAGGTTGACTTATAGAGTTGCTTACTCGTTTTCCTTTCTTGTTCTTAAGTTTCAAAATCCTGTAGTAACCGGAATGTATTTAACTATGTGTTGCCCAGAGGGAATCAAGGCTATAAGAGAAGGAAATAGAGATTCAGCCTAAAGAATGCCTGCCTATGTTACCATTGCAAATATGTTGTTTTATGAAAATATATACAATGCCCCTTGCTTAAAAACCATGTACTTTGTTAAGATGTTAAATATGCCTCCTTTTCATATGGGCCTACTGTTTTTTGGTTAGCACCTTAACAGAGAGAACAAGAGTCTACTTTTATCCTAAGGACAAAGTCCCAAATGGATGAAATTTTGCAGATGAGAGCTTATGGCAGTCTTTTAGAAATGTTATTCTTCCTGGAAATAGGAGTAGACACCTCCTTTTATCCAGACCTATAAAACATCAATTGTCGCCAAATGACTCTACTGACCTGGAATTTACATTTTTTGAAGTCAGTGATTTAATATGCCTCTGTTTTTCATAAGGTGAAAGTAGTATTTTCAATTAAACAACAATGTGCTTCAATCATTCACTCTGCCTCCTTCTACAAAACAATCCCCAGACAAAACAATGTATTATAAAATATGTTACTTCATTGAGTATATACTAAAATGATATATCTGTGTGTAAATTGGTCACTTATGTGTTCACCAGTATTGCTCTGATATCTTAAACAAATATGATACTTTGGCCAGAGTAGTCTCTATAACTGCTTTATAACTACTGTAACTTTGGCCTTCATTTAGTCTATGTGAACTATTATCTCCTGAAATTCAAGTAGCAGGAACTAGCATTTATGGGAATTCACTCTGTGACAAAATGACTATGTCAAGTAATTTAGATCTATCATCTCAGTTGATCTTCATGGACTTATCTGTGAGATAAATGTCATTATCCCTATTGCGCAGATGAGGAAATTGTGGCAGAGAAAATTCAAGTAACTTTCCAAGGTCATTTAGATGATGTATAGAATACAATACTGAGTCCCAAATTTATACACTATTTACTATATCACCACTAGACCATTATTATGTAACTACAGGTATCATGGAATTCATTCATTCATCTTTCCTTTAAAAAATATGCATGTATGGGCACAACATTGGGAGCCTTTAAGAGGCATAATATGAACCTGCCGTAGTAAGATGGGAAGAAAAAATCTAAACCATTGTTTTTAAAAAACCCTCAGCATATGAGAGGATATTTTTAGGTTAAGACATACATGTGTAAAAAAAAAGCAACAGAGAGAGACTAATTGACAACACTGGAGAGATGGGGGTTAGTTGAACAGTGAGCTCTTAGAGAAGGAGGCAGAACTCAATGAAATCAGGAGGAATTAGCCTTGGAAAGAGCAGATGTCCTACCATGGAGGCATGAAGGATATGAAGATAGCTGAAGTCCAAGAGATTGTTGGGCATAGAGAGAAGGAAAGGGATGGGATCTTGGTAGGGAGTCTTGGAATTGTTTAGCAAGGTAGAAGATAAGTCAACTGTCCGTAGTGATGGGTGGAATTTGGAGTTTAAAGACAGAAAACCATTTGGCTCAGTAAATTTTGGGACTGGGCTATACAAGGTGACAGAGAAGGATGAGGAAGAGCAAAAGGATCCAGGAACATTTCGATAGCCAGATCTGCAGAGTCCCATCAATCTCTACAGCTAAGCTTTTCAGCCAGGCATTACAGCATGCACTGCATAACATTTGTGCATGTCACTACCATGACTCTAGGATCAACTGTTTCTGTGCCTGTCTTTACCTAACACTCTCTGATGGTGGGCACTAGATATTATTTGACTCCATGTTACCATGACCAGCATGCGGGTGAATATCATCTAGTGCCTGCCACTGAGTGTTTAACAGACACTCAGCTTACATTTGGCTAATGAATATTGACTGACATGCTGGAAGATCAGGCAGGGAAGAGTTCTCAATGACAATGCCAACACACAATGGTGTGTCATTATGAGACTAGGATTGACTTGCCTCTTAAAGTGTCACAGCCTATAAGTTGAGCACATCACAGGGAATTGCAGTGTACAGAACTGCTGTCTTCTGTGGATGGGAAAAAGGTGAGTATGTGCTGATGCAGGCGTTCTCCAGTGTCAGGTGAGGTAAGGCAGAACATATCATTAGTTATTAGCACATTAAAAAAAAATGGGTAACAAATAAGAGAAGACAAAGCAGAGATCCCGAAAGAGGCCAAGGGCAGTTGGAGAGGGATTCAATGAAGACATATACCATGATAGGCACTACACATCACACTTTATGAAGTATTTAAGGAAATGATTTATCTAGGTTAAGATCTTAAGACAAAAAGTATTCATATGAGAAAAGTTATAGCAGAATTTTATTTTGAAGTCTTTTTTTTTTTTTAAGAAAACTGCAGGCTGGGCGTGGTGGCTCACACCTGTAATCCCAGCGCTTTGGGAGGTCAAGGCAGGCGGATCACAAGGTCAAGAGATTGAGACCATCCTGGCCAACAAGGTGAAACCCTGTCTCTATGAAAAATACAAAAATTAGCTGGGTATGGTGGCACGTGCCTGTAGTCCCAGCTACTCAGGAGGCTAAGGCGGGAGAATCACTTGAACCCAAGAGGCAGAGGTTGCAGTGAGTCGAGATTGCACCATGACACTCCAGCCTGGTAACAGAGTGAGACTCCGTCTCAAAAAAAAAAAAAAAAAATCCATGATAGTTGTGTTGTAATAGGTTTTATTGGCACAGACTTTTACCATCACTGAGTGTATAATAAGAACATCCTGCTGTCTCACAATGGTCATGGCCAGAAGACAGAGAGCACGTTTCTTGTTGACTTTGATGCACCCTCAGACAGTATCTGTGAAGCATAGGGAGAAATTGCTTTGACTTTGGGATTTGGTGACAGAAAAGTAAGAACTTGAGAGACCTGAGGCTGGGTTCTTAATTATCTGCGTCCTAAAAGTAGGAGATGTTTCATGCCTGAAGAAGACCTTGTCCAGTGTCAAAGTTGGCTTCTCTCTGTTGGACTGTGTTGGTTTCTGCTGCCCTGAGTCCTGACCATGGCGGAAAGCAAGACTTTACCTACTGGGTGAGTCCTGAGTCCTACCTTACCCCCAGTTTAACCCTATCCCATTACTCCCCCACCTTTCCCTGAGTCTTCCTGTTTGGCCTGTCACCCAATCCTAACAAGATGGGCAACATATACCAAATAGCAGCACACAATCCCAAAATATTTTATGATGTGTCTCTGTCTACATTGATATCCAATTCATAGCCAGTTGGATTTGTGGGGGGTGGGTAGAAGTGGTGAAGTATCCCTTTCATTCTCTTTTTAAAACGCCTTCTAGAATTTTGGGTGTTTTTTATTTTTTGGTTTGTTTAATTTTACATTGTTATGATTGCTTACAAATAAAAAAGCATTCCAAGTGCTTTCAGTGACATTTTCTTATACAGAGGCTGCCATCAACACATTTGATGACAGACTTTTTTTTCAATGATAACTTTGCCCCTTTCTCTAAATCACAGATAATCACAAGCAGAGTTGGTGGTTTTTTCAAATGGTTGCAAATCTCCAACTCATGTGATAAAAGATGCTGACATTAATATTCTGGTGTGCAAGCTAATTCCTTCAGCCCAGCTGGGAGGCAGAGACTCTATGACCGAGGTGAGACCGCCGCAATGTGCAGTGTGTACCGGGTCCTCTGGAAGGCTGATCTGTTAGTTGCACCTTGTGCAAATTGTGGCAGCTTGACTGTTTCCATGGGTGAGCAGAAGTGGCTCTGTTTTCTCACTGCTGCTTTCAATTTACTGGCTGCCTTGAAAGGTTCAGAGAGGGCCCAAGGTTTTACTGTTAACTATTTATGTCCTATCAGTTTCTAGACTTCATTCATCCTTGAACCCTCTGGCATCAGTACGTGATTACTTGTTAATATAGGAGGGACAAGTAAAACTAATAAATACCATTTAGCTCCTGTGTCTGCAGTATGTTCATTAAGCAAATCTCCATGTTGCTTCAGGCCCCGTAGAGCAGTCCAGTGTTTAGAGATGAAAACTATGTTAAGTTGCAAAGATGTCCTTTTGCAGAAGCAAAGTACCCCTGCTTACCTTGCTACTTTCAGGATGCAGCAGCAGTTAACCCTATAGTTTCTTATAGTATTGTCTAGTTATTTCTTGCTTGTGCTCTTGTCTTTGGATACAGATTTTCAGGTCCTTCGGTTTACAAAGTAATGTCACCTTCCTTGAATCCTTCCCAGCTTCCTACCATAGAGTAGGTTGCAAAACAACCCTTACTACATGTGCAGAGCTAAGCACAGTGTGCAACATACAGGAAATGCCCCATAAATGTTTGTTGTTACTGAAATTAAGGAAAAAAATAAGCAACAAGTTTTGATGCAATGAAAGAGTATCTGTATAATTTTGCCAAATTCCTTCTTTTCTATCTGCTCTTCCTGACCTATGGACTGACATATGGAACCCAAAAATACCCCCATCCCAATCTTTGTGATCTCCACCAACAGCACCTGGTACTCTAGCTGAAACCAACTCTGCAAGTCCCTGCAGCCAAGTATCTGTGCCAGCCAGCTTCCTAGGTTCATGTGGTACCGGAATGACCTCCTGTTCTTATCCAGGTGAAAACCTCAGGACTCTCCTTGCATAAGGCTTCTTGGGCCTGACCTCTACCATGAAGCAGATCATTCATTTGTGTCTCCAGGTTAATCTGTACCCTCTTTATTTTATTTATCTTACTGATTGATTGATTTTATTTATTTAGATCTCTCTCTTCCCTACCAGATGTAAGCCTTCAGAAAACCAGGCTGTGTCTTATTTATCCTTGTAGCTCAGTACATGACTGTATTAGTCCGTTTTCACGCCGCTGATAAAGACTGGACAATTTACAAAAGAATTACCATGAGACTGAGAAATTTACAAAAGAAAGAGATTTAATGGACTTACAGTTCCACATGGCTGAGGAGGCCTCACAATCATGGTGGAAGGCAAGGAGGAGCAAGTCACATCTTACATGGACGGCAGCAGGCAGAGAGAGACAGCTTGTGCAGGGGAACTCCTGTTTTTAAAGCCATCAGATGTTGTGAGACTTATTCACTATCATGAGAACAGCACAGGAAAGACCTGCCCCCCTGATTCAACCACCTCCCACTGGGTCCCTCCCACAACACATGGGAATTCAAGATGAGATTTTGTTGGGGGTGGGGGGATACAGCCAATCCATATTAGTGACATATAAGGTGTGATAAATAAATGTTTTCAAATGAAGTCATGAATGTCTGTCCTCATGTGTCCATTTCTAGGGTGACACTTCTCCTTCCCCACTCATACACTCCATCTCCCCAAGCTGTGGGCTCCTTCTAGCCTCTGACCAGCTGTGTCCATCCAGCTGAGGCTGCAACCTCTTCCTGATACTTGCCTGACAGCTCTTAATTACTTTTGCTGTTTTATTTGTTTACTTTTTGGATTTCCTCTTCTAACTCTTGATGGGGATCTACTAATTATTGTTTATCACCAAAATTCTTTCTTCATCTGAGAGGGAGGTATGCTCATGACAGGTATTGATGGAGAAAATAAAAGACACTAACTATCTCGAAACAGTTAATTCACTCCAGTTCTCCAACACCAGGTGCTGGTGCAGATCTCACATGAGACAGTTCCTGCCTATAGGAGCTTAGTGTCTGGCTAGACAGAGAGAATCTATGAGAAAGAGGAGGCTTCATATATCAAGTCACAACTTTTCAAAACAGTGAGCTGAAAAATGTGAAGGAAAAAAGTCATATGAATAGATAAAGAGAGGAAACAAAAACAGTTGTTTGGCTCATTAGCTCAGAGATGGTCATGAAGCTGGTTGGTGGTTCAGCTTACACCAGAATCAAGGTCTCATATGGCCCTCCAAGGACTTGTTCGATGATCATCTAGTCAGAATGAAAGCATTCTGTGCTGACAATCATGATGGATTTTCTGAGCATAGGCATGGTTCTCAATAAACCTGAGTCTTAATGTTGCCTCTTATGGGTGGAGAGCAGGAGATGACAGAGAAGCTTTTTGTTTGTTTGTTTGTTTGCTTACTTGCTTGCTTGCTTTTAATGCATCAAAGAGACAAGATGGCTAAGAGAGAAACTCTGGACCCACCCTGACTAGGTTTGACTCTTGGCTTAGCATCCTTTTAGCTGTAAGAACTTGGTTATGTTACTGAATAGTAATTTCTCTGTTTGAAACATGTGGATGATATTGACACCTACCTCCTAGGCTTGTCAAGAGGATTAAATAAGATAATACCTCTCATGCTGTTAGCATTATACCTGGCATGTAGCAAGTGCCTAGCAAATATTACCAATTAACAATTAGAATATTTAATTTGATAGCTCTATCAGACTTGTTGATATTTCCACTGAATATTTGAGATCATTGTGATTTATAAGGCACTGGAAAGAAAATATTCTAATGTATGAGATTTACTCAGTCCTGTAGATCTATTGCATCCTACTTTCAACATAGTTATTTTTTACATGATGCATTATGCATATAGCTGATAGATATACATATAGATGATATACATCTGAGAGCAATGAAGGATGACTGTTTTTCCAGTAGCCATAGATGAAGCAAGATAAAGGGAAGGTGGCAGAAATAGAAAAAGAATTCTGGTGCCTATGGAAATAAGGATAAGGTACAATGAGTAACGAGGGTTCAGGTGAGGAACTAATTTGCCCTTTGTCACTCCCACAGTTACCCAGCATCAGTGCATTGAGCTGAGGGAGAGCCTCCTGTGGGCTGTTCTTGGGCTTCTCTCCTTCTAGGGCAAGATAATCTCCACTCTTTTGCCAACACCCTTCACATATCTTACAGGAGATGTAACCTGTCCAAAGACAAAAAACTTACGCTGGACAAGCCAATACCAGGATCTCCATCTACACCTCCAAAGTTAAGAATTGGAAATCTTTCCAGCTACCTTACTGCCCTATTCAGGAGAAGATACTTCTGCATGATCTTTCATTTCTCATAGCCCTACAGAAGTGTCATGAGAATAGGTCTATAATTCATGTGTGTCTTATGGACTAATGGATGGGTGGATGGACAGAATGAAGGCAGCAAGGATGAATGTAAATAAGAAAAAGTCCCAAGACCAGAATAACAGGAGGGAGAAGTATCCATATGGTTACTTCAACAAATGGCTTTGAGAACAAAAATTTCTTCTTAGCTGTGTGGGAGAGAATTCTCTGCAGATACTCTACATAAATATGGTAGCTGCGATCATGAAGATCTGGGAGAAAAAACGAAAATGACCTAGCCACCAACACATTAAAATGAGAGCACGGCAGGGAGTCAGAGACAGAAAAATATTTTTTGAGAAAGAAATGTTCTATTTTTTCTTTCCTTTTAACCACTCCCAAACTAACATGGTGGGGTAAATTTTAGGAACCAGTGGGTCTTCACACTCAGTCCTGAATTTTTTTTTTTTTTTTATTTGAGGAGCAAAGAATCAGGTCCCAATGGGAGGAACAGCAGAGTTGTAGTGCTTTTTTTTTATACCTTGGTAACATCTTGAGTCAAAAGAATCTTTTTTTTTCAGTAGCTCAAGCTGGAAGAGCTTATACGAAAGTGTGGAATCAATGAACGCAGTGCTGAAGGGACCTTGGGGTCCTCCTATAGACATATCTAATAGGTGATGGAACTTGTCCATGGTCACCTCACTCACCAGAGAATGAACCAATACCAAGATCAACATCTGTACCTTCAAAGTGAGGAAGCCAAAAGCTTTCCAGCTCCCTGTTGCACTATTATTTTTAAAATAGTAAACAGATATATTGAAGGAGGCCTACAGTTTATGCTATTAGAAATTTATTTGGTTTTAATTGAGATAAGCTGATTTATGTCACATTCTACAAAAAGAGAATTACTACAAAACTGAACTAATCAAATATAACTTTTCTTTTAGTTATAATAGTTATAATAATATATATATTCAATATAATTATTTTATGTTCTTTGGTTGATAGTAGACCAGGTTGTTTGTGATTTAGTTTCAACACAGATAAGGAACATTTATTTTACTTCATGTTAAAAACAATAATGAGAGAACCCATAGCAAAAAACTTTGAGATTTGTATTTTTATTGGTGTAGAGAAGATGTAAAAAATGTATCTTTATCAGTGATGTTGTGGAAAACTGTAATATTTTAAGCAGCACCATGATTTTTGTTGTGTTTTATGCCAATTCTATTAAGTCGAGACATAATGAGTTGCCAAATTACTCCATTGACAGAAAATAGGCTTGATTCTATTCCTACCCTACCCCCAGGAGGGTAAGTTAAAATTATAATTGAATAAATAAACAGCAGTTGACAATAAAAGTTTGGATAAACAAATGACTAACAAGATTAAGAGAGGTCCTTTCAGTGTAGAAGCCAGGTAAATTTATGCTGCATGAGATTCACCTTCCCTAAGAACATATTTGGAAGCTGAGGTCACCCCCCTCTTTTAAAAACCTTTGCTCCCACTGCCTACAGGCTAAGGGTAGACCATCTTGGCCTGATATTTGACACCTAGCCTGGCTCCTGTGCACCTGTGCCAGAGGAGCTGTCTCTACTCCTGACAAAAGCCTTGCGCTCCACTGAACTAATTTCCTAGGACTGATATTTCTTGACAAATAAGTAACATACAGTTCCAGAAAATGGAAAATGACTATGATCCCACAGAACTTTCTTTCATGATGGAAAGGTTTCATATATGCTTTCCAAAACAAAGGCTACTGAGCACCTCATATGTGGCTAGAGACACTGAGACACTGCGTTTTTACATTTGTTTAGTTTTAATTAATTTAAATTTAAGCAACCACATTTGGCTAATACCATATTGTATCACACAGCTCTAGAATATCACAGTGGATTATGGATGTATGCTTTAAACAACTGTTTCAATTATTTACTGCTGCATGACGAAACACTCCAAAACTCAGTGGCTTAAAACAACGAAAAAATTATTTCTCCAATTTTGTAATCTATTCTAGGCCTAGCTGAGTGGTTGCTTTGCTCCCCATGATGGTTGCTGGGAGATCCAAGATGGCTCCTTCACTCAGCCGTCTGGTGCCTCAGCTGTGATGGCTGAAACAACGGGGGCCGGCTGAGTTTCTATTTCTCTTTCTCTTCCCACAAGGTCTCTCTAAGTGGCTAGCCAGGCCTTTTTTACAACATGGTGATCTCGAGGTAGTTCGAATTTTTACATAGAGCTGGCTTCCAAGAAAGAAAGCGGAAGCCTCCTGACCTCCTGAGGGCTGGGATCAGAACTTGTCCAGTATCACTTCTTTCACATTCTATTGACTAAAGCAAGTCACAAGGCCAGGCCAGATTTCAGGGGAAGGGTCTAGGCCTTATTTGTAAGGAGAGAAGTGTCATATGCATAGAAGGAGAGGAAGAATTGTGGCAGCCATCTTGTGAGACACCACAGCAAGTCTAGCAGAGTTGACAGGGCATCAACAGAGCTGGTAAATGAAAAAATGAAGAGCCACTTAGAACATAAACAAAGTTACCTTTGTACCGATCAGAGAAAGGAGAAAGGAAAGGGAAGTGGAGAATCAAGTCCACTCCAGGGAGACCTATGAAAGCAAAACATGATCAAAACAAACAAAAACCATGAGATGACCACAGACAAACTACAGGAGCACTGCTACCCATAAGAGGTGTGATGGATGAGCACTGACAGGTCCAATGCAAAACATAGACCAAATGTCTCCCTGGTCCAACTTTGTCTGCTGAAGCTTCCATTAGTGATCATCCTGGCCCTCTCTAGGATACCTGTCTTGATGTTCCATCCCCTCAGACTTAACAGCTTCTCACACAGAACCAAGTAACCTATGAGATTACTGCACAGAGCTGCAAGCTTTGGTCAAGGGGAAAAACATAACTGAGGAAGACTCTGAAGCCTTCTACCTAAAGGGTTTATCCTACCAGATGAAACAAACCACATTTGCCTTGCAACAGAATCACTCCCACATCCCAAATCTGTAGAAATGCCACAGCACCACACATGGGGGGAAGTGCTGGCAGTGTTCCTGTTGGAACAAAATGAGGATTTTTGACGAGACATCGACCCAATTGTCAGAACAGTGCAGGCTTTCTTTTTGCAACAGTGATGGTGTAGGACAAGAGACAAAAAACAGAGAGGCTTGAATTGTCTCTGTGTACCTTGGACAATTAATTTAACAATTGAATTTTTGATTTCTCATGCATACAATTAAGATAATTCCATCCACCTTGCAGGGTTGTCAGGGAGAATGAAATGCTAAAAAACATGGATTCAATGCTACTTCCCATCCCTTATCCTCATCTGGAGTTTCCTTGATATCTCTTTTAGGACATTGAATGGAGATAATCTAACTGGTAAAGAAATTACTAAATGTTCCCCTGAGCGGGACAACCTCAGAAATTTATGGTATTCTTGTAATAAATAAAACGCTTTCAGAATTTAAGTTGCTTTCAATTGCATTCCACACTTTAGAGAGGTTTAAATTTAGTTGTCTTTTCATCTGGAAGAAATAATACTGCACCAGTCAGTAGCAGAAAGAGTCTTATCTAAGTTTGATGAATTTAATCCAACACAAATCTGCACAGATTAACTGCCATGGGAATGTACCACGTTAACTTATCCAATTTCACAGACTCCCACACAATGCTTCATCGTTAAATCAGCCAAATGTCCTTGAGAGCCTACTATGTACTCAGGCCAAAGCGAACAAAAAGACATTGTGATTTCTCAGAGAACACATGATCTCGTTGGAGAGAAAAATAGACATATGACAAGATAGATCACGATGCCAGGGTATGCGTGGTGTATTCCAAATTAATGGTAGAGACCATAGGTGCTGTAAGATGTAGAAGGAGAGTACAGCCACACCATGCAGTGCTGCAGGCATGATTGCACCAAGAATGGAAGCTTTATATTAGCCCCGAAAGGAGAGAGCATGTAAAGAATGGGAAATGAGAAGAAAGTGCACTACTGAAAAGCAAGAGGCATGAGAATCGTCTCTCACAGGATGTGCAGGGCTTCATGCAGACACAATGAGAATGCATGTCTGACTGGGGCACGCATGACTCTTGGGCATCATGGGAGAAACTGGGACTGGACCCCGAATCCTGGAGCAATCGGCCTAAATAGAAAGCACTGGGGAATAAACGCTGAGATCAGGAGAACGACATGCACCAAATGTTCTGTGGGAGTCTGGACTTATTGCTCTCCTTCCTCTCCATTTATATTTACCTACATTTTGGTTTAAACATGACAGCTCCTGCTAGAAGCAGATCACAGAGCACCTATCATAAAACCTTATGCATTGGTGATCTGTAATTTCCTGTTGAGCTGAATTGAAATAATGACTCAAACAGCATTGTATAACTTCCCTTGCTGGGTTCTAGGGAAGAAGTTCCTGACAGCTGTTGTCACCTTGGTCTGCTTCCTAGAAATGTGATTTCTTATCCCCTTAGCCAAATATGGAGACCAAATAGTAGCCTGAAGTCAGCAGTGAAAGGGGCAGAAAAAAAGCTAAAGTTAGTAAATAAAGTTTTAATACAAATATTTCTTCTCATTCCTAAGTGTGGCAAAATGCATACAAAATACCTAGAAATGTGAGGGCCCTATGGGTAGATTCATATTTTAGATGTGACCTGAGGCAACTGGAAGGTCCACTCCCTGACTGTCTTCATTGCCATTCTAGAATCTACATTCAGAATTGTAGACTCCTGTGCACCGAATCTCTCTCAATCTGAGCAGACGAGTTGACTAAATGTTTACTCTTGAACTTCTTTGAACAGTAACTTCTGCTTTTCAGTTTGTCGTGTCAATTTGTCTGAGCACTGAAATGGAAAACTGAATAGTTATTTCAAAAGTACAGATGGAGCCCCTTGTTTACAGTATAATTCTTTACACCAAATGGAACTGCAGGAGGTTCAAAATTTGTAAAGGTCTTCCAAAAATCCAAACACATTATTCATTTCCACAAATCTGACAATTTTTGAACTACATAAATTCTTGAACAATTTTTTTAGTCCATTCGTGTTAACTGAGGTTAATTTGAAGATATTGCTACTTTCCAAAAGAAGTAGTTGAATTCCAGAAGGCAATTTATTCAAGAATATAATTCAGTTGCATTCTTCTATCCTGGGTGAACAAAGAAATTACCTGTTAGTAAGGACATTAAATTAAAAAAAAAAAAATCAGGTCAAACTCATGTTATAGTTACTAGATAAATGTTTTTAACAAAGTGGGTAATGCATATCAATCTGCTTGCATGAAAAATAAGATAAAAGTATCACTTTTTCATATATCTCATTAATTCTTATACTATTTTAATTATGTTTGTTATAAGCATTTAGTTTTGTGCTTTAAAAAGCAGATTTTTTGGTGAGGTAGGGAGAGTGAAATTTAATGGGAAAACAGAATAATTTTAATTTTCTTCAGCAAATTGCGTTGACTAGAGAGATTATGGCCTAAGCTAGCCAGTATGTTCACAATCCTCCAATGACAGGGTGTTACCGTTATAGGTGATTTGCAAAGCATGCTTTCGGAGAGAGCACTGTAAATATGGGTTCTTCTGGTGTTTTTTAAATTTTGAATTCAAAACTGCTACCTATAAGGAAAATGAACAGAGAACAGTGAAAGCTGGAAGTCTGGCTGATTGCCGGGCTTTTTGACTTTCTTTTTTTTCCAACAGAGAAATACAAATTGCTTCTCAAAATAAAATTAGTTTCTATCCTTGGACATCCTCAATGAGACGTTAGTGTTCAATTTGATTTAGATGGGGGAGAAACCCAAACCTGATTTTTTCAAATCACCTTTGCATTTCGCTGCTGATTGACACAATAGTATCAGAGAGCTATGCCTCAGAGAGCAGGTTCCCAAAGAAAAAATAAACGATTTGCAAAGTGACTTGGATGATTATGTGAACTGGCCACCCAAGAGTGCCTTGCTGATACCATCAAAGATAACTGTGGGGAGGACGGAATCTAACCTCTCCTTTCAAAAATGAATATCCTTCAAAACAACAAAAGAAAAATTTGGAATTTCATGAGGATTGCTCAGAATCCTCCAAAATAGTCTTAGTTTTGTCAAATCTGGATTTAAATGTCAGTAATTTAAGGCTAGCTTTATGAACACAATGTCTCTCTCCTGCAGCTGGGCCATATTATTTCAGTGACTTTTTTATGCTGAAGCTGGCTATAAGTTCTATGCTTGATTTATGAAGCAAAACACTCTATTTACTGTACAATGCTATAGTGCTGACATGCGGGGTCACTCAGTAATGCATTTGGAGTGGAGCGTGGGAACAGGGTTAAATGAGCAACATGCAATGGTTTATGAATGCAAAATGTGGCTTTTACAAAAAGAAAGCAAGATTCTAAGGGCCCAAATGAAAATTGTGACAAACAATTTCAAAGCTGTTTGAATTTATTTGTAAGCACAAAGATTACATTTGACTCGGCAACTTTGAATCACACTGTAAAGTGCAAAGTATAAAAAAGTAAAATAAAAATGAAAGTACAGACTTCCCAACTACCCTCAGGGTAGGAGGGCTCCAAATGCTCATATGGCTTCTCCTTTATAACAACGGATTATTTTTCAGGGACAGAGGAATATGGAAAATAAATAGGGAAATGGACAGTACAAATATTTTTGGAGTGGATCACAATTGTCAAATTTAAATGGTCAATTACCTGAAAAACCACAGACATGTGCATTAATACAACACAGAGATAATTGTATCATATTCTGAATTTTAATTATAAAGTTAAAGCTAAGCACCCATATAGCTTCTTTCTTACAAAATCAACAAAAGATGAAATGAATGGATGAATGGTATATAGGGCTACTGATTTTTCTCTTCGGGTAGTTTTCTTTTTGGGGGAGGAAGGAGGAGAGAGAAAGCAATTTTTCAAATGTTATTAAATGGCCATGAAAACTATATGGAATTCAGGTGTGAGCTGGAAAATATAAACAGAGAGAAGCAATCAAGTGATGTGCTGGTTCTTCAATCAGTCTGTGATTTTTACTCTTATTCAAATTCTTCTAAAATCATTTCACTAACTAGAAATAGCAGAACTTTAGAATGAAATGTTCCAAGTTTGCCCCAGGTGGAAATTGTAGAATGCTTTTCTTAGCATGTTGAAATGTCGGAGAACATACCAAAGGGAAAATAAAAGGAGTATGCCACCGAAATGTGAGTCCCAGAGAGTCAACAGCCTACAAAGAAAAACAGGCAAGAACTATGCCTGACCCAACGAACAGCTGGAAAGTCATCAGTGAAAGGAAAGAAAAAAGTGAATGAGAAAAACACGTTGGTAGAAAGGCATTATTTTGGAGGCAGATTCATTTTGTTGCTTCCATTTAAGATTAGGCAGCCACCACTACTTAACGCCTGTCAGAGCTGGATACTATTTTACAGTGGAAACAATGCCCACTTGAAGAAATAAAACTGATTACTTTTGAGAAAACATTCAGACAATTTTTTCCAGATTCTCCTCTGACATTACTGGAGACTTTGCCAGGGTTGCCACGTGACTCAAAACGATGCTGGTCTTGAAACTGGAACAGCTGTGTAAAATATTAAAGCTGACTTAAACATGTTCACTCTATGAAAAAAGTAATCAAAAGGTAATGCCCCAGAGCAACTGAATACTATAAACTTATCTTATGAGGAGATCATTCTTAGATACTAAGGGTGTGACCCAAATGCTTCACTGAAACTTAATTTCCTGCTAGCGAGGCAAAGAATGACAAACACCTTCTAATTTGACTAAGTCAGGAAGAGAGCTAGTGGTTTCTGCCACCATTGTGACTGAGAAGATTTCAACTATAATAACTGCAGTCAGGCAATAGCCCATGTCTTTATTTGGGACAACACTTTTGCTATCAACCTGATGGAATATTTACCAATCTAAGAGAGGAAGAAAATAAAAGCATTTACATTCCCAAGCCTCTTGGAAAGCCTCCGCATTTTGACTCGTGCTAGAGGGTTAGATCTGGTAGCATCAATAGCTCAGGAGATAATCTAAGGCAGTGAGGGTGATGTGAACCCAGTGGAGAGCACCATTCGATAACAGTTCTTTCTGATTAAACAAAGTTGGGAGTATAATGCCAATTTTTGTATTAAAATCTGTGATTGCTGTTCTTCCCCTAACTACCCTATAGACATTTTGAAAAGCTATTTGATATTTTGCTTGGAGTAAAAGAAAGACTGAAAGAGCTCACAATTAGTTTAATTTAGGACAACGTAAATCTAGACTCTGTGTAGCTTGTACTACCAAGTGTCCATGCAGTACTGAGCGGTAAGAAAGTTCACAATAAAATGCTAGCTTCAAGGGGCTGGAAAGACATTTAAAAGAAAAGGAAATCTTTTAAAAATTAGAGATGGCATAACATTAGATAGAGAAAAATGTGAAGGAAAATATCAACATCAAGGAATACAAATGGAAATAATTTCCAAGAAGATCCAGCCTTTCGTCTTTCTCCACCATTTCTGCTTTTTTAGCACCAACTTAAGTCCCCTTTGTCAAGGTTCAACCTGAGTCACCTTTGACTTCCTGTTACTCAGGCGCTTCAAGTTATGAAGATTTTTAACCACATTCCTCCCTCCTTTTTGTGTTCCCTCCTTTTTGTTCCTATTACCTTTGTTGAGGCTCTCATCACTTGTCTGTTTGTTTGTTTGTTTTGTTTCATTTTTGAGACAGAGTCTCACTCTTGTCACCCAGGCTGGAGTGCAATGGTGTGATCTCAGCTCACTGCAGCCTCTACCTCCCAGGTTCAAGAGATTCTCCTGCCTCAGTTTCCTGAATAACTGGGATTACAGGCACCCACCCCCATGTTTGGCTAATTTTTGTATTTTTAGTAGAGAAGGGGGTTTCACCATGTTGGCCAGGCTGGTCTCAAACTCCTGACCTCAAGTGATCCGCCCGCCTCGGCCTCCCAAAGTGCTGAGACTGCAGTCATGATCCATCACGCCCAGCGGTTCTCGACACTTCTTATCTTATCTCCTGGTCTCCATCTCTACTATGCTCTTTTCATTCCCATTCATGCTGTAAACCAGTGCTGAGGAACAACAGTGAAATGCAGGTCTGAGGGTATCATCCCTCTGCCCTGCAATCTACATTTACTCCCTATTGACTGAGGAATTTAATCACTCATTCTTCCTATTGTCCTCGGTCTGCTCAAATAGCTCCAACTTCTTTTTGACCCTCTCAATACACCAGACACTCCAGTCCAACAATACTTATCACACAGTCCCCTGAACCTAAAGTTTAATGCTTCGCATCATCGAAATTCTACTCATTATTAAGATCCATTTCAATTATTATTTCCATCTTTAAAGTTGTTCCTACTCATCAATTAGATGTACTAGCCCTTCCTTATTAAACTTTCTTTATGACAATTATTTTATGTTGTCTGCTTTTAGAGTTGTTTGGGTACTTATTACACCTGAATTTAAGCTCCTTGAGGGCAGGGAATCTCTTAATCACTTTTAGTATTTGCCATAGCACTCTGAATAGTCCCTTAAACATAATAGCTACTCCATGAATATATGGTGATTTGAATAAGTTGGTTTAAAGGAAAAACAAAATTTTGTGTTCTTTTCAATAAAATAGGAATATTTTGAAAAACCTTACATATGAAATTTTAAAAAGGTAAATAGAAACTTCATTTTGGGGGAAAATATTAAGGAATGTACATCATTCACATTCTAGAATGAGCTGCTCACCCCTCAGAAATGGAAAGCATTACCATTATTCCCAAACATAAAATTATAGAAATTAAAAATGGAAAGGAGTTATTAGGTTATATTGGTTTCTTTTTTTGCCCTGTCAACCCGAGATCCTTATTTAATTCCATTATTTAGTGTTACTGAAAGCAGAAGTCAATTTTAGTCCGTTTTCAAACCTTTCAACAAATGAGTTTTAAATGACTCACGTGATTTTTCTTTAGGAGGCTGGTTTCATCAAGTAATAATGTATTCTCGTGCATAAAATCTTCTCAACTCTTTAGAGATCACTAGTTGCACAATTGTAGTTGCCGTATTGATTCTATTTCTTTTGAATAAGTTGGTCTGGTTTTTAACACTTGTCCCCTTTCCTCCAAAACCTATAGAATATGAAATATTCAAAGGCTTTGAGATGTTTTCCTTTGGAGTAGTGAGTTTTATTCATTTCAGATGTCATTGAGAAAAATGTTGAACACTGACTGCTTCGTGTCCATTGAAATTCCATGTCGGGGAAACTGCTAAGATGGGTGCTAGATCATCAATCAGGAATTGGGTGCATCAGGAAACCTGGCAAGGTGACACATTTGTTCTGGTTTACTTGAGATTTTTCTCAGTTTTAGCACTGAACCTTCCATTTCCCAGAAGACCCCTCAGTACAGGGCAAACATGATGGTTGGTGGTCCTACTGTTAAAAGTGGTGCCTGGGGAAAAGTATCTTTTTATCATGTCCCCTTCTATACAACTGTAAATATTGTATTGTGCATGTAGTATATATTCAAAAATTTCTAATTAAAAATATAAAATCATGATTGGGAGCTCTAACAACTGGCTTGGGGGAAAAAGGACAGAAACATGTCAGATACTCCAAAAAATAAAACCCTAGTTGATTCCGTATTAGACCCCAGAGAACAGTGCCCCTCTATATCAGCAACATGAACCTGGAGATTCCAGGCCCTTCCAAAACTGTGGAGTTTTCACAAGAAGTCTGCAGATCCATGTGTTCACCAAATAATATCTGTAGACAGAATAACATGACTCACACATGTATGTATGTATCTTTGCTCTTCAGATATTCATAGGAACTATTATCATAAATAAACCAAAAATTCATTTACAATTTTTAAAAATTCAGTGCATGAGTTTTAGAACTACAGAGTTTCAGATACGGATAGGACCTTGGAGATTGACTCTTCCGGCCCCATTCTTTTACAAATGTAGAAGCAGAGTTGCACAGCTAGTTAATGGAATGTGTGCTGCATGAACGAATCTCCCTCATGGTGCTAAGCTAATTACAGTAGGGTTTACACAGCTTTTATAGAATTGTGATTAAGTCCAGTGGGGATATGTGATAACCAATTTACTATCTATCTTCAATGGCATTAAACAGTGGCTCTCCCCACCCCGCTGCCTTGATAGCAGACAGTGACAGCCTGGAGTACAGTTGCAAGGAGACAAAGACCTGCATCCCAGGCCTGATTCTCCCACCACCCAGTCAAGAGATCTTGGGCAAGTCATTTACTATCTGTAGCCTTCACCATTCTTGCCTAGAAAAAGAAAAGGACTGGTTAAGATAACCTCTGGGATCCCTTTTTTGATAACACCTTATGAGCCTGTAAACCATTAGGAGAACTTTCTTGGTCAAAGCTTATAGAAAATTGGCTCCTGGAGCTTTAGCGGAAGCCAAGATTTCACGCTTAGTCAATGGCAGAGTTACAATTAGAATCTAATTCTTTGGACTCCCTGCCTTTTTATCTACTTTGGTCCCCCCACAGTACATATAATTAAGCTTGCAATGGCTGCCATCTGCCCCCAGGAAGTGTGGATCACAGATGCACACAACTATGGAAAGGAGAAAAGTAGAAGCCAGTTCTAAAGTTCGAGCTTGGTAACCTGAGATTTTCTCGTTTGTGCCCTATGTACAAGCAGTGACCATTACTGATATCATCATCATTAGTATTATATTAATGACTTATATTTGAGGAATGCCTTAGAGTTCACAAATCACATTACATATATGATCTTATTTAAGCTCACAGCTATATTCTGAAGCATTGCAAGAAATCATTTTTATCACTAATTCATGAGCTTGTTGATTGGTGCTCCAAGACTACACTTTCCAATAAGTTAACTATTAGCCACATGAGGCTATTTAAATTTAAATTACTAAGATTAAATAAAAGTTTGAATTCTGCTTCTCTATTACACTAGCTATATTTCAAGTACTCAGTAGCCACATAGGTGTCATGGCTAACATATTGAATAGCACAGATATAGAGTATTTCCATTACAGCAGAAAGCTCCATTGGATAGCACTGCTCTAGGAGATTGTGACTTGCCCAAGTTTACGTAGCTAGTAAGTGGCAGAGTCAAGGTCTTGAGCCTCTGACCCCAGAGCTAGTAGCCTCATCCCAGAGCAGCTTTGCCTCACCATCTAGCCTACCTATAGGTCCCTTACCATTTAATTCGTAGTGTCCACTAAAGAAAGGTAAACCAATTTTCGTATCACCCTTAGAGATGCACAAAAGGGTAGCACCATTCTAATTTACAAAATGTAAAAAAGGATCAGGTAATAGGGAAGACAAGCAAAGTCTGAAAAAAAGGAGCTAAACCTCAAGTATGTTCACTAGCAACCTGAAAATTAAGTGTTTGTTGTTCTGTGTCTATTAAACACCTAATAATTTTCAAATATTATCAATGTCAGGCCTCTATTTTTCAAATATTATTAATGACCAATTCTGAATCTTGAATTAGCCAGAAGACAAACGGCAGACTGGAAATCATACTACTCAGAATTCTAGCCAGAGCTATTTCACTCACATTTAACATCCCAGTTTTTCTTTCAAAAAAAAATATATATAGGCAGGCATATTAGAGGAGAAATTGGAACATTATCATATTGTTTGCCTGCACTGATTTTTACACAGGTGTCATAGAAAATAGAAACAGTCATCATTATCTAGTTCCATGTTGAAGCTTAATTCAAAACAGAGAGAGCACACTGAAGTGCTCCCAAAAAGGCAACAAAGCCTAAGGAATTTTTTTTTTCAGTCCACTTTGGACTAGATCAAAGGCATATATCCTAAAAAAGAAACAGCATGGTATCTGTAAAGTCCGAACTTTGAAACCACAATAGGTCTTGGTTAGAAACTTCACTGACTCTTTCCTAGTTTCTTGACCTCTAGTAAATCCCTGAAACTTTCTGAGACTCAGTTTCCTCATCTAGAAAAAGAGATACAATATTTCCTACCTTACAAGGGTTGCTTTGAGGACTGATGATAGTGCCTGTATAGCACCCAGTGTTTCTGAGTCCGGGGTATTTTCATCCACTCAAGGAGAGGTTATTAACACACTGAAGGTGAGATGGGATAGAAGATGTCAAGTGTGTGACAATTTGTACTGGTAACCTAGAATTCTCTTTGGTGAAAATTTTCACTTATTAATAGCTTGACTTTCTTCAACTGAAAAAATGACACAAGTGGCTAGACAGTGCCAAGCAAAATGTGTTCTTTAGTAAGAGGTATTGTTATTAATTTCCCTTAAGGGAAAATACTAACACATAATGTGGTTTAGCCATTTCTCAACTGAAAAATATCAGGCCAGGTGCAGTGGCTCACGCCTGTAATCCCAGCACTTTGGGAGGCTGAGGAGGGCACAACATCTGAAGTCAGGAGTTTAAGACCAGCCTGGTCAACGTGGTGAAACCCTGTCCCTACTAAAAATACAAAAATTAGCTGAGCATGGTGGTGGGTGCCTGGAATCTAGCTACTCAGGAGGCTGAGGCATAAAAATCGCTGAAACCAGGAAGCAGAGGTTGCAGTGAGCTGAGATCATGCCACTGCACTCTAGCCTGGGCAACAAGAACAAAACTGTCTCAAAAAAAAAAAAAAAAAAATCAAGCTGTTAATAAGCAGAATTTTCACCTAAGATAATTTTATAGTGCCACTCCAAATTGTCACTTAATTCCCATCTCACGTGCACTGTATTTATTTACAATAAACCTCTCATTGAGTGAAGAACAATACATTGGATCCAGAAAAGTTTGTTTTCAGATCTCAATTACATTATGTGTATGTTTATAGATTTTACCCTGGGGTGAAAATACAAATACTCATCTTGTACCTATGTTTTATAAGAACAAGTTCTATGGTAACTTTTAAATTCATTATTAGCAAAGGTTGTATTTAAGATTCCTGTGTCTACTGCTTAATAACACCCAAATTAGTCTCAATGGAATTAGCTGTAATTAAGGACATTGTGAAATATGGTGGGGCAAACAGAATTATGCTATATTACTTTATTAATAATATTCTTTAACTACACTGTAAATTGCTATTAGGCCTGCATATTACTGCCTGGATATGGAAATAGTCTTTTGCTATGCTAATCTAACACAATTTTCTTTTAAATGTAAACAAATTATACTCTATTAATATGCTGTTCTACTTGCATAGTTAATTATTGTAACAGTAAGGAATAAAATTGTTCTGCTTTCTCTGTTTCTGATGGAAAAAGGGCTACATAAATAGTTTAATAGGGAACTAATTATGCAAAAAATTTAGATGCCTAAAATGTGTTTGTAATTACATTAAAATGGTCTTCTGTTCAAATATTGGAAAGCCTGCTAATTGGAGGCTAGCTGAAAATTTAAATATTGTGAATCAATGATTTTAATACAGTACATGTTTAGTTGTGTTTCTATTCATATTTGTCTTGAAAATGAAGAGAATATTTAACAGTGTTTAATAAGAGGGGGTCTGAGTTTCATACCAATGAAGTTAGTCTGCGGCAGACTGGAATTTTAAGCATGTATTTTACAGCATTATCTTTAATTTACTCAAGAGGTATGGGCAAGTTTTGGCTCAGCAACAAGGAAAACAAAAGTATACTGCTTGCAGGATAAGTTGATGTGAAAGGAAAATCTGATGTGGACCAAATGAAATAGTCCTGGAAAATGCCCACGACAGGCAGACCAGAGTTGATACGGTTGTAAATTGTTAAATCATTTTAGATAAATAAACACATGTAGCAGGTCACCTGCCTATTCTCCAAAGATTTCCAAGCGCATGGCTTTATCTGGTCATAATTAAGGAATGTTAAAGATGCAGTGCCTTGTCCTAAATGATTATTCGTGGCATCTAAGCTTTTATTTTGATGTGGAACCGAGGTTCTTAATCTGAGAAAAATGCAGTGCTAAAATAAGCCTACTCTTTTGGAGAGAATTTCAACAACCTGTCCTGAATTTTAAACTATTTTGGAAAAAAAGAAGGGCAAACTGTTCATTATAATTTTTATGACAATACAAATGAAAGCACTGCATATGTAACCAGGATTAATTGCACAGATAATTGGGAACCCAGAAATAACTTTATAATTTAAAATTCTTGCCTACTTAACAGAGCTGTTGTGAGGATCAAGCGATATGATGTACTTGAAAGCCTGCTGAAGACTGGAAAGCTCAGACGGGAGGTAGCAAGACAATCACCATGGTTATTAATAATAATGAAAAGATGAAATGTCATTTTTCATATAGCATAATCCCTGCCATGGTTCTTTCCACTCAAACTTCTATAACTATCATACCCCGATGGTACAAGCAGTGGTTAGGTTTGTGCTCTGGACATAACAAATGAGGGTATGAATCCTGGCTCTCCCTTTTAGGACCCGATAGTCTGCAAAACAGTGCTCTGTGGGCCTGTTTTAAGATTTAGTACAGGGAACAGTCACAATCAGTCAACTGACTAATTTCTCCTTAACCACTGCCACATTCTTTGACCTAAAGGATATCGTTGGCCAATTTTTAAAGAGAATAAAAGCCCCCCAAATCCATTGCAAACACTTTAAAGATACTGTGCATTGGATTGAGCCCAAAAACTTAGCCTGGTCATGAACTTCTGCCCTCTTTTCACTCCCTGCCTATCACCTATGCGAGTTCTCTGCTCTACTCAGTATGGGGGAGTCCTTCCTTCCCCAAAACACCATGCTCCTTGCCACATCCGGGCTATTGAGTCTGCCGTTTTCCTCACTTGAAATGCTTCCTCCTCTTCCCATATCTCTTCTTTCAGCCTAACTCGAATTCTCTTTCTTCCTCTAGGAACTTCATTGAACATTCCAATACATTCTCAGCAATTTCTCCCTTTCTTTTGAATTCACCAGCATATAATATCGGTACCTTTTTCTCGGCGTTTAGTCTTTTATCTTGCTTGTTATTTCACTTTCTTAGTATTGTATTTCTTTTCCTCTAACTGGATAATAGGCTCTTTCAGGAATTTTATTCATCTATGTGTTTCTAGCACGTGCTATGACCTATACATTGTACATTTGTACAGATGCTTGCTCTTATGTGAGAGCAGAGGCACACGGTGATCAAAGAATGTGTGGAAATGGTCTCAAGCCAATTTACCCCAAATAACCCATTTAAATGGACAGGAGGGTTTGATCCTACTGGCAGTTCTGTAATTCATATGACAGGGAGCGCTGTTTGTCTGAGAAAGCATCCTGGGTTATAGTAGAACCTGAATGGTTTGTATCAAATATGTTGGTGAAGTGGTGCTTTGTCTAATTCTATCCTGCCATTAGACAACAATTATCCACCTCTCTGTATGCACAGAGAACATACTCTGTGTATACTGGAGTTGGACATAAGACACATATCTGAAAATTGTCAATCCTGGTTTTACTCTACTAAAATTATTTTTCGTGTCTCTTTTCTTTTTTGTTTGTTTGTTTTTGGAGATAGGGTCTCACTCTGTTGCCCAGGCTGGTGTGCAGTGGCACAATCATAGCTCACTGCAGCCTCAAACTCCTAGGCTCAAGCCATCCTCCCCCCTCAGCCTCCCAAGTAGCTAGGACTACTGGTGCACATCACCATGCCTGGCTAATTTTTAGTTTTACTTTTTGTAGAGACAGGGGCTCACCAAGTTGCCCAGGCTAGTCTCAGTCTCCCGGCCTCAAGCAATCCTCCTGCCTTGGCCTCCCAAAGCACTGAGATTATAGGCATGAACCACTGCACCCAGCCTCGTGTCTCTTCAAAATAGAAATTTCAAAGGTGTATGATTGCTATTTACTGTAACTTTTTATTTAGTGTATTTGTTATGTCTCAGGAAAGCCGGATGACTATCTTGTTCTCTAATGATGGAGAAGAATACTCACAACCTGCTCCCCACCTCCCACTGGTATGTTAACCAAAAATATCTACCTTTTTAAAAATGCCACCAGACTTTTATACCAATGGAAAGTGGTGTATTGATTGATGCAGTCATCAATTAATGCATTCTCTTTTTCCTTCCCACAATTATTAATGAGCAGTGAAATGCCAATATGGTGGAAACAGAAGGGAGAAGAAAGAACAGCGGAGACACTGATCATTCAAAACCAAAGAAGCAGCTCATGCATAATGGAGAGCTATCTGCATGCAAATTGCTAAGAGGAGTAATTCCCTTTTTTCTAGGATATTGTATTTAGCCTTCTCTATTCAGAAGAGTTCTATTTCCCAGGCCAAGAAGGTAAAATGTGGATTGTACGTGAATAGCATTGTGAATGAAAAATGGCTAAATTCTTTTTATTAAGTGGAATAATCAAACTGGCAGAGTACTTTCCCTAAATTTAAATTCCCATTACAGAGAAGAGACACATTCTTGCCCACTTATAGCCTCTGTTCTTTATCACGTGCTTTCTCCCTAGCTGCAGAAACCTAGAAGAACCTTGTTCGGTGACGTCTTGTGACGGATTGTCACAGAGAGATCCAAAGGCATGGCCAACAGAAAGTAGGGCACAGGGAGAAGCTAGCTCCCTAATTTCTTTTTCCTTTTTCAGTTGAGATATACATGATGCTTTCTTGATCTTTTGCTCTGTTTCCACTGGTTGTATTATATATGCATATAAAATGTCCATTTAAAATACCATATACTTTGTGCCAGACTAGTCCATTTTCACTATCTTCTGATCTCTTACAGACAGAATATTAAAATCCGAGAAGGATTTAGCTCAGTGCACATGTTGCCACTGGTAACCCATGGTAATAAGGTAACCCTATATATTCACAAGTGCCATATGTTACATGCATAGATACATATGCAGACAGAGTGACTGTTTTTAGAAAATTCATGCCTTCCAGTAAAAAAAAAAAAAAGAAAGTGTTCCCTGGAGTACATCACCAGTGCATTGGGCTATTGATGCAATTTACTCTCCAACTTTCAGAGCTTTATTTCTGGTTTTACAGGAATTACAGGAAAACCAAGTTATAAAAGTTCTCAAGAAACAAAGAATGAGTATTTACTGAAAAGTCTCCGTGAAATGAAATCTATCAGTAGACATCCAAACGTAAGCCACTTAAAGGTTTACATTCAAGCCAGATAGAGGTTTTTTTCTTAAAAAAAAAAAAGAAGTATATTTTTGTCCTCATTTTCTAACAAAATAATATACCCTATTCTTGACTGTTAATATATTAATGTAACCAGTAAAATTTAAAAATTACATATAATAAGTAAAATTTAAATTTTACATATATGGACATGTAAAATGTTTTAATTATATATATTTGGATTCCATAACAGGTTGCAATTTTTCCATATCCTCCTCAGAAGTCAAAACCTCAGGACATAGGAGATACATTAACAGATGAAGTGAACTCATATTTTTTTAGCCCAGCAAGACAAGACCAAACCTTAGCTGTGGCTCCACTTAGTCTATTAGAGGAATGTGTAACAGTTTTTTAAAAGAGAAAACTACTTTCTCAAAAGACCTTATAGATTCTTAACACCTTGATTTGATCCTGGATAGAAAGATAATACATTTAAACTCTACAGAAAAATTTAATCTGGAAGAAAACAGGTCTATTTGTTTAGGTTTCAAAAAACATTAATGAATGCTTCCGGTAAAATTACAATCAAGCAACATGAATAAAGACCAAATCAGAGCTTCTGAAGCCCCTCAGTAAGCTCTCTTATCTGGAATCACCATCTGTTGAACTGAATGTAGAAGGCTGTCTCAGTTTCCTCAATGGGACTGTGACTAGGCGGGGTATGAGAGGAAGAGATTCTACTGTCAGGTACATTTATTTGGCTCCAATTCCAGTAGTACAAAGGAACAGTGGCTCATGCTACGCTATCAATTTTATAAGTGATTTCTTTGGAACAAAGGTACTTTCTTCTACATTTTCCTGAATATTCCTAAGAAATTTTTTTTTTTTTTTTTTTTTTTTTTTTTTTTTTTTTTTTTTTTTTTTTTTGAGACAGGATCTCCCTCTGTCACCCAGGCTGGAGTGCAGTGGCGTGATCTCAGCTCACTGCAGCCTCAACGTCCCAGGCTCAAGCAATCCTCCCACCTTAGCCTCCGGAGTAGCTGGTACCACAGGTACTTGCCACCGCGCCTGCCAGCCTTATTTTTTGTAAAGATCCAGTTTCACCATGTGGCCCAGGCTGGTCTCCAACTCCTGGGCTCCACCAATTTGCCCACCTTAGCCTCCCAAAGTGCTGGGATTACAGGTGCGAGCCACCTCTCCCAAATCCTAAGAATGTTTTTATTAGTCTATACTTTGTGTTTTCTCTGATAGTATGTATTGCCTTGATAGCCAGAATTTAAAAAAATGGTTTTAAGAAGGACAAAAGCAATGTCTGACGGTCCTTCTTCCATCCTATATTACATATTATATATATACACATATATATACACACACACACACACACACACACACATCTCTTTCTTTTCAGATGTTCCCATTGTGCCTGAAGGCTTCTTTTCTCCTTTACTGGCCAAAGATGCCTCCCTCCACTGGGAAAGCCAGGCCCACACGCCCTGCTTGACCTCCTCTTCCATCAATACACGGTCCCCCCTTCTTCTCCAATGGGCTCTGCTCCTCTCTCTTTTTCATCGCTTTTATATATGTTTACATTATGGTGGCCTCAAGGAATTGTATTGCAGGTACCAGATCTAAAGTGCCGTGAAAATCCGATACCCTCACCTGCCCACATTACACAGCAGCAGGAATGGAGAATGCTTGTTCCAGGCTGAGAATTACCAAAAAGTCAGTTTATATTAGCTGTGATAATTCACAAAACCTTGTGCATCCTAGTAATTTGGTTCTTTCTAATGCCTCCAATTCTCCTGTTACAAATTGATAAAAATTAGATCCAAAAGTCAGCATATCTTCTTTTTTATCTCAAACTATAGCAATGCACCATAAATGTCCAGGAAGCAGAAAAATTCATAATAACATAGAGAAGCTACAAGAGAAAAGTAAAACAGATTACTGTCTTCTATATTTTGGGTTTTCTGTACGTCCGCACTCAGTCATATATTCCTGGCTTCTTGTATCTAAACTCTTTTTAACACATCGCTTGTTTTCAGTAGATGGATAAAGGAAAGACTCACAGACTCTTTTAGAGCAACCAAAGAATCTGTAGACTATTGTACTTCGAAAAAATAACCACTTGAACATGGTCCTTATCCCTTCCTCCTTCAGAGTCTTCTCATTCTCTGTTGAGCCTTATAAGCTCTTCTGTTTCAAGACTGCTACTTTCAAAAATAAGTATGAGCTGCTCTGGGAAACAGAAGTTGTTTGTTGTTTGTCACTTCAGAGAAATGAAGGTGAACCCAGTGCACTGTGGGGAACCAGTTGTTGCATAAAGCATGAATTTGCTATAAATGCAGATAGAGGTACATCTCAGAGACAAATACTATAGATGGATTTAAGATAAAGTTGGTTTTATTGACTAGAAAATAACAGGAATTAATTACAACATGCTACTTAAAATATACTGAAGGTAAAAGAGGTAAAAGTATAATAAATCAGCTATGGCAGTGATCTATTTATATGATTTCTATCACTTGATATTTCCCCTTATGGAAGTGAGGAATCAGCTCTAGGGCATTGAAAAAGAATGGAATTACTGCAACTTGTTGTTTTTTTTTAAACAAAATCCCAGGGTAATCTAAGCAGTTTGTTTCAATGTGTCTTTATTCAGGAAAATCTTATGGAAACTTGACAATTAGGGGGAGAAAAGCAGTAATAAGTAAACTATAGTACCTGCATGGGAGATAAGGTGAGAGAAGAAATAGACTGAGTGAGGCCCAACTGTGGCCAACCCTGATTGTTAGTAAGAAGTATTCGTAAGAAGGCATCAATTCAAAACTTAGAAGTATGTATATTTGAGGGGATTTTTTTACTTTGGGTGAAACTTCTTTGCCATATTCATATACGTTGTTTATGTAATAGATTTTCCGTGAATGTGAAAATGTACCATGCTGTTTACATTTTAACCAGAATACCCTGAAAGTCCAGCAAAATGAGACTTTCCCTCTAAATATCGCGTTTTCACATTTTACCAGTTGTTTCTTCGCCCTGCTCTCTGGACTCCATTTCTCCATGTCCTCTTTATCAGGCTAGTTGCTATTTATCATTGCGTTCCACTTAGTGACACTCCCTAGGCAGGTCTTCCCTGTAACCCAACTCTAAGACAGGTAGCCAAGCTGTGTGTGCTCCCACATCACTCTGAAATTCCCCTGGCAACATTAATTCCAGCTCACATTACTTTTTAAGTGTCTTCCCCAACAGACCCAGTTCCAAGGGCAAAAACTCATGTCTGTCTCATGAACTCTGCTGTCTCCTGAACATTCAGTAACATCACCTAGCACTCAAATGTTTATGTTAAAGCAAAATTTATCAGGCCACTTAAATTAGGCCCAACACATTTCCAATAATTCAGTGATTAAAAATAGAATGGAGAATGGATTTTCAAATTATCAAAATATGTCAAGTAAACGGCTGCAACAAGTTTGAACTCTTCAGTCATTCAACATCCTTGTGTTTGCTATCACTATCAGCTACTTGCATAATCTACCACAGTCTTGTCCTCTTCCTTTTCTTCCATTTGGAACACTGAATCTATGCCAGTAGCAGTCATTGTCCTCTTACTCCAAGACACCATCATCATGGAGTAAAACTGGATGGTCATAGTAACAGCAGATGTAGTTCAGAAATAACTACATTTCTTCTTGCTGGGGTCACATTCTCAGCTCTCTCTGCTCTCTGGCTAACCACAGACACATCCCACAGATACAAATTTTTAAAGTGAACAAAATACAAGGTTATTTACTTGAAATGAAATCATGTTATTAATATTCATGTTAACTACAAAGCAAACATCCAGGTACATTATTGCTAAGTCTCAGGAGTCATTACAGTGTCATTTAACTCCTTGCTGCTCCTGGAAACAAGAGTTTCCCTACAGACTCAATGTGACTTCGTCTAGTGCTGCTGCCACCTTTGCCAGATTATGTCTCTCAAACTTTCAGATGTTATGGGAGAAAGTTACTTAATTTCTGAGCATCAGTTTTCAAGAATTTCTTTTTGAAGAGTGAGAAAAAAATTCCGGAAGCATGATTTCTGAAATGCCCCAGAGCCAGCTGAGATAATCCTGTCATCATTGAGCCTGAGTGATTCATCAATGATTCAAATGACCAATCAACCAGAAACAAAGAGGCAAAAGACTTTCATGATGTTCATTTGCTAGAATCAAGATCATCTAGAAAATAAATGGCTGATGTAGAAAATGTAGGATACAGTTTCATAATTAGCCTTTAGGGGGAATAAAACCTACAGAAGTAACTTCTACCAGAAATAATCACTGTTGATCTTATTTATCATATGTTTTACTAGGTAATGGAAAATTACATCTATTTATGGATTAACTAGTAGGTTAAACACTACAATCATTTTTTAAGTTACTTTTTTTTAATTGAGAAACACTAGTAAAAACATAAAAAGGCAAGCCACAGTCTGGGAGAAAAAATATATATCTTTGATAAAGAATTTATGTCCAGAATATATAAATAGCTCCTATAAATTGACACTAAGGATAATTAGTAATAAAAATATAAAAAACAAATTTTTAAAGTGAACAAAATACATGAATAGGCACTTCACCAAAGAAGACATCTAAATGGTCCATAAAGACATGAAAAGACACTCGAAAGCACTAGTAATCAAGGACTGCAAATTAAAACCACAATGAGATGCTACTACACAAGTAGTATAATGCCAAAATGTAAAGAGTAACAGCAGGAAGTTCTGGTGTGCATATCCTTGATGAGAGTATAAAATGGTACCACCACTTTGGAAAATTGTGTGGCATTTCCTAATGCATTTAAACTGCTACATATATTCCATCCTAGGTTTATATTCAGGATAAATAAATGCATATGTCAATAAAAGACTGCTGGAATAAGAATGTTCTAAGCAGCTGTATTCATAGTAGCCAAAAAGCAGAAGCATCACAAATGTCTATCAGCAGGAGAGTACGTATCAGTGGACATCTATGTTGTTGAATGAATCAATAGCTCATTCCCTTTTATTGCTGAGTGGTACTCTACTGTGTGCATACAAGAAAAACTCCTCAACTTCCAAGTAGGTGCCAGAACCTATATTAGTATCCTACAGCTACCACCACAATCTGTCACTTGCTTTTTTAATAAAATATGGTATTAATATTACCCACAATATTCCACATGACATAAAATTATTTGTGATATATATGAAAGACATATATGACATATATGCCATTTTCATTATTTGCACTATTATAATGAGTCAACAGACTTTGTTACATTTTACTAACTCAAATTCCAATGATCTCTGACCCAGGTAAGACACAGCAGAACTCACAAAGCTAAAAACTGTGAATGAGGTTGATCCTTTAATGATAATTGTTAATAATGAATATCCTGTAAAAAATCTACAAATACCACAGACGAGAACCCTAAGGGCTTCCTTGACAATTAAGAACAGAGCTGCTTAAATGTCCCTACGAAGTCATGTCAGTTTGTATAACAGATGTCCACATTCTACCGAGGACAGTATTTATATTCAGAGTATATTGTAAATAAGACTACAACATTCTCATTTAATTGTATTTACTTAGTAACTGATTAAAATAAATGCTAAGAAAACTTTAATTTATTTTTACTTTTCAGGTAGCAAGAACGATGCAACTCAGTAAATCACACCAGAGTGCATTTTCCCACCAGAAACAGCCAATGTGCGGTTCAGTCACTGAAACATGGCAACTGGGAGGTTTTATGTAGGTTAATTTCAAATACACTTAACCCATTTCCTTCACTATTTTCTGCATTTGTTATCTGTGCTGTTTCATTTGAATTATAAAATTCATGAGTGCTAGGTTGTATTTTGTTTGTTACATTGGAAAAGAACTTGTCGCATGAAATGAAAGCTCAATATGAACAAGGATCATAACCTGTACATCACGAAAACTACTTCAAGTGATCAATATAATATTTATTGATTAGGGTCATTTTAGCCTACAAAACAGACTAAGCAGTCATTCATAAAGGGACTGTTAGAATTTTATTCTTTAGCAGTTTGGAAAACAATCTATGGTATAAAGATGAATTCCCAAATACTTATAAGCAAAGCCTTGTTGTACAGCTAGCCCTTGGCATCCAAAACTGAAATATTAGAAAGTCTTTCATCAAGAAGAATCTCTATTGAAATGACCCATTACCAGGATTATAGGCTGTGGGGCTATAAGTTAGCCCCTTATGCTAACCCTTAAATTAACCTTTTAAATTAACTCCTTATCTGATGTTTACAGTTTAGCAAATTACATCAATTAAATAATGCCCTCTATTACATTTTTAGATGGCAAATGTTCACTATGGGCATTATAGCCTTGATAGAGAAAACAGTAGAGAGAGGAAAAACGTCAAAGAGGAGGTTTTGAGCATAGAGTGAGTCTGGGTGCCCAGGTTTTGTGGAAGCCTCTGAGCAGAAAGGGACGCACTCAAGAGCTCAGTTCTGAAGGAGGAGCAGACACTGAGAGGGAAGTGAGGACTATACCAGAGAAATGATATCATCTTGGGAATGTGTTCTAAGATGCAAAGACCAGAACAAACAACCCTGCACAGGGCACTAATTGCCTTTCTCTTTTTTATATACAGAAGATTTTTTAAAATAGAAATAAATAGTTGGCCTTATTGGAGAATAAAAAAGGTAAAAACGTTTCTGGAGTTAATTGGACACTCTGGATAAAAAGCTTTAAAACTATGCATATATTTTGAGGCAGAAATACAAATGTTAGGCCAGACACGGTGGCTCACACCTGAATCCCAGCACTTTGGGAGGCTGAGGCGGGCAGATCACCTGAGGTCAGGAGTTTGAGACAAGCCTGGCCAACATGGTGAAATCCCATCTCTACTAAAAATACAAAACTTAGCTGGGTGTGGTGGCGCATGCCCATGATCCCAGCTACTCGGGGGGCTGAGGCAGGAGAATCACTAGAACCTGGGAGGCAGAGGTTGCAGAGAGCCAAGATCATGCCATTGCACTCCAGGCTGGGTGACAGAGTGAGACTCTGTCTCAAAAACAAAATAAAAATAAAAATAAACAAACAAAAAAAGAAATACAAATGTTAGGATTTTTTCTCCTGAGAAAATTATCAAGCAAATATGGCAAAGATTTATACCTGTGCAAAAAAAATTGCAGTGTTATTTACAATATTAAAAAATTAAATCACCTAAATGTTTATCAGTAGAGATTGATTTGATATCATCAAATATCCATACAGTGAAATTCTTATATCCAGTAGAAAAATGAGTATATAGTGCTGTATTTATTGACTTAGAAAATACATGTATGATATTTTCAGTGAAAAAAAAAAGAATATTTACAAAGCAGTGTGTAGAGAGTGGTAAAAGATTTACATTACTATAGAAAATAAAAGGCTTGAAAAATCTTCACCCATGTGTGGTTATAGCTGCAGTGGGATTATGACTAAGTTTATTTTATTTTTTGTATGCCTTTTATTCTTTACTTCATAACAGGGGAAACACGCGGAAGACAACATTAATTGTTGGAACTAAATGCACAAGAATCAGGAGCATCTTAACTCCATGCCCTGAACATGATAGGTACTGAAGAACTGTGGATTAATTATTTTTTGATTGATTGATTGAAAATGTGTCACCACAGAAAAGCAAAGGTGAAGCTTACAGAGGGAGAGTGGTGCAGTTAAATTGTAAAGTTAAATCGACTTTTCTGGCAGCTGCAGAAAGATTCCTCTTCTGCCTCCTGTAATTGCTCTGAGGATATTTAAATTGTAGAGCTCTAAGTGGCTGCCCTCAATTTGCTTCAAAGATAATAACGTCACCTTACAGTTTATAAAGTACCTTGTTACATCCCTTTGGAGACCTACAACAATCCTGTATGAATCTAGGTATTATTCATTCTTTTTTTCAAATAAGAAAACTGAAGCACAGTGGAAGGAGTGACACATTAAAACCCATGGAACTTTTACACTAGTTAAGGTAATGCTATCAGCTATAACAACTAAATGCCAAAATCTCAGAACTTAATACAATAAATCTTACTTTTTGATTATCCTATGGCATCATATGGTGTTCTGGGTGGATGAAGAGTCACCCACAAGGTATTTCAGGAATCTAGGCTCCTTGGATCTGCGGCTTCTAGTCTTCAAATCTTCTACATCCAACAAGCAGGTAGAGAATGAGGCATTGTAATAAGCATTCCTTGGTTTAAGCTCTTTGGTCCAGAACTGATACACATAACATCTGTTGATATCCTATGACTAGAATGTCACCTGGCCCTCATCTGGATACAAGAGGATGGTACTGAGAAATAATTGCAGCCTGGGCAGATGTTTTCAGTGCAATTCTTTTCTAAAGAAGAGGCAGACTGAAGGCCACATGCCACCAAGTAGAATCTCCAGGACTCAAAAACAGACACATGACCTTAAATCCAGTGCTCTTGCTACTACAACACACTGCCTCTGTATCCAGAGTTGCCTCAGCCTAGGTCGTGGTTTTGGAGTGAATTAGAACCTGACCCTAACACTTGACAGTATTAAAAAGGGGACTGTCACCAGTGGGACGAACCCTTGAACTAAGCATGAGGAGAATCTGGCTTATGCCCTGGCTCTGCCCTATCTGACTGATTGAGTAAATCATGAAATCGCTCTGCATCTCTTTTTTTCAAAGTCATTGATACAAACCTATACTTCTCAACTTTTCCCAATTAAGCTACTAGATTCTTACATTATTTTTCCCTAAGATGCTCAGACATTCCTATAATGTTATACGAGTCCATGTTATAAGAGCCCCTTAACAATAAGTGGTAGCTGATAAAACCACATCAATACATAATTCTATACAAAGATAAGAAACTGGAAACATTATCTGGCCTTCATAGACCTTGCTTGGATAACTGCTCAATTTCTATGAAGGTATTGGAAGTATTGGGGGGTGAAATTGGCCACTCCTGTAGCTATTTCTGCAAATCTCCAATTGGGAACCATAGAGCTTCATGACCTAAGGCTCCAACCAGTTACCATCTGAAAATGTCTTTTGTCTCTGTGATCTTGACAAGTGAATTCCAGTCACACCCACCCTAAGAAGAGTGTGCCTGAAAATACTGGTTTCCTTCCTCTCAAGTTGTCTGAATCCAGAAGTATATATTAATCTGGAAGTGGCTGGAGGTGATGGAAAAGAGAGGATGTTGAAAAAAGCACCCTTGGTGAAGTGGAGCAGTAACTCTCTCAGGAGCCTCATGAGTTTGTAACATCGTTTGACCACCAAAGCTTTCTTCATCACTCATAAATCCATAATCATCACTCCACCTCGGAAAAATCTCATTCTGCTCTTCTCTCTCATCTACATGAAATGTATCAGGAATAAAAATTAACATAAGGAAATTTCACCAGCTTTATAAAGTCTTAACCCTTTTGTACACTTGTTTCTGATAATTTTAAGAACTAATGTAAATAATCGTTGAAACGTTGAACCGTGCCTAGATACTGTTCCTGTGTCTCATTTTCCTATTTCCTTTCCCAGAGGTAATCCCTAAGCTAAATCTGAATAAACTGAAAATCTGGTAAACATCAGCTCGATGTTGATTATTTCCATGCATAAATGTTCATTAACAATATATAGCATGTTTTTTGCATGGTGGCAAACTCCGTATAAAGGGCATCGTGCTGTATGTATTATCCTACACTTGTTTTCTTTATTGCTTAAAATGTTTTCAAATTTTAAAGATTGAAAGCATAGTACTCTAGCACATTCCTTTTAAAAGCTATAAGGCCATCTTTTCCATAAATACACCAAATTTTAAAACCCGTTCTCCCTATGGAGAAGTGATATATCAATACATGATACAATATTGCATTAACATTATTATATATGTTTTCTTGTACAAAAGTATGAGAGTTCCTGTGATACACATATGTAGAAATGGGTCAGGGATAGCATTCTCTTCTACTTGACTAGATATTGACACATTTTTCTCAAAAGTGATTTTGACAATTCCTAAAAATTCCTGTTACTTCACTTATTTGCCAAACTCCTTTTTACTAATCTGATTGGTTTTGAGGCAGGAGGCAGGACTCGACTCTGCATCAGATTGAGGACTAGCTGAAACAGGGAGGAGGCACCTAAAGCACTTCTCCATAAGACACAACCACTAACGCCATAACAATTTACCATTGCCATGGCGACACCACCCTTTTCCATAGAGACAACCTGGAAATTACCATCCTTTTTCTAGAAATTTCTAATTAGCCTGCCCCTTAAAGTGAGAATAAATATGACAGCAGGACTGCCCCTGAGCCGCTGCTCTCAACACACTGCCTAGGGGGCAGCCCTGACTTCCAGGAGCAGTCCTCAGTAAAGCTGTTTTCTTCTACCACCAGCTCACTCTTGAATTCTTTCCCCAGCAAAGCCAAAAATCAGCCCAGACTAAGGCCCAGTTTTGGGGCTCACCTGCCCTGCATCAGTTTGAATTCGAATATCAATAATTCCTGGTGTGATTAGGAAGCTTTCATGCATGTACCTGCCATTTGGGTTACCTATTCTGTGAATTTCTTGTTCATATCCTTGGCTCATTTTACACTGTTTTTTAAAAAATAATTTATAGAATTTCATTGTATGTTCTGGATAGTAATCCTTAATTAGTTGTTGAGTTGAAAATATCTTTTCCTAATATCTATTTGTATGGCTTATGCTGTTGTTGTTATTTTTAACTTTATTTTTAATGTTTTTGTTTGTAATAATTTGATATTTTAGTAGAGCAGAAGTCCTAAATATTTTCCTATATGTTTTATGCTTTTTGCATGCTATTTAAGGAGGATAGTTTGCACTCACAAAGGTATTTCCTATTTTTTTTCTTAAAGCAGTAGTTTTCTTTAACATCTGAATATTTTATCTGCCCTGAAATTTATATGTACGCACTGGTGTAATGAAAAATATAATTTCATGGAAAACCAATTGTTCGAGCCCTGTTCATTGAACTAGTTGAGCTAATTCCTTTATTATTATTCAGAATTCATTCATTTTCCTTGGCTCTTTGTTACAGTAATAGTTTTAGAATCATCTGATAAGATTTTTTCAATTAAAATAACATTCCATTTATAGATTAGTTGTGGAGATAGGAATAATATCTTTATAGTATTAGCTTTCGCATTTAGGATCTTGGTTTATCTTTTTATTCTGGCATTCTTTTGTCTTTTGTAAGGTTCTCCACAAAGATATTACTCATCTTTAGTTAAATTTATGTTTAGGTACCTTATAGCATTTGTCATTATTTGAAACAATGTTTAATTTCTAATTATATTGTAATTGATTATTTCATATGTAAGAGAAGCACTATTCAATCTTTGTTTATTGATGTTTTATCCAACAAGATTTCTGAATTCTCCTGTTAGTTCAAATAATTTGTCTATATAGTTTCTTGGTTTGTTGTTTCTTTCTATAGAACAGTTATGTTACCTAAAATAAGAACAATTTTGTCTATTCTTTTCTAATGTGTACAATTGTTACTTCTTTTCCCTATCTTACAGCACAAACTAGAACTACCATTAAAATACTAAAGCATGTTGGTGGTGGGTATTCTTTTCTTTTTGCTAACCAAAATGGAATGTTTCTCATGGCGCACAGATAAATGACGTTTGCTCGAGGCTTTTCAAAGTTCATCCCTTAGGTTTGGAAAATTTTCTTCTATTCCTAACTTGCTCTGAGTTTTGTATTTCTTTACTGTTTTAAAATTATAAATGAATGCAGAATCTTATCAATTTAGTTTGCATCTCTTAAGATAATCACCTACTTTATCTCTGTTTGTCAGCTAATGTGAATTACTTTAGTATATTTTCTGGAGTTAAATTATCCTTAAATCCCTGAAGTAAATGACTTGTTTATATGTTTTTTTTTTAAATTCACCAGTAGGGAGAAGGCGGAGCAAGATGGCCGAATGGGAACAGCTCCAGTCTCCAACTCCCAGCGCGAGTGACACAGAAGACCGGTGAATTCTGCATTTTCAACTGAGTCTCTGCTGCTGATACCCAGGCAAACAGGGTCTGGAGTGGACCTCAAGCAATCTCCAACAGACCTACAGCTGAGGGTCCTGACCGTTAGAAGGAAAACTATCAAACAGGAAGGACACCTACACCAAAACCCCATCAGTACGTCACCATCATCAAAGACCAGAGGCAGATAAAACCAAGAAGATGGGGAAAAAGCAGGGCAGAAAAGCTGGAAATTCAAAAAATAAGAGTGCATCTCCCCCGGCAAAGGAGTGCAGCTCATCGCCAGCAATGGATCAAAGCTGGACGGAGAATGACTTTGACGAGATGAGAGAAGAAGGCTTCAGTCCATCAAACTTCTTAGAGCTAAAGGAGGAATTATGTACCCAGCGCAAAGAAACTAAAAATCTTGAAAAAAAAGTGGAAGAATTGATAGCTAGCGTAATTAATGCAGAAAAGGTCATAAATGAAATGAAAGAGATGAAAACCATGACACGAGAAATACGTGACAAATGCACAAGTTTCAGTAACCGACTTGATCAACTGGAAGAAAGAGTATCAGCGATTGAGGATCAAATGAACGAAATGAAGCGAGAAGAGAAACTAAAAGAAAAAAGAAGAAAAAGAAATGAACAAAGTCTGCAAGAAGTATGGGATTATGTAAAAAGACCAAATCTACGTCTGATTGGGGTGCCTGAAAGTGAGGGGGAAAATGGAATCAAGTTGGAAAACACTCTTCAGGATATCATCCAGGAGAACTTCCCCAACCTAGTAGGGCAGGCCAACATTCAAATCCAGGAAATACAGAGAACGCCACAAAGATACTCCTCGAGAAGAGCAACTCCAAGACACATAATTGCCAGATTCACCAAAGTTGAAATGAAGGAAAAAATCTTAAGGGCAGCCAGAGAGAAAGGTCGGGTTACCCACAAAGGGAAGCCCATCAGACTAACAGCAGATCTCTCGGCAGAAACTCTACAAGCCAGAAGAGAGTGGGGGCCAATATTCAACATTCTTAAAGAAAAGAATTCTAAACCCAGAATTTCATATCCAGCCAAACTAAGTTTCATAAGTGAAGGAGAAATAAAATCCTTTACAGATAAACAAATGCTTAGAGATTTTGTCACCACTAGGCCTGCCTTACAAGAGACCCTGAAGGAAGCACTAAACATGGAAAGGAACAACCGGTACCAGCCATTGCAAAAACATGCCAAAATGTAAAGACCATTGAGGCTAGGAAGAAACTGCATCAACTAACGGGCAAAATAACCAGTTAATATCATAATGGCAGGATCAGGTTCACACATAACAATATTAACCTTAAATGTAAATGGACTAAATGCTCCAATTAAAAGACACAGACTGGAAAACTGGATAAAGAGTCAAGACCCATCAGTCTGCTGTAATCAGGAGACCCATCTCACATGCAGAGACATACATAGGCTCAAAATAAAGGGATGGAGGAAGATTTACCAAGCAAATGGAGAACAAAAAAAGCAGGGGTTGCAATACTAGTCTCTGATAAAACAGACTTTAAACCATCAAAGATCAAAAGAGACAAAGAAGGCCATTACATAATGGTAAAGGGATCAATTCAACAAGAAGAGCTAACTCTATTAAATACATATGCACCCAACACAGGAGCACCCAGATTCATAAAACAAGTCCTTAGAGACCTACAAAGAGACTTAGACTCCCATACAATAATAATGGGAGACTTCAACACTCCACTGTCAACATTAGACAGATCAACAAGACAGAAAGTTAACAAGGATATCCAGGAATTGAACTCATCTCTGCAGCAAGCAGACCTAATAGACATCTACAGAACTCTCCACCCCAAATCAACAGAATATACATTCTTCTCAGCACCACATTGCACTTACTCCAAAATTGACCACATAATTGGAAGTAAAGCACTCCTCAGCAAATGTACAAGAACAGAAATTATAACAAACTGTCTCTCAGACCACAGTGCAATCAAACTAGAACTCAGGACTAAGAAACTCAATCAAAAATGCTCAACTACATGGAAACTGAATAACCTGCTCCTGAATGACTACTGGGTACATAATGAAATGAAGGCAGAAATAAAGATGTTCTTTGAAACCAATGAGAACAAAGATACAACATACCAGAATCTCTGGGACACATTTAAAGCAGTGTGTAGAGGGAAATTTATAGCACTAAATGCCCACAAGAGAAAGCTGGAAAGATCTAAAATTGACACTGTAACATCACAATTAAAAGAACTAGAGAAGAAAGAGCAAACACATTCAAAAGCTAGCAGAAGGCAAGAAATAACTAAGATCAGAGCAGAACTGAAGGAGATAGAGATACAAAAAACCCTCCAAAAAATCAATGAATCCAGGAGTTGGTTTTTTGAAAAGATCAACAAAATTGACAGACCCCGAGCAAGACTAATAAAGAAGAAAAGAGAGAAGAATCAAATAGACGCAATAAAAAATGATAAAGGGGATATCACCACCGACCCCACAGAAATACAAACTACCATCAGAGAATACTATAAACACCTCTACGCAAATAAACTGGAAAATCTAGAAGAAATGGATAATTTCCTGGACACTTACACTCTTCCAAGACTAAACCAGGAAGAAGTTGAATCCCTGAATAGACCAATAGCAGGCTCTGAAATTGAGGCAATAATTAATAGCCTACCAACCAAAAAAAGTCCAGGACCAGATGGATTCACAGCTGAATTCTACCAGAGGTACAAGGAGGAGCTGGTACCATTCCTTCTGAAACTATTCCAATCAATAGAAAAAGAGGGAATCCTCCCTAACTCATTTTATGAGGCCAACATCATCCTGATACCAAAGCCTGGCAGAGACACAACAAAAAAAGAGAATTTTAGACCAATATCCCTGATGAACATCGATGCAAAAATCCTCAATAAAATACTGGCAAACCAGATCCAGCAACACATCAAAAAGCTTATCCACCATGATCAAGTGGGCTTCATCTCTGGGATGCAAGGCTGGTTCAACATTCGCAAATCAATACACATAATCCAGCATATAAACAGAACCAAAGACAAGAACCACATCATTATCTCAATAGATGCAGAAAAGGCTTTTGACAAAATTCAACAGCCTTTCATGCTAAAAACTCTCAATAAATTCGGTATTGATGGAATGTATCTCAAAATAATAAGAGCTATTTATGACAAACCAACAGCCAATATCACACTGAATGGGCAGAAACTGGAAAAATTCCCTTTGAAAACTGGCACAAGACAGGGATGCCCTCTCTCACCACTCCTATTCAACATAGTGTTGGAAGTTCTGGCTAGGGCAATCAGGCAAGAGAAAGAAATCAAGGGGATTCAGTTAGGAAAAGAAGAAGTTAAATTGTCCCTCTTTGCAGATGACATGATTGTATATTTAGAAAACCCCATTGTCTCAGCGCAAAATCTCCTTAAGCTGATAAGAAACTTCAGCAAAGTCTCAGGATACAAAATTAATGTGCAAAAATCACAAGCATTCTTATACACCAGTAACAGACAAACAGAGTGTCAAATCATGAATGAACTTCCATTCACAATTGCTTCAAAGAGAATAAAATGCCTAGGAATCCAACTTACAAGGGATGTAAAGGACCTCTTCAAGGAGAACTACAAACCACTGCTCAGTGAAATAAAAGAGGACACAAAAAAATAGAAGAACATACCATGCTCATGGATAGGAAAAATCAATATCGTGAAAATGGTCATACTGCACAAGGTTATTTATAGATTCAATGCCATCCCCATCAAGCTACCAATGAGTTTCTTCACAGAATTGGAAAAAACTGCTTTAAAGTTCATATGGAACCAAAAAAGAGCCCGCATCTCCAAGACAATCCTAAGTCAAAAGAACAAAGCTGGAGGCATCACGCTACCTGACTTCAAACTATACTACAAGGCTACAGTAACCAAAACAGCATGGTACTGGTACCAAAACAGAGATATAGACCAATGGAACAGAACAGAGTCCTCAGAAATAATACCACACATCTACAGCCATCTGATCTTTGACAAACCTGAGAGAAACAAGAAATGGGGAAAGGATTCCCTATTTAATAAATGGTGCTGGGAAAATTGGCTAGCCATAAGTAGAAAGCTGAAACTGGATCCTTTCCTTACTCCTTATACGAAAATCAATTCAAGATGGATTAGAGACTTAAATGTTAGACCTAATACCATAAAAACCCTAGAGGAAAACCTAGGTAGTATCATTCAGGACATAGGCATGGGCAAAGACTTCATGTCTAAAACACCAAAAGCAATGGCAGCAAAAGCCAAAATTGACAAATGGGATCTCATTACACTAAAGAGCTTCTGCACAGCAAAAGAAACTACCATCAGAGTGAACAGGCAACCTACAGAATGGGAGAAAATTTTTGCAATCTATTCATCTGACAAAGGGCTAATATCCAGAACCTACAAAGAACTCAAACAAATTTATAAGAAAAAAACAAACAACCCCATCAAAAAGTGGGCAAAGGATATGAACAGACATTTCTCAAAAGAAGACATTCATACAACCAACTGACACATGAAAAAATGCTCATCATCACTGGCCATCAGAGAAATGCAAATCAAAACCACAATGAGATACCATGTCACACCAGTTAGAATGGTGATCATTAAAAAGTCAGGAAACAACAGGTGCTGGAGAGGATGTGGAGAAATAGGAACACTTTTACACTGTTGGTGGGATTGTAAACTAGTTCAACCATTATGGAAAACAGTATGGCGATTCCTCAAGGATCTAGAACTAGATATACCATATGACCCAGCCATCCCATTACTGGGTATATACCCAAAGGATTATAAATCATACTGCTATAAAGACACATGCACACGTATGTTTATTGTGGCACTATTCACAATAGCAAAGACTTGGAATCAACCCAAATGTCCATCAGTGACAGACTGGATTAAGAAAATGTGGCACATATACACCATGGAATACTATGCAGCCATAGAAAAGGATGAGTTTGTGTCCTTGTAGGGACATGGATGTAGCTGGAAACCATCATTCTTAGCAAACTATCACAAGAACAGAAAACCAAACACCACATGTTCTCACTCATAGGTGGGAATTGAACAATGAGATCACTTGGACTCAGGAAGGGGAACATCACACACCGGGGCCTATCATGGGGAAGGGGGAGGGGGGAGGGATGGCATTGGGAGTTATACCTGATGTAAATGACGAGTTGATGGGTGCTGACGAGTTGATGGGTGCAGCACACCAACATAGCACAAGTATACATATGTAACAAACCTGCACGTTATGCACATGTACCCTAGAACTTAAGGTACAATAATAAAAAATAAAAATAAATTAAAAAAATTCACCAGTAGAGGATAATCAGATATTATTTTATTTAGGATTTATGCAACTATGCTTTTATGACTAATCTATATTTCCTTCTTTTACTTTTCTTTTAAAAGTTTTGCCAGCATTATAATTTTTCTTCCTTTTCTGTGCTCTGAAGTAGCGAAGACAAGACATGATACATTTGCTTCTTAAAGCTTTGGTGCTGGGACCTGAGTTATTAGCATGATCATCTAAATCACCAGTTATTTATTTGTAAATGTTATCACATTTATTGTGATATTTGTATTTCAATAGCTGTATGTTTTCCAACATCTCTATGTTTTTGCATATCTTCCTGTTCCTGTTTCAACTCTCCCTGACTTTGGTTCATGATCTTTTTCTTTTTAATGAATATAAGATTTTCCTTGATCTCTTTGAACATTCTAAATATTTTCATCTAAGTCTTTTCTTAACTGCACCATTAAATTAACTCTTGTTCTGGTTGTTGATTTTGTTGACTATTTTGTTTAGCATTATATTTCTTCTCTTGTTTTGGGTTTTTTTTTTCCCTGCAGAATTTGTTCTGTTCTCTCTCTGTTCCTATTTGTCTTCTCTCTCTTTCTTCCTGGGCTCTCCCTTCCCAGTCTTTAGCAGTGAAGACGGACTAGTCAACACCCAGCTCATATTAGAATGCATCCTTTCTCCTGCTCTACTATAATCTGAGAGATATAACAAATCAAATAATCAGATGGATTGGCTCAACTCTTTGTTGTGAGGCAGTTTTTTTGTCTGTTGTCTGCCTAGGCCCACAGAGTCCCATAAAGCTATGACTTCAGGCGGTGACTCAGCAGTAACTTTTTCCAACCTCATTCCAGGAGGTGGTAGGCTTACCTCAGTTCCCAGTTTCAAGCTGTACATTTGCCTAAGTATGTCCTCTGTACATTTGGCTAGGTATGTCCTCTGTATGTTTGGTACAGGAGCCAAGTTGCCATTACCTGATTCCAGAGTTGGAATCTGGCAGAGCTGCATGTTCAGCCCTTATGACACTTTTTGTTCCTGTTTTATCTGTGATTCACAGATATGTTTATCACATTTTGGTGTCTACCTACATCATCTTGGTCATCTCTTTTTAAATTTCATCTGTAGTTTCCGATTGTTTGAAAGACAGCATTTTGTTAAAGCATAAATTCACTTAGCAGTTTTACACAAAATTGCAAAAAAAAAAATTCTTAAATTAATTTTTTGTCTTTCCTAATGCTTAATAAGAGCTACACACGCTATTGACCCTTATGAGTTCCTGTGAGAGGAATGGATGAATAAATGAGTGATGAAGGAAGGAATGAAATAACATGAATAATTAGAAGAGGAGAAAAACTATAAAATACTTACTCAAAGAAGCTTAAATGAGTAGAATAATTAATAATCACATAATTCAAAGTTCCCAAAGAGTATACACTTGTGACCATCTCCTATCAGGACTACAGTCCTATTTCTCTGTGATTCTCTTAGCTCAGCCTTTCTCCGACCTGGAGCTGCAGGCTACCCACTAGGAGCAACTAAGACAATCTGCTTCTTCATTCACATTTAGTAAGAGGAAGAGATAATGGCTTCCCACCACTCTCTCAAGCATAGAGAAATAGCCTTACAAGCCTCCCATAACCCTCTAGCTGGGTTTTATTTGATAAAACCACATTACACATTCTTTCTCCAACAAAGGACTTGCAAGGGCGATGGGATTATTCTTATACCAATCTGGCCCATCCTTTAATTAGGGGTCACTTCTCTGACCACATTGTTGTCTTTTACTGAGACAGAAGGTATGGAATGGATGCTGGAGAGTCAAACACAACATTCACTACAGCAGGTAACTGACTTATCGTTTTTAATACCAACACATAAGTTATTGGACTGAGTATGGAAAAGATTGTAGGTATAAGTTAGATGTTATTATCCAGACTATGTTAAGGAAATATTTTTTAAAGTTTGGTCTATTCACAAAGTGATCATTGTGATGAGGGAGAATATTGCTTAAAATAATTCAAAATATTGTATTCACTTGATGTATTTTTATTTTTGAGAAAAGCTCCTTTTCAAAGTTCTTAAGCAATCCTAAATAATCCTGTGAGGCAGACGTCATTACTACTATTCTCATTTTACAAACGAACACTGCACTTATCAAACAGTAGATGCCAAATATTTGAGGAAGATGAGTTTATGGAGACTGTGTCCAAATAATATAACTGTTTGTCAAGTATTCACTTGCTTCTTGCACCTTCATGGAAGAACATAAGATTCTGCTACTTTGATGCTTGGCCATGTGACTCGATTTATCTAATGAGATGCTAGCAGACAAGAAATGAACAGGTATTTGAAATATACTTGTGCAATTTGGCTTGTTCTTCTGCACTTCTACCGTCACATGAAAGTGGCATGCCCAAGCTGGCCCACAGGTGCCAGGAAAACAGAAGACACACAGAGTCAAGCTGGACTCCCTTGCAGCTTGGTGCCAACATCTGTTGAGGCTAGCCTAAATCCACCAAGTCCCTGCAGTTTGACCAAATTCAGGTGCATGAACAAGAGGAAATGATTGTTGTTTTAAACTGCTAAGTTTTGGGGTGGTTCGTTACGCAGTATTACTGGGGTAATAGTTAACTGCTGCAGAGAGGAAGAGAAAATGGAAAGCCAACAGGTCATTTTCAAAAAGAAGTAAATAAACACAAGTAAATATTTTGATTGCTCAATATCACTCAGAAAATGGGAGAGCCAAATTCAAATCAAATTCCTCTGCCTCCACATCTTTTGACTTTTCTAAGACATGGATTGCCTCTCTACAGTAGCAGCAACATTGCAAGCAGTTTCACTATTTGTCTGTGGCCCTGTAATTTCAGTGAGTAATTCTCTCACTCATATTATCACATGGATTGTTATTATTTACTCCATTATACTGGTTTTTAATCAATGAGGAGATATAGTTATTAAATATGAGAAAAATTACTAATAACTAAGCACCATTTTAAAAACTTCTTTTGCACCGTAACACATCCACCACATTTATATAGAGCTGCTCTGTTCAATATGGCACTAGTAATCAAATGTGACCATTTTAATTTAAATAAAATTAAATTTAAAGTTCAGCTCCCCATTCACAGTAGTCACGTCTCAAGGATATAGCAGCTATATGTTGCTAGTGGCTACCATATTGGACAGCACCAATATAGAATATTTCCATCATTACAGAAAGTTCTTTTGGACAGCACTGTTATAGAGAATATGCAAAAAGTAACACCCTCTTTTCAATTATGTCTAGTTGACTCATTTATAGGGCTTTGGGATACTTTCGACATGTTGTGCTTCCCTGGGAATCCCTTGCTAAATAAATGTCTCTTGAATTAGGACATGGGGAGCCATACAATTCTGTCAGCAAAGCTGGCTGATGACGTTAAAGAAAATGTGTACAGGTAGTCCTGACCTCTGGCCCCCGATTCAGCTGGAACTTACACGATAAAAGAGCTTCTGTCTCCATCTGAAAGCATCTGGAGCATGCTCAGCAGTCATGCAGCTGTGCTTACCTCCAACTTGCTACCAAGCTCAGAAGGGAACAAAATCAATTAAAGGGATAGATCACAGTGTTTACCAAGGAGGAAAACCCCCACATCTGGAACAGTGAGAAGAGTGGGCTAGTGATGAAAAAACACTGGGCATTGAGAAAATTACAAGTCTTGGTCCAGATCAGCCTCTATCTAGAGAAGTCATTTTCACTCTTTGAATTTTGTATTCCCGTCTGTAAGATAAACTGAGCACATTTCCATACCGCCAAATGCCATCCTGCAGAATTTCCAGGCTTATCAAGCTATGATAATCCCCACCCTTCCCTTCAATGTCATCAGAGAGCTCTATTCCATCTACAGGCTAACAGACAATGTTCAATTGCCCTTTGTAGAAATCTGACATTAGACATGTGCTAGAATACCTCCCTCGGGAATAGTAAAAAATAAGTGAGCTTCTACGTAAAAGCACTTGGGGGTCTTGCATCTTGAGAAGGAGCTACCCATCTCATAATGCAGATTCTCAGCCTCAGAAAAAGGCTAAACATTTAAAGATTGAGTATTTAAAACATTATAGCTGCACTAGCAACTTTTTAAATGCTTGAAATACAAAAATGAATACATGCCTGGTGTGAGCAGTGTTTTACAATTTCTCTCCCAAATGAAAGAGCCCCCCTGTTTCTTTTCATTTGGTGGCTTGGTTTATACTTTCATTTTTACAGTCCAGACAACCAGCAAAGTAAAATTCAAGCCTACTTTTGTTCTTTACAGAAGGAGCTTGTTTTAAAATAAAAAGGTTAATTTAAAAAAAATGAATAAAAGAGCTTGTTTGACCTTTTCTGAAAGGTAGATTATTACCATGGAGAATGAAGTAATCACTTATTCCATAAGTATTTTATTCCACCTGAGTTTCCAAACTTAAATAAAACCACAAGGACTAAAGGTCTTATTATACTTACCTATATAGAGACCATTCAATTCCAAACTGTCCTAAATTCTAAAAAAGAATTTAGAAGTTAAAAAAATCAAAGTTATTCCCCCTCATCACTCAAAATATTTTATTTAAGAAAACAATGACACAGATAATTCATTCAAATCTACCTGATTATTCAAATCTGATGATTCAATGCTTCATCGATTATAAGCACATGATTAACTGATAATTTTTGATTAGGATTTTCTGAAATTATTTATTTATCCTAGGAATACAATTCTCATTAAGGTATATTATATACCCAAAAGGTGTGCTTGAATTTATCATCAGGCAATTAACTACTGTGTAGAAAGCAATATAAGAAGACACTACTGGCTCAAAGAGATATGCATAAACATAATGATGTCATGGTTCCTGTTTTCTAGAAGTAGCGATTTGGTAGGGTTGAAAATACAAGCTACTAACCATAGGTCTAGGTACAGTGAAACAGAGGTATATACAAAAATCCAAACGAAATGCAATACATTCTGACCACTTGGATCACAGAAGACTTGGCAGAGAATGGGGCACTGGAGTTGAACCTAAAACAACAGAAGTCCTTTAAAACAGGGGTCCCCAGCCCCCAGGCCATGAACCAGTACCAGTCTGTGGCATGTTAAGAACCAAGCTACACAGCAGGAAGTGAGTGGCAGACAAGTGAGCATTACTGCCTGAGCTCTGACTCCTGTCAGATCAGTGGTGGCATTAGATTATCATAGGAGCATTAATCCTGTTGTGAACTGTGCATGTGAGGAATCTAGGTTGTGCACTCCTTATGAGAGTCTAATGCCTAATGATCTGAGATGGAACAGTTTCATCCTGAAACCAGCCCCACTCGCCAGGTCCATGGAAAAACTGTCTTCCATGAAACCAGTCCCTGATGCCAAAATGGTTGGGGAACACTGCTTTAAAGGAGAGGCAGAAAGTGAGGAAGAGTGTTCCAGTCCGTAAGAAGGGAGTATAATTGCATTTTCATGGAGGTGAAGTTAGCCAAGAGAATGAGCATAAGACGTGGTGGAGACCAGAGGAGATGAAGCCAGAAGGGAACATTGAAAGCAGATGACTGACACCTTTCAATGTCAATCATTGAATGACACCTTAAGGGATTTGAACTTTACCTGTGGATCAGAAGTTTACTTTGTGAGTCATCAATCCCCCGCCTAGAGATTTTTAAGAGGGGGATTGACATACTCTTACCAGCATATTAGGAAATTCATTCTGACAGCCCGTGAAGTAAGGATACAGCTGGAATCAAAGAGACCTTTTAGGACAATGTTTTGTGGTCAAGAGATGGTCCAGGCATGATGTGGGGCAGGATGTGCAGGAGACAGATACGTACATTTCAGATGCACAATCATGGAAATGGCTTTGAGAGAAAAGGCAAAGCTACATTTGTAGCCTTGATGAATGACAGGAGGATGACCTTCTAAAGAAAATCAATTTTGCCTCTGTTATATTTTTGTTTCAAATGTTATTTATTTATGGATAGGCTAAGATCCCCTAAAGACACAGTGTTAACATATGTATCTATATTAACATATTTATATGCCATGCTCTGTTGTTTATCTATCACCTGATCCTAGTAGAAAGCATAAATCCAAAAGTAGGTAAGTCTTCAATAGCAGATAGTCATTCATCCATTTATGTGATCAACAAACCTTAGTCAAACACCTCATTAGGAAATAGGTTGTGAATAACATATACTTAAACAGCTACTGCAAAATCCCAATTTTTCTATGTTCAGGAGGAAAATAATACTTCTCTAAGAAGGATCAAGAAAACATCTTTGGAGGTGGTTATAGTTAAACTGGGCCTGGAAGAATAGGAAGGATTTAGATAGAGATGGGTTGAGAGAAAAGGCAAGAGGGTAGGTAAATTAGATGTGCCTGACAAAGGGCAGGGAGTCTAGGTTTGCGGTTGAATAGGACTCATAAAGAGAATTAGTGAAAGTTGAGATTGGAAAGGTAAGCTGAGAACTGATTTTGGAACACCTTGAAAATTAGGACTTTAGAAGACAACAGTCACTGCTGACGATTTTAACCAGAGGCTTGACTAGCCTAAAATATTATTCAAAAACAACAGTGGAGTCAAATTTTCACATATTCTAGAAAACTCATCTCCACTTATTTTATGTTTTAATCCTATCAAAAAACACAAGGAAAATTGTCTGTCTCTAATTTGAGTAAAAATTAGCATACAGAGAATGAAAGTGTTTGGGGTATCATCAATTCTAGGTTCCATCTCTGCCATAGAAACATCATCACGCTGTTAGGAATAAAGGGCAAACGAAAATATATTACCAAGAAATTAACTACAGCTTTCAATGCTTCTGTGACATGGCCAAATTTTATTTAACAAAGGAAACGTTCACACTTCTCACTGTTAATTTGTTTTCATTCATCCAGAACATTTAAATATTTTCTTTTTAAAAATGGTTTTATTTTTGATGTTTTTGGGTACATAGCAGTTGTCTGTATTTATGAGGTACATGAGATGTTTTGATACCAGAATGCAATATGAAATAAGTACTTCATGGAGAATGGGGTATCCATCCCCTTATGCATTTATACTTTCAGTTACAAACAATCCAATTACACTATTTAACTTTTTTTTTTTTTTTTTTGAGACGGAGTCTCACTCTGTCGCCCAGGCTGGAGTGCAGTGGCCGGATCTCAGCTCACTGCAAGCTCCGCCTCCCAGGTTTACGCCATTCTCCTGCCTCAGCCTCCCGAGTAGCTGGGACCACAGGGGCCCGCCACCTCGCCCGGCTAGTTTTTTGTATTTTTTTTAGTAGAGACGGGGTTTCACCGTGTTAGCCAGGAACAGTCACCCTATTGTGCTATCAAATAGTAGGTCTTATTCATTCTCACTAATTTTTTTGTACCCATTAGCCACCTTCACCTTCCTCCCAGTCCCCCACTACCCTTCACAGCCTCTGGTAACCATTCTTCTACTCTCTCCATCCTTTAAACTCTTCCTTAATTCAAACGAAGTAAATAAAAATATCTAGTCTGAGAGCCAAGTCCTAGAATTTCATAACTGATCACGTCTAAAAATTGTTATGGCTGAACAATAAATCCCTGAAAAGTGATGCTTATATTCGTAATAGAAATGTCACCAGAGCCTTAAATACAACAGCTTGCCCTGTCTTTACTACTGTGCAGCAAAGTCAAATTCATAATTGATTTCGACTTGTACCTGCTACCACGTGTGTTGAGTTTGGTAGTGCTGGACAGCATTTAAAAAAAATTTGAAATCTTAATTTTAGTCTAATGAAATTAATCTGTAAATCAATTGTCTCCACTTATATTTTTACATACCTATCTTTCTCTTCTAAGAGCAGATGAATTTATTCTTGGACTATTTTATTGGCAAATAATGAATTTCAGTAGTTAAAATAGTTCTTAGAACTCTTTCATCTTCCGTCTACTCTTAAATGGAGAGAGGTTAAAAATGGAGAAATCTGGCTGGGCACGGTGGATCACGCCTGTAATCTCAGCACTTTGGGAGGCTGAGGCGGGCGGGTCACCTGAGGTCAGGAGTTTAAGACCAGCTTGGCCAACATAGTGAAACCCCATCTCTACTTAAAATACCAAAATTAGCCAGGAGCAGTGGTGCGCGCCTGTAATCCCAGCTATTCAGGAGGCTGACACAGGAGAATCGTTTGAACCCAGGAGGCAGAGGCTGCAGTGAGCCAAGATCGCACCATTGCACTCCAGCCTGGGCGACAAGAGCAAAACTCAGTCTCAAAAAAAAAAAAAAGAAAAGAAAAAAAAGAGAGAGAGAGATCTCCAAGTGAAATTTTTCATTTACACAGAACTGAACTTCTGATTAAGAAGGCACTGATGGACATTCTACAGCTGTTATGAAACTATGTGTCAACATTATTTCTCAAAGTGATTTGATGGTAATTGTGGTCTCTGTTATGGTATAGGAGTTCGCAAGCCAAATAGATACACATACTTAATGACTTTAGCGTCCACCACTCAAAATCCAGTTAATTGTTGTTGGAGCCATGTAAAGCAGCAGTACAAGCTGCTTGCAGAAAACAGCGATAACTGTATGCAGCAGTATGGATTCAAAGTTTCAAAAATTAATTTACAAATGGGTTTCAGAGATTCCACCAGATGGGAGAGCAACAGAGTTATGTTTAACCCTTGAGCTGGCAGTCTATGTTAGGAACATTGCCAGCTATAAAAAATAATAATCAGAGGCCCATGAACTGCTCTTTTTAAATGGTTACATTAAAACCCAGACACCTGTAGTTTTACTAGTTGCTAAAACGCCTTGTAATTGCACATGCATGAAACAGATGTGTAACCAGAGCTGTATAACTGGTTTCCATTATACAAACACAGGTGAATGAATGGCGGGCAGAAGGAGGAATGGAAAACTGAGATTTGTATCTTTGAAAATCTAACATCGGAGATTCAGATGAACTTTTGAAAACATTTTTTGCTAAATATATTGGCCTGTCTCTCAATTGCTTTTAAATCATGGATATTTACATTTCCCAAAATAATCTGCTTAAATTTGGACAAGATAATAATGACTAATCCCCATCCCCTAAGACACGTGTTCTTCACTAGTCTTACTGAAACGGCTGCCAATGCTTTGTAGGAAACTTTTTAACCGACTTGAACATTTTAGGGTGTTTTTTTTTTTTTTTTTTTTTTTTTTTTAGATTTTTGTTAGGAAAACAACATAGCTTAAGAGACATAAAAATCAGCATTCAAGGATGTTTCCAGAACTTTAGTCTTTCAAAAACTATGAACCAAGGCCTCATTTCTAGCATCCTGGAGTTTGCTTGTTATAAAATTTACAGTATGGTGTGTCAGTTCATTTGGGACTGAGTCACACAGCCCAGGACGCAGTGCACTGAGGAAGTCATGTGAACCATTGCACAAATACATTTTTGTCAGTGTTTGGTTTGAGAGCTGGGACTCAGCAGAACTTTGGGGGATTGAATTTTAATTCAAATGTTCCAAAATTCTGGTTTACAACAACATCTGGGACTTGAAGAATGGATCACTTATTTTGGAATTCCTTAGAAAGGAAAAATGAAATGCAGACAATTATAACATTCAACAAGAATTGTCCTTCCAGAAATCCTCATCCCACCTGGGACGGAACCTTTGAGCCAATGCTTCCTTTCAGATGTCTTAGCAAAAGGACTGCAAACAGAATGAATGAGTTGGAGCAAACAGGGATCTATGTGAAAATCTCTCTGAATTGAGAAGGAAAACAGGATATGTGTTCATGCTCCCATAACTCATCAGGAAAACTCATTCCAAGTCATTCCCAGGGATGATCACCTCCCCCAGAAGACCTTATCTGTCCACATTTTTTCCATTCTGAAAACATACTTTTAAAAAATTAAAAGTCGTTCTTGGAATGAAAATGCAGCCTCTTGCAGAATGTGAATTAAAGACATTTTGACCTGTAGGTGCACATAGCATTTTTAAAGGGCTCCATGGCTGTTCATTCTGCAGCCCCAGCAGTTCTCTGGATTCAAATAATTCCTCAGAGACTACAGCACCAGTCGTGATGAGGAAAGTGAGGTGTAGAAAGCACCTGCTAAGTCTTCAAACTAGAGCCAAAAAACAGCAAATGGAATCAACAGGGCAAAGCTGTTTGGACATATTGCAAAGTCATTTTGGATATTCCCACTATATCTGTTAAATATTCATGTATATTCTGACAACTATGCCCTTGTTCCAGGAGCTTGAAGTTATTGGGTCTTTAAGTTAGGCTCAGAGTATAAACTGAGCACTCCTCGAAGTGTATTAATTCTTTCAGACTGGTGGTATACCATTCACTGCATAAATGTTCCATGCTCAATTGGTGAATCAGAGCACCAAAACATTCAGCCCGCCCATATTTTAAGACTGTGTATACATTCTGGCTCATGTGACAACATAAGGTGGTAGTGTTCCAATCTGGCTGTACATTGGAATGACCAGTAGGGCTTTATTAAAATGCAGGAGTCTGATTCCACTCCTAGATTTTCACACAGTTGGTCAGAGGTCCTTTCATCTGAATATTTTCTAAGATGTAAACCCACTGATAGTTTTTATTATGTTACCAAGACTAGAAAACACTGATGAAGAGTGAAATGTTTATTAAAACTCTGCTCAGGCACACTTGCAAAATAAAACTTACAAACCCATGAAAATGCAGGATAATTGAGCTCATTGCAGTTATGTAGGTCTGATATGTTTTAAAATGTGCAGGAGTTGAGGGACTACAAAAATCAGGGAACACAGGAGGCAGTGTAGGGATGGTTTCTTAAGTTCATTTGTACCAGTGGCTCTTTTCCTGTCCCACAAATAGTACTTTGATAGCCAGAAGTTACAAACACTGTGATGGCAGCTGGCTCTCAACAATGTTGCTAGGAAGGATTTCCCTTTAATTGTGCAGTGGCTCATTTCTAACATCTATAGCAAAACCTGGGAGATAGCTTGCAACAAAGTCATCCAACAGAGGTACCTCCAAAGTGGATACAACTGTTGCCAAAATAGATCCAGATAAGGCACTTCTCCCAAAACAATCACAAAATCAAGGTTATCCAAACTGAAAGTATCATTTCCCTTTCATCATCATGGATACAGATGTCCATTTTAAGTCTGTATCAAGGATCAGAAGAAACCCCAAAATACCTGACTTTAAGAGGAAAAACTGAACTTATCTTTATAATACTCTTTCTGCATAAAGTATGAGTTGAAAGAGTTTCATGAAGGATTTTGTTCTTGAGTTTGTACTAGTAACCAGTTATGAAGCCCTTGTCCTCCTTTCTAAAGTTTTGAGCAAGAGACTTTTCACAGCTTCTTAGCAGTGAATAAAGAAGTCCAGGTTATATCTACACCAGGGACCAAGAGTTTCATACAGCAAAGAAAACATTCAGATATCTGGTTTACAGATACAAGCATCCCCATCATTGACTGGTTTTTTACCTTTTCATCAGATACTCTTATACTTTATAAAACATCAATTTTGTAACTTCAGTAAAATCACTTAATCATGACTTTTTAAACCCACATTAAAAAAGGGAAAGAGAATACATACAAAACATCTTGAAAATCAAATACTTCGATGCTACACAACTCAGATAGATTACTTTTCATCTTTTCCCTTCTTACCATTAAGGATAGGATAAAAAATGTGTGCTTCTAATCTGTGCTTTGCTTTTTACTAATACAAAATATTTATGTCCAAGTCAGATTGTTTCAAAATCCTTTGTGTCTATGATAATAACTTTCATTTCAAAACTGGAGTTTATAATATTTAATTATGATTAAATTGGAATTATAGACTGTTGCAGTCTTTCATTTGTTCTTATAAACATATGTACTTTTTATTTGTATTAAATATTTCCCATATCTTCCAGAGAACACAGTGCTGTTAAAGCAGCTTCCTTTGATCAGGTGGTATGGTGAGGAATATCTTTCTACAAATTCTGTAAATGCAAGGAAAAATAAATGAAAGAAAAAAAATCTCTGTTTGATCACAAGTGTTTTACCTTTGAGAATTACTCTCTGTCCTTATAACGTGACCTGTTCTATATGTAGCTGCTTTTTTGTTATTGTCTCACCCTACATTCATTTTAAAATGCCAATTTCCATAATAATTTAATGCAGCTGTTAAGACATCCTCTTTCTTTTGATCATTGTTATTAATGATGTGCCATAATATATGCAAGGCTAGCAATCCTAGCTACTCTTCCTTACACAGACCATTGTGTATTCTCTTCGAGACCCTGTCCTCCTGCCCTGTTCTTCCAGCCTCAGCCAGCATCAGCCTCTCGCAACCTTTGAGGAGGCTCATCTGCTGATGGAAGCTCATTTCAGAGTTATTAGTCCAGGACTTGGGAACTATGTGGGCCGTTCTTCTGTGGTATACACAGTCGGAAAAGAAATTGTTCTTCACTATTCTCCAGAGAAGCAGCTTGGCCTGAATTTTAGTCTGCTCTTTGCTGTGGAATTGTTTATGGCAGAATCTTAATGCTACCTTTTGGTAACTGTTATTCCCCTCGATGTTTTGAAATTGCTGCTTCATAAATGTATTTTCCTTCCCAAAGTCAAAATCAATTGGTAGAACCCTTAAGGTTCTAAAAGAAAAAGAAAAAGGTATTAACCATAAATAAAATGAGATAATATAGGGTCAGAGATAAAATGTTTGATTACAAGCAAGTTTGTGGGAAAAAAAGTACTGTACAGATTTGTATATAATACTAGGAAATCAGCATCACCTCTAAAACCTTATTCCTCCCATATTTTTCGAATTTGTAAAAAAGTTTGAAATCCATAATCATTTTTCTGATTTTAATACCTCCTTCAGCAGACGCTCACTCAAGAGGGCTTCTTTGATTTCTAAAGTTTTGGGTTCTTTTTTGTTGTTGTTGTTGTTTTTAAAACAAAAAAAATCTGTTCTTTGAATGAATCGAGCTTTGTAATAGGTCAATGTAGAAAAGTATTGTATCTTGGGGAATACAGTTGTTGACATTGTAGTTACTTGAAAGTTTACAAACATATTTATATGGTATTCATTTGAAGGTTTCTTCTTGACTTTTAGTTGATTATTTGATTTAGTGCACTCAGATGATCTTTGGAAAAGGCTTGTTATTTGGGAAGACTTTCTCAATGAGCTAAAAGGCTGTATACTCCACAGTGAATTCTGATGAGGAATATACTAAAGAATTTTAGGCTCTGAAATAAGAAAGTTCTTGGAATTGTTTTTTTCCGGTAAAAAACAGTCCAAAAATTGTGTCATGTTTTAATCGAAAAGCATTGAGATAAACGACATAAGGTAAATGTCTCTGTAGCAGCCAAAACATTATCTTAGTTCTTGATTTACGAAATATTAATGTCATTTTTGTGGCAGGAAACCTTTTTTGCTTTAAGCATCTCTTTAGAAAAAGAATGTCAGAAAACAGAAAATGTTAACTGTGTTGTGGAAGTGTTTTTAAAGGAGCATATCAGCCAGGTCTTTGAACTTCTGTTTCTGCCATAAGTCAGACCAGGACACAGAGGTAGGTTGGCGAGGCTTTGGAAACTGTGCAGAAGGTCACTGCTGATCTCATTCCTTTATGGCGTTCTTTATTTAACAATGACATTAACTGCAAGCAAATAACTAGGGGAAAGGAAGGGGTATGAATGAAGCTAAGATTTTCAGGAGAATGATGATCAGAGGGAGATGGTAATGAGATCAGAACAGAGACCTGCAATTAGAAAACCTTCTCTCCTTCTTCTTATTTTCATGTGGACATTTCAACTGGTCTCATTTCCTTAGCATTGAGGATAGGTATAACAATCAGGAATATCAGATGACATAGTGGGTGATTTCTGGCCTTGACTTCCACAGTTGCTGTCATGGGAAATAAGGAAAGGAAACCAATGTATTATCTAGGAGCATTTTTTGTCAAAGAATAACTTGCATTATTGGTGATATTTACTATTGAATGAAGTTATTTAAAAAACATTTCTGACTGAAAGAGTAAAAACATGAATGAGATTCTTTCCAAGTACTTCGTAATTCCTTAAAAAGAAATCGCCCCACTTCATAATCATGGAAGTCCTACATCAACAATGCTTATCTCCAGGAGTGACAACCCAGGTGAAGTCAATTTTCCATCCCAATACTAAATAAAGTAAGCAGGAAAATGAACATTTTACAGTTAAGATCGAGAGTAGCTTCCCAAAGTAGAAATGAGTTACCAGCTTCAAGCACGTGGCAAATCACAGCAAAACCTTAGGATTGCATGTCAAGGTTAACCTTGAGTCTGGCTGTAGGCAATTTTATTCTAATATTCCTCCACCCTGCTGTCTCACTCCTGAAGTCAGTAGCTCACACATACACACACAGAGACACACATACTGTTACACACACATGTGTGTATAGGTATGTTCATGTAAATGTATATGTTTAGGTATACATACATGCTGTGGACATGAAAGTGTTACATGCATTTAATTTAAATAATAATGCCCCTGTCATTCTTTCCTGGGGTTTGATGACTGGCTAATAGCAAATGAGGGGCTTTGCACGACTAATTCCAGGATTTTGTTAGAATCTAGGATATGCCTTTCCCTGAGATTTTCACTATCATTATTAACAAAAATGTAAAGTCCAACGTCTTCGAGTCCAAAGGGCACAGATTAATTTTATAAGAAGTGTAGTTTCAAATGGGGCCCTTCCAACCTCTTGATGACTCTTTCCAATGAAATGGCATAGATTCCCTCTCAGGAGATGAATCAATTTGTAATTATTGTTACTACATATTTTTCTTAAACTGCTATGAATCAATGTAGTGAACAAAGCCTTACATGTAAAAGTTTCCTTTTCTCCGTTTTCTTCCCCAAGTTCCCAAAGCAAAGGAATGGCACATGAATGGAAAAAAAAAATTTCATACTGCAATTTTTTTTTTCATTGCTATATGGGCAAAACAGGTGCTGAAATGTGAAATCCTTTGGAGGAATTTCCTCAGTAGAACAAATGAGTACTAACACTACCTTAAAGTGAAACTGGCTTTAATGCAGAATGTCATACAAACGCAGTGCCTATTGACAGATGATCCATAGATGACTGTCCCAAAAAGACCAAAAATAAATAAATAAATAAATAAATAATAAAAGTATACTGTCACTTTAAGAAAAAATAAACTAAAATATGAACTACCAAAAACCCTGCCATTTCCAGCCTGGGCTTGATTAATGATTTTTCTATCTAATAAAAGGTTCACAAACCATCTGTTTTTCTCCCTAATGCCTTGCCCAAAGGTTTTTCGTTCCTATTTCAGGCTCGGGGCCAACTGACATTCCACTCTTTTTTTTTCCCAGCCTTGTAAACAAACCCTTCTCTCTTTTTAATCTTCCAGTGCTGTTTCCTACCCATCGTTATGCATATTCATTGCGAGTAAACATTTTTAGTGTCTACACTTAATCTCTTCCACTGGCAATTACTGTTCTATGCTGTTTTGTAATGCAGAAGGGCCAACGCTTTCCGTTCTAATAACAGCTGGGCCGCAGATGGGGCCTGCAGTCATTGTAGAAAATAAAAATTTACAAGATGCCAGTGGAATTTATTTCAGTTTTATGGAGTCACAGGAGGAACCTTTCTGTTATCCGCCTTCAGTGAAATCTGCAGGCACAAGGCAAGCTTTTGACATTTAATCAAAGGGGGGTTCAGGTAGGGTCTGGAACAACGCAAGGAAGAAAGCAGGTGGATCGTATTAGGCAGTGCCATGGTTAATTTATTTAGAAGTGATTGGCTTAGATGTGTGCAGCCAATATTTGACACCATGTATATATCTTGTTTAGCATCCTGCCTCTAAATTGTTACCACTGGAGAGACAGTGAGCTGTCGCTGTGGACCGAACCAGGTGTTTGGTGGGGTTGCTACTTAGAGGTGCTGATGGAGATGGCACTGTACTCACCAAAGACGAAGCGTTTTGTGTGGTTTCTAAAAGTTGACTCATTTTTACTTCACCTCATCGTTCTCTGAACTACTGTACGTGCTTCTTCAGCAGAACCCCAGAGCTTGCGGATGAGCTTTTGAATACGGGCTGCAACCTTTAATTTAACAATGTGGTTTAACTGGAAATTTTCTGTTATACGACTCGAGTATGTGAAAATGGATTTATTTGCGAAGCTTAAATTTCCGATGTGCGCTGTTACGCTGATCCAGGGTGGTGCCGTGACATACTGAGCCGCCGGAGCTTGGTGGTTAAGAGCTAACTACGACTCCCAAAATGAAAAATAAATGGTCACACACACGCTAGAAAACTGCAACCCAATTCACACACGATACCGTTTCTGGAAGGATTCGCTGTGGTTCTTGAACCCAACCTGTTTGATCCTCCACTCTGTATCCCTTCCTCACCCCCACACCTTTCCCCCCAAGTGCGGAAAGGGAATCGAGGAAACCTACCAAGGGCATCCCATAATTAATTAAGTAAATGCACATGGCTTTCTAGACTGGATGAAACCTATGCCAAAGGTGCTTATGTTTTCACATTTGGGGCCCTCTTTTGCCACACACCTTCAGCCGGTTGCCTAGCAACCAGGAGAGACCCACTGAGCATGCTCACTGAGGAGCCTAATTGCTATCACAATTTACTTTTGTTGTTGTTGTTTTTTTAGGCCCATTAACCAAAATAGGATGCTTTGCTTTTTGGAGGACAAGTAAGGTCTGCATGAATTTCAAAGGCAAGAGAGTATATTTCGATACCAAAACAATTCAATGCAATCCCAGGTATGCAGGCGGGTATGGATAACAAACATAAAAATTGGAGCAGATTGACATTAAATAAAGTATAAATTCCCATTTATTCAGATTTTTATAGACTCATTTCTTTTATTCTCTTTATCTTTTCTGATTGTGGCTTTTTATTTCCCAAGAAAGTCATTAAGAGGGAAAAGCGGAATTTAATGTCGTATGATCAAGTACATTAAGAAACTTTATTAAAGAATTTACGTTGATAGATAGCATTTTTTTCTTCCATGCCTTCCTTTCCTTCCTTCCTTTCTTCCTTTATTTTTCTTTTTGAAAAATTTCCTGGTGGTTCCAAGTCTGTGGCTACTACTTAGCTCCCTTAATCTTTTCACAAAGGGCAAGAAATAATTTTGTGTATCTCAGAGAGAAAGGCAGTTTTTTCCTAACTTCAAGAAAAAACACATTTTATGTTAGGTTCATCTAATCTATTCATTTGTTGAAATCTTATTACAGTTGCATGATTTTTTCCAATTTCTAGGTTGGTATATAAAATAAAATATGCTTGGAACACTGTCTATTTAACTAGCTTAATTACTAAACGGAATGCCCTTTCACAGGAAATGTTATACATGGTTCAAAACTACATTTCCAGGGCGTTTCCCTATTTCTTTTCAAATTTGCTAACTCATTTGGGAAAATTAACTCTTGCTCTTTTTAACTCTCTATATTTTATACAAACTACCTTACATTGCATGAATCTAGGATTTCTAATATGGGCACTGGCTTTTTAACTAAGTCCATGGCGCATCTCCTGTCCAGCTAGTCCTGTGGAACCAAATGTTATGCAATTATTGGTATTAAATGGCTTTAATGGTGGGAAAGACTGTCAGGATAAAGCTCTCCCACCCTCCTTTGGGAACTTAACAGGTATCAGTAAGGAATGAAGATGAAATAAGCTCCCGAGGTGAGGTAGTGGCAGTATTCTTATCTAAGCCTTAGATACAGAACAACCCTCACCTCCTACTCCAGCCTCCCCCTCTCTCCCAACCCCTCCCAACTTTTTATTTTCCTTCAGTGGCCAAAGCATTCTGGGAAGAAAATGTTGATCTGGCTGTGCTACTGGTGTCAGTGTCAGAAGAGCACAGAGCTAACTCACAATGCACTGGTACTGTTTCCTTCAGAACAAACTGGTGTGTGTGGTGTGTGTGTGTTTTCGCAAACAATAGTTCTTGTTATATGTGAGCCAGTAGTTTTACCATTCCCTCAGAGACAGCCAGCAGAGGGAGCAAATTTAGTACACAGCAGTATTCCCTAATGTCCTAGCATTGGTAAGAATTCTGGAGGACATACTATATAAGAAATTAATAAAATCAAATGATTTCATTTCATTATGATTAACCCTGTTATGCAGAGAAGCACGTCAAGCAATGCAGGGTAATGAAGAAGTAAACGAGGCTAATTCGCTCAATCAGAAGACCTCGGCTTGGTGGTTGTGAATACGATGATATAGCTGGTAAAATGGCACTTGTTTCCTTTTTCCTTCCAAAAAACTACTAACAAAAAATTTTTTAAAAACACATACACAGATACACACAATATGTGTGTGTTTTTAATTCCATGGCTGGAAATACTTATGTTCCATTTATATAGTTTCACATATGTTCTTTAATATGTGAATATATATATATATATATATATATATTCCTTAGGGAAATCTTTCTTCAATTTCATTCATGTTGACAACTCTTTTTTCTCTCTTTCCTCTCTCTGTCCTCTGTTTCATTGGTCTCTCTCTCTCTCTCACACACACAACACACACACACACACAACTCTGCAACAGTTTTAGTCCTCAATGCTTTGGAGCTACTCTAATGTTTTGAGAGGAAAGTAATTTTTCAATTTCTGTTTTACCCCAATCCTAACAGGTGACTGGCCTAAAGGGACTTTGTTCCCCATCCCCTGCTTAATGCTGCTGGCTCACCATAGCTCTAGTGACTCAGAATTTAAATTGAATGCGAACATTTGGGAGTAAAGCAGGGAGTGATGAGAGCTTTTATGAACAGAAAGAATTGAAGTAATTGTTTGGTCTTTTTTCTCTCTCACTCTCTGTCAAAGTAGAACCAGAATTGATTGTCTCCTCTCACCTATGGTCATTTTCCTATTTCAGAGCATTGATGATATCTGGACCCATGTCGTTTTCAAGTTTTCTAAACCTTAATCTCCAGAAATCCTGTAGAGTGTGTCAAATTAGAACTCCATTCCAGCAAATACATCTTCACATTTCCATGCTGTTAATTCAAGGCATTCATTAGAATGTAAGGCTCTTAACCATTTTCACTTAAGGACATGGATTTTCTCCTCACCCCCTGCATCTGTGCTTTTCCCTGTTCCTTCCCGCCCCAATCTCCTGATATATTTCAAGTACTTATACTCTACACCCTCCCCAAAATCCTGTTGTCTTCAGCTTGTAAAAATCTTCATAACACACCTATCCCCTCTTTATACAAAACCTGACATTTTGGCTTGTGGTGGCAGCAAATGTGGTACACTAAATTCACATGTAAAAATTCAAAGTTTAAGAAAAAAAGTGACTAGGTGCTAATACATAGTAAGCTCTTCTCTTAGTTATAAAAGGAAACTTGTTCCTTCTCTTTTCAGGTTCGATGCAAAATGACACAAATATAGTGGATAACAGTAAGTGATCAGATTTCCATATAGACTGCGTGCAGACAAATTAGCAATCAGAAGTTCCTGACACGGTGGCTGTGTTTGAAGACTCAAAGAATTGCAAAGCAATTTTCCTTCCCAAAGTGCATTTGAGTCGTTCCAAAAACTGCTCAGAACCCTTATTCATAGAAATTTTTAAAACTCAAAAAAATTGACAAATTGTTTTCTTTTTATTAAAAAAGGGGAAACTGTATGCATACCTACTGGCTTATTACAACTGAAATTCCTTTAGGATACAGAGTGTGTACAGTCGATGATCACATAGTCATCAAAAACCACACATAGAAGAATCTCCTACTGTCTTGATGGACAACACAGATTTTACAAAGATTTGGGTAAAAACTGTACATATTTTCCCCTACAAAAACAAACATCTATATGCAAATTCATTAAAATAAACAGAGGAGTGCTTAAACTGGGAAAGATGGAGTCAGATGTTTTTTATTATGGGTTTGAACGCTATGGAATTGGTAACTGCATTTTTTTATTTGTTCAGTAGGAAAAAAATCACAAAATATTTTAATAATGCATACCTAACATTTATTTTCTTATTAGTAATTGTTATAAAACCAGACCGTTTTGCCAGCCTATCTGACTGCACCTGTTACTAGATATTTCCAAGAAACTCACTGACACACCAATTTTGCCTGCGTGCACTGGGTGTATTTCCCGTTGTTTTGATTATACAGTCAGGGCACAGGCAGCTTGCATTCAAAAAAGAAGACACATTTTATTCAAAGAGAGAAAGTGATGTCCTTGGGACTTCAACCTTAATGAAACACTTTTTAAAAGGACACACTGTTTGGAATGAGAAGAGATCCAAAGAGAGAAGGATGAGTGCGTGATAGAAACGAAAAGAAAACGGATTAGATTAGCAAAGCAAGACTACAGTATCCCAAGAGACTTCTAAAAAATCTGTATGAAGTCATTACAAGCACACAGTAGAATCTTGCGGGGTAGATGCATGCTTCAGAGTGCAAAGAAAGTTTGCCCTCAAGATTGAGTTTCTGAGGAATTAATTCTAAATATTCCCTCTAGTCTTAGGAGTTTTCAGTCCCAAATTGCTTAAATGATGATTAGTTGAAGTTCCTCTGACTAATTTCGGCAGAAGTAACATTTCTAGCTGGTTGATTTGGGCATCAAAACGAACCAGTGTCTCCGGACATCTGTACTATAGAGACACCCTTATGCTAAAACCCGACTCCAGCACTACCCTTACAAAAATAGCACATTTCCGTTCATGCAGAACGGTGATTAGACTTTCCCAACACAACTCATACTTTTTAAAAGGCGCGTCAGAATTTTAAAGTGCATTAAATAAAGGGCATTGGCACATTAATGCAGCTCTCTTTGAGGCAAGATGCCGCATAATTTCGCTGAACCGTCGCACAAACCTTCAATAAAGAAAGTTCGCAAAGGAAAAAACGTATACCCATGCACACATCCGATGCTGAGAACAGTGTCCTTGGGAATTAAATAACACTCTATGTCTCTAAAACTAAGCCTTTAAGATGCTTTGTTTCGCATACTTAAGGAGGAGTGAACGTCCCCAGGGGACTGTTGTTTTGTTACCTTATTTTAAATATTCTGTTTTTCTGCAGCTGTCTGCCTATATGGTAGGACTATACAGGGTATTCTGCTGGGTGCTTATTTTTTTCTTCTACATCTAAACATGCATTTATAAGAAACAAATGGCTTTCTGTATCGAGGGCTTTCAAAGTGACCATGGTGTTGTCAACACGCTGGAAGAGTTGCAGCAACGGTGTGACAGGTGGATTAGCTCTCGCTCAGTTTAGCCTCTTGCCTGCTCATCCCGGGCAGCTGTGCAGATGTAGCCGATGCCACAAAAGATAAAGACTATGTGCGTAGAGAGTAACAGCATTATGTTGAGCACTCCATTTGTGGTTCTATGTCACGGTCTTCAAGCCTGTTAAAAGTGACACTGAAAATACAGAATGGGGTGGCACATAAAACCCGACCCCAAATTAGGCAGTTTTTCAAGACCGGAGGAGACGTCCCTGAATGGCTGCAAAATCATCAATAGCAGCTGGAGAGACTTGTTCAGTGGATTTTACTCCATGGTCGAGCATATTTCAAAGTTTAAATTCTTAACAAAAGGAAACCAGGACCATAGGCAAAAAATCTTTTTTAGGAGGAAAAATAGTGACAGCCAAACATCTCAAGAGTTTTTATAGCCTGTTTAGGTTAGAAAGAAATGTCTGTTTCAGTCTGCCATCATTCTGTTTACTGAGCCTATGCTAGTCATACTTATTGTCAGGTTGGGACACATAGAAAACAAAACCGAAGAATTTTGCTGTAAGCAACATTAATTGAGCAACAGTGTTGGCCTACTGGGGGTGGATGTTCTCCCATCAAAAAGATCTGGTAGCTAAGCCTGCCCAGATAATTAAGCTGGAAGAGTTACTGAAGTTCATGGTTTAAGTAATGGCTTTCACCTGTAGGCTTCTATCGACAGTCAATTTTGCCAAGAAAACCCCACAAAAGTGCTCAAAGGGATATCAGTAAGCCCCCTTTCTAAGTCACAGGTGGCACCATCATGCCTGGTCATTGATTTTTTTTTTTTTTTTTTTTAATGCTAGATCATTTCAGTGGCTTCTTGCTTTTAAAAGTCAGCAACTCCTGATTCTTTTCTTCTTTATTCCATGTTTTTTGCCTACACTAACTAATCTAGACTTCCTCTGCTAAAGTTGTAAACTGCCCCAAACTGGGCCAACCAAGATAAGGCGAGAACAGACAGGGTCACCAGAAATATTTACTGAGCACTAATGACTCCCAGTCCTAGTTTAAGAGAGAAAAAAAATGCCAAAACATTTTTTTTTCTAGGCAAAATTCAGGCATCAAAGACCAAAACTGTTACATCCCTAGGAGAAGAGATATCTCCCCCACATCACTGAGACATATAACTGAAACACCATGGAAAACCTTTTTTTGTCATGAAAAGATGGTAGTTTATAAATAAACAGAGGATATTAATTCCTCATGTGTTGAGGTGACGAGCAGAATGTGGTCAAGGCTGAATATGCAAAATTACAGAAGAAAGTGCTGTTGGCATTTTTTAGCATATTTTGGTGACGTGGTCATATTATAAAAGATAAAACATAACAATCAGATATTTACCACCTGAAAGAAATTCTTTTGGGCAAGCCCTTTGAGATATCAGAGACCAAGGCTCAGTTTTCCCTCAATAAAAAAATGAATTATGCATGCCTCCCAAGAGACATATTACAGATTTTATAATTCGCATAGAACAACCTACACAGCTTCAGCTTCCAACATGTGTACATGTAACTGTGTAGGGGGAGAAATGAGATGCACAAGTCCCATTAATCATGGCAGTTGCATGCTTAATTTCATATGCACTGCAATGAAAAATTACTTCTTACTATCTAAGATAAGATTCAGGAAGAGCCTGGGAAATCAGGAGCTCTTCCAACATACCTTTCTAGTCCAAATGTGAACAAGGAGCTGGTGACTCATTTAGCAGACATTCCGCAGACAAACCCTCAGGGCAGATTTGACATGAACAACTCTTAGATCAAGGATCTGCTCACAACAAAGGAGGAAAAGTGTTGTCAAAACCTTGCAATCCTTTTTACATCCAAGCAAGAGAAACATGGTGATTTTACAGAAACTTCTCATTGTGAAATAAACAGCAAATTGAAGAGTAGGTAAGGCTTACATTGGGAGGCCTGAGTCATAGGCTCAGATTTAGATCTGAAGAATTAATTGACTAAAGGCAGGGACCTTCCAGTATGTTAACCTCCGAAACTAACTTATTCATTGCTGATTTTACCATTCTTCAACTTTGTAAATGCAGCCAGTTAAGGTAATCTTAGCTGTATTCATAGGTTCATAGAAGTTTAGAGTTGGAAAAAAAAAAAAAAAAAGCACTTTAAGATTCCTGTCTTACTTTTAGATTTTATAAGTCTAAATCTAGTATTAATTATCTCCATAAAAAAATAAAATAAAAGCAAAAACCCAAAAACCAGTTTCTCCTTTAGGGAGACCAACTCACCCCAGGACTTTCATGCTTTTTAGCCCTGAAAGTTCCACCTCTGATTTGCCTTGCCTCTGTCCAGGCAAATCTGCATGGTTGATCATCATTTATAATCCCCTGAATTCTCCATCTGTGTTGGTGGCACTGCCATTATCTCTAGGGCCCAAAACCTCAAAGTCATCTTGACCTTCTGACCCTCACATTCAAATATTCAAGGGTTTCTGTTTCATATCTCAAGACTCTTCTCTTTACTTCCTGTTCACTCCCACTGCTTGATGGCAGCTCGAGCCCTTATTATCTCCATCCTGAGCCTCTATGAGTCCCTGCCCTCTTCTTCCTGGCCCCATTCTTCACAGGACACCAGGTCTACCCATAGGTCTTAGGAAATGACAACTTCATCATGTTGAAACATTATCATTGTGTAACTCAGTTTAATTAGACTCTTAGCCTGGTACTCAATCACTCATGATGCCTCCCCAATCTATTGTTCTAGCTTTATGATACAGAAAAAAACAGACAGCTTCCTTGAGAGATTTAAAAAAATGTGTCCCCAATTCACCATTCTCCTTCATTAACTAGTTATGCTAACAGGGCAGGTCACTTAATCTCTCTTGGCTTTGGTAACTCCATTTGTGCAATATGTTGCCTTCCTTAAAGGAAAAAGCTAGTCTAGTTGATCTCATGAAGTACTGATCCTGAAAAGTTATGATTTTCTGACCTCCTATTATCATTACGTGTAGACTCTCTGTACTGTTGGGTAGCTCCTTATTTTAGGAACCAGTCCTGAGTTTTCCCAGCTCCATGCATTGTATGAATACAGTTCTGTGTGTCCTTAAACCTCCCTTCAAGTCTCCTGTGACTCTCTGGAAAAGGAGTCTTGGAAAATGCCTATCCATCACCACCTCCTTCCACAGACTCAGTTATATCTCTCCACCTTCTCCAAACTTCCATGGCTCGTTGCTTTTACCTATTTTATGACACCAATGAAGTAACTCTAGTTTTTGTATCATTACTATTATTTGTGCGCATGCCTTATTTCCTGTGCCTCTGTGAGCTCCCTAGGGACAAGGATTCCATCATACTTACAGACAGGCACAATGGCGTGGTAGTTAAGAATTGTCATGGGTTGAATTGTGTCTTCCAAAAAAGATGTGTTGGAAGTCCTAACTCCTACCCCTCCATACCTCAGAATTTGACCATATGTGGCAATAGGGTTGTTACAGAGGTAATTAGTTAAGGTGAGGTCAGACTGGAGTTGAGTGGCCCCCAATCCAATATGACTGGTGTTCGTATAAGACCAGGATGTGAACACATAGGGACACAAGAAGAATGTCACATGATGATGAAGGAAAAGATTGGAGTTAAGCAGCTACAAGCTAAGGAATGCTAGAGATTGCCAGAAACCACCAGAAGCTAGGAAGAGGTATAAAAGGATTCCTCTGCAAGTTTCAGAGGAAGCATGTCTCTGCTGACACCTTAATTTCTGACTTCTAGCCTCCAGAACTGGAAGACAACAAATTTCTTCTTGTAAGTCACCCAGTTTGTAGTCTTTTGTCATGGCAACTCTAGAAAACTAACAGAGTTAAATTGCCTGGATCTGACACCTTATTATGCTGCTTTCAGCTGCATGACTTTCAGCAAGTTACAACACATGATGACTCCATGTCCTCATCTATAACATGATCATAATAATAGAACCAATATCCTAGTGTTTATGTAAGGAATCAAAGAATTAATACATGTAAAATTTGTATCAGCATCTGGCAATAAATCGAAACTATTTTACCTTTTCATTATCCTTCAGTGTTATGCGTATAGTCAGCATTCAATAAATGTTTATTGAATGAGAGAATATATAAGTTGGTTAAAGACAATTTGAATTTATATATATATTCTGCTTGTCTTTGTTGACTTGATAATTTAATTCAACATGGAAAGATGCTTTGCTTATTATTCACTTTATATTAAAGTGCTGAGTGAGTTCAGGGCCAGGTCCAAATGCAGGTTCTACTGGTTCTTTGCTGTATGACCTTGTGTAAGCCTACTTGATGTCTACGATGCTCCATTTCCTCAACTTAAAATGGAAGAAACTTGGTACATAGAGTTATAAGTGAAGGTTAAGTAAGATGATGTCAAACAAACTTGATTTTCATAAATATCAGCTATTGCTATCACTCTTTTAAATTTTATTTTAAAGAATTTTCCTTCTAATGTTTTCCTAAGTTCTAGATCAGTATTGTAAAAGACTAGCATTTTCAAAACTTGCATGAAGAGAACAGCATAGAGAAGGAATCTGACTCTCAAACTGGCTGAATCTCAATTTCCTGATGTCTAAAACAGTGCTTCTCAATTGGGAGCCAATCCCCCCCAACCCCAGGGACATTTAGCAGTGTGTTGAGCTATTTTTGACTGTCATGATTGGAGGGTTGGTAATACTGGCATCTAGTGGGTGGAGGCCAGGGTTGTTGCAACTCGTCTTATAATGCACAGCACAGGCCCTAACAATGAAGAATTATCCAGCCCAAAATATCAATAGTGTCAAGGCTGAGAAACCCTGCTCTAAAATTAGGTGGTTGGGCCAGGTGATGATACCAAGTGAACTTTCACATTCCTTCCAGCTCAAAAATGTTATAAGTATCTGATTTCCATAATGCATTGTAAATGCCATGCTCTCAGGCTGTGTAATTAATTATTTTTATCATTCTCTATTTTTAAGCTATTTTTTTCTGAATGCCAAAAAACTAATTATTTGAGATAATCTAAGTTCTCTTAGATTTCAACCCAGTTCTCAATGCTGCACTTTCTAGATAGCTTGGCCCAAACATTTCTATAAAAGTTTTTTTGATTCACTGTTTTAGTTGGGATGTAGGCTCAGGGCATGAATTAGAAACTTAAAGTAGCAGTGACTTGAGTAAGATAAAAGATGATTTTTCTTTCACATGTATTGATCTCTCTAAACCCTGCTAGGAGGTGGCTCTCCTCTGGGAAGTCATCATGACTCTCATCTGCTGTGGGGCTACATGGAGACCAGGCCCCAGGCTTCTTCTCTCTTGTTGTTTGGTCATTCTGGAGACTTTGCCCTCATCTGCATCCCCAAAATGGGACATCACTGTGTCCACATCCAGCCTGTGTAATGGGGAAAGGATAAAGGAAGCATGCCCCTTCCCTAACGGTATGACCCAGAAAATATTGACAGGAGTCCCACTCATATCCCAGACACCAGAACTTTCAAGGCCACACATACTTGCCAGGAAAGCTTAAATATAGTCTTTATTCAGTATGGTCATGTACCCAGAAAACATTTGACAAAATATTGGGATCATATTCTAGAGTAACCCCCTTAGGGATGAGAGGGTTAAGAGTGTTGATAGAGGGGAATGGTTTTAATAATGGACAATCAAATCTAAGTTCAGTATCAGTCCTGGAAAGGGCTCAGATTGGGCTTTCTTGAGTCATATCTCTTCCTCTCATTCCCTGCCTATGCCCCCAGATATTGAAGCTGCCAGCTACCCCCCAAACCTGCTTCCCTAGTCTCATCATTTCTATTCATTTCCTAAGCTACAAAACTAGCCCAGCCTCGTAATTAAGCAGTAGGAGTGATAGAAGGCTGAAAGGGCTGGTAGCCCTCCTTGCCAAGATGTGGAGAGAAACTGCCGAAGAAAAATTCAACACAGAAAAAAGATTTCAGACAGGGAGTAAAAAAGACTGAGTTTTGAAAGTATTGTGTGCACACTCCGCGCCAGAAAAGTACAGGGACTGCCCATCCCCTTACAGCTCCCAGTGGAGTCAATAATTCCCCCTTTTTGCTCAAGCTAGTTGAAATTGTACTTTCTTCACTTGCACCCAGAACATGTCTCACTAATACAACCTTCAAGAAATTCCCATTCTAGTGAAAGATTGAAAGGAGGCAGAAAACTGCTCAACGTATTAAACTTCAATCAGTTCCACATAGAGCCAGTTTTCTCTTTTCCACTATTGAGCTAGAACATATACATTTCCTGGAAAAAAAAAAAAATGGTAGAATTTATAAACTTTTAGGAAAACTTAACATTCAACTTTGTGTCACCCACTTCGACTAGAGACTAATATTGGATCATAGACACAAATATTGGTATCTATCACATGACTGGCTAAACTTAATTTTCTAAAATACCATTAAAATGACCATTTTTAATCAAATGTTCAAGCCAGCTCTCTTCTTGTTTAAAAATTAACCAGACTTTTTAAAGAAAATATTCTTTCTGCAGATAATACACATGAGAAAACCTTGTTCATTATGTTCTTGGGTGACCTTGAAGCATAGGTGGCTACCGCATGGCAGAATCAATGCATCGAAGGATGCGCTGAATGCCTCCATTAAGGCTTCAGCACCAAGAGCAGAATTCCATAGCATTGGGCCTTTGCTCAAGAGTGTCTTCTGTTCAGCTGAGTCAAGGCTAACTTAGGTGCCTCAAGTAAAATCAACTAAAAACCGACAATATACTTCAGGCTCAGGATCTGGAACTACTCAAAGCCTCGTTCACACTTGAAAGTGGATTTAGTGCTAAGTCTTCAGTTTGTTTGAAAAGGATTATCAGAGCCAATGACAGGAGTTTTGGAGCCAGGACAAATGCTAAATTTTGGGTCCATGAGCGTGGAAGATTGACTTGGCCAGTGGAAAATCACCAGACAGCTCTTGCCAATTTGAAAACACTCAAGGGCAGCACCAGAACCTCTGGGCTGGCGAGAGTGTCCCTGGCTGTTCCCTCCTGTTGGCCGCTCCACAGAAGAGTGCCATGATGGGAATGTTCAGCTGTAAACCTGCAGGCAGCCTGCTGGGCTAAGCCCTGGCTGGAGCCTACATAAACATTTTCCTTTTCCAAGCCTGGACATGGTGCTCCACAGTAGCCGAGTGCCCACCCCTCCAAGCTGGGACCTTGGGGTCTCCTCCAGAGTTTTGCTCTCCTTTTTCTCTCTCTATCCAATTTGTCATCATCCCCCGCACCCTGCCACTGGCTTCCCCAGAAAACTTCCTCAGATTTTATCTCCCTCCCTCCCTCCCTCTTTTCTCTGTCAATTCTCCAGCCACCTGCTGGGGCCATGATGACAGCTTCTTTGCTGTGTTTGCTGCTAGGACCAGTTTTATGCATAGATGGAGCTGAAGGCTACCCATAAGGCCTGATTTCAAGGGTGCATAAATGTTTGTGGAGACCCGGTATACTGCCACTGCTGCTCAGTGACGTCTGACATTTTCACAAATAATTGTAATGACTTGGGCAAACTTTTACTATGTGCCTGGTGCTTGTCTAAGAGCTGCACATACATTAACTCATTTAATCCTTTCATTGCAAAGTGAGAGATGAGGTTTAAAGTGGTAAAATGTTCGGCAGAGGTTGTCTCCACTGAAATTCATACTAGAATGTCTACAGCTAACTACAGATCTGGTCCTGTTGTAATTTTTATAAATACGCAGAAGTGCCTCAAGGAGAAGTTGTGTGGCACAGCAGGGAGAAGAGGACAAATAAAGGGCCCCTGGGACATGAACATTAATGACCTGATAGTACTGCCTGCCTCATTCCTGTCTTCATCTCCCTCATTTACCTTCTCTCGTTCAAATAAGTCATACATATTGTTTTGCAGGGGTGTTAAAATCCTCCTGCCGTATCCCCTTCTCGTATTCCTATAATAGCTCCTCATGAACCCTAGAAAGAAATTAAACTTTCACAAACTTCCAGCAGCCCACGCATGAATTCCCCTTTACTTCCCCAAATACGACAGCTCATTTTCTCCATCTCTCCTGCTTGTCAGACCTCACAATACAATCATCAGAACGTGTTTTTTTTTTTTTTTTTTTTTTTTTTTTTTTGGCAGCAAATCCTATGCCTGCTGTAGAGTTCACAGAAAACAAGATCAATATAGTAAGTAAGTATAAAATGTGTAACCTTCATATACACGACAAATATTAATATTAGACCACTGTCTTCAGGACGCTTTATAGGGATTAATTACATGATGTCTGCAAAGCAGTTTGAGAACCTCCGGGAAAGGTGCTATAGAAATACAAGGTATGATTATTTTTAGGAGCTGCTACTGCTGACATTCAGCATAGCATGAAAGAATGAAAAATTATCTCCATGTTCCCCGTCGTGGTAACAACTTCAGCTTAGGGTTTAGAAAACCCATTTATAGAAAGTGCTAAAATTAAAAAATGCATTCCTCAGATGAGCTCATCTATGTAGCTTGATCTATGGAAGAAGAGACCTTTCTAACCACAAACCAAAAAAAAAAAAAAAAAAAAAAAAAAAAGACTCTTTACGCCAAAGTAAGAAATTTAGAAATTTAAAACGTTTTCAGTGAAGGACTCAGACCCCTGGCTCAAGTTCAACTCCCTGCCTCCAAGAGAGGCTATATGTTTGGATAGATGTTGCCTATCCCATTCCTAAAGTTCTCCAGAGGAAAGAGTCTTCAATCAACTCAGCCACCTGTTTCTGTTTAACAGTCTTAACTGTTGGGAAGTTCTTCCTGGTACCTGACTTAAACCCTTCCCTGGAAATGTACCAGGTTTTCTCTCACTTATCTTTAGTGAACCCAGAGCTCAGCCAGCCAGTGGTTTGTTGTCGTTGTTGTAATTCATATGTAGCCTTCTTGTTATAATCCTTGATGTTTCCTAATAATTCTGTCACCCTTTGCAACTCTGGGAATAAATAATTCTGCTCATAGAATCACTTCCTCCAAGTGTCATTCTCCACCTATATTATTGCAAACCTGCCAATCTAGTGGAATAAAAGCTCTATGAAAGCAGAGGTTTGTGGGGTTTTTTGAAACGAAGTCTTGCTGTTTCACCCAGGCTGGAGTGCATTGGCACAATCTCAGCTCACACAACCTCTGCCTCCTGGATTCAAGCAATTCTCCTGCCTCAGCCTCCAGGGTAGCTGGGACTACAGGCATGCACCCGCATGCCTGGCTAATTTTTTTGTATTTTTGGTAGAGATGGGGTTTCACCACATTGACCAGGCTGGTCTGGAACTCCTGACCTCAAGAGATCCACCCGCCTCGACCTCCCAAAGTGCTGGGATTACAGATGTGAGCCACTGCACCCAGCCGAAAGCAGAGGTTTTTTTCCTGCCTCCTTTACTGCTAGATGCCCTGTTTGTAGAACAGTGCGTGAAACAGAGGACACACTCTTTGGTGTATATCAAGTAAATGAATAGAGTTGTCAAGATTAACTAAAATATGAGAGGGCTTAGAGCTTTAGCATGGGACATGAGCTGCACGTCCTAGAATAATATCATTTCCTCCTTAACATCTGGACATGAGTAGTAGTGGCCAGAGGACACACAACAGTGCCTCTTGATCCAGCCCTCATACTTGGATTGTTTTTTAGCTCCCACATTTTTTTTTTAATTTTAAATAGTTTTCCAAAGTTTTAAACTTTTTTAAAATTGGAAATTTTTACTTAACATGTGGCTTTCTACCTTCTGAAAAACTGGAAGACCTGGCAACAAAGAGACTCCATTCCCACATGACCACAGTGGCCTGGAGCTGAACAACAGTTTGCTTCTTAAATGGAACTTTTGCTCTCCCATTAGCTCCCATCTCCATCTGGTCTGCGGCACTCGCATGCTCAGTCCACCTGCTACAGATGGATGGATGGGGTGAGAGCCCTGCTGGGGATGAAACATTCAAATGGTCAACTGTGATATCCACTTCTCAGCCCAATATAGTGCCACCTAGAGGCACGACAGAGGCACTCGTAGTCGTTTAGTCCTTATAAAAACCCTGGAGGCTAGACATCATCATCATTATCATCAGCATCAACCCTGGAGGCTAGACATCAGCATCATTATCAGCATCAACATCATGTTTCGTGGTATGTAGAGATAATAAACTAAAGTTCACACAAATTCCTTGTAGGGAAGCATCCTAGTCTTTTAGTTCCCTCTGCAGTGAAAAGCTTCCTATGTCCAAGGTCAGCAGGCTAGGCTAATGGGTGGAATGAGTTCTCCGTGCCCTCCTTTTGAAAATAGCCATGCCCATTCACTTACATATTGTCTGCTACTGAGCCATAGCCGCTTTTTGAGCTATAATTATAGAGTTGAGTAGCTGTGCTACATAGATTATATGAGCTACAAGCAAAGCCTATAATGTATACTATCTTACTCTTTACAGAAAAAGTGTGCTGACCTCTGGCCTATTTCTTTGTACCTTACATTCTTGAAAGAGGCCTTAAGATGCCGTGTAGCATCTCCTCCCTCCCAGGCATGAACAAATATAAACTATACCACACTGATCATTATCCAGCTAATTGTAAGCATACTTTCATCAAAAACTTTACCTTGGCACATAGTGTGATCATGTGGTCATTCTGCCAATTCAGTAAAGAACTCGCTGTTTTTAAGAATTAAAAAACTTATAATTAAATTCAAACACTTAGAATAGATGCAGGATTTACCCTAGGTAATCTTATCTAAATTGAGGCACAGAAAAATAAAAGGTAACATAAAGATAAATATATATACACACATACACACAGTTTATGTGTGTGTGTATACATTACGTGAATACGTAAATTCAACTGAATGCATCTAAATGAGCAGAAAAAGACTGGCAGAAAAAGACTGGGATCAAGCAAGTCCTACTAGAGAATGGGATGCCTTTTAGCTTTTAGCAATGTGTGTGTGTGCATGTGTGTAAGTAAATTCATCTTGGTATAGATATAGAACTGTAAATACAAGGTATTTGGGTTGCCACAGACAACTCTCTGTTCACTACTCATATTGCAACAGGCATTGCTAAAATGATTACTGACCTTTTGCCTGTGGAGCCTGAACATAGCTTCAGAATCCTACTTAACACAGTGCTCCAGAGAGCCATAGAAACTGAGCAGAGTTGGCTCACTTTGACATCTTTTAAGAAAAGAGACTAGTTAGCAATGAAAGGCAAGAGATTTTGGTTCTCATCTCAACTGTATTTTTAGAAACTAAGTCACTTACACTATCTGTGTCTCAGGTTTTTCTATACAAAGTAGGGCTAATTATATTTTTTTTTATCTCTTGCCAGAGTGTGGGTAAAATGAGAACAAAAGAGTTAATGAGCTTCTGATAAGCTAAACATGCTGAACAATTGTAATGTATTATTTTTATGGTATAGGCACATGAACATAAAAATATGAAAAATAAAACAGCAGAAGCTACAAAATGAAGACTATCCTAAAATAAAGAGCCAAGCTGAATGTTTCCCAGAATGAATTCCTTTGTAGATTTGAACCACAAAAATTTCCTACTTGAAAAAAAGTAAAAGCGACTATTTGAGTTCAAGTAAAAATATAGGTAAGACAGTGGAGGAAGATGATCTTATTGATGGGGTTGAATTTAATCTTCTTAGAGCTCATTCAACAAACATTTATAGAATGCCTACCACCAGAAAGACACACCATGTTAGTTGCTTTTAAAAACACAATGATGTATGAATAGGAGTTGGCTGTTCCCGCAAATCCTTTCTGAAATCAAGTGGTACAATGGTGTGAGTTCAGAATTGCATTTGGTTGCTGGCTACAGACTGCAAAACAGTAGATAAAAGAGACAAGGGCTTATTTTTCTCATATAACCAAAAGTCTGAGTCAACAATTGGTGATGTTAGTTCAGCAACCGGTTCAGGGTGTCACGGACAAAGACCTTTCAATTCTCTCAGCCTTTCTCTCATGGCTCCAAAGTAGCTGCTGGAGCTCCAGCTAATACATTCAAATCTCAGGCAGGAAGATAAAAGAAAGAGAGAGTAAAAACAAAGAAACTCTACCCAACAACTTCTACTTATTTTTTAATGGATTCCTACATGCAGGGAAAGCTGGAAACAGTGGCTCCTTATTTTTGTTTTTAACTGTATTCATTGTTATGCAACAGTATTCTTTGTTGAAGAGAAAGGAAAAAATGAATATTCGGTAGTAATTGGCAATCTCCACCACTTGTATAAATTCAATAAAATGTAATAGTTGTTATAGGAAACTAATCTTTCTTTCAAAGAGCTTCATTCTAACAAGGGAAATAAGATGTATATACAACTTAAATCAAAATAGAAAGCAATTTATCATCTAGATAAGCTATCCACTGTTCAAAGAACACGACACTATATTATATGTATATTAAAATATCTCTGTGATTTTTCTTAGGCAGAGGATAATGGTTAACTTTTATTTCCTTCTTTTAGATGTTTTTAATTTCCAGATGTCCTACAACAAATACGTGCTGAGGTAAAAAGAGAAGGCATCACAACAGAGAGGTGGCATGAGCAGGTTTCCACATCTATTATTTCATTTTATCATTGTAACCGCGACTTTCAGAAGAACGTGAGGGCATAATTAAACATTTAATCACGAACCCGTATGAACCCAATTTTGGGGGAAAAAAAAAGGTGAAAGAACTGAATGCCTAAACTGGGCACTGAGCTCAACCATGATGATAATTCTCTGCACCCGAAATATATAGAATCATAGAATGTTATGTGGGCTGTGAAAAGCAATGACAATCTGGGCTGTCATTTATGCTTCTGAGTCCAACTCATTTCCCATTTTCTAAAGAAAGCCATTAGTGGAAGAACGCCAGAAAATGATTAACAGCACAATAAGGTGGGGATCTGGCACAGGGTGCCACCTGAGCTCTGCAAATCCAAGGAGCTGGCCATCAGCACCTTCCCCAGCATCCCCCGACATCTGTACTAAATGGTCCCCTTTATGTAACAACTTTTAATGCCATGGTCTCACCTGTCAAAATTACTAATATCCATTAATTTACACAATAATAAATTAAGATTGTCCTGGGCCTGTTGGTACTTTAAAAATACACGAGGAACAGTAAGAACAGGGTAGGGGGCAGAGGCCGGCTGAGAGTCCTCTTTTAAAATGTCTTAGCTTCCCCACATTACATGGTTCATTGCACAGGTGGCCAAGGAGAAGTCCCATTGTGTGGAGATGTAACCCAGACAGGCATCTTCCTAGGAAATGCTCAGACAACTGAGTTATTTCTGTTTCTTTTCATGGTGAGGTTATCTTCATCCTTTGACTTTTTTACTCTCTTTTGGCATGACAGTGTCCTTGCCCTATCCAGCTGCAAAACATTGTTCTCCTAATTATGATATAAACAGAGGATAAGACTGTTTCCTTATCATAAATATCTGTGTCTCGGACTTCACCTTTATGGCAAACAAACAAACAAACAAACAAGAAAAAACAACTGACTTTGCAGAACTGACATGGTATTACCACTCACCCAATGTGAAGGGAGATTCCCAGAGATCTCCTTTCATTGAGGACATGCCATGAAGGGAACAGTGTGTTTTATTTTAAGGAATCTGCAAAGTATCCAGAGAGAAATCAGTGCAGCTGCCCTGCCTATTTTCTCATTTTAAGCACACGTTGCATTTGCTTTCAGCTTTTCAGTGTGACGTTTCAGCTGATTTCTAGTCTTCAAGGACTTGGGCTATTTCCATGAGCCCTGTAAAATAGTTCAGCATTGCAGACCATTTCCTTATCATAAATACCTGTATCTCGGACTTCACATTTATGGGTTGGTAAACTCATTCTGTCCTAACAGCGCTTTCTCCTTGGTGGTGGGGCAGATGGCACACTGACTAACTCTGGCTACTGCAGGTAGTGGGGATGGGCTCACCAGGCAGAGAGCACCCAGCCAATCCAGGACCAGAAAACTTCGTCCTTTCCAGAAAGTCATCCCATAATTCAATGCTTCCACTTTTCTTAAGCAGGTCTAGTATTGTGAACATTCAGCGTTTTCATCATTACTTGAATTCAACCTAGAGGAAAAGGCAGCTTTGAATTAATCCATTTACCTAACAAACATGTATTCGTTGCTGACAGAATAGTGGTTAAGAGCCAAGCTAGCTAGTGGTTTATGTTATTTAAGCATCAACTTCTTCATCTGCTAAGCCAGTGATAATAACAGCAACTACCTCTAGATTATTATGAGGGTTACATGAGTGGGTTCACTGAGAGATACTAACAATATGATTGACACATAGTAGGCAGCATGAATCTTTGCTACACATATTTTTAAATTTTTAGGGGCCAGGCATTATGTAGCTCTGGGGATAAAAATATACCAAAAAATAAGAAAACACTGAGAAACTGTCACAGACCAGAGGAAACCAAGGAGACATGAGGATAAAATGTAATGTGATATCTTGCATTAGATCTCGGAACAAGAAGAGAACATGGGTGGAAAGATAAATTAATTCAAATCAAATCTGGTGTCAAGTTAATAGCAATGTACTAGTGTTGGCTACTTAGTCTTTGCAAAGTAATGTAAAATATCATCCTAACAAGGTTAACTAGGTAAAGGGTACAATGGAAACTCTGTACTATGTTTGTAAGTTTTCTACAATTCTAAAATTATTCCAAAATCAAAAGTTTTATTTAAAAATATATTACGGCACATTTTGGGAGGCCGAAGCGGGCAGATTACTTGAGGTCAGGAGTTTGAGACCAGCTTGGCCAAGATGAAGAAACCCCATCTCCACTAAATATACAAAAATTAGCCACGTGTGGTGGCCGGTGCTGTAATCTCAGCGACTCGGGAGGCTGAAGCATGAGAATCACTTGAACTTGGGAGATGGAAGGTGCAGTAAGCTGAGATTGCACCACTACACTCCAGCCTGGGCGACAGAGTGAGACACTGTCTCAGAAAAAAAAAAAAAAAAAAAGTATATATACAAAAATGACAAAAGTGCCTAATCTCAAAAAATTTTTTTAACCTAATGGGATACAAACAAGAAAATAAACAGCCAAAAGACATTTTTTTTGGAGGGGGGTACAGAGTCTTCACTCTGTCACCTAGGCTAGAGTGCAGTGGTGTGATCTAAGCTCACTGCAGCCTCTGTCTGCCAGATTCAAGCGATTCTCCTGCCTGAGCTTCCTGAGTAACTGGGACTACAGGTACGCACCACCACATGCAGCTAATATTTTGTATTTTTAGTAGAGACGGGGTTTCTCCATGTTGGCCAGGATGGTCTTGATCTGACCTCATGATCCACACACCTTGGCCTCCCAAAGGGCTGGGATTGCAGGTATGAGTCACCATGCCTGGCCCCAAAAGACATATTCTATCTGCTGTAACAAAGCAATCTAAGCAGGAAGAATGGACAGTTAGCTCAGCCTGGAGATGGGTACTATCTGCAAACTGATGTTCAGGTTGTATTCACTAAGCAGAGAAGGAAGAAGGACATTTCCAGATAGAAGAAATATTTGCAGAATCTTACTGGCCAATATGAGAAAATTTGCAATTTTCAAATAACTGTAAAAATTTAGTATAGTGAAGGCACATGATGCCTAAAACTGAGTAGTTGCATCTAGAACTAGAGAGGAATGTGAAGGTAAGATCGTAATAAGTGTTGTTGTCAAAAGACACACTTGATTGACATATAATCAACTTACAATAGACTATGCATATTAAAATTTAAAGTGTACAATGCAATAACTTTTGATACATGCATAATCCCAAGAAACCATCACCACAAACATGGCAGCAAACATATCCATCACCCCCAAAACTTTTCCCAGACCTCTGTCTCTTTCCAACTCCTCTTGTCATCCTTGCTAACCACTGATCTGCTTTCTGTCACTATAAATTGGGTTGCAGTTTCTAAAATGTTATTTAAATGTCATCACACCATGTTATAGAATGAACTGTGTTCCTTCAAAATTCATATGTTGACGTCCTAACCCCTGGTACCTCAGACCAGTACCTCAGAATATGATTGTATTTGAGACAAGATCTTTAAAGGGATATTTAAGTTAAATGGGGTCTTTAGGGTGGGTCCTAGTCCTGGAATCCTTAAGAGAAGAGAAAATATGGACACAGAGGGAAGACCATATGAAGACGCAGCAGGAAGACAGCTTCTACAAGCCAAGGAGAGAAGCCTCAGAAGAAACCAACACTGCCAAGGCCTTCATCTCAGATTTCTAGCCTCCAGAATTCTGAGAAAGCAAAGTTCTGTTGTTTAAGCTACCTGGTCTATGGTACTTTGTTATGACAGTCTTAGTAAACTAATACACACAGTATGCATCCTTTTCTGTCTGATTTCTTTCACTCAGTAACTATAGAGTTGCAGGTATCCATAGTTTATCCCTTTTAATTGCTCTACTCCATCATATGAATATATCACAAGGTGTTTATACATTCACTCTTAATGAATATGACATTAATGAATATTTAGATTGATTTCAGCTTCCAATTATTATAAATAAATTTTCTATGAACTTTTGTGTGCAACTCTTTTTCTGGACAAAAGCTGTTACTTCTTTGATTTCTAGGAGTTGAATGGTTGGGCCCATGGCAAATATATCTTTAACTTTATAAGAAATTACCAAAGTATTTTCCAAAGTGATCATATTGTTTTACATTCCTACCTGCAGTATATCAGAGCTCCATTTTCCCCACATCCTCACCAACACTTGATACAATGAATCTTTTTAATTGGAGCCATTCTAATAGTTGTGTAGTGATATTTCACTGTGGTTTTAATTTGCATTTTAGAATGACGAATAATGTGGAGTGTCTTTTCACATGCTTATTGGTCATGCATATATCTTCTTTGGTGGTATCTGTTTAAATATGTTATAAAGAACTTTGTAGATCATACTAAAAAGTTAGGATTTTATTCTGTTTACAGTAGGAAACCATGGATAGATTAGATTTTGAGCAGTGGAGAAATGTGATATGATCTCCAATATAGAAAGATTACCCTATGGCAGTGAAGTAGGAGGGGGAGGAATGGGAGTTAGGAGGCTGGTGCAGCATGTAGATGAAGAATGATGAGCCCTGGGACATAGCAGAGGTAATGGGTATACTGGGCAATGACAGAGACTGTGGAGTGAGAGATCCCTTCCGAAGATGTTTGCAAGTAGAATTAAGACTTAGTGATTAGCTGACTCACCAGTTGGTGGGGAGTGAAGGAGGAGAGGTCAGAATGTCTTTGTGGTTTCTGGTTTGGGTGGTAATAAGTAGTCAGATGGGAGCAGTTCATCTACAGTGAATTTAGGACAGGGGTTAATCACATTGTCAGTGCTGACCCCGGGATTTTGACTGAATCAAAATGGGAACATGCGTTATCCTAAGTGAAACAACTGAGAAGCAGAAAGTCAAAAGCACGTGTTCTCACTTATAAGTGGGAGTGAAACAATGGGTACACATGGGCATACAGACTAGAACAACAGACATTGGAGATTCCAAAAGGTGGAAGAAGGGTGAGAAACGAAATACTACCTACTGTGTACAATGAACACTATTTGGATGATAGGTGCACTAAAAGCCCAGGCTTCACCACTATACAATATACTCATGCAATATAACTGCCCTTGTACCCTAAATCCAAAAAAAAAAAAAAAAAGTTAAAAAAGTTTAAACGAAGGCCGCAAAAGAGGATAAAACAGATTAATTTCTTGGCATTGATGAAATAAAAAGTTCAGTAACCTTTTTTAGCAGCCGCTGAATCTACTGCCCTCTTCTCACCACTTGCTAATTTCATGAGTCATTGACTCCCTACTGTCCTGGCTGATCTAATGGCCCTTCCTCTGAGTGCAGAGATCCTCAGACAGTACTCTATCCCTCTAGTTAATACTTTATATTGCAACCATTGGTTCCCCACACTAGGCAGTGAGCGTTTCAACATCAAGGACCAGGTGTTATCCATCTACTATCAATGTCTGCCAAAGTACCCGGCAATGGAAAGGTACTCACTACAGTGTGTTGTCGTAAATTGATAGAAGGAATGCGTAGTGAGGGAGCCATGCATACTGTGTGATCACTGGAGGCCAGGTCATCTTTCCAGTTGCCCATTGCTTGGAGGCAGTTTTGAGGACATGGTATAAAGTTGGAGGGATCATGAACTGCCTTAACTTTCCTCCAAGTGAGCCCTCTGGCTTTGCTCTACCCCTAGGAGAAAACCAAAGGCCCACTTTCCACCCGCAGATCTGAGTCACAACCTGCCTCTGTCCTGTCCTGCACCAAGGCCTGCGGGATGTTTCTATTGCCTGTAGCGAGCCCCAGGTATCAGGAGAAGGTCTGGGCCTTCCAACACCACCTGCAGCGCACCCTCGCCTCTTCTTATCTCTCAGCAGAGTTCTTGGTCTTTTAGCAGTTCATTCAGAGGCAGCGAGGAGACACTGCAGGCTCCGGCGTGCTTCTGTAGTATTTCTGTTTCCTCGGGCTGGCATTCAGTCTTCGACACCATCCTGTTCTTTGGGAGGTGATCTTTTGTTGGAGAGCTCCCCAGTGTCTGTTGTTATGTTTGAGACTGACTTGTTCCAGACTAGTGGGCTGGGGAGACAAGACTGCACTAAGTGATACAACACGAACAGAATGCTTGTAACATTTTCCCATCCTATTTCTCCTTCTTTTCCACAGAGATTTCAGAAAACTCCTTCCTCTTTTTCTTCCCCCTATATTCTCATCCATCTATGAAAAGCTCAGGAGTCCCAAACTCGGAATTGTAGTCACAGGGACGGAAGTGTCAACCAAGTCGCAATGACTGCCTAAGTTCTCGCTCTTCTTCATCCACCTTTCCACTCCATTTCCTCCTAACCTTTCCATCTGGACTCCATTTTCATGATTTAAAGCATATATTCTATTTTACTCATTCATGTCACTTTCTTCCCCATAGACACATCATAGATGGATGGCTCGCTTACTGGCATCAGTAGGAATTTTTCCATTCAAAACACAGATCTCTGTTTTTCTGGGAAGAGAAAGTCAAAAATTTAGCAGCTAAATAGCATGGATGATGTGGTTGCATCGTGTTTAGCAATTATGACACCACAGCCCTGCTCCCTAATTAAGCCAACAACTAGTACTCTATTTGGGGCCCTAATTTCTTTCCTTTCTCACGGTGTCAAAAAAACTGTCCTCCAACAGCTCCTTTTGAATCGAAAATTATTATGCTTTCGTCTCAAAGCCAAAGACAAATTTATTTTGGAAAGTTTGAATCAAATTTTCTGAGTTACTCATGAAGAGAAAGGTCATGAAAATGCAATATTTTTAAATTTGGTTTTTTAAAAAGGTTTCTTGGCTTTTGGAATTCACTCCATTCAAAAATCACTTTTTTTAAAAAATAAACTTGAATTTTTTATGCCCTAGGATTCCCATAACAAAATAGTTGGAAGCTGTACTTGAAAGAATGATACTTAACATGCTAAAGTGCATGAGCAGCCTCTCTGGTTATGTACCAGTTAATTCACTAATTCATAATACTAATTGGTCATGTGTTATTAATAGTTATGCATATTATTGGCTAGCAATACAGATAATATAAATGGGGGCAATTCCACAGTAATGCATATCTATTACTGGATTATTACAATCTAGAATCATATAATTCTTCAAATGAATATGGAGCCACACTGTAAAATTAAACTCCAGGATGCATTTTATCATTTCCCCAATTTTTAATATTAAGAATAGATTCATAAATCTTATTTAAATGTCGACTCATGCCATGTCATTAAAGTGTCCCTTTGCACTCCTCCAGCTTCCCTACTCTAAACTATTCCAATGTGTGATAAAAATGAACAGAAGACACAAATTATGAACCACACATGTGCTTTAGTAATCTAGCTGTATTTGTAGTTTTGCATTCCCTTAGGTTGTAGGAAGTAATTAAGTGATTTCACTTAAGGGTCACTTTGGAGTTGCATGGGGTCCAGAAGTAAATTGTGAATAGATCCATCAAATGACAATTTCAGATTATTTAATTCTATCAAAAAATAAACACATCAAATATGAATAGCTGAAGGTAACTCACACTCAGACTCAGAAAAATCTTCTTATAGAAAATCAAGACCAGGTTTGCATAGTTCTGTATCTCTATAAATCTTAATGTCTTAGTAGCTTGAGCTTGACCTTAAGAGCTATCTCAGACACCCAAGGGGAGCATAGCGCAGGTAAAAGCCTCAGAAGCAGGACTGTTGCCTCCCAACTCTGAAGTCACATGAGTGCATCTCAGAGGCTGCAGAGGAAGCATTCGGCAGCTGACACCTTGCAGAAATACAAGCCCAGTACTGCCAGATCCTTGTTTTCAAGAGAACTAAAAATCTGAATTTTTATGTGAGTGCTCCCAATTTTTAAATGATGGTAGCCAATAAGAATTTTTTGGAATAGTGGGTAGACCAAACAACACACAACTGGGTACGAGATGTGGCTCAAAGGCCAACAGTTTGCACTGTCCAATTTATGTAATTCATTGTAACTAAATATAGCCAGTGCTCCTAAATACATCAAATATTACATTAAATGTGCTTTTGTAAGAGAGCTTATTTTCTAACTCAGCCTAAAATTGTTTGTGCTTTTCTTCTTGTTGCATTCTTAAGTATAATTCAAAGTGTGTAATTTGTGGATTTTAATCCTGCACTCCTGGTTATATTTTCTTAGCAGTTTGGAAGAGTGCTTCTTACTGTTTTACAACATAGGCTTCCACTTCTAACAACAAAAATTATATATTTTTCCACTGCTTGTTTTTCCTGGCTTTAAGAGAGGGAAAAAAAGCCATCCTCATTTACTTTTCTAATGATGGCTAGCATCCTCATTGATGTCAATAGATCCATGAAGGGAAAAGGAGGGTTAAATTAAATTTCTTTTGATGTTTAGTTTTCTACCAAAAGAGAAGTGAATATTCTGAAAAGTGGTTAAACTCGTTTAAACAATACAAAAGAACGTTGTTTTTGGTTCAACACCAGGCATTTTGGTGAAGCAATAAGATTTTTAAAAAGCAGAGCTCTTCACCAGGTGTATGACACCGTTTCACATAGCCATTTGGGTTTAAATGGAACGAAGCTGGAAAAAGAATGCATTTTGCATTTGTAATTCAGTTAAATAGCTGCAACACATGAATTGGTCTGCTGGTAGTTCCCCATATGTTCCTTTAGTCATTTGAACATTTTTTCCACAACCACTAAAAATGATCACTTTTCTATGAGGAGTAACCTCTTATTCTTAAATCTGATAATTAAGCTTTTTTTTTTTTTTCTTCTGGGATCTATAATTACTATTATCCTTGTAATTTTAAACAACACTCCAAAAATTATTCATCAAGTGCTTGTCATCATCAACTAATATTCCTGGCATACCTAGGGACATATCCTCTTCCAAAATCTTAAATGCCGTGCAAATCTTCATTTAAGAAAGGGAAAGTCAACTTCCCCTTTCTTGTGTACACACTGGACTCTTGACTGATGATGATACAACAACTTATTTCATGAAGCCACGAGGGAAACATTAGTATATATTATTCCTGAAGGGAATCACTTCCTTTTTTTGTTTGTTTTTTGTGTTTTTGAGACGGCGTCTCCCTCTGTCACCTAGGCTGGAGTGCAGTGACGTGATCAGGGCTCACTGCAGTTCAAAGGATCCTCCCTCCCCAGCCTGCTGAGTAGCTAGGACTACAGGCACACACCACCATGCCTGACTTAGTTTTTAAAATGTTTTGCAGAAACAGGGTCTCACTGTGTTCCCAGTTTGGTCTCAGACTCCTGGCCTCAAGTAATTCTCCCGCCTTGGCTTCCTAAAGTGCTGGGATTACAAGCATGAGCCACAGGTTCTGGCCAGAGGACTCACTTTGATTTTTTTTTTCCATTATGCCCATTTTTGTCTTATTTTACTTTTATTTTAGGGTCAGGAGTACATGTGCAGGTTTTTGTATAGATAAACTGTGTGTTATGGGGCTTTGGGGTACAGATTATTTCATCACCCAGGTATTAAGCATAGTACTCAATAAGTAGCTTTTTTACTTTCTCCCTCCTCCCATTCTCCATCCTCAAGTCCTTGTGTCTGTTGTTTCTCTCTTCATGTCCATGTCTTCTCATTGTTTAGCTCCCACTTATAAGTGATAACACGCAGTGTTTGGTTTTCTGTACTATGTTTGTCTGCTTAGGATAATGGCCTCCAGTTCCATCCATGTTGCTGCAAAGGACATGATCTCACTCTTTTTTATGGCTACATAGTATTCCATAGTGTATATGTACCACACTTTTTTATCCAATGGCCAATGGGCATTTAGGCTGGTTCCAAGTCTTTGCTATTGTGAATAGTGCTACAATAAACATACACGTGTATGCGTTTTTGTGGTAGAATAATTTATATAACTTTGGTATATATATCACTTTGGGTGTATACCGAATAACGGGATTGCTGGGTTAAATGATTACTGTAAGTTCTTTGAGGAATTGCCGCACTGCTTTCCACACTGGCTTTATTTCAATTACTTCTAGTTTTATTTGAAAAGCTCAATTATTGACGTCATAGAAGAGATGTCTAAATTATTACCTGAATATTATCATTTTAATCATTATATGATTATCATTTTATTTACATATTACATACAGTCTCCTAAACGTCAACATCCATTTCTTGGTCCTGCCTCCTCAGAACCTAGAAAAACAAATAACTCCATCAGTTCATCAATAGCAAGGGTGTAGTCAGTAGCTACTATTTGGGCTGTGTGCTTCAAGAATGGATTCAGTTGGGAAGACAGCATATAAACTTCTGGTTTTTCTGATCACCAGGTTCAACACCATGGAGTCAGATTTGAATCTTCTCTTCCTTGCCAACTGCATTCAAGCAGTGGCTAAACGTAGTAACTTTACTTCCACAGTATTTGATGCCTTTATCTCTCACCCTTCTTCATTGGTATATCCACTGCACAGGTTCAGAATCCCAGTAAACAGTTGAGAATGGAACTCATGGGCATAAGGTCATTTGTCTGGATACTCAGGCCTGAAGTCTGATTCCAACCTCAAGTCATGACTAAGTGATGGGTAGTGGAGTCACTATCAAAGAATCTCCACAGTGGCAATGATGAGCCAGAGGATCCTAGGACCCTCTGAAATGAGTCAGTTTTAAGGACTGTCTGGTTGAGAAATCTCATATTTTCTGGGAGCTCTGTTACATGAGCTCGTCATCTAAGAGGATCCACATGCACTGAGACCCTTTGCCAGGGTAGAATGGGGTAATTCCTGAAATCACTGTGGAATAGGAATGATGTGTTAGATAAATTGAAGGGAACACTGAGGACAAGGAGCTTTTGTTCTGCTTTCTGTTTCAGATCTAGCACGGATGGAACCCAGAAGTTTCTGAGGCTCCCCAAAGGAATTAAAATCTTGGTAGAAAAGGGCAGAATGTCCAGGGGCCAGCAATGATGAGATGGAGAGAGACTTGCAGTGGAGGCTGGGGGTGACTGCCCAACCAGAGACCAAAGGAAGGTAAGGCAGGGGTACGATGGGTCTGTAGCACCAGCGAGAGCCATGAAAAGACCATGTAGCCAGAAAGGGCTGTAGCTCCCTAGCCATGCTGAGACTCATTAAACCACAAGGCAAATCAACGACCAATCTCATCCACTGCAGAAGCCAGGAGAGAGACAAAAGGATATCACCCCAAAGACCAGATGAATGGGAGTACTGTGACACCTCTCCCCTCCAAGAGGCCAAGTCATACACTTCCCCCAGGAGGCTCCACTGCCATTTTGAGGATGAGCTGAGGACAGCAAAAAAAAGAAAAAAAAGAAAAAAGAAAAAAAACCCTAATATTTAATATTAATGAGAGATAATACTTATTGAGAACGTATGGTGCCAGGTCCCATTCAAGGTACTTTACTTACATCAATTCATCTCCAACAGCCTTTGAGGGATTTTATTCAATTGTATATATTATTACTCTCATTTCACATACATAGAAACTGAGACACAGAATAAATCATTTGCTTAAGATCACACAGCTACTCAAGTGACAGAACTGGGATTCAAAACAGGCAGTCTGGCTTTAAAGCATTCATTCATAGCCATTCTGCTGTGGTGTCTTTCTTTACAAAATAAGAAATCCTTGAGACATCGAAACTGACAAAGTGGCACAGGAAATAAAGCATTAGTAACAATATAGGAACAGGGAAGTGCAGTACTCCAAGCTTTCTCCAGTACACCTGGCCACCATTTTGAAGGAGAGTGGGAAAGAGTAGGATCGTGGTAAACATAATGAATCCTTCCCACTTGCCAGGCATTGTTCTAAGCACTTTAGCTGCATAATTCGCTTACTCCTTTTTATAACCCTGTGATGTAGACCAGTGCAATCCAGCAGAACTTTGTGATGGACAGCAGTGGTCTACTGTTCTAATCCCTTAGCTCTCTAACACAGTAGCCGCTAGTCACAAGTGGCTACTGAGTACTTGAAATGTGGCTAGTATGACTGAGAAAGAGAATTATTACCATTGTTTACTTTTATTAAGAACTACTTTAAATTTAAATTTAAGTAGCCATATGTGGCTAGTGGCTACCAAACTGAGTGGTGCAGAGGTAGATTTTTTCCGGTTTACGCATAGAGAAACTGAAGTGCAGAGTGTCCCTGTCCCTTGTGCAAGGCCACAGAGTGACTCAGAGGAAACGCCACGGTTTAAACCCAGTCAATCTATCTCTGGAGCACACTCTTTTAGCCCTAACATTTCCATGAAAGATTCTAAGCAATCACTCCAAAACACTGAGCATAACCTATGGCACTATTAAAATTATGGAATCGAACACTTAGTTTCTTTTTCTCTCTGACAGTTGGAGACTTAGGAGGAAAGCCAGATCGGTAACTGACAAAATAAAGGCACTACATTTTCTCTTTAGAGTTTCTGAATGGCACTGTCTGCTCTCCAGGCAATATGATGTGTTTCAACAGTATGGCTGAAGCAGTCCCGTTCGGCCTGATTGCTCTTGCAACCCTACATCTACAGAGGGCTGCCAAATTGCTGTTGCCCTAAAAGGTCTGAATCAGGAAGGGCTCTGCTCAATACATAGGGAAGCCGAGCCCGTCTAATCAAGGCTGCCAGGGACTGCAGCTCACAGGTGCGAGAATCCTGGAGTCAAGCTGAAGGGATGAGACTTGGGGGGTCATTGTCAGAAGTAATGCCTAAGTAATTTGAGTGCCAGGAAACTAGAAAGTAGAGCTGGAAACCCAGAGAGGGATGCAAATTAGGGTAGTCAAATTGGAAGATTTTTCTTAAGCCAGAGGCATGTCTTAAAGTTGGCAGAAGACTTGAAACAGATACCCCAACCATAAAATTAAAGCCTGCCTCACCCCTGCTGACACCCTGAGTCACCTTAAGCAAAAGCTTACCTCCCCAGGATTTAATGTCATCTGTGACCTAGGGACAATCATATTTGTCCCCTCATTCTAAAGTCAATTATTTGTTTGTAAAGTGCTTTTAGCTACCCATGAAGGAAAATTTACTAAAATATACCAAGATTTTTCTTGAGATTAAGCGCTCATTTTATAGTTTCTTAGATGCTTTAACTCATGCACACAAAGAATTTAATTCACCCAGTTTTTCTCTGAATTCCACTCCCCTGTGTCTCACTCTGAGTTCAGAAGAAAGAAGCCAAGAGGTCAGTTTCTAGGGGTCCCATGTTGGAGAATGGTTTTCGGTGGGAACCTGTGTCTGAGAAAGTAGTTGGAAATGAAATAAAACTGCTTTCTCATTGGAATAAAAGATCACATTAATTTTTTTAGAAAAGAAAAACAGTAAGGATATCCTGGAAACCAAGGGCTTTTTAACTGCAAATCTCATCAAAGCAAAAGCACATCGACCCACTAAAGAGCTCGTATAGACACGAAGATGGTTAAAGATTTATCATGAAGAATAAAAACCCGGGGAAAACTGTGTGCCAAGGGGGAGAACTTTGCAATTTAAAATGTGTGTGTGCGGGTGTGTGTGACATTTGTCAAATTTCACAAAATGTTTCCGTTTTGCCAGGCAGCGTTTACAAAGCCAAACCTTGGAGCTCTGCATAGCACCTAGGCCAAAAGCAATCAACAGCACAAGCCCACACAACGGCACATTAGAAAACATGCCAGCTTCCCTCACATCACGAAGTCAAAGAAACGAAAACCGCAATGCTGAATTGCGCGATGCCTAGAACACGAGAAAGAAACAAAATGGAAAGAAGAAACTCATTTAAAGGGCAAGTAATTATTGACAATTATACGCGATTGAGAGATAAGCTTCAATTTCTTTTAACATCTTTTTAACATAAAATATAGGCAAACTTGTTTCCTGAACTTGTATAAACGTACTCATCAGACACCTTAAGGAAGTCAAGACTTACTGTTGAATCCTACCTTCACTGGCTTGTAGGAACACTGACATGAACGGTCATCATCTACACACTGACGATATCCTAGATAGAACAGCAGTCAGCAAATGTTTTCTGTAAAAAGCCAAATAGAAAATATTTTAGACTTTGTGAGCCATGCAGCCTCTGTCACAACTACTCAATTCTCTGTTGTACAATAAATACGTGAATGAGAATAGCTGTTCCAATAAAACTTTATTTATAAAAATAAGTGGTGGGCCTTAGTTTGCCAACCTTTGCCCTAGAAAATTTAATAAAGTGAAAAGTATATACTTAGATACTAGATCAGGAATAAGATTTATTGATATTTGGGGAAAACATAATTATTTCCAATTCTATGTAATTCTAATCTAGTCTAAACTTATTTAATCTAATTCTATCTAACATTTTAATATAAGAACCAGAATATGAAAAACATGAGACTATAAATTATCTTGTAAGTTTCTGCCTTGCTTCACTACCTGTCTTAAATGTTTCCTTTGCAAAAAGACTACTCCAAGCAAATGTAGTCACCCTGTTCTCCTTTCTCCCACAGACATTCATTTATAGATCAGTGTTACCTTCTCTGAATTCCTGTAGTCTAATATTGTGCTTAAAGTATAGTAGCTTGACAACTAAATAAGTCACTGCACACCTGTTTCATCCTTTTACTCAAAAAATAACCAAAATTACAATCTTAAAATATAGTGGAGAAATAGCTTCAAAGTTCAGAAGGAAAAAGATGTGGGTTCTCCATTTCTATTCCCAATAACTCAATAAAGACATTTGCAGACACTCAAGGACTCAGAAAATGCACCACCCACTAAGCCTTTTTAAAATCTAATTTAGAGTGTATGCCAGAAAAATTAAAAATGAATCCAAGGAGGAGGAAAGCATGAGAGTGAAGAGACAATGGTAAGTTAAGAATTCACAAAAGTTACAATTAGATCAAAATAAAGATTCATAATGGTGCTGTTTAGTCCAATTATTTTTTAAAAATCTATTGCAAAATAGAGGCAAGATGTTGAAAAAATCAACACAAAGTTGAAACAAAATTTCTGCCTATGTCAACACTGGTGAAGTAGTGAAATAGACAAGAAGGAAGAGACAAAGTTTCACAGTCGTGTCTTATTTAAGAAGGAGGTAAAAGGTACTGACTAATGTTAGAAATTGATAGAAAGAAACATGTTTAAATATGTTATTTAAAAATAAGGATAAGCCCTGGGTGAATAGAATAGTAGTAGTATGTATACCCTTCAAATCAGGAAAAGAAAAAATAACAATAAAGGAAACTTGATCACACCAGGAAGGGGTAAAAACTAATTTACATAAAAATAGGAAACCAAACAGTATGTCAGAATGAGACCGAATGTTTTCATTTTTCTAGTAAATGGCAACAGATACATTTCTCAATTTAAAGACAGAGAAGTTCAGATTAGCTTTTCTTTAAGCAAAATCCAGGTATATCTGTTTCCAAGAGATACGTCAAGAACAAAATGATTCCGAAAGATCAAATATAAAGGGATGGACAAAGATATAGTAGGCAAATGCTAATAATAGAAAGCAGGAATGGCAACATTATAGTTAGTCAAGACAAGATGCATTAAATAAGACAAAGACAGTATAATCTACAAAAAAGATACAAACTCAGTGCATTTAATATTCAACTATCAAACTACATTTTTAAAAAAATCCATTTGAAACCAAAAAAACAATTGACCAATTTAATATCATGATGAAAAATTTTAATACTCCTCTCTCAGAAATCGATAGAATAATCACATTCCCAAAATGAGGATATGAACAGCACAATTAATATCCTTGATTTAATAATTTATAGACATCTCTGTAACAAAAGCAGCAGAATAAACATTATTTTCAAATACCCATGGAATGATTATAAAAGTGACGATATATTAGATCAGAAAAATATTCTCAAGAGATGTTTCCATAGTAGAAATCATGCAAACCATATTTTACAGCTATAATGCAATGAAACTAAACATTAACAACAGAAAATGGGCAAATTAAAATTTATCCACTGGAAATATAAAAACATTCTCCTAAATTGGTCTTTAATTTAAAAGAAATTTATAATTGATATCACATACTATGTATAAAATAATGATACTGAGAACACTACACATCCATATTTGGGGGCATTTGGGACTTCATGAAAAGCAAGAAAGGACTGGAAATAAGTAAACTAAATGCACATTCTAGAAGCTGGATAAGAACAAATGAGCCTAGTAACCAAAAAATAATAATATTACCAGATGTGTGTATAGAGATAGAGATAAAGATTTAAAATAGAAAAAAACCATTAGTTTAGTTGGCTAATAAAAACAAAGGATTACTAGATGAAGACAGATTAACCTGTAGCAAATATAATCAAGGAAAAAAGGAAACACAAATAATATTAGAAATAAGAACAGAGGTTTAGATATAGGGATAATAAATTTTAAAATCGTAAGAGAGCACTGTGTAAGGTTTATGCAGATATACTTGAAAGTGTAGATGAAATGGATCATATCCTAAGACAATGCAAATGCTCAAAATTTAGTCAAGAAAGGTTTTTTTGTTTTGTTTTTTAATAGTAACTAGACCAATAATCAGAAAAGGCACTAAAAATATAGTCGAAGAAACAGAACTCCGTTGAAGAAACAGAAACGGGTCACCTTCCTGTTTTGAGTTTTACTGATTCTTCAAAAACAAATAATTTCTATTACTTAAGATATTTCATAGCCAAAAAAAAAAGTCTATCTCACAGCAGAAAGTAAGCAAAACTCCCAACAGCAACAGAGCACAGGAAAGGAAATGATGCATCAGCCTAACTCATGAATATAAATGCAAAGAGTCTTAAATGGCATATTACTAAACTGAATCTAGTAAAGCATTATAATGCAAAATAAAGTGACCAAGGAAGGTTTATTCCAGGACCATGAGGATGGTTCAAAATTAGGAAAATAAGGATGCAATTTAGCACCTTAATACATTAAAGATAAAAATAGTGATTATCTTAATCTATGTTGATACATTACATGATAAAGTTCAATTCTTTTTTCTAAATGTAGGAAAATACTTTCTTACTGGATGAAGGCTCTCAATCAGAAACCTGTAGCTACCATCATACTTGTTGGTGAACATTAGACACACTCAAGAAAAAGACAATAATGACTATTATGACTACTGCTAAAGAATACTATTCACTAGGCACCAGCCAACATCATAAGACACGAGCAATTAATGAGATAAGTATTACAATTTAAAAGACAACTATATTTGTGGGCAATATTATAATCTAATATATCCAAAGAATTCAAGAGAAACAATGGAATAATATTAAAACAAATATAGATGTCCAATTAGATTATCAGATAAAACACCAAAATTAAAACACAATCTTTTCTCAACTCCAAAAATGATTAATAAGAAAATGTAATGAGAAAAAAACTTCACTAAAAGATCAACATATCTATTTGAAAAACTAATAAGAACTAACAAAACTAATAATATGCAAGACATTGGTGAAAATTATAAAACTTTATATAAGAATATAACAAAATCTGAATTAAAAAAGAGAATAGCTGTGATCCTAGATAGTAAGAGTCATACTGTGAAGCTACCAATTATTCTCAAATTCATGTATTTATTATTCCAAAGCCCAATTGACAAATTTATTTTAAACTTCAACCTGAATAGAAAATAGGTAATAGCCATGACATTTTTGTGAAATAAGTACAATTTTAAAACAAGATGAAAACTTACTACAAAGTTGTGATAGTCAAAGCAATGTAGCACTGACACAAAGACAGACATATAGACCCACACAACAAAATAGAGCCCAGAATTAAACCCTCACAGGTATGGTCAAATGAATTTCAGCAAGGGTGCCAAAACTATTTAATGGAGAACAGACATTTCTAAAGTGATGGGAAAACTGAATATTAACATGCAAAAAAATAAAGTCGAACCCTCACCTTAAAAAATTAGCTCAAAATGGATCAAGACGTAAATAGAAGAGCTAAAACTATAAAACTCTTAGAAGAAAACATACGGAGAAAACTACATGACATTGGATTTGGCCATGATTTGTTGGCCATGATACTTAAAAGCACGGGCAACAAAAGAAAAAATAGGATAGACTTTATCTAGTTAAGAATTTTATGCATTAAAGAACACTAACAGAGTGAAAAAGCAGCCCAAAGTATGGAAGAAAATATTTGAAAATCATATATCTGATAAAAGACTGCTTTCCAGAGTAAATAAAGAACACTCATACAAACAACAACATAAACAACCCAGTTGAAAACCGGGCAAAGGATTTGAACAGACACTTCTCTGAAGAAGATGCACAAATGGGCCACAAGCACATGAAAAGATGCTCAGCATCACCAATCATTAGGAAAATGCAAATCAAACCCACAGTGAAATACCACGTTATATTTACTACAACATTATTATTTAAAAAATAGAATTAAGCATTAGCAAAGATGGGGAGAAATGAGAATCCTTGTGCATGTTAGGTGGGAAAGTAAAATGGTACAGGTGCTGTCGAAAGTGGTTTGGTGATTCCTCAAAAAATGAAACATGAAACTACTATATGATCCAGCAATTCCACATCTAAATATATACCCAAAGGAAGTGAAAGCAGGGATTTGGAGAAATACAGTACACCTATGTTTATAGCAGCATCATTCACAATAGCCAAAAGATGAAAGTAACTCAAAAATCTACGTATGATGAATTGATAGCAGTTTATACCTACAATGGAAAGGTAGTTAGCCTTAAAAGGGAAAGTAATACACATGCTACAGCTTGGATGTACCTTGACAACATTGTGCTGAGTAAAATAAGCCAGTCACAAAGGACAAACATATGATTCCACTTATACAGGATACCTAGGGTAGTCAAATTCATAGAGACGAAAAGTAGAATAGTGACTGCTAGGGGCTGGCAGGAGAGAGAAATGTGGAGTTAGTGTTTAATGGGCATGGAGTTTCAGTTGCTGAAGATGAAAAAGTTCTGGCAATAGATGGTGGTGATGGTTACACAACATGAATGTACTTAATGCCACTGAACTACACACTTAAAAATAGTTAAAATGGTCCATTTTATATGTATATTTTATCACAATAAATAAACAAGAGCAACTTGCGTTGATAGATGTCACAATTTATTATAAAGCTATAAGAATCAAAACAGTCTGGTACTGGCAAAAGTGAAAATAATTAACATACGTGAATGCTCAGAAACAAATACTGGTATTATGAAAACTTAGTATATGATAAAGATCAAATTTAAAATCTATGGCAATGAGATAGGCTCAAACTATTTATTTAATCAGTTTGAGCCTAGTTTGGTTTTCCATTCTGAACAATAAGAATTAGACCTTTATTTCACATCATACATAAAATAAAGTCCAGAGTAAAGGAATAAATGTTGTAATATGCATATATGTGTACACACATATATATCTGCATATGATACAAGAAACAATAGTGGGCTATTTTATAGTGTTAAGAGATAAGAATGTATTAGATGATATTAAATGATCTAGAAGTTGACTTTTACTGGCAAAATTGTGGGAAAAGAGTACTCATTGAGAAGTCACTACAACTTCTAAAAACATATAGCAGTATGTTAATAGTTAGAAACGCATAATCTCTAGAGGCTCTGATAGCCAGTTTAGCTCCTGATCCTTGAGGCAACATCCTTTAGCCAGACACAGTGGCTCATGCCTGTAATCCCAGTACCTTGAGAGGCCAAGTCAGGCGGATTACTTGATGTCAGGAGTTTGAGATCAGCCTGGCCAACGTCGTGAAACCCCATCTCTAATAAAAATACAAAAATTAGCCTGGAATGATGGCAGGTACCTGTAATCTCGGCTACTTAGGAGGCTGAGGCACCAGAATCATGCTAACCCAGGACCCAGGAGGCAGAGCTTGCAGTGGGCCAAGATTGCGCCACTGCACTTCAGCCTGGAAAACAGAGTGAGACTCAGTCTCAAAAAAAAAAAAAAAAAAAAAGGCAAAACCATCCTTTTTCTATTTGAACTTTAGTTCTGTCTTTGAATCTTGATTAGATGTTTCTTGCCCTCTGGCTTGCAAATTCTCTTGATCCACTTGCCAGTTTTATCACTTTGCTCCTGTTCTTCATGGTTTCCCATTAAGCTGTGTGTATTAGGGGACAGCAAAATTTATTAGATTCTGGTTTTGCCCAAATACTGGGCATGCTTTAATAACAACCAAGACATTTCATTATTTGGATAGGCATGGGTACCTTATCAAGCAGATTAAAAGGATATTATATCTGTCCTTCAGAAAAGAACAGGAAAAACCTTGCTATGGATTATGGATTAGCATAAAGAAAAACAATCAGGCATAAATCAAGACTGAAAGGGAAGATTAATAGGAATTTCACTTCACATAACTTAATGGCTGTTTCAATAAAGGAAACTAAAGTTTTCCCTGGATCCAAGAATTCAAAGCATATTTATAAGTGTGTAATGTATTCAGGTACTATTTGGTTTAAATGAGTTTGTTGGGCTAGCCTGGGAAATGTAATCATTTTTATTATTTTCTACACGAAAAGAAAATGCAGCAGTTTCTCTACAGTTGCACATAAATAAAATTTTTTTACTATAAAATGAGCTAATGGATAAAGTACAACTCTATACCATAATAAAAATAGTAATACTTTGAAAAACTGCATAATCTATGTCCCAGCCACCCCATTTGGGAATACAACAGAAATAAGAGTACTACTAAATAGATACAAATACCAATACTTGAAATTATATGTATGAATGTGTTTATTTTTGCAGTTTATAACAGAAACAAAAACTGAAAAAACAGATCAATAGAAGATGTATAGTTGAATAAATTATAGTACATTTATTCTACAGAATATTACACAGCCAATTTACAAATTACAAGATCAATCTATATGATTTAAGCTCAAAAAGTGTCTATAACATATTTGTTAAATAAAAAAATTTCAGTGTGATTGCAGTATTTGGAGGTAAAATGGGAAGTAAAACTACTTGTAAATAGGTTTGAATAATGTTACATCAGTAAAATGGGGGAATGATTAAAGACTAGAGAGAAGGTTCTATTTGACTTTACATACTTTCCATATTCTTTAAATGGCCATCATTAGCTTGTATCTTCTTACAAATAAATATTCTTATAAATAATTTAAAAATCAAGGGAGTGAACCATGGAAATGCCCAGAGAATTCTATAACTATCCTTTGTGGATGTTAGGATCTGCCTAGTAGAGATGGCTTAAGGAGTAGTAGTGACACCATAGGGGTCTGGGGTAATCAGTGGGGTAGGGTCATCAGTTCTGCTACTGTGTAAGACTCTATTAGGGTATCTTTGAAGGAGAATTCTCTTTCTTGCTTAATGATGGACCAGGAACTGGCATTTGAAGATGGCACTCTTCAAGTTGATCCCCTATCCCCTCTTTAACCTCTTGGTCTTCAACCCTGTGTTCACTGTCACTTTTTTCTCCAATATGTCTCAATTTTGGCATTTCAATAGGATGGTTCCTTGTTGTGTGTGTCAGGCAGGAGGATGTTTAGCAGTATCCCTGGCCTCTACCCATTAGATACAAGTCGCACTTCTCTCCCAGTTGTAACAACCAAAAATGTTTCCGGACATTGCTAAATGTCCCTTGGGGGTCAAAATTACCTTGGTTGAAAACCACTGGCCTTAATTCACCAGGATAAGATATCTTGACCAAGGTAAACTGGTAATCTGCATAAACAAACTTTCACTCAACCAATTAATGTAGTGGCTATTAAGAGTCTTTATACACACACCAAAAAATCACGTAACATGCAAAGTGTTCTGGATTATTTTTGTTCCATCATTTCACATCTTATCTTTTGAAATAAAATCTTTAAATAGTAAACCACATACATTTATTAAAAGTGAGAATAGAACCCTATTGTCTCTCAGATGCTACCAATCTGCTCCCAGGATGTGCGAAGAGCCAGTTGTTGCCTAGAAGGAAAACTTTTCTCTGCCTTTAACTCTATTAGAATGGTGAAAAAGAAAATCCTGTGTGGTAAAGAAAGAAAACATGTATAAGTGCCTGAAAACTCACACTTAATATGTATTACATGCATAGGCTTTACAGATCGCTTCCTTGCCCAAGGCCAAATCTTCAGGAATCATAGAAGAATTTAGAAGATAAAGTCTTAGCCGCTGTGGCTTACAACATATGACAAACAACATACAAAAGAGAGGCAGTTACACACATACACACATTTTTAAAAGGCACTGCCCCGCGCCCCAGTACCAGAGATTTTTTTTTTTTTTTAATTATAAGGCATAGAGTGTTTTTACCAGGATAGTGCTAAATGCTCCAGCTTCAGCATCTCCTCCAAGAAGACAGAAAAACTGGTTTGTTTATTGAAGCCATTGCCATGTATTTGTGAAAAACAGAGTCGAGGGCTATGAACTTTATAGGGCTATAGACCCATAGTGAAGGTGAGAGGAGGGGTAACATTTTTAAATGGAGAATAGTGATAACGTCGTCTCAGACTTACGGGAAGTCACAAGTTGTTTTTAAGCCCTGCATGGCAGCTGTTTCATTTTTAAAAGTTTATTGAAAGTGGACATTATTTACACCATGTTCATACAAAAATACAAGCAGTGTTTCCCCAGCACCTGTGGCAGATGTTTAAGGGGAAAAACTGAGCTCACATAACCTCAAGAATCATAAACATGCCAACCTTTCCCAAAAGAATACCTCCCTTTATTGGCAAGTCCAGCCCCCCATTTCATGCCGGATCTCTTATCATGATTTGAACTTTGATGAACTGCCTCTTAACCCACCTTTGGCTATGAAACTGTTAGGCCTTATAAGCTAAATAGGTTCAATACTGGTCAGTGCCCGAATGGACACACTCCAAGGAAAATCGGAGTGTTGTCTTAGAAAGCAGTGACTCAGAAAGAGGTGGGTGAGCCTCTGAACTTTTTCAGAACCCTAGTTTTTGGCTACTGGGAAAGAAAAGAAAAACAGAGTGGCAGATGATCCTGTTTGGACAAACAGCTTGCTTCAAGGAGAGAGTTCTCAAAGTATGTTTTCCAGGCTCCTCAAGAAAACATGTGGACTCTTGAAATCTTACAGTTTTGTCATATGCCAGTGCTGGGGATAAAATGATTTACCTATTGTACTCCTCTTTGGTCTCATTTAAAACATTTTTTTCTTCCCATTTACTTAAATAAATTTGGTATTTGTCTGACTGTTGGTTTGTCTGATTTTGCTCTGGTCATTAGGAGTCAAGAGTGGAGAAAGGGAGTTATATGGGTTTGTCACTGATGGTTTGGGGGAGAAGTGAGGGGTGCGAGGGTGGCCTGGCCAAGTTGAAGTGGTCTGCATATTGACATGTTTAAAGGTAACCTGTCCAGGGTAATGGAACTCATGGGGTGAAAGCAACAAGGGCTCATTCTGTGGTCTTTGAAATCCTTCTGGTATAATATAAAGTGGCTTGACATACATGATATAGTAATACCATATCATGTATGGTATTGATCATATTATAATGTAGATATTGATATATTTATTGAATCTTTGGCAGCAACTGAAATAGCCACAGGCCTTCCAGGGTATATCAAAGCAAATATCATCATCATCAAAGATGGTGTCGATGATGAGGAAGCCATAGCTAATGGACTTTCCCACTTTCCAGGCTCTGTTCTTAGATAAAGTACCCCTCCCTGGTCCTTGCTCCTCAGAATCCTTCCTCTTATTAGAAGCGAATGATTCAGTGATGCTTGTTAACACATGATAAGGAAGACTTTATTCAGAACCATCACAATAAGCATATGACCATGGTAACTGGGGCTTGCAATAGAAGAGAGAAATTAGATTCAACTTCAAATACAGGATGGGCAATCGAGAATTTACAGCCAAAGAGCAGGGTGGGGGTCAGGGGATGAAAAATTATTAAGAGAAAATATCAGAGATAAGAGACATCTGGCTAAATCAACCCAACAGGATTCTTGCTGAAAACTGGCCAGCATGATCAGACATCACCTGGGGGAAGACGGAGGATTGAGGAACACAATCTGACATTGAAGGTGATCAAATACTGGGGGCAGTGGAGTCTTAATAAACTTACCTAGCAGGGTTCTGGCTAAAACTAGACTTTTATAAGAAAGTTCACAGACAGGCCTAGGAGAAGTTTCAAGAGACCAAATTTTGGTCAAGCAAAGAAACTTCTGTCACTCTTCAGCAAGCTCATGCCCAGTGGAGAGTGTTCATATTATAAGGAGTGCAACTCGCGTCCATGGAATCTGGTAGTTCAACTCCGGCTCATTTCTGATATGCTTCTGACTGAAACTCAGATAACACTCCATTTGAAGAACAGGACATGAGAGCTGGAAAGGATTTTAGAATTACTTATAACCAGCTCCATCAACTTATGCATAAGGAAACTGAAGGGGAAATGGTCAAAAATCACCAGCTAATTGGTGTTGAAGCCGACACTAGAATTCACATTTTCTGTCTCACAGAGCTTTTGAAAATTGCATCATAACTATAGGATGCTCACCGGGGAAGCATACTTTTCATTATACCCTTCTCTACCTTGGACACACAAAGGCAGATAAGAAAGAATTTTTGTAGCACTCATTTATAATCTTAAATTTTAGTAGTCTTGATATAGACATCTTCCTAAACAACTGTTTCCCCTTCTCTAATTTAAGGTTCTGTATCCTTCAGTTGAGGATTTTTCCTGCTTGCAGCCTTGGAGACCATTCTCCTTCTGTGTGTGTCTGTGTGGTTGGGGTAAGGGAGGAAGAACAGGGCAATCATTCTCTCAGAAGCCTATTTCATACAACTCACACAAGAAAAAAAAATCTGATGACTCAAAATACAATTAGTGAATGGGTTATCATTAGCAAATTTTAAAATAAGATTTGCTTTGCTACATTCAAAAGAAATATTAGGCCAGGCCTGGTGGCTCACACCTGTAATCCCAGCACCTTGGGAAGCCAAAGCAGGAAGATTGTTTGAGACCAGGAGTTCAAGACCAGTCTGGGCAAAATAGCATGACCCCATCTGCACTAAAAGATTTTTTAAAAATTAGCCTCACATGGTGCACAAACCTGTAGTCCCAGCTACTTAGGAGGCAGAAGCAGGAAGATCGCTTGAGCCCAGGAGTTTGAGGTTACAATCAGCTATGATCATGCTACTCCACTCCAGTCTGGGTGACAAAGTGAGACCCTGTCTCAAAAAAAATAAAAAAAAGAAATATCAAGAACAAATCAAAGAAAGGAATTAACCAAGAACATCTTTATAGTTTAACAATCATTAAAAATGGAAACGTATTTATGTTTCTAATAACTTAAGTAATGACGAGCAGGAAATTAGTCAAGAATTGTTTTCATAAGAAGTTGGTGGGTGAGAGGAAGATGGCCTTGGCAACTCAAAGGTCTATAAAGCCTTCAATATCACTAGGAAAAATGGTTGGGCTTCCCCCTCACATTTTTCTATGTTTTTCTTTCAAGGCTTCTTATGACATTCTTTGGTACCTAATTGCTTTAACACAATTGCTAAAAGAAGGGGCGTAGAACCCTATGCAACCCCAGGGATGGCCCTGACTGTCATAGTTTAAATTAGTAATGTGCAACTTATTCTATGCCATAATTACCCTAAGTCATCACATTTTTCCTGTCATGTCTTGCAATTAACCTTGTGCCTAATTATGTTTGGCTTGTAGGAGAGAGAAGCCAGAGATGCTAAAAGAAAAAGTTTAGACAAATTAAATTTAGCAGAGTTTATTTGAGCAGAGAACAATTTATGAATTGAGAAGCACTTAGAATCTCCTCTACCCAGCAATGTGGGTAGGCATATTTACAGAGAGAAAAATAAAGTGACAACAGAAACAGCTTGATTGGTTACAGCTCAGCATTTGCCTTATATGGACATGGTCTGATCAGTCAGCAACCTTTCATTGGCTGAAGCTCAGCTGCTATGATTGGCTGAGATTCAGCTACTTATCACAAGAATATACTTTTAAGTTAGGTTGCAGTTTGTTACATACAGAGACAGCTTTAAGCCAAAATTAATTTAAAACAATTTCCCCTCTTTGGTCTCCTTCTCAATTTTGAGAGATTGACCAAAACCTTGGGCATTGATGCCACCCTCTGTCACCATCATAATGGTTGTTTGTTCTCAGTATGAGATTCATACTACTTCACAACAAGTCACTTGGATGATTCTTTATGTTCTCTTCATATTTTTGTTTTTCTAACTGTAGTGAGACCATTTGACATACAACGAATGGCTACATATGAACATTTAAACTTTTTGAGAGGATATGGCACACCAGTGACACTATTATGATGGTTATCAAAAAATAATGCTGAGAGATTGAAGTATATTCCTTAACAGGGGCTCCCACAAATTGAACTGGTCAAAATCAAATATATCAAAAATGAACCAGAAAAGGAATCTACTTGTTTTAATCAAGTAGCTTGTTTGTTGATTTCTTGCAACTGAGTTTCTGCCATACCAGATGTATTTATCCAAGTGCAGCAGGAGGTGTTAGCTATCACACACACTCCCCCCATTCAGCCAACAGATAGTCCAAAGCAATTATGTTATCTAAAACAACTCAAGCAAGAAAATTTAAAGAAGTTTGCTGGATAACTATAGCCTTTTCAGTACAGTCAACTATAGTAGCTAATGTTTAACATAGATTTCGAATCAAACTTTATTTACATTTATAACAAACCAAGAAAGGAGTATTCTGCCAAAAGATGCCCATTTAGAGGCATTTATGCCTTCTGGCAAATTCCCCTTTATTTCATACTACAAATTATGAGGTTTAGACCAATTTGAAGTTTCCAATTGGTTATGGAGTGATACTATTATTAGGATCCTTAATCCACATTGGTCCTTTTTTTTTAAATTATTGAGACATGAAGTTGCCCACACATATGGTTGTTATTAAATCTTGCACAGATAAAAATATATCCTAGAGGGGCACAACAGACAGATCCCTGTGGGATGCCTTATGCATTAGGAGTCATCAGTAGGAAAGCACTAGTAATATTTATCTAAGACTCCATTATTGAATCATTTCATGGTTGGAGGCTACTGACAATTAAGGGATTAATGTTATAAATTTGTCTACAAACTGTTGAATTATCTTTATTTTGGTTTTCTCAGTCAATTTCTGGCATAATTTTACTGTAAAACCCTCATTATAGATTTTGGCTACTCTTAGATTTAAACAGGGAATCCGAACTCATAAATCTAAAAACCTAACCCTATATAAAGGACCAGACGAGCAATTTAAACAGACAGCCACACTTGGAATATTAGTGAAATTTGTTACAGGGTGAACCAGAGAATCTCTAGGATCACATAATAATTTAGGTTTAACGTGTCCTGCCCAGCATTCAGTTAAATTCCCTGCAGAAGCTATCGATTATGATATCTTAGTTATCACATTATCTTGCCACATATAAACAGAAAAAAAATACAAGAAGAAATGGGACAAAGATCTTATGGTGACAGAAGAGAGAAGTCTTGATGATCTGTGATTTTGGGAAAGCTATCTGCATCTAGGATGCCATCTGTTTCTGAAGAGATACCTCTCTGGTCAGTTTTACCTTGAGGTCTCCAATGAGCCTGTAAGAGTCTGGAGGTATCTTTTTGAGTTGAGAGAAGCCCCACAACTCAAGGATCCAAGACTCGAGGCCCTAAAATTTTGCTACAGAGAAAGACTTAGGATGATCCCTTCGATGGAGTTCAAGGGCAATCTTTCTCTAGTACTTTGGCATAATGCATTAAAGCCTTGCAATACTGTGTCATGTCATAGTTTGTAAGAGCAGGAGACATGTGAGCTTCTATTATTAGGAGGTTAGGCCTCCCGGTAACTATTTCATAAGGAGTTAGTCTGTATTTTCCACGAAGGGTAAGTCTGATTGCCATCAGTCAGTAATACCTTTTACCAAAGTAATACAATTGATTCAGTTAGCTTTGCCTAATTCCATTGTGTTTGTAATACCTTACTTAACTGTTTTACACCTTGTCCAGTGAAATGAATACCTCTATGACTGGAAAATTCTCCAGGAATGCCCCATAAGGAAAACATATGTTCTAGTAAGCATTTAGCTACTGTTATAGCATTAGCCTTCCTGTATGGAAAATCTTTTATACAACCAGAAAACATGCATGGAAAGTGGCAATTGACGAAAATCCATCTGTAAGTGTTCAAATATCCAACAGGTGCTAGAAATGTATCACCTGAAGTTTTTATTGCCTTACCAGAATTATGGGTTTGACAAATCAAACACTGGTTACAAACCATTTAATTAATTTTAGAACAGTCATCCCATCAATTTTTAAAATATTTTTTATCATTTTATTTACTTCATGATGAGTCATAGAGTGCAGAGCTTTTAATAATGGAAAAAGTAAAGACTCAGGAAGGACCAGGCAGCTGTCCAGGCTCCTCACATTTAACATTGGACTTACATCATCTTAAATACCAGTTTTATTTCTACAACTTAGGGGTATGACACTGTTTCTTAAGTAGGTTATCATAGGTAATTGGACTTGGATCAATTTTGCGGAGTTCATTCAAATTGCATATCTAATCAAGTTTCATACTGGCTGACTTAGCATGAAAATCCCCCAAAGCATTTCCTTGGTATTCAATTTATTCTTGTCCTGCTTGATATTGGGTTAGCAGTTTTATAAAACTAATCAGTTTTTTTCATTAAAGTTCTGGGAATTTTTACCCAGTCCAATGGTATAATCCAATTTCTAGGAATTTCATGTAATTTCTAGAACACATATTAGTAACACGTTGATGTAAATATAATTGAAAAAAGGTTTGGTATTAGTTATTATTTGACAATGCTGCTCATATAATTTAATATGTTGAATAAGCCCAGTTAGTTTACTATAACTCTTTATAAGGAGAGATACCCTTTTGAGATATTCCAGGAGACCATCTGGAAAATCCCAAAGTTAATTTGAGGTCAAAAAAAATTTAGAATTTAATATTGGAAATCTGTCAAAAAATATCAAGGGTTTAAAACAGCTGCTCAAAATAGAATCACAGGTCACTGTGAAAGCAATAGTCATTCATTTAATTAAAAGACTTCAAAGGCAAATTCAGAAAGACACATAATTGTAGAAAAACTTTAGCTCTTTTAACAGACAAGACGCAGTTTCTTAAGTGATCAAAAGCCTAATAAAGACAACATGAAACACGGGAAATCATCTTGGTAAAACACAGAATCTTTCTTTCCTAGGCGGATTACCTAAAAGCTAAAGAAAAACTTTCAACAATTTCCTATTATAAGCAGACCAATACTCTATGAAAACTTTGTTGTTTTAACAGAGATGACCGAATTCTAGTTTTGCATCAATGTACTTTTGATATTAGTGCTCAATTTTTAGGAAAGCTTATGAATGATACCCTTCTAATCTTAACCAGTTTGGTCACACACAAAATTCCTTTCACCAGATTCATCTTCCACAAGCTTCCTACAATTTCTTACCCATTTAGTTTTTTATTTCACACTTTTCCTCTTTCTTATTTTAAAACAACCAGTCATTCTACTTTAGGACAAAAATTACACTTTTTTCCTTAACAAACAATACCTCCTCATACCTTATAGTATTTCCTTGCCAAAAGCACACCTTACTTTCCTTGCATATTTGAATAGTTATTTCCTTTATTCCCAGTAATTTCAGTTCCATATATGAACTAGCATCCTTAATCCTTAGTGGCCTTAATTTCTAATGAACAATAAGAGGTAAACAATACTGAACTGTCTGTACACAAGAAATCTGCAGATTGTAAAATCTATGAATCATAAATTTTAGAAGCACGTGTTTTTTTCATAGTACAATTTGTCAGAGTGGCACAGAACATGTTTACTAACAGTCCCAAATATCTTTAGTCTCTTAGTAACAAGAAACTGTAAAGAAGGCAAAATTTTATCTCTATCCTTTTAGGATTTATGGCTAGACCTGAGATTTAAATTGTTGTTTATAAAGACTTCTCTGAGCCTTAACTATCCATTCTTGATTATAAGAATGTTTAAACCTTATAGTATAGGGAGGACATCTTTCATATAGAAATTCTATTTTCTTCACATCTATTTAACTCACTTGTTTTTAACAATTATGCTTGGATTTCTAATTTTAAAAAAAGACATTAAATAGCTAGCCATAATCCTAAGTTATTCTGCTTGCTGAAAAACTTTAAAATACAGAAATAAAAAGCTTATTTTACCAGTAAACGGAGGTAGGAAAAGTCATGCATCTCTACCATTTAATGATGACAACTCTAAAGATGTGCCTATTTTAATCAAACCAACAATATTCTTATTTATGAAAAATTATTCAAGTCACATGAATTAGGAAAGCATCTGGGTTAGTTCTTATTTTTCTGAGAGGATATTTAATTTATATAAGCACATATTTTTCTTTAAGCCAATTAAATAGAGTTCTTTCACAATTTAGTTTTGGCAATATCATTAGGAGATAGAAAAAGATCACACATATATATCATACATATAGGCATATATAAACATATAGATAGAAACAGATCATATAGCTTTCATTCTAAAATTTTAGCCATCTGCCAGATACAAAAATACAAGCATTTTGTATGCCTGGACTCAGCGTGGATACTTCTAATCTTGCCTTACAGTCAGAAACTAGTTCAGCCTTTGTTTATTTGTTTGTTTTCAAGATTGAATGACAAATGAATCAATTGGGGTTTTTTCCCAAAAAGGAGTTTGGGGGGATAGTAAATATCATGACAACAAGAAAGAGGTGGAGAGAGTTGGCAGAGCGTATAGTCAGCAGGGGTTTAAGAAGAGGGGATTCAGCCAGGCACAGCAGCTCACGCCTGTAATCCCAGCGCTTTGGGAGGCCGAAGTGGGCAGATCACCTGAGGTCAGGAGTTCAAGATCAGCCTGCCCAATATGGTGAAACGCCATCTCTAATAAAAGTACAAAAACTACCTGGGTGCAGTGGCATATACCTATAATCCCAGCTACTCGGGAGGCTGAGGCAGGAGAATTGCTTGAACCCAGAGACGCAGGTTGCAGTGAGCCAAGATCATGCCATTGCACTCCACCCTGGGCAAAAAGAGCAAAACTCCATCTCAAAAACATAAATAAATAAATAAATAAATAAATAAATAAATAAATAAATAGAAGAGGGGATCCAGTCAACCAAGAGGTTCTCATAGGAGAAGTAGGCAGGACTGAATACAGAAAAACAAACTAATTCTTATACATGTTTTTCTGAAAATGATCCAAGTGTTAATTAGGTAAGTTTGGACACAGGAACTTTTTGAGCTTAATTTGAAACTCTTGCCATAGGAATGTTTTTTCTAAGAGATTGATTATTGTCTTTTAGTAGGTAAACATTCCAGGCCAAAACGAATGGTTCCATCAGATGGCTGCTGTGAAAGTGGATAATTTATTTTCCAATGGCCTGACCACTTACAATAAAGGCAGGCATCTCAGGCCATAGGATTCTTTCCTTTGGGGTCCCTTAGTTTGGGGCGGAGGTCCTCTTGGTCTTTTTAGCTGTTGTAACTGTAAAGACATGCACCTCTTTGCTTTTTGAAGAAGTTGCCCCTTGAGGAAGTTGCCTCAATGAGACTACTCTAACTCTAAGTTACCTTTGGTAAAGTTCACCCATTTCTGTAAAAAATCAGTTTCTGGGCAGGGTCCAGTGGCTCATGCCTGTAATCCCAACACTTTGGGAGGGCAAGGCGGGCGGGTCACAAGGTCAGGAGATCGAGACCATCCTGGCTAACACGGTGAAACCCAGTCTCTACTAAAAATACAAAAAATTAGCCAGGTGTGCTGGCGGGTGCCTGTAGTCCCAGCTACTCGGGAGGCTGAGGCAGGAGAATGGCCTGAACCCGGGAGGTGGAGCTTGCACTGAGCTGAGATCACGCGACTGTACTCCAGTCTAGGCGACAGAGCAAGACTCCGTCTCAAAAAAAAAAAAAAAAAAGAAAAAAGAAAAAGAAAAAGAAGAAAAAAAGAAAGAAAATCAGTTACTGGGTACATAGTTCTTATACATGAAATTAGCTGGAGTCTCAAATGGAGGAGTTCTGGCCTTCTTGGATCCAAATGAACCCATGAATCCCTCTTCTTTAGTAACCTTATCTACTTGCTGAACCCAGTACAGTTTCTGCATGACCCAGTTAGAAAACTGAGGCCTCCCTATAAGACCCGCTCCTGTTTGTGTTGCAACTTCTGAACCCAGGTCTGATTTTTTTTAAACGCTCAAATAAACTCAGATTTCAAAACACAACTTCATGGAGATTGAACCTGAGAGAGAACTCACCCATCACCCCAGTTGGCTGCAAGAGATCAGTGAGCACAACGGCCTGGTGGGTACTTCCACTTGGTCACTCACTACTTCTGACCTGAGGGTTGCAGGACGTCTACTTCAGACTCTACCTCCAATAACAAATAGTAAAAAAAAAAAAATACTGGGTAAGTGGCTCACACCTCTAACCCCAACACTTTGGCAGGCTGAAGTGAGATGATCACTTGAGTCCAAGAGTTGGAGAGCAGCCTGGGCAACTAGTGAGTCCTGTCACTACAAAAAAATTATAAAAACACCAACTAGCCAGGCGTGACAGCATAGGCCTGTGCCCCCAGCTATTCGTGAGGTTGAAGCAGGAGGATTGCTTGAGCCAAGGAGGTCCAGGCTACAGTGAGCCTTGATTGCTCCATGGCACTCTAACTTGGGCCACAGAGAGAAACTCTGACTCAAAAAAAGAAAAGAAAGACATTAAACAAATTAAATTCAGCAAAGTTTATATGAGCAAAGACCAATTCATAAATCTGGCAGCACTCAGAAACTTCACCCAGCAATGTAGGCAGGCCTTCTTTATTGATAGAAAGAGGACATTACTTACAAAACAGCTTGATTGGTTATAGCTCAGAATTGCCTTATATGGACAATGCTCTGATCAGTTGGTGATCTATGATTGGCTAAAGCTCAGCTGCTTTAGCCAATTGGCTGAGACTCAGCTACTTTTTATAAGAATATACTGTTAGTTAAGTTTCTACATATGGAAGCAGTTTGGGGTCAAATTTAATTTAATTTAGCAGAGGAAAAGACCTTTGCCACTCAAGAACAGGAATCGTGGATCCTATTTGAGTTCAGTCTTCCTTACCTGTCCTCTTTTTCATTGTTTTTTGGAATAAAAAATGTGGCAGGTGGTTCTTTTGAATGCCTTCAACACTATGTAATGAAAAAGGCATACATTTTCTTCAGCTAATCTTAATTTATTTTCAAATTGACCCCAGAGGTGAATTACAAACCAAAACGACCTACAACCTTAAGAAGACAGCAAAGCTACATGGGGAAAAAAAAGGTAAGTTCATATGCCTCATAGGCCAGGAAAAATATTGAGTCGAATTACACCCATGAATTATTTACACTATTTCTCTCTGCTAAATCTAAGCAAACATTCCACTTGCAACAAATCTACTCCAGGAGTTTTAACTGTTTATTGTAAAATCAAGTGCACAATAGCCCTTTCATGAAATATTTAGCTATATGTTTAGCACTAACAAATATCACACATATATTATGAATGCTTCCTTATTATAAAGCTGAACATTCAGTGCATGAAACTTTAAGCTCTGTATTCCAAATCGTTATGAACAAGATGTTTCCTCTCGGGCAATTTATTCTGGTGATGTGGAACCTTTGAATAAATAGTGACGCTAGTATTTTTAATAGCTGTTTCCCACCACATATTGCAAAGGAAACATTAACAAGGGCTGAATTCATAACTCATCATTGTACAGGTCCCAGATTTAACAACATTTATGGGGAAACTATAAATTATCTTATATGCAAATATTCTGCCACTTGGATAATTTCATTTGGCTACATGTTCTCCACCTTATCATTTTGAACAGAAGAGATATCCTGTTTATGAAACATCCTCAATAATGATAGAATAGTCTAACTCCAATAGAACCCCTTCAGAAGATGGGATGGCACATGCCTGCAATAATTTAACAACACTTTTTTTTTTCTTTTTGATAAAATGTGTTTCTGAGATAACAGTAACAATAATGCTACACAAAATATTTATTTTCCTCCCTTCTTCTCTTTCTGGCCCCTTTGATCTGCTTGGCTTTAAATCTAGCAATAACCCATTCTTGTTTCATATTATTCTCCAAATCACTACTAATATTGTCAAAAGCTATTCGCTCCTCTGGTTAAGAGAGCGACTATCTTTTTTTCTTTTTTGATCTCAATAAAGTCCTCCAGTCAGAGGAATCATTATATTTTACTGGTTTCCTCTAAATGATTGAAATATGTCATACTTTGTAAATCTTTATATGTTATGAAGTCCTGGACTGGGAACAACTTTTTTAAAAAATTAATGCCTGTGGTGCTTTCTCATCCTCACAAAATGTCTGTCGCTCTTCTATTTGTGAAGTATCACTTACAATCATAGCATGTCATATTTGGAAGACACAGTAGAGACCATCAGATCCAGTAAGTTTTAACCAGGGAAATCTTTTTAAAACATATGCTAAGCCCCTTGCTCATGGATTTAGGCTTAGCAGGTGTATGAGGGGGTGGGGAGGAATGAGTAATCTTTGTTTTTTCAGCTTCTGGATTTTTTAAAAATCTAGGACTAAGGAAGGCCTTTCTAAGTAAGTCGTAACACTTAAAAATATAAGAGAAATGCATCATTTGACTTCATAAAAATTAGAAATTAATACAAACATAATCAAAACCTCATAATCAAAGCCAAGAGAAAAATGACAAACTGGGGGAAGTATTTGCAAAAGCAATTTTCCTCAATAGATAAAGAGTTCTTATAAAGCAATAAGAAAACAAATTTCCACTCAATCTCATTCATAAGAACTGTACATTAAAACAATAAAATAACATTGTTATGCATCTTATTGCCAAAGATTAAAACATTTGGTAGTTTGAGTTTACACAGGTGGAAGGTACAATGGTGCTGCCACTTTGGAAGCTGGTTCACGACACAGAAGGGAGAGAATTTCTACATAAAAGGTAATGCCAGATTAAAACATCCCACTGCCCATATATATAAAATAACTCTCAAACCAAAGTTGCAAAACATGTATCAGCAGCAAACAGTCGAAGAAAGGAGTAACAACTGGGTACCACATCTTCAAATGTTGAGGTCAATGAACTAAATAAATGATATCAATGCTGTTCTTCATTGCTCATCACCAACCTTTCACTGCCCAAAAATGGAACTAGGGAAAACATAAGACAAAATTTTTGAAAATCCCATGAGTGTTCATCAATTTAAATAGAGGCATATTGCGGGGGATGAGCAAGCAACCTGGGAAAACTGTAGGAACACACGCATAATAAAGGCTCCTGCACTCCCTGGTAGAATTTCAAAAATGGAAGAAGATAGCCATCCTCTATGGCAAGTAGAGTGAACTGGGCATTTAAATTTAATAGAAGACAGACTTTTAAATCTCATAAAAAACACAATGAAAGGAAGAAGAGAACTTAATAATGACATGAATTAATTTAAATAGGAGCTGGGGAAGAAATAGATAATAAAACATAGAAATATAAAGTAAAGGGAACTAACCATTGAGGAAATAAATTGAGAATCAAAAAATAGCATTATAGATTTAATAGCAATGTTAAAAACAGCAAGAGAAAAATATATGTGCCTGAAAATTAAATTGTTGGTAGGAAAACCTGCAGATAAACTACAAAGGAAACAGAGATTAATGTATTAGACAGAAGAAAATAGATGTAAAATGCAACAAGATTCTATATAAAGTAATTAATGTTGAACTAGAAAAATATGTTAACAAAAAGGAAAAGTACTATAAAATGTAATATAAAAATTTCTTTGGAATGAAGGAAGAAGTAAGCATGCAGGTCAGAAATGTATACCATATTCCCAGAAAAGTTGATACAGAAGAAAAATTACATCAAGATGTATTCAAATTAAATTTTTGAGTTTTAACATGAAAAAACAAATGTCTAGGCATCCACACAGCAAAGCAAGACATTTTCAAGCTGTAGGGTAAAACAAGAGTAAGACAATTTCCACTACAACTCTCAATTCTAAAAAATAGTAATGTCTAGAACATTCTGAGGGAAAATGAGACATAAAACAATTACATTTGGTAAATTTTTCCCTTTTCTATAAAACAGCTGAATCGTGTTCTCATTCAAGCACCTCGAAAAAAATAGTAATATGACTCTTTGTTGAAAAACAACAATAATATCAATTAAATCTAGGTAACTGAGAAATAAATCAAAATTTAAAAACTGAAGATAGAAGAGCCATGTTTTTTTAAAAAAATGTGATGAGTCCTAAATCTGTTAAATATAGAAATATGGCTTAAAAACTAAGGGAATAATCATTGCAGAATAGATTGTAAAGTGATAGGCCTTAACAACATTTTCTAAAATTTTTTAACAAAACTTTGTTGGGGACAGGAGAAGACAAAATAGAACATCATGGAAGAGTGGATTTAATCTTCAGTATTTTTGGAATCTTCCTTTTTAATTTAGGAAGGAACTTTTAGAAACTAATGTCTCTTGTGGCAATGAAACACTTAGCTAAAGTGTGAGAGATTCCTTCAGTTTCACCTGAGTTTCTTTTATCCTGCTGGATCCAAATAAAAGTTAAGTGTAATATACTTTTAAAATTATCATATATACCATAATTCTTTTTAAAATAAAATTAATTTATCTATCTGGCTTTCCTTTACAAGAGTATTAATAGATATCTGTTATGATAGTCATATAATATAAAAAATGGTGATTTCTATTTAGTTGCTCATTCAAATAAATTTTGCGCTCTTTTTTATTGTTCTTTATTTCTTTGATTCATATAAACATGTATGATCTTTTCAAAAAGAGATTCCTATGCTAAAAAATTCTGGTGTGCATTATTCTAAACTCATTTTAAAATTAATTTAGAACAGTAATTTCATTTCTAGAAATTGATTCTACATATCTATTTGCCTATACAGGCCTGTAATATAATACATAAAAGTATTTTCATTGTGGCAAAATTAAATGTTTGTCAACAGAAAATTGATTAAGTAAATCATGGCATATCCATGCAAAGAAATACTATGCAACTTTTAAAAATAATAAAGTAGATTTCAATCTCCAAAATATGCATCATTTTATAAAACTCAGCTGAACTGTGGTTACAGTATATTTCCATTTGAGTTGAAAAGAAAAAGAAAGTTTATACACACACATATACTTATAACTACCTGATTGCAGACGCATAGAAAAAAATGTGTGTCAACATGCGCAAAAGTTATCAATAGCAATTTCATCTAAGGAGAAGGACCAGGAGGCTGTAATGGAAAATTATTTTGATTGTATTTTCGTTTAAAAATAATAAAGTAGATTTAAATCTCCAGGATAAGTATCATTTTATATAATTCAGCTGAACAGTAGTTACAGTTTATGCCCATTTGAATTAAAAAGGAAAGGAAAGTTATATATACACACACATATAATTATAACACCTGGTTGTAAATGCATAGAAAATGTGTGTCGACATGCACAAAATTTGTCAATAGCAAGTGCATATAAGGAAAAGGACTAGGAGGCTGGAATGGAGAATTATTTTTTATTGTATTTTCATATACATTTTTTATCACATTCACTTACTGCTTTTTCTCTTTAGGGAAAAACAATTTAAAAAAGAAAACTTTACTGGTTATTTCGTTGTTCAACACCTTTATTTTATGGACAAGAAAGCAGACTAGAAATCAATTAAGTGACTTGACCAAGCTCGTATAGTTAACGTGAGATTATAATTCATATTTTCTGGAGTCAGTTTTAATACATGCTATATATTGCCTCATGCTTATAATGTTGTTCCCAAACAACAAATATCATCATCATACACAATCTACAGTCTCCCAATGCTATGCTTAGAGTTTTAATAATTCCAAAAGGGGCAGGTTACAACTCCAGTAAGCAAGGCTTCTGGGGAAACCTGTGGTATGTTAGATGAAACCAAATTGCTAGCAGTGGAAATGAGTGTGCTTACATTCTCCATAGGTTTTCACCCCGAACCTAACATGCTTCTGGGTTTTGTTAAATGCACTGATGGTTTTCACCTAGTTTAATTTCAGTGGGCTCTTTGGATCAATTTATCACAGTCCTAAAAAAAAAAAATAAAAAAAAAATAGAAAAAAAAGAGAGCTCAGATAAAAAGAGAAATCACTTCACAATGTAGTTTTGGAATGTTTCCCTTTGAAGTCTACATTCATATTTCAACAAATTGTGAGACATCCCTAAATTCTAACATGGAACATGTTCAAGTGTCATGTTCTGATAAGCATTTTAACATAAGGACTTCACACTTACACCACAGATAAAACAATATGATTTTTTAAATTATTAACTGCTCAGCCTCCTGTGATTTTTCTGCAAAATCTTTGGCTGAAAATGGACAACGTAATGCCACTTAAAAAAAAAAAAAAATGAAGAAGAAGAAGGAAAAAAAAAACCAGGATGATTTTGTTTGAATTTTGACTCTTCCTTTTCCTAATTAAGCAGTCTTGGGCATGTTAGTTTCTAGCCATCAGATTTTCATTTTTAAAATGAGAATAATATTTTCAGTTTCTCAGGATTGAGGAGAGAACTGAATGAGATGATATGTGTCAAGTGCCAAAAACAGGCTGTGTCAAAAGTAGATACAAAATAAATGTTAATTTCCTTCTCCCTCCTTCTCTAGATGAAAAACAAGTTTAAAAGAATGTAGATATGTATGCTTAAAGAAAAATTATGCATATTGAATCAGATTTGAAAGAAATCAGCCTAAAATGGAAATGAACTCAAATTATGAATGTGGTCATTTAGTGAATTGAAATTAAATACACTTCATCTCAATGAAGTCAGAGCTGTCAACAGAAAGAAGGGAAAATGCATGACTGCATTCTCATGTATTTCTTGTTCTTATATTTGCTTCTTTGCTTATAATTATCAAATACTAATGAGGGAAAGTGATTTGGAGTTGTATAATTAAAATGAAGAAAAGGTAATTTTAGGCAAAGTATGTGGAAAGTCTTTTGATAATGAGATTGAGACACAAGTATTTTCTAGAGAAGATAATTGAGTCCCTATAATTTGAGACACTAAAACTAAAATATCTCTATCACATGTATGCTGTACATATTAAAGCTAATATTCTAGTGTTATTTTCTAATATGAAGCAGCTAATATTCAATAACATACCAATATGTTTACATTCTATTTTTAAAAAATTTGTTCTTCCTTATCTTCTGACTGTCATTTACATTCCATTTTTGTGTACAATACACATATATTGATCACCATATAAAGGCATACATTATATATAGACATGTGTATGCATATTTAGGTGTATTAAGTCCTTAATATGTGATATCCTTTGCTCGGTAAGCCAAAGTGTGTGTGTGTATGTTTATGTAAAACACACACAAAACAGGCTTATTATAATGATATTATTCTACCTCTATTTGTGTACACAAAGCACTGTACTAAAGGACTAATCAAAGTTTTATTTGGATAGAGTTGATAATCTAATGAGAAAGAAACACATACTTAAAAACAAAAATATTGGCAAATATAAAGGGAGAAGAAAGAAAAGCAGTAAGTATGACTTGATAATCAAATTCTCTGTCTTTAATATATCAAATCAGTGATGTGAATATGATGTGTGATATCCAATGGTGATAATGGTACTATGATGCAGAATGTGATACAGAAGAGTTGCCTTTACATCTGACCACAGTTGAGTGGTCAGAATTAGACTCCTCTTCTGGGGTTGAAGCAGCGGACCTGAAGAACGGAAGATGTCAAGATGTTAACATAGGCAATAATTCTGTCAGCAAAATTTTATTAGGCACCAAGTCAGTGGAATTCATTGCCAACATTTGTTATAGGAGATAAAACATAAAAAAGCAGCACAGCACATACCATCAATACTTGATGTCAACAGTAGTTGTTCATAAAGGACTATGGTAAAGTTGTAGAGAGTAAAAAGTGTCATGAGAAATGTCAACAAAGAACTTTCAGAATTCAGAAAAGGAGGAAATACTTAAGAAATTTGATCCAGGAAGGAATTGCAAAAGAAAATACTATTTCCTCTTGTTCACAAAAATAGGAAGGATTTTTCTACATCGAGAGGAGAAAACACAGTAGAAAAGGTAAGATAGGAAGGAAAGCAAAGGGAAATCATGGTAGGTAAAATGAGAGATGAAAGCAAAAGAGAAAAGCCTAAAATTGCTTTACTACCAACATTAAAAATTCTTAATTACTCTGCTACCAAAGTGGAGCCACTGAAGATTTGAAGGGGATTTTTAAATCGTAATTGCAAAAATTTTAGGAAGATTTTTCTGGTAATGAGTTGAAGGTTTGATTGGAGGAATGGACTCTAGAAGTAGAAAGATTAGATAAAATACTTGTGATTATTCAGAAGACAACTATGAGAGATGTTACAGTGATAGAACTTGGGAGGGAATAAAAACAACTTGGATGTGGAAGCAAAAGGAAAAAAAAGAGAAATCAAAGATGACACAAGGACTTTCACTTCTAGCCATGAGAGTGTTATAGGGGCCAGATTTATCTTCCTGCCGTAAACAACCAGAAAACTGAACAAAATATATAAAACAACAGCTTTCTGACATCAGACAATTGGCAGCACAGGACCATAATCTCTGCAGGAAAAAAAAAAGAAAATAAAAGAAAAAATAAGGTGAGTCTTTCAGCTACACTGGCACTCTGCCTGGAAGTAATTTGTAAACCTCTAGCCCAGGGAGGGGAAATTCAAGCAGAGCTTCATATTGCTGAATTGAAGAGACAGATATCACAGTTCAGAGTGGCAGATGTAGCTAAAAATTGCAAGACAGAATATCAGAGAAGAGAAAGCTACACAGAGAAAGAGCTCCAGAAATTTGAGTAGGGGTCTTCTGGAGCCTCTGATGAATACTAATCTGTGTATGTAAAGGGTAAAACTCCACACACGAGAACAACTTCTGGGCAAAAGACAATTACTATGAAGTTATACAAGATTTTTGAAAATTCCCAGAGCTCACATAAGGGCCAGGGATAATTTTAATTTCCACTAGTTAGAATGGAGACAGATTTTTGAATATGTAATTCAAAAAAGATCCAAGAAAGGCTATGTCTTAGAAATTAGCCTAAATTACTCCTAGAGTACAGGCTAATCTTGATCTGTCATGAAAAAAAAATCTTAACATCTTGAAATAATCCAACTGATCTATAAGAAGCTTAGCTACCTGTCAGAACAAAGTCTAATATTCTTTAAAGGAAAACAACAAAATCCAGTACCCAAAATATAAATTTACAAAGTCCTTCATCAAATTAAATATTACAATATGTGAAGAATCAGAAGATGTGGCCCATACCAGAAGAAAAGCGAGCCAATAGAAACAGAATCAGAAATGAAAGAGATGATGAATTAACAGACAGGGACATTAAAACAGCTGTTATAAATATGCATGATATGCAGAAGAATTTAAAGAAAAGCACATACATAAGAAACAAAACAGAAGATACAAAAAAACTATAACTTCTAGAGATTAAACGGCACAAAATCTGAAATGAAAATTTTATGGATGAATTTGACAAAATATTATTTGCTGCAGAACCAAAATAAATAAATGACCTTGATGACATAACAAGATAAAAAAATGACAGATGAAATATCAATGGAGAAAAGAAGAAAGATGAAAAGACCTTCACTGATTGAGAGAAAATATCAAACTGTCAGATATATGTGCCACTGAAATCCCAGGACACAAGTAAAATGAGAGACCAAAAAATAAAAAATATATATATTATTTTAATGACCAAAATACTTCCAAATTTGGTGAAAACTGTAATCCACAACTCCAAGAAGTTCAAAAAACCCCAAGCAAAATGGGGGTGGGTAGGCAAAACATATCACAATCAAATTGCTGGAAAACAATGCAAAGAGAAGTATCATAAAGACAATGAGAGGAAAAAAAGGTCACATTATTGGACCGGATGTGGTGGCTCAGGCCTGTAATCCCAGCACTTTGGGAGGCCAAGGCATGCAGATCACTTCAGGCCAGGAATTTCAGACCAGCATGACCAACGTAGTGAAAAGCCATCTCTACTAAAAATACAATTATTAGCCAAGCATGGTGGTGCACGCCTGTAATCCCAGCAACTCAGGAGGCTGAGAAATGAGGATCACTTGAATCTGGAGGTGGAGGTTGCAGTGAGCTGAGATCACACCACTGCACATCAGCCTGGGTGACATAGTGAGACACTGTCAAAAAAAAGGAAGGAAGGGAGGAAGGAAGGAAGGAAGGAAGGAAGGAAGGAAGGAAGGAAGGAAGGAAGGAAGGAAGGAAGGAAGAAGGGAGGGAGGGAGGGAAGGAAGGAAGGAAGGAAGAAGGGAGGGAGGGAGGGAAGGAAGGAAGGAAGGAAGGAAGGAAGGAAGGAAGGAAGGAAGGAAGGAAAGAAGGAAGGAAGGAGAGAGAGAAAGGAAGGAACAAAAACTTCACGTTATTAAAAAGTGAACAAAAGATAAAACTATCAGCAGATTTCTAATAAGAAACTATTTTAGAAACTGACAAAAACAACTATCCACTTAGAATGTTACACACAGTACAATATGTTTCAAAAATAATGGTGAAATAAAGACCTTAAGAAAAATAAAAACAGAATATTTTACCAGCTGACTTTCAATACAAAAAAAATTAAAGGAGATTCTCCAGGCAGATGATACCAGACGGAAACTGACTTTACTGAAACGAATGGAGAGCAGTTAAAATGATAAATTTGTGGAGAAATAAAAATGACTAACTTTTTTCCTGTTTTTAAATTTTTTCTTTAAAAAATAATTGACCGTTTAAGGCAGAAACAACTCACTATGGGGTTTATAAAAAATGAAGATGTAAAATGTATAAAAATAGAACAAAGGATGGGATTGAGAGATCAAAGTATCCTGGACTGTTACATTTTATGTGAAATAGTATACTATGATTTGGGGATAGACAGCGATGGGTGAAAGATGTGTTTTGTAAACCCTAAAACAACTGCTACGTGTAGCTAATAAGCTAGTAGTAGAAATAAAATGTAACATTAAAAAATAAGTAAAATAAGACAGGTAAAGAGGGGGAAAAGGGAGTCTTTTAAAAAACAGATGGAGCAAGGATAATAGATTTTAATCTAACCATAACAATCATATTAAAAAATAAATGGTCTAACCTCTCCAGTTAAAAATCATAAATCACTTAAATGAGTAAAAAATCAAGACCTTATTATACATTGTCTACAAGAAACTCACTTTAAGTATAAAGATCCAGATAATTAAAAGTAACAAGACAGAAAAAAATACACCACGCAAATATGAATCTTAAGAAAGATGGAAGAGCCATATTAATAATCAGGCAAAGTAGGCTTCAGAACAGTAACATTACCATAGATTTACAAAAGGGGCCAGGCACGGTGGCTCACACCTGTAATCCCAGCACTTTGAGAGGCCGAGGCGGGCGGATCACGAGGTCAGGAGATCAAGACCATCCTGGCTAACACGGCGAAACCCCGTTTCTACTAAAAATATTTTTAAAAATTGGCCAGGCATGGTGGCGGGCGCCTGTAGTCCCAGCCACTCGTGAGGCTGAGGCAGGAGAATGGCGTGAATCGGCGCAGCGGAGCTTGCAGTGAGCTGAGATGGCGCCACTGTGCTTCAGCCTGGGCTACAGAGCGAGACTCTGTGTCAAAAAAAAAAAAAAGAACATTAAATAATAATAAAAGGACAAGTAACAAAAAAGACTTAGTCTACTTTTTATGCCCCTAATAACAAAGCTTCATAATACATGGAGCAAAAACTGAAAGAACTGAATTGAGAAATAAACAGATGTACAATTACAGTTGGAGGCTTCAATACACCTCTCTCACTAACTGATAGAACAACTCGACAGAAAATCAGTAAAGACATAAAGGACTTGAGCAAGAATATCAACCAGGTGTATTTATTTGAACTTAATAGAGCATTCCATCCAACAGTAACAGAATACACATTCTTTTCAAGTGCACATGGAGCATTCACAAAGATAGATCACAGAAAGTGTCAAGGAAACAAAAGGATTGAAATCATACGAAGTATGTTCTTTACATGATGTACCTTAGTTAGAAATCAGGAACAGAATGATATCTGAAGATATCTTTGGAAATTTGACAATTAAACAACATGCATTTACATTCACTATAGTTCAAAGAAAATCTCAAAAAGGACATAAGACACTACTTTGAATGGAAAGAAAATGAAAATACGTGTCAAAATTTATGGAAGGCAGCTAATGCAGTGCCTGGATAACTTATAAACTTGGGATAACTTATATGCTTATATTAAGCATTTAAGAAGAAAAGTCTTGAACTAATTATCTAAGTTTCCACCTGAAGAAAATAAAAAAGAACAAGTTAAAATAAGCAACAGGATAATAATAAAGCTAAGAGTAGAAATTAATAAAATAGAAAGCGGACAATCAAAAGAAAAAAGTCAATGAAGCTGAAGCTTGTAACGAAAAACAGTTGTAAAACCTACTAACCAGAAAGATTTGTAAAATCTACTGACAGATGATCAAGACAAAAAGAGAGAAGAGACAAATTACCAGTATCAGAAATGAAAAAGGGAGCATTGCTACAGAGGTCATAAACAAAAAAGAAAAATAAAGGAATACATTAGCAACTTATTGTCAATAAACTTTAAAAATAGAGACACAAATTACTAAAGCTCTCTCAAGAAAAAATAGAATACCAAAAACATTTCTATGTCAATTAAGAAATTGAATTCAAAGTTTAAAATCTTAAAAAAAAACTTCATCCCAAATGAAATTACAGTGAATCATTTAAAGCATTTAATGAGAAAAAAAGTGCCAATCTCACACAAACTCTTCTAAAACACAGAAGAGGAGGGAATACTTCCTCGCTCAATTTATGAGACCAGCATTACCCTGATGACAAACCAAGATATAAATATTTCAAGAAAGAAAACTCAAGGAAAAAAAATTATCATGAACATATGCACAAGCATCTTGTACACAACATTAGCAAAAAGAATCAGCAATACATAAAAAAGATAATACTTCACAACCAGTTATAGTTCATCTCAAGAAAGCAAGGTAGTTTAACATAAAAGCAATCAGTGTGATGTACCTTATTAATAAGCCAAAAGTGAAACTGATGATAATCTCCAAAAATGCAACAAAGCATTTAACAAAACTCCACCAAAATTCATGATAAAAGCTCTCAAAAACTATGAATAGAACTTCCACAGTCTGACAAAGGACATACACAAAAAACCTATCATCGTATAAATAACATAATATAAATAACAGTACAAGTAACATAATATAAATAACAGTAAAAGACTAGATAATTTCTTCCTAAGATTGGGAACAAGACAAGGATGTCCACTCTCCCCACTTTTATTCACTGTAGTACTAGAGGTCTTAGCCAATTTAATAAGTTAAAAAAAAGAAAGAAAGAAAAGAAAAGAAAATCATCCAGATAGGAAAGAATACGTGAAACTTCATTATTTACATTTCCTGGATATGTAAAAAAATTCTAAAGAATCTGTGGAAGAGCTATTAGAAATAAGTGACTTTAGCAAGACAGTATACAAAGGAAATATGCAAAAATTAATTGCACTTTGATGTATTCTCAGAAAACATTTAGAAACTGAAAATTTTTTCTAAGAAAAAATCATTTTAATGGCATCAAGAAATACTTCAGAATAAGCTCAATAAACTGTACAAGATCTGTATACTAAAAATCACAAAACACTACAGAGATAAACAGGACAAATAAAAGGAGATATATAATATTCATAGACTGAAAGACTTAGTTTTATTACAATGGAAATTCTTTCCAAATCAATCTATAAATTCAATGCAATTTCACACAAAGTATCAATGCTTTTATGTAGAAATTGATAAGCTGATTCTAAAAGTTATAGAGAAAATCAAATTTGTAGGTAATTATGTAAAGAATTTTGGATTTATCCCAGGTTTGCAAGGCTAGTTTAACATTTGAAAGTCAATTAATGTCATCCATCATATAAACAGGCTAAAAAAGAAACATTACAGTATCATTATCAATAGATGCAGAAATATCATTTGACAAAATCCAATGCTCATTCATGATTTAAAAAAAAAAAAAAACTCTCAGTAAACTAGGAATATAGGAATAGAAACTTCCTCAACTTGATAAAGAAGATCTTGAAAAAGGCAGGCACAGCAGTTTATACCTGTAATCCCAGCACTTTGAGAAGCCAAGGTCAGTGGATCGTTTGAGCTCAAGAGTTCAAGACTGGAAGTTATAGCTAATACAATAAGACAAGGAAAGGAAATAAAAGGTGCAATGATTGGGAAGCAAAAATAAAACTTTATTTGCTTGCAGATGACATGATTGTCTATGTAGAAAATCCTAAAGAACTGACCAAAAAAAAAGTACCTACTGGAACTAATCAGTGTTTTAGCAAGGTTCCACGAAATAGGTTAATATACAAGTCAATCATTTTCCTGTATACCAGCAATGAACAAGTAGAATTTTAAATGAAGAACATAATAAAATTTACATTAGCACTCTTAAAAAATAAAATATTAGACATGACTCTAACAAATTATGTGCAAGATCTATATGAGGAGTATTACAAAACTTTGATAAAAGAAACCAAAGAACTAAAGAAATGGGGAGATATTCCACAAGAAGATTCAGTATTATCAAGATGTCAGTTCTTCCAGACTTAATCTATAGATTCAATGCAATCTCAACCAACATTCCAGAAAGTTAGCTTATAAATATTGACAGACTGATTCTAAAGTTTATATGGAGGGGCAAATTACTCTGAATGGCCAACACAATATTGAAGGAGGGAGGAAAGAGGGAAGTAAGGGTTGGAAAACTACCTGTTGGATACTCTGTTCAGTAACTGGGTGGTGGGAGCAACTGTATCCCAAACCTCAGCATTATACAATATACCCATGTAACGTAAGTGCACATGTATCCCCTGAATCTAAAATAAAAGTGGAATTTTTTTTTTAAAAAAGAAAAAAACAGACTAAATGCTCATCAACTGAATAACAGTTAAGTAGATGTTTGTACATTCATAAATAAAAAACAAAAAGTCACACACACACACACATACACACAAGTGTATCACTCTGTGAGGATGCTGATAATGGGGAAGGCTATGCATGTGTGAGGCAGGGAGTATATGGGAAATCTCTGTACTTTCCTCTCAATTTTGCTGCTGTGAACCTAAGACTACTCTGAAAAATAAAGTCTAATTTGTAAGAAAATGTTTAATCAATACATTTAAACAGGAAATCATACTAGTGGTAAAAATAAAATTTCTCAGAGAACTATGGCTAATGAACAGTTATCTATTTTAGTGATTTGACTATTATGAATTTATAATTTCTTACTATCAACAAATAGGTCATTTGAAAACAAAACACATTGCAATTCCACTAGGAATCCATTAGAATGGCTAAAATTAAAACACTATTAATATCAAGTGTTGACAGGGATGTGGAGCAACTCACACAGTGTAATTAGGAGAGCGAAAGGGAGCAAACAGTTTGGAAAGCAGTTGGCAGATTTTTTGGCAGTTAAAGATATATCTGCCATATGATCCAACCATTCCACTTCTAGCTATTGACCCAAAAGAAATGAAAGCATTTGTCTACACAAATTTGCATACCAAAATGTGGCTAATAGCTTTATTCATAATAGCTAAGAGCTTGAAACAACCTAAATACCCATTAGCAGGTAAACAGAGAAACAAATTGTGGAATATACATTTGATGGAACACAACTCAGCAATTAAAAGGAACAAATTTCTAATCCCTGCTATAATAGGAAGGAATTTCAAAATACATTTTCCTCCCTGAACAGAAGAAGCCAGACACAAAATAGTATATATGAATCTATTTATTTTCAAAACTATGGAAAGAATAAATGTAATTTCTAATGACCAAAAACAGGTCAGTGGTTGCCCAAAGCCTGGAGTGGGAGGGACTGATGGTGAAGGGACACAGGGCAACTTCTGGGGTGAACGAAACATATGTATTTTTAGGTTTGGGGTATTTTGTTTTGTTTTGTTTTGTTTTCTTGGTTTTGTTTTGAGACAGGCTCTCACTGTTGCTCAGGCTGGAGTGCAGTGGCGCAATCTCAGCTCACTGCAATCTCCGCCTTCTGGATTCAAGCGATTCTCCTGTCTCAGCCACGTGAGTAGCTGGGACTACAGGCATGCGCCACCACGCCCAGCTAGTTTTTGTAATTTTAGTGGAGACAGAGTTTCTCCATGTAGGCTAGGTTGGTCTCAAACTCCTGATCTCAGGTGATCCACTAGCCTTGGCCTCCCAAAGTTCTGGGACTACAAGCGTGAGCCACCCCACCAGGCCGAAACACATGTATCTTGATTGCAGTAGTAGGCACACATGGGTTATTCATTTGCTAAGACTCTTGATTTCATTGTATGTAAATTACACCTTCATCTAGGCCAAATGACCGTTAATAAGAAGATAAATAAGACAGTGATGGGAGATAATGCGTTACATACTGAGAACAAATGCTGCTACATCATACAGGTGAAGATTCTGACAGAGCAATAATTAAAGAACTGGAGCTCTGGAGAAAGATCAAGACCAGAGAGTCATTTGTAGAAAAATCAGAGTTGACGACTTCAGATTATAAGAATCATCCAATGAAGAGAAGAACATGAGAGCAGTCAGTCAAAGCTCAAACCTTAGGGGAAACAAAATCTATAAACTAAGAAGACAAGTCAGGGAAGGAATAGCCAGAAAAGTAAAAGTAAAGAAGAAAGGTAAAATGACCTGGAAATAAAAGGAGAATTTCAAGGAGCTACAGGAGGAAAAACAATGTAGACAGAACCTGGAGAAGAACATAAAAGGAAAATTACATGTACTATCTATACATTTATATTTGACTTTGAAGAAGCAGTTTCAGTGGTTAATGTGTTAATGTGGGTAAAAAATACACTGTAGCAAGCTAAATAGTAAGCGGAATGGAAGGAGGGGAAATAAGCAGGGACTGCTCTTTCTAGACAGCCATTCATAAAGCCAAGAGTAGAACAGCCTATGGCTTGAGGAATACAAGGATGAAGAAAAGATGTGTTACAATGTGGTGAATTTTAACTTGGACTAAGAGGAAGCTTCTACGGTGAAAAGAATTGTTTAAATTTCAAGGAAAGCAATGATTGATGAAATAAGATCTGAGAAAAATTGTTGATTAGAGATAAGCTCTGTGAATTAATGAACACATTTCTAAAAAATGCAAGATCTTTGCCAGGTTTTTATGAACACTTTGGAGAACTGGACCACATGTGTAAATGTTAGATAATTGTAATCAATGATGGAACTAATGAAGCTCATCAGAAAAGATGGCTGCCAAGTCAGGCATTGACTCTGCCTATCATCATGGAGTGACAGTAATCAGCCACCTAAGAACACTTAAAAATGAAGGTACACACTATTGTGACACTGAATAGTGAGATCAGATAGTCATGTAACAGATAAAAAAAGAATTCAAGTTCTCACCTAATTTTTTAACACATTGAAACCTACTACGTGACAGGCATTGCACTAAGCGATAGGCACATAGACCAGAGAACAAGTGGAGACTGGGGTCTGGGTACTCATTCTCCAGATTTCCTTCTTTCTATAACACAGTTCCATCCCATGAACAACTACCACAAGGCAGCTCTCTCCTCAGCTAATATAAGACATAGCAACTACCCTGTTAAGAGGGAAATCCAAGCACACAAACAATTTTAATTTAACCATCACTGAAGGCAAACTCTAGTATAGAGTTGGAACAGAAGTATGGAGACAGAAAATGATGAAGACAGGGAAGAATTCATGGAAGTCCTGAAGGGTGCATCTTGAAGGATGAGAAATATCTAATTTGAATCCCTATTCTGAGTAATACTAGAAACTTAAATCTGGTCATTTTAGCCAATTTAGGGTTTTCTTAGTCACATTAAGGTTTGTCCTCTGCTTTTCCTCCCCAGAATGAAGTTTGAGTTCTAGGGGAGACATTGAGCCAGGATTTCAGGTGGGAATGTCTGGGCTTCAGATGTTGGAATTTCTGCACTCTGTCAATGCATGCACTAACTTTTTGTCCCAAGACCTAGTTTTTGCTCAGCTAATTTTCTTGCCCTTCTCAGGCATACTGGAAAAGTGCACCTGTTCTTCCACACAACTCTGAGGGCAAACAGAAAACCCAGAAGGGAGTTGTGGGGAGAGTCAAGCTAGCTCTGCCTGGTCACGTCATGACGTCATTTTTCCTTTCTGCCTCAACAGAACTAGCTTGGAAGCAAGAGGTGAAGCTGAGGAGTGGGAAGTAGAAACTTGAGGTTTGTCACCACTTCTGAGGGGCTGGGTTTCACCAGTGGGAGGTGCTAGACGAAAGGATACGTGGAAACTTCAGGCACCCCAGATTTCCTTCTTTCTAGAATACAGATTTGCTCCCTTGGTCTACCAAAAGCCACAGCTGCTACAATGCAGCTCTCTATTCAGCTACAGCCATGTTCTCCAGGAACTGATGGCAGTTCCCTCCCGTGACACCTTCAGGACTTTGCTGCCCCTCCCCCATCATTCTCAATTAGATTTCACTTTGTAAGTTTTCTTTTAATAAACTCAGTTCAGTTTCTCTAACTGAAATGTGCCACCTGATCTCCACCAAGGCTCTAACTGATACACAGCAGAATTTCATAACCATCATTATACATTTATAAAATACATGGACAAACGCTTCTTTAATGGAAAATTTGTATCATTTTCCCCTTGATCTTATATTTCCATTCCATTTTTCTCATGAATTTTTTTCCTAACAAATATATGCTTGATAGTCTTTTACTCAACAGTTCAGTAAACAATTTTCTATGCCATAAAATATGTATATAAATGGGAACGTTTACCTTGTTTTTACTTCATATGACTTCATGAAATAAAAATGAACGATATGCCAAATACTATCAAAATTTTTTCTGAATTGTCATTACAGCTACGAATCCACAATTTATCAAGCATAAATATAAATTTTGATTTAAACATGATTAAATGTAATAAATTTTTATTGGAAATGCATCTTTTAATGAAAAAAATGATGATTTTTCTCCCAATTAGTTTCTGTTTCCATGGATAAATATAACTTAGAGCTAGAGTGATGCAGGGTTCAGAGTAAATCAATAGCAAGTCTTAAAAAGGGTTGGGCCACAGGAAGTTCAGAGCTTACAAAAGGTACATTAATTAGTGTTATTAAATGAATTTTTAAGGAGTAGAACCAACAAGACATTTCTGTTATAAGTATATGGCAAAATTTAAATAAATAAGTGAGCAGAAAAGAGGCTAGTAGAGACCAGGATATTTGTGCTTACAGTTAAAATAAAATAGAGGCTTAAAGTATACAATAATCTGGCAGAAGCTAATGAAAATGTTTTTCCTGTGGCCCTGAATAAATGTTCAAAAAAATATAAATACAAACTTAACACTAATATGTGATCCTTTTTCTAGAAAACACAGTATTGCTATTTGGGAAGTAAATATATAGTTTTCACTTTCTCCTCTTTGAAATTGTGCAATAAAGGCAGCTAAGGCACAGACTGAGGTCTTGATTTTAGTAGGCTTCAAAGATTCTCAAGTCCCTTTTTTGGTTGTGCTGAAGATTCTGTATATGTTGCAGGGAACACTTCCCAGTGAGATCCAGAGAGAAAGTTTTGGTTTTGGTTTTGTTTCTTAGAGGTGGAAGAAGGAAGGCTTGAGAAAGGGCAGATATGGAAGAACTAGACCCATTCTTAGACCAGGCAGCCTCAGGAAAGAGTGTGAATGGGAACTTGAGTATCTGGAAAGCCTTTTAACACCCTGTGTGCCCCCGTTCCAGTACCCTATACCCCATGGGGAAACTTTTGCTGGCCCCCAGGGGATGATCTCCAGGTGTGACAAAATTAAGTACAGCATCACCTGGAAAAAGGAAGGAAAGGTCACTGCTTAGACAAATCATTCAGATTTACACTGTTCTACTTTCCTTAGACGTGTTTTCTTTTTCCAAGCTGCTAATACCGAACAGCCAAAGAACTATGAGCCCAGTTAAGAATGTGAAACTGGATCTTTTGTATATTCTAAGGCCAAGTCTACACAATAGCAAAGTGTCGGATGTTTTGTCTCTACATTGCCAAACATCTGGATTGAATGAAAATTCGACTAAATGGGCTTGATGTTCCTCTTGTTTTCCTTCTTAAGGGTGTCATTTACTCCTTCTGGCCGTGAAACACCCTTTGATATCAGTAGCAGATCTGAGCACGATGTCAACTGCCTACCCAGAGAGGAAAAGAAAGGAAGTCTTACTCAATCTTTCCATGAATTTTCTTCTTTTTTCTTTTTCATTATTTTTCTTAAGCTCTTTCAGGGACTTCAAAGTTCAGGCCATGTCACTCTACCTAATCCATCAGAAAAGGGCCAATCAGGTGTTCCTGTTGTCTGCCAACACAATATTGCCTTTCAGCCTCCATTTAAGGGCTAGTCCTCTCCCCTGCTCACTCTCCCTCACGAAGGTGGGTGAGCCCCTGCTCCTTGGTAATTTCCTCACCCTTCCGGGCTCACACTAAGATAAAGGGAGGCAGCCCCAGCCATCTCAAAGCTACACATTAAACAAAGCAACATAATGAGCTGCATTTTGTTGAGGGCTCTCCAGGTCCCCCAAATCTTTCTCAAATGTGATTGTTTATAAAATGTTTGATAAAAATAAATGATGCTTTCAATTTAAACAAAATTTCACACTGTTACTGGTTTTAATAACAGTTTTGACAGATGAGATTTTCATCATCTGTTTTTTCTTTGTGAAGCCTTCTTCAATAAACTAAAAATGCTTTAAACTAACAGATGTGACTATAAAGTAAGGCTTGAGTGTGAGACATCAGGAGCTAAAGCTTGTCAAATGCTTCAAGATAGAAATTTATCCCTAGCGTAAGCATCTCCTGGAGATCAGGAAAGTCAGGAACCTCACGGTTGCTGGTTAGCGTGTGAAGCTTGTTTCAGCAGCAAGATGCCATTTATTCCAAACCGGTCATCTATCTACAGTTGTTCCTCACTATCTGCCTTCTGGATTTCTACTACTTCAGCTATCAGAAACCTGTTAAGAAGTCAGCCCAAATTTGTTAGAGCTGATGTTGACATCTGACAAACTGATGATTCACAATTATTTTTCCATCAGCTCAAAAATTATTTGCATTTTCAGCGATACTGTGTTTACAATAAAGAAGTTATTTTTGTTTACTTTAAAAAAAATACGCACATATATATATTTATATTTTAACAGAATTGAAGGCTTGAAACTAAGTACTCTGATTTTGAAATAGCACACTTGCCTCCAAAATAAATGGTTTGGGGCCAGGCACGGTGGCACAAGCCTGTAATCCCAGCACTTTGGGAGGCCTAGGCAGGCAGATCACTTGAGGTCAGGAGTTTGAGACCAGCCCAGCCAATGTGTTAAAACCCTGTCTCTATTTAAAAAAAAAAAAAAAAAAAAAAAAAAAAAAATTAGCTGGACCTGGTGGGCCGTGCCTGTATTCCCAGTTACTTGGGAGGCTGAGGCAGGGAGATCACTTTGAGCCCAAGAGGCAGAGACTGTAGTGAGCCAAAATCATACCACCATACTCAAGCCTGGGCTACAGAGTGAGACTGTCTCAAAATAAATAAAATTAAAAGAAAACGGTTTGAAGGAACATTTTTCTTCTTTTTTGTGGTGTCCTTTTATGTTTTAAGCTGTTATTCTTGTAGAGAAATACAACATTGAGAGGCATATTGGCAAATTAGTTTAATAACAAAAGTAATCCTAAAGCTTAGGTAAATCAAGGGGTAATATTACAGAAAGAATATTTTTTCTTAAACCTTGTCATATTCTAAATGAAATAACCCTATCACATCAAAAAAGTATATGTTGAAATTTATTGGCATGACCTAACAATTAAAATAAGAGACTAAGAAATACTGATTTTCATTTCCATCTTTCCCACTAATATATGCATACACACAAACACACACACACACAGGCATATACATACATATTTCATTACGTTATTTAATCCACAATGTTATACTTTCCCTTGAAACACAAAGCATTTGACTTCCACATTGTAGAGTTAATGAGTGAGTTATACGTCACTTCATATCTCACTAGTCTTCTTCTGCTTCTTATAATGAAATCTGTGAATGGGCCAGGCACAGTGGCTCATGCCTGTAATCCTAACAGTTTTAGGAAGTCAAGGCAGGAGGATTGCTTGAGCCCAGTAGTTCAAGACCAGCTTAGGCAACATAGCAAGACCCCATCTCTACAAAAAAGTACAAAAATTAGCTGGGCATGGTGGCTCATGTCTGTAGTCCCAGCTACTTAGGGGGATGAGGTGGGAGGAATGTTTGAGCCCAGGAGGCAGAGGTTGCAGAGAGCCATGATTGCACCACTTACTCTGGGAGACAGAGTAAGACCCTGTCTCAAAAGGAAAAAAAGAAGAATTATGCTAATGACTGCGTTTGTAGGCCCACAAGTCCTCAGTATATGGCTATCCCTGACAGAAGCAAAATCTTGCTCCTTTCTGAAAAGATCTAAGGAAGTTTCTCTGCCAAAAGAGATACTCACAAGGATCATGACAGTGTAGGGCTAAGGGGTAGAGCTATGTTGGACAGACTTTGACCTGAGACAAGCTGGGAGACCTCAAAGCAAGACATTGCATGAAGGAGCAGAGAGCTTCAATGAGAACAGAGGAGAAGATCTGAGAAAAATGCTGAGAACAGCCTCCAGCAAGAGTAGTCAGGCAGTCCAAAGCCAGTGTCCAAAGGTCCTGTCTAGATCAAACTAGGATTGAGCAACAATTGGAACGAAGTGGCACTGGAGTAGAGGTGAATTCAGAGCACAGGGTCTAGCTGTGTTCCTCAGGGAGGAGGCAAGATCTAAGCTCCTGGGAGAGAGACTGGGAGAACCCAGGAGAGCTTCAGAGCTCCAGTCCTTGCTAGAGCCTGAGATTCTGGATACAGTGTCCAGGCTGAGAGCAGCATGGGGGATAAAGCAGGCAGTCAATAGGATGGATTGGGTTGCGGTGTGGGAGGGCAGGATGGGGAGGGGTTAGACACACTGGGACTCAGGCAGCTTGTGCTTGGGCTTCAGTGCTCATGCAGCACATTGATGTATAACTATGCCTTCGTGGGTCTGTCTCCCCTGCTAGGCTCTGAACTCCTTTGAGCGGAGCTGTGTTGTACCTTTGTTTCTTTGGCACCCAAGTAGTATCTCCACAGAACAGGAGCTGAATTTGGTGCCTCTAAATGAGTGAATACAGGGCCCAGAGTGAAAAATGAGTGAATGAGTAACTATGAAACCACTCTCAAAAGTAAAAGGGCACACAATTCTATTTGGCACTTGGAACATACTCTTACAGCAGAATTCTGTCTTTAGATCATAAAGAGAGCTATCTGATGGTGGTGGTGACATGCTTCTCTATATATGAACACCAAAAGACTTAAATTATAGCCCTGTGCCTTTATCTTTTATGGAGGCTACAACCATCTTGATTATTTCTTACCTGTCAGCTGTACAAGACATGTGTTATGGTCAGAAATGGAACTATAAAGAAGATAAATTTAGTGTTAACTAAATTTAACTATAGCAATTAAGAATATGGCTCTTTTTTTCATTTCAACATATCAGAGGCTAACCTTCTATAATTTCATCCCTTTTTCCAAGCTCTGAATGAACTTGGATCCATTCTTCAACCTTTTCTGCCCTGATCATTGTTCGGCTCAGTTTAAATGATTGTTCTTCCTTCTCCTCTGTCTCTCTCTTTGGCTACTTCTTCCTCCTACCTCTAAATATTTTCACTTTTATGTATTTGTCAATCAGCCATTTGCTCATTTATTCATCCAACAAATATTAATTAAGCTCTATGGCAAGTACTACCCAGCTGTTGAGTATGCAAAGGTAAAAAGATACTATCTTTGCCTTCAAGAATAGCCCAGTACAATGAGAAAGACCCACTCCTACTCATAAAGACATACATAACAGGATAATGTCTTCTACCACTTTTCCTGTCCTGTAGAAGAGTTCAGTCTAGCTCCAGCTAATGCCTCTTTGGAGAGAAGCAGGGACTTCCTCTTTTTTTTTTTTTTTTTTTTTTTTTTGGTATCACCACCTTGAGCTCCACACCTAGGGTTGTTGTAAGACAGACGAGGCCTGGGCAGGGTCTTGGGGAATACACAAACCTAGCTCTAGAGTGCCATATTAAATGCTGTTCAAAGATGGCTCATACTCCTGGTCAATGAGAAGGGCTGCTGGGTGCTACATGGGCTTCCATGAACTTCACCTGGGTAGGGGACAGAGAGTGCCTTCCCTGGTAGAGATCTGTAGCTCCTTCACCTCCTGCTCTCTATTTCTATAGTGCCTCCTCCTCCTCCTCTTACCCTGCCCCTGGAGATTTATAATTAAAACCATGAATTAGATTTGTCTCTGAAGGCAGCAAAACTCACTCAACAAGTATGCATTCAAATCTTTCTGATTTACACTAAGACCAGAGGATTTTCAAATATTTTTAGCATTTGTTCTGGGTGACTCATTGTCTAGCTGTCTAGTCCTGGGATAGGGAAAAGGGATGGTTGCAGAGATCAGGAGGACGTCCTCAGGAAACAAGTAAAGAAATGCAATTTCCTCAAGGATAGGAAAAAATATCTATTAATATATTAAATATATCAATGTATGGAGATATAACCCCTCTGCCTTTTTATGTAAATGGCTAAGTAACATTGCGTTAAATGAGAGAATTGGAGGAACTAGGGTGGGGAGTCCCCATCCAGTCTGCCAGGAGACAAAGTCTTGATCCTGCCAAAGGTTCTAATTCAATTTCTTTCCATACTTTTACTTCTCTGTTTCATGCAAGCCAGCACTTTTTCCTCGTCTATTCTTTTCTTAATCCCTGCAACCTGGTTTCCATTTTCACTGCAGTACTGAAACTAGGCTCTTAAAGGTCACCAAATGCTTTCTATCTGGCAAATCCAGAGGATATTTCTCAGTCTTCACTTTCCTTTGAGTCTCTGAAGCCATGGTCCCTGTGCCAGCCACATGGTTACAAGTACCAAGTTCAACATTTGCTTGTCCCCTGACCAAGATGATTTTGAACAGCAAACCATGGGTGGTTTGGTTGTGAAAACAATAGGTACTTAGAAGGATTTTTTCTTTAAGTGTTTTTACAAACTACACTCTCTTCCCCTAGATAATGCTATTCTATCTGAGTGGGGGCAGAGAGGTGGAGAAGTTGTGTCTCCTGTCTGTTGATTACTGGTCTACAGAAACAAACTCCTGGAGCCTGAAGACCTCTATTCTCATCTCAGCTTTACAATCTGCCTTTTCATGCAACCTTGGCAAATTACTCAGCAGTTTCATTTTAAAGACAGAGGTGATAACATGTGGGCAGTGGCAAAAAAAAAAAAAAAAAGGAAGAAAGAAAAAACTGATAGATCACAAACAAAGCTGATGCTGCAGTGCACTGTACCGATCTGGGTTCAGAGGAAGATACACAGCCATTTCCAGGACAAGGCCACTCCAGCAAAGAATGAGCCATCACACAGTGCACCTCAGGGCCTTAGGAGTTGCTGCAACTTTTCTCTCAGTGCAACTCCTGCATCCAGGGCAAGGGATGGGAAAGAGAATAAAAGGGAGAAGCCAACGGCAAAAAGGTGGTCTTTGTGGGGCAAGAAACTCTACTTAGACCTCAGTCAATTGTTCCAGCTACTGTTGCCCATGAGAACAGCCTGTGTGCCAATTTCCTTTGAAAATTTTTAGGCTTCAAAAACCTCTGCTTACAATTTGGAGGCATCAGCTTTCAATCCTGTTAAGCTTGTTTCCCCCATTGCAGAAAAAGCAACATGTGCAAACGTTCCCCAGCACTTTTCTGCTTAACTAAAGAGACCCCTTTTCTTGTTCGCATGAGGAATAAAAGAAACTCATTTTTAGTTGTACAGAGCTAGCTCACTTGAAGCTTTCATTAAGATCTATTTTTACTAGTTAATACAACCATGTGCAATGAAATAACTTTGCAGAATCTAAAGAATTTATATTTTATTGATCAACAATAATGAATGATCTCTTTTGCTCTTTTGCCTTCCATTGCATTTAAATTGCTTTTTTTTTTTTTTTTCTTTAATACTATCTTCTTTCCTTTTGCCTCTTGAGCACTAGTGGTGAATATCCCACCAGGCTTACTCAGTGCTCAGAGCTTTCCTCTTTGTACTCACTACTGGAGACTCCTCGTGTTCAGGACAAGCATTATGACCTCCACAATGACGACATCTCTATTACTTATTCCCCAGTGGTGCCTCAGTCTTGTAGGTACGTTCAAAATACCCTGACTTCACCTGAGTGTAGAATCACATTCCATTCAATTCTATAGGAGGAGAAAGAGAAATGAAATGAGTATCTATGAATGATCTACCTTGTACCGGAGTCTGTGCTGATATTTTATACATCATTGATCCTATTTTTCAAGTTACAGAACTGAAGCATAGAACACTGACATCACTGAAGGTCACCCAGCTAATAACAAATAAACAACTGATATGGCCAAGTTCCTTGCTGAGATCTGTCTGATCCCCATGTCCATGAGTTTTTTTACCATGTTACTTTCCTTGAAAGTATAGCATACAATCATTCCTTCATTTCACTCAAGAAAGGAGATCAACTTCTTTGTATTAAATTTGGAGTTCACATTTTTTGGAATATTAAGACGATTTTTTAAAACCTGATAATTGATGTCCAGGACTAATTTGCTGAATTTACTGAATACGTCTTGAGAGCTTTCTTAGTACTGGTAGCTGCTACACATCTGGCTGGCAAAAACAATCAGGATACACTAGTGGTCATCAAAAAGGTTGCCATCTTTTTTTCCCTAATTCCAATCTCTGTAACATATGGTCTGCACCACACACTAATCTCCTTAAAATTCCATTTTCATACTAAAAATCTTTTCTTAAGCACATACTCTTTGCCACGATGTGTGCCTTCTACTTGAGTTACCAAAAAGATTCAGGCACCTCTAACCTCAAGGAACAGATGTTTGGGTCAGTCCCTCATACAAAACCATCAGTGACTTCCTGTCAACCACCTTGAACCCAACCTTCTCTGCAAAGCACTTATTCCAGTGTTTAGTCATCCTTCTCTACTCTAAACTCATAGACTGTGACTGCCATACCGTTTAGTTGTTATAATTGTCTCTTATATGTTAATTTTATCTCCCAGTGACACTATAATCTACTTAAAAGCAGGGCTCACTGCTTACAATCATTCTTTTTAGTCATACACAAGACAAGGGATTACTTCTTTGGCTTTGAATCCAAAGAATTCTTTCATCTTGTGATGATTTAAAGAACTTTAAAAGATTTGCTGATTGGTATTTAAGGATTAAACCCAACACTAGAGAATTTTCCTCCTGGTTAAAAAAAATCCACTTAATTCTTTAATACAAAATAATCACTGAGATTTTTGATAAAAATTGATTTTAAAAGATGTTTGTATGGGAAGAGGAGAGAAAGCATTGTTGGTCATATGACAGCTAAGATTTCACCTTGCTTCTTTTTAATCATCAACTATCATTTTGGTTTTCCTTACACCAAATTGCATCTGAAATTTTGCTAATCAGCCCAAAACTGTACGCCCATTATTATGCTATTTTGGAGAAACGTCAGGCCAAATCCTTGTGCAATTTTCTTATAATAACTATACTCTTATATTATTTTGCTTTTGAGTATGAGAGAAAGGAAATATTTCACTTTAGGCAAAGCTATCGGGTAAGGGAGTTTGCCTTCTTGACCCCACCCCATTTTGCTATCTGTGCCCCATGGCCTGCCATTGGACAGAGTCAGCTGAAAGGACCCAGGGGACTGGGCCTTATCTGTCCACTGGGTCAGGCTGGCTGCTCTTGATAAGCTTCAGTGGCTAAAAAGTTTGATTTGCCCTGAAGAATACAGCATCTGATGGGGAGCACAATGGGTCGACACTGGTGGGGGAAATAGTATCTACTTCCTAACACATGGCCATGGATGCATTGTGGTAATGAAGGATCTAGGAGTAGGTGGAAATAGAATTCCAGAGTGGCAGCCAGCACCAGAAAAGTTGGCCAATAGGTAGATGAGACTTAATCCTTGGTCTATCTGGTTCAGAGACTTGGAAATGTAAGACATATCTTCAAGCCAGTGGACTAGAAAACCAGTGAGTCACCAGCTCAGTCACATAGATCCAGGGGAACAGATTAAAACTTCAATTAAGCAAAATAGGGTCTGCAGTAAGAGTAACTTGGGGCTCCAATAATTCCTAGAGAATGAAGCAAGTTCATCTTGTGAGTAAGACTAAGTGGTCTTCAGGGCTCCAGAAATTTAGGAGGAGTTGGATTTCAGCTTACCTATACTACTAGTAAACCACAATGCAATAATAATGAGGATACATACAATAATGCAAGACACTATCCTTACAAGTACATTCTTTTTTTTCTTTTTTTTTTTCCCAAAGAGACAGGACCTTGCTCTGTCACCCAAGCTGGTGTGCAATGGCCTGATAATATCACATTGTAGCCTCTGTCTCCTGGTCGCAAATAATCCTCCCATCTCAGCCTCCCAAGCTGGGACTGTGGGTACACACCACCACACTGGCTAATTTTTAAGTTTTTTGTTTTGCTTTGTTTTGTTTGTTTTTTTAGAAACAAGGTCTCATTATGTTGCCCAGGCTGGTCAACATAAACTCTTGGTCTCAAGAGATCCTCCCACCTCAGTCTCCTGAGTAGCTAGGATTACAACCACGTATCACCACACCCAGCCTATAAACATGTTCTAACTGGAGCCCTCCAAAGTGTCCAACAATGCTGCCTAGGGTCAAGTTCCAAGGTGGGAGGCAGTTTTTGAGGCCCTCAATTCACATCTTCTGCTTTTGCCTACTCAGAAGACAGAATCAGCACAGAGATTTACCTGTTCCAATGTAATGTCCATTTGGTTGGTTTTCTTTGCACCAAGGATGCAGGCAGAATAGAATAGCACAGGGACCAACAAACTATGGCCCATAAGGCAAATGTGGCCCATCACTTGTTTTTTTTGTTTGTTTGTTTGTTTTTAATAAAGCTTTATTGGAACAGAGCACCGTAATTTATTTACATATTATCTAGAACTTATTTCACACTGCAGTGGCAGAGCTAAATAGTTGTGACAGACTGCATGGCCTGCAAATCCTAAAATATTTACTCTCTGATCCTTTATGGAAAAAGTTTACTGACTCCTAAGGTAGTGCATAGTGGGGCCAGACTATCCACTATTCTAAGAGCTCTGTTCTTACCCTTATTAAGCAGGTAAGTTTAGGCAAATCACTTTAACTCTTTATGCCTCAAAATTCTCATCATTTAAACTGTGATAATAATATAATTTCCTTCATGGAGTAATCAGTCCTCCATATCTATAGGTTCTACATCTGTAGATTCAACCAATCATGAATCAAAAATATTTTGGCCGGGTGTGGTGGCTCACGCCTGTAATCCCAGCACTTTGGGAGGCTGAGGCGGGCGGATCATGAGATCAGGAGATCGAGACCATCCTGGCTAACACAGTGAAACCCCGTCTCTACTAAAAACACAAAAAATTAGCCGGGCGGGGTGGCGGGCGCCTGTAGTCCCAGCTACTCAGGAGGCTGAGGCAGGAGAATGGCACGAACCCGGAGGCGGAGCTTGCAGTTAGCCGAGATCGCGCCACTGCACTCCAGCCTGGGCCACAGAGCCAAGCTCTGTCTCAAAAAAAAAAAAAAAAAAAAAAAAAAAAAAAAAAAAATTTGGGGGAAATATTTTGTTTGTGCTTAACAGGTATAGGCTTTTTTTTCTTTTCTTTATTCCATAAATAATACACTATAGAAAGTATTTACGTATCATTTACCTTATATCTGATATAAATAATCTAGAGATGAGTTTAAGTATACAGGAAAATGTGCATAGATTATATGTAAATACTATGTCATTTTATATCAAGGACTTGAGCATCCACTGATTTTGGTATTTGCAGGGTCCAGGAACCAATCTCCTACAGATACTGAGAGAAGATTATAGTTATAAAAACTTAATGCAATCATACATGGAATGTGCCTAGCACAGTGTCTGGCATGTAAAAAGTATCATATAATAATTAACAAGTATTGCTATCCATCAGGTAACAGTATTTTCAGAATTGTATTCAAGCAGAATTTGTTTCTAATATAGAGCCTATAAAGAGTGCACTCTTGATAAAGGTACCGATACAGGCACTGGCCAAAACCAGTTGAATCTGGATAAGGTACTTGGTTTTAGTATTGTCAATATAAAAATTTTTAAAAAGATCACTTATCATTCTTTATTGCTGGGGAATCTCCACAGTATCTTGTAAATTGCTTTAAACAGGTACTTAAAGTTTTCTGTTGGACTCTGTCAAATGCAGATAAGGGTCATGAAGGAAAAATTTACATTTCATCAGTATTAAAAATTTATTAAAACTCATGAAAATGTATTTTATTGTGCTTTTTTGGATGTTTTATATTACAATCCCTGCGACATACTTTGAAAAATATTGCTTCACCATTGCAGCTTAAACCTTCAAATTCTCTCTTCAACTCAGAATGCCATTCATTAAATTCCTACTTCTAAGGAACCATAAATGCAGTAATCTAGACCCTGATAAAGGCTTTAAAGTTGTCCCATAGGATACTTGGGGTGGAGAAAGATGGAACATTAGTGTCAAAGAAGCCTACTATTTGATTCTCAATATAATTAATAAACTCTTCCTCTCCCCCACAGGAATCTGCTAAATCTTCAATTCTTATTTGCATTGAAGCAAAAGATTTAGTTACCTACCTAACAGAAAAGGGGGGAAAGATCTGAAAACGGCTTTAAGTATTTAGTAGTTTAAACCCTGCATAAATTGGAGATTTGAATAAAAAATCAACCCTGGTATTTTTCTATGAAAATGGTGAACAGAAGGAATATATGTGCTCAGAGGAATAGAGTTTTATGCCAAACATCAATCAACCCGGCTTTAGAAGACTATTTATAATACTGTGGGGGATCTGGGCAGTTGCACTTCACACTGTGAGGACCAATCCATGACATTAGATAGTGAACAATTGAAGTCTTTACAAATAATTAAAACTCTGTTTGAAAATGGAGATGTTTTCCACAGCTTTCCTGTGTATGCATGATGTCATCGATATTCAAGAGTGTAAATATTGACTAGTTATTGCTGGTAGCCAGAAGGAGCAAAATCCCCTTTGAAATAATAATGTGGAGTGTGTGTATATAACATATACATATGTATGCACACACATATGCATAGAGATGTTAAATATATAGTCATATAGGGAGAGAGAAAATATAGATTTCACTTTATATGACAGTTGAATAGCTATACTTTAAACAACCTATGTTCACTGCCAGTACAGTTCTAGTGTGACTGTGTACGTATGTATGTGTGTGTGTGTGTGTATGATATGCAAAGAAAACGCAAAAATATTTCTGAATTTTTTTATCTGTGTTTTTGGTTTTTTTTCTTAACACGATAATGAGAGATATAAAGAACACCTTTTGTCTTTAAAAAGAAAAACCTCTTCATTGTTTAGCTTACTATCTAGAAATAGAAGATTTTAGAGCTTGCATGGATAGAATTAATAATCCTATCTCATTTTCATAATATTTTAAGCTCACCTTAAATCCTTTTGGGGTGGAAGCAGAGTACCATTAATACATAAATTAAAATCCTGAAAATGGCTCCTTCATTTGACAATTTTTCATTTAAGAGACATGAGGCTTAGAAAATTTTTGAGATTTAAAAAAAATCCCTCCAGATTATTATTTCAATTGGCTCATTTAGCTAAGAACAACTAAAGAGATCAGCACACTTTGGCAGTGTGAAGATACTGAAGAAACAAAAGCCATTTCCTTTCTCCATGGAGCTTCCAGTTCTGAGTCAGAGGTAATATACTTGCGTGTGTGGGTTTTATCAACTATAGAATGGGGCTTTCTACAAGAAGTCATTGGGTGATGCAAACAATAAGTGCAAAAAGAGAAAAGGAAGCAATTTGTACAGGTGAGAGCTGACAGGAAAGAGGTAAGCCTCACCTATGACAAAATGAATTGTAGGTGCTGGATCACTGGAGTAGGAGAGAGGATGGCAGTGCAGATCAGAGAAATGTCATTAACAAAGAGGTGGGGGGGGCATGCGTGCAGTAAGTTGGGAGAAATAAAAATCAGAGAGTAGAATGAATTTGAGACTATGAACTAGATTAATTAAGATTTATGGTCTTGGTCAGGCACGGTGGCTCGTGCCTGTAATCCCAGCACTCTGGGAGGCTGGCGCAGGTGGTTAATCTGAGTCCATGAGTTTAAGACCAGCCTGGACAACATGGTAAAACCTTGTCTCTACAAAAAAAAAAAAAAAATCTAACAATTAGCCAGCTATGGTGGTGCACACCAGTGAGTCCCAGTTACTCAGGAGGCTGAGGTGGGAGGATCACTTGATCCTGGGAGGCAGAGGTTGCAGTGAGCCATGATGGCACCACTGCACTCCAGCCTGGGTGACACAGCAAGACCTGTCTGAGAAGAAAAATTAAAAATTAAAAAAAAGACTTATGGTCTTATGAGTGGGCTCTGAGTTCCATTTCTGGCTTTACAAGATTCCCACTCAATCAAAATTACACATACAAAATGGAGTGAAGAAAAGCTTTGCATTTACTTAGGAGGTGAAAGAACCATGGTAATGTTGGCCCATCCATTTTAACTATGTTAGTGAACACTAATGTTTGTTCCTTAAGTGATTTGCTCTCGTGTAGGTAGGGAATGCATTTCGCACATCTTTTAGACTCTTCACCGTATGGACCAAGAGCTGAACTGACTGACTACACGTTGATAAATTATTTCAGGCCACTATACTGGATATATTGAATAGACTGAGTGAAATCTCCCTCACGATCTTCACAGATGACTGGAGTCCACAGAAGTCCCTGACCCCCAGTGTTAAGGAGGCCATTATGTATACAGGTTATTATTAGGATAGGAGATATCGTCTGGAATTAAAGGCACCACCGGTCAAATTGGCTGGTACCAGATTCCTGTGATATCTTTGTGCTGTCAACACATACAAAGAGAAGTGTGTGAAAATTATTCAGCCAAAGAATAACTAGCCTAACAAAGAGAACAATTCTGGACAAAAAGTAATCCCGTTTGATTCCAAGAGTAATCCCGTCCACAGGGCAGCTTGGCAAATCCCGCACTTGAAATTTTGTTTTAGAAACGCTTTCTCTGACAAGGCAAGAATTCCTCCTAAGATGACATACAGAATTCAGGCCCGAAGCCTGGAAGTCTTGCTCTGAGGCCCATCAGCATGGAAACAGGCCTATTGGAAGGAAATACTCCAGATATTTTCTTTTTCCTGATGCCTGTGTAGACGTGTTTCCTTGCAACTCCTTTCAGTGGGCCTGAAAGCGGGAAAGCACCAGGGGGAGCTCACACATCTTCCTTCTTTTTCTCCCCCTCTTACAGAAGGTTGGCTCTTGTATCCTAGCAAAAGGGTGGGTCAAAAACAACAACATGCATGAAATGATTCACAAAGGTAAACAAAGGCAATTCGTTCTGTAAAAATACTCTAGATTCTTTCTGAGGACTGGGCACTACACTGCTCATATTGGACACACCTAAAATTCGGCCAACTCAGCGGGCTTTAAGATGGAGCCTCTTAAACCTCCTGCATCAAAAAGACATAAGGGAATGTCCCTGAGAAGTGCCTGTGTCTCCTTTTAAGAGAGAGGGAGGGATTGATTCTGCCTCCTTGCAATTCGAACCGGCATTTTCCAGAACACTCCAATTTGAATCACAGTGGAGGGTCATGGGAAGGATTTGGCACAGGGGAGTCTTGGGTCTTTGGTTTTCCGCATTGATCAATGGGATTGATTTTTACTGTTTCTGTTTTTGTTTTAAAAGAAGAGAATTAGTTCTTTTTTTCTCTCTCTCTCCAGGATTGAAAACACGAAGGCAAAGAAGAGAAACTCACAATATGTCATTAACTTTGGATTATCAGTATTAGTGGAGAGAATCAGTGGTGCAAAGAATCCTAAAGGACCAGCTCATCCGCATATCGACTTCCTGATTATGTGTTACTGACACTAACATTTCGGAGTGTGGAGACCCTGCCCCATCTGGGGAGAGGGAGAGACAAAGACCCCCTGCTTCTGGTACTTAATTCACACATAATGTCCTCCAGTTACTGCTTCCAAGAAATAACCTATTTCTAATCTTAAATTTCAATCTGCTGATCACAAAATCATAGAGATCTTAGCCCTGAAAGAGACTTCATGAGACCATGTGACCAGCTTTCTGACGCAGGTGAGATATCATTGTTTAGCATTTTATTTTGTAGAGGAGGAAGTCATTGAGATTCAGAAAGGAAAATTAAAGAGGTCGAGTCTCAGTTGAATGATTTTTCTCCGTAGATTAAAAATCCATTCAGTATCCAGTTCTCCGTCCCCACCTACCCCTCCAATAAGGCTGTGAATAGCGTTTTCTATATCCCAAGTCTAAACTTTGAGCCACTGGCAACCGTTAGAAAGAAAGAGATGAATCATAAGGGATTGTGGAATCGTTAGAAATTGAGGTAGCTGAACACCTGGGGGAACGCTGGGCTTGATTCAAAACTCTCATCAAATGTGGGTTTCTCCTGGGTGGGAGAACGCTGAGCCGCAGGGAAGCTGCGGGGCCAGCCGAGGAGCCGGCGGCCTCTTGGGTCCCCAGTGTCGCGCGACAGCACGACCCGAGACAAGGCACCTGGTGCTGATGCCAGGCGGAGGCCCCGCGTTGCGAGGCCGGCCGCGACAGCGCCTGGCGGTCGGTTCCGGGCGGGGCTGAGGCGCCTGGTTCCCGCGGCCGCGAGGCGGGGCTGGAGGGCGCTGCGGGCTGCGGGGAGGCTGCGGGGGAGCGCGGGGAGCGCGCGGAGCCGGACTCGCAGGAAGATCGCGTCGCGCCAGGCACACGCGGGGGACCCGCGCTCTAGGAGGGCGCACCGAGAGACGCACTGAGGGCCCAGGGGCTGCGGTGGCGGCCGCAGTGCGGGGACAGGCTGACTCCCAGCCGCCACCCAGCCAAGTCCGCGCGGGGTGCTAGCGGAGATGTCGCACGGGAGGCTTCTTCAACGAGGTGTAAATCTAAGCCACCTCGCCTGAGTGAATGAAGGGACGGCGCGGGGCGCGGGTGGGGTTCACCGTGACAAAAGCCCAGTGCTTGGTTCAAACTTTTTTTTTTTTTTTTTTTTTTTTTTTTTTTTTTTTTTTTTTGCCCGCAGGATTAGAACATCCGAGATTAAAATGTCTCACACGTCAGTGCAGCAGAATTTCCCTGCGACTTCGGTGGCGGGGAGCAGCACCTCTCAGGGACAGCTGTGCGCGTCCCTCGGGCCCCACAGACCGCACCATCTGACCTGCGGGAAAGGAAATCTGAGCTCCGGAATTTGAACGGCCCCATGCACGCTCATTCCCGGATATATCTCCTAGAGGACCGTGATTTTTCCACTTAGAGATTATTTAGGGAGATGTCCTGGATGGGACAGGTAGACAAATGGCCCGAGGAAAATGCAGGAAACTCTACATTGTAGACGCTTAAGCACCAGCAGTCTGGGGCCCGGGGCAGGGGCGGGGGACATTACCCACCGGGAACATCACATCCCCGGAGCTCCTGGCATTTTCTGAATCAGTGAATGTGCCCGCGAAGAGGAGTGTGGGGAAATTTTCTGAACATGGAATTCATATTCCTGAAACGTTAAGTCGTGAAGTGGGTGCTTCAGCGGTCCCCAGCTTTAGGATTTTAACCCAGGTTCGGTTTTAATCACCAAGAGTAATTCCTTATAATCAAATCAGCGAAAGCGTTTCCATTACCTATTACTGGTGGGGAAAGATTCCGTTCCCCCAGCTCATTGTATCGGTTCTCGGATCCAAGATGTTAATTATTGGCCAGGCATTCCCAGGGGGTTAATATGGTCCCCCTCGACACCTTGCCTCGTACCAGAGACACCAAAAGTTGCTGCTGAGGGATAATGGAGGATGGAAAAAGTTGGTCATGAAAAACCTCTTTTATTCTTACTTGCAAGCTACCCTTTAGATGTTCTCTTTTTTTGACATTAAATGAAGATTACTGAATTGATAACTTTTGGGTTTTCTCTGTCACACTAGGTTCTTTTTCCCCCTGCTTTGTAAGGTTTTTCTGGTTTTGGTTTTGGTTTTGGGGGGAGGGGAAGGGGGAAGTGGATAGGGAGATGAAAGAGTGTTCTGTTACTGGCTTTATCCAAATCCTGTTAGGTCTTGCTCTTCAACGTAATGTGGAATGGAGAAGTTGCATAAGTACATGACTGACAAACAAGGTCTCTTAGAACAGAGTTAAGGAATAGGAAATATAATGTGTCCTGGAGAAAAAGAAAAAGAAAACCCTTAGTATGACACACTGGTCTTTAACTAGAGGACACATGAATATGTAAAGGAGAGGCACGCGTCAAATAAGGTGCGCCTTGCTGAGCCCTCCCGTCCCCACCCCCCAAGTATCAAGAACTTGACTTATGTTATCTCATCGAATTCTACCCACAACCCAAGAAGAAGGGCGATATTTTTAATTCGGATTTTTACAGATTAGAAATTTGTATCTCAGAGGCCCAAAGTAAATTGCCTGAGGGCATATAGCTACTTAGGACAGAATTAGAATTGATTAAAGAGTCAAGAATTCCTTGAGAATTAGTGTTTTAAACTCTCGATTAGTTACCAAGGGAATCTGAGAAATTAATTAACTTCGGGGGGATCTTTAGATTAGTGGGGAAATTAGGTTAAGCCCAAAGAAAGACAAGTCCGTGAATCTTCTTGTTATCTATGATGTGGTTTGGGGAAAGGTGTGACAATTTGAGAAAACTGAAAAGTGCTCAAATTCCTTTAATAAGGTTCTATTTAAACTGATAGAGCTGCTAGATATAATTAGGCAGATGTCCATTTTCTTTTGGAAGCTTCTATTATTTGAGGAGAAAACTGAAAAGCTTTAGACCATTTCAAATTAAGGACAATTTGAATTTTAGTTGGAAAGCAGACAAACTGTCTGTATGATTGAGTTTAAAAGGCACGGAAAGGCTATTGCAAAGTACTGATCCCACTCAATGAGAGCAAGCTTTCAAGTGAGACAAGACCTGGCTATGAATTTGAATGGTGACTGTGCCTAGCTGTGTGACCAAGGGCAACTTTCTTAACCTCTCTGGGCTTCGGAGTCCTCATCTGTAAAATGAGACAAATAAGCCCTTGCAAGACGCTTGTGATGATAAAATATAAGAGTATGGGTGAAAGTCCTTAACAGAATGCCTGATGTGTAGTAGATACTCAACAGACTTAGCAATGTTTCATTTAATTAAAGCATTTGAGAGCAGGAAAGGGAGCACCACTAACTTCAGCTCTTCAGCAGTTTTGTCTGGGGCTGGCTCTGGGGGATAGACTTGGATTCTCACAAGTATGTGAATCTGCAGTTACTTCCTTGAAAGGACAGACAGTTATAAAAGCAAGCAATGAAGTCTGGGAAGGTGGAGGAGAATGGTTATGGAAAGTTATCCCCACATCAAAAGTCTTCCGGATCTTGAGATCAATCAACAACACTTTCAGAAACAACAAGAAATTAAGGCTGAAGCAAAATACCCCCTGTATAATTTTTAAGTCAGTTAATAATGAAGGTGTAAGTAAAACAGAAATGTCTATGTTCTTACTTAAACCCTGAACAACTATATTTTTTTTTAGTGTTTTTTAATAGAGATATTGTAATCATTTTTTAAGAAACAATTTTTGCCTAGTTACTGTTTACTATTGCCCTGCCAAAAATTAGTTATTACTTCGGGGCTTATGTTTGAATAGAACTGTGAAATCTTGCTTTAAAAAGTACTATGTAACAATTCATCAAAATGTTTTCCTCTGATGTTTTCTACCAGGTAAAGGCAAGATTACTTCTGGAGATTTTCTTTGAAAATAATGATTTTCTTTTCCTGATTATGAAAGTAATACATGCTCATTGTGGACACTTAGTATAACATGAGAAAACAAGCTATAAAGAAGCAAACGAGAACAGTCTTATTCTCACCAGTGAGAGTTAACTACTTTTAATATTTTGATCAGTTCTTCCAGTCTTTTTACCCTTTATTTTTTTAGCCTTGGTATGAACCTATGGAGTATAAAATTGTGCATTCTTGTTTTTATATTTATTTTCTCCCATGTAACTAAAAAGGATCTGTAACATTTTTAGTGACTGTCTAATTTTAGATCATACCAATACAACACAATTCTCTATTGTTGAATGTCTGTGGGCCTCAGTTTTTGCTACTGGAAATTATGCTAAATGAAAATCTGTGTGCATAAATCTTTGAGTTTAAGATTATTTCGTTAAGATAGATGTCCATAACAAGAATTACTAGGTTCATATAGTACTTCTAATGCTTTTGAAATATATTGTCAAATTGATTTTAGCAGTTTACAGTCCAAGCAGCAATAGATGAAGAGAGCTGTTCTCTCCTAATGCTTCTAGCAGTAGTGACTGATACCACAGCCACAAAAAAAAAAAAAAAGAAAAAAGAAAAAAAAAACTTTTCTAATTTGATAGGCTAAAGAAAAGATTTTGTTGTTTTATTTGTATTTTTGGAGGGCTACTGCCGTGGAACAGCTTTTCCAGATGTTCATTAGCCATTTTCTCTTTTGTGGACTATCTATTACTGTCCTTTGCCTGTTTTTCTGTTGAGGCCTTAATTTTTTTAATTCTATTTATATAAACCCCATGTATCAGCCCTTTGTTGTAACTGTGGCATTTTTTCCCCATTTTACTTTTTGCTAATGTTATTCATGATTTTTGATACATAAAAATGTTAAAGATTTATTTAGATAAATGTATCAAGTATTTTTAAATTTTTTCTTTTATGTTGCTCTCCAGAAAATCATGTATTCACCTATTTTTTTCTACTTGCATTTTTATGAGCTTTTTTGCTTGTTTGTTTTCACATTTAACTCTTTATTGCTTCTGTACTTTATTGCATTGTGAGTTAAAAATCTGATTTTTCCCGCAAATAGCTAGGCAGTTTTTCCAATACCATCAACTCAGTGTCCATCTCTCACTCACTGATTTACTCTGCCTCCACATCAGAGCCCTCTTTTGGTTGATAAAGATGAAGAGATGCACTTCACAGTACAGTTATTAACAGCCAGAGCAATATGAGGACCAACTAATCGGAACCAGTCATAAGCATCAGACTGGGCCAGCGAGCGCATCCCAGCTGAGGACCAAAACTGCAAATGGGACCTAAGAAGTTCCTGCATGCAATAAAGGTAGTTTGCTTTCAAAGAAAGATATGTTTAAATGAACTCAACATGTTTAAAGGGGGACTCTCCTGTAAGTTTCATTTGGAGCACGTGGGGTTTACATTAGCTTCATTGTGTTCATTCAACAAACACTCATTAAGACACCCCTATGGACAGGTTCTGTTTTAGTATCTCAATAGGTGAGAAAGAGAGACAGAGAGAGAGACTCTAAACAGATAGATAGATAGATAGATAGATAGATAGATAGATAGATAGATAATCTCCCTATTTCTCTCTTTCTGTGTGTGTCTTTCTCATATTTTCAAAAAATGCTACCAAACTCAAATTCATATTAAGTGGTAGTACCAATTTTCTATTATTTACGTCACATCATTTCTCCTTCATTACAATAACTGTGACTGTTCTTTGGGATACCTTCCTGGTCAACTCACCCTTTCCTAATATGACACAAATTGCATCTGCCAGTAATTTTGTCTGCTTATTTGAAAAGTTGATAGACATTGTAAGTCTCTGGTTTGTCCATCTGTTCTCACAGTTTGTCTTAAAGAATTGGATTACTTGCTGCACTTTTCAGGTGACTTTATTTTGCATGTATTTCTGAATTTTCTTTTCATTATAACAATACCAGAAGGATGTTCCAATTTTACATTCTATCTTTCCTTTTGCTTCAGAATAACTTATATCACTTCAAGAAAGATTAATAAAGAAATTATATTTCTATTGAATTCTTTATGCAATTAGGTTACTGAACTTTTGAAATCAAAGGAGGAAATCAGATTTTGTGGTTTTGCCCAGTATAATATAGAATGTCAATGTTGTTCTATTATAAAAATTATAATATTCTACATATTATATTATTATATTAGAACAACACTATTCTACATATGGTGTTCTAATATAAGAATAAGACAGCAATAGACCAATTGTTCCTGTTAAGGAAGACGTGTTGATTCACTGGTGCCCACCCATTGTAGTTAGGGAGAGAGGATCAGTACTCAACTGGGATCTGACATCTGGGAATTCCCAAGGGTCCAACATTGGATGGACAACTGGAGCAGAAGGATCCATCATTAGGAGCAACAAAGGGTGAGGAATTCAGGGGTCAATCGTGATTCCAGAGCCTGGAAAATGAACACCAACCATGAGACTGCTACCAGAGCCAGACTCTATCCCAAGGAGAAGGAGTGTACAGGACCAAGCAGGTCCTTGCCACAGAGCATGGGAGAGAAACAGGGCCCCAAAGTGTCTATGAATAGACCCAAAATGAGGAGGAAAATGTTGATGTCATCCAGTTAGCAGAGATTAACCAGATTAGGTTTTCTGGCTCTTGGCAGAATGGTGACTCAAAATAAAAATTTAGTTTAGTAAAAAAAAATACAGATATTTTTCATTTCTTGGTCATCTTGATTATCACAATGACACTTGTATGGGCCGGGTCCTAGGTGTAGACATTTATTTTTGTGCAGTGTAAACCTTGCTGTGTTCAAGTGTGACTACACTACTAGATTCCTGCCATTCCCTGAAAGGTTAACCTATTCTTGCTGGGGACTGAGTTCTCTCCCAATGCCTGTTCTGAAACAGCATATCAACTGCAATCATGGTGCTGTCACTTGCCTTTCCCTAACCATCCTCTTGAAAGTCTGAATTTCCCATTCCCCAGATTCTATTCCTTTGGAGTGAAATGATAGCCTTGATTCAGCTTGAGTTTGTCATTCCTCCTTCAACACAGAGACTCAGACTATTAGTTACTTCCACTCTCAAAAGAGAAAGCTGCCAAGAAGGGGGTTAGAAGCCTAATGAAAAAAAATTATTTTCATACATCCCCAGTAACGGTAGATTTTTGTTGACATACAATATAATCAATTCCTGGTGCCTTTCTGGATGGCTGGGCCTGGTAATTTATACCAGCTTCTGATCCCCTTAAGCAACTTGGTCCCACTTATGTGAAGACACTATATCATCTCTACAGAATACAGTGTGGCATTTATAGTCTCACAGACTTAGGCTGTGGAAGTACTCTTATTTCATTTTGTTCTTAACAATGTAATCTAGCATTTTATTCTTAAACAGCTTCAGTACCTTGCTGACTTTGAGCCTGTGGTTCACTAAGACCTTCAGGTTTTTCTCACAAGGACAATTGTAAAGCTACTATTCTGGGGACCCTGGTATTTGTTAGGTTTATTCAAAATTTATTGAATTATTTTAAAAACTATTATTTTGTTTCTGATCAATAAGGTAATTTATACTTGCTGTAGAAAAATTGGACAGTTCAGAAAAGCATAAAGATGTAAATAAAAATAGCTCACCCCCATCTCTTTGCATACATCTTTTAACATTTGCAAATATGCTACATATATTGCTCAGTAGTCAATTTTTTTCACTTAGCAATATATAATGTCATTAAATATTCTGCAAAGAATGATGCTTTGGGTTAGAATTTTAAAGCAAAATATTGCACTGCTAGAAATTTACCTAATAAATAGTTATCGTTGTATAGCAAATATTTAGCTACAAAGAAGTTTATAGCAGTTTCATTTATAATAATATATAATTGACATAATACAAAAATATCAAGAGTAAATATTTACCTAAACAATAAAGTACAATGCAGCTGCTAAATTGTTTTTAAAATAATATTTTATAACATAAAAATGTTGTATCAATGAATTAAGAGAAAAAGAAAATTATAAAACTGTATATACAGCATGCTTTACTTTTTAAATAATATGTAATTATACCTATTAAAAAAGATTAGATGGCACAAAAGCTAAAATGGCTACATCTGGTTGGAGGAATCATGAGTTTTTTAGTTTCATTTCAAGACTATTTTTTTAAATGTCTAATAATGTATATGTATTATAACTGTAATAAAAATACTTAATTCATTAATTTAATAAATGATATTTCACCACTTAAAGGTATCATAATTTATTTAATTAATTTCCTCAAGCTTGGACACATAGGAAGTTTGTAAAAAATAATTCCACATCATGAACACCACATTCATCTCTGGAGATGAAGAAGTAAAGACATTGGGGGAAAGACGAATAAAGGGTATATCTCTGTCAATAATGATTTATTTCTTTCTCTGGATGTTGGCGTATTAGTTCACTCTCATGCTTCTAATAAAGACAAACCCAAGACTGGGTTATTTACAAAGGAAAGAGGTTTAATTGACTTACAGTTCAGCATGGCTGGGGAGGCCTCAGGAAACTGACAATCATGGCAGAAAGGGAAGTCAACATGTCCTTCTTCACATGGCGGCAGAAAGAAGAATGAGAGCTTGCACAAAGGGAGAAGCCCCTTATAAAACCATCAGATCTCGTGAGAACTCACTGTCATAAGAACAGTATGGGGGAAACCACTCCATGATTCAATTATCGTCACGTGGTCCCGCCCTTGGCACATGGGGATTATTACAATTCAAGATGAGATTTTGAGTGGGGACACAGTCAAACTGTATCAGTTGGGTACATGGATGTTCACAGCATTAATCTTCATGCCTTTTGTATGTATTAAATAGCTCATAATAAATTTTAAAAACAGTACTATAGTGAGCCATATATATACATACACACACACACATTTGATTATTTGTTTAAAATCATTTGCTAAAGGTAGAATCACCAAGTAGAAATGGAAAAAAAATATTTAAAGCTTTTGAAGTATATGCCACTGGCAGTATACCTGTGTTTGTTTTTCATCTCATCTTTGCAAACAATGGCCATTATCACGTCTTAGTCTCTGCAAAATTGGGGGATAAAAAATTACTGCTATTGTATTAAGCTGAATTTCTTTGATTAGTAGGGAGGAAGACATTTTTTTGTCTTTATTGGTTGCTTATCTTCCTTTTATATATATTTCCTGCCACTTCTTTTGCCCAGTTTTCAGTTGATTGGGTATCATTTAATTATTAATCTTTAAATTTTTGGGGGGGGGCGGGGGATGGACTCTGCAGTAGCTGGGACTAAAGGCACCCGCCACCATGCCTGGCTAATTTTTTTGTGTGTGTATTTTTTTAGTAGAGACGGGTTTTCACCGTGTTAGCCAGGATGGTCTCGATCTACTGACCTCGTGATCCACCTGCCTTGGCCTCCCAAAGTGCTGGGATTATAGGCATGAGCCACCACACCCAGCCATAATATCATTCACAGCTGGTAATCTGCTTTGCATTTTTGGTATAAGGTATTTTGATGTACGAAAGTTTTACAGTTTATATAATGCAATATAGGGAAATCTTCTTTCATAATTTTATTTCTTTATCTGAAAGTTTAGAAAGGCCATTTATTTGATAATACCACATACACACTCATCTATTGTTTTTTTCTAACTTATTGTTGTTTTTGTATTGTTTTATATTTAGCTCTCTAAGCTATCCATGTGTATGGTGTAAAGATCTAACTACATTTTTACTGAAGTTAGTGGATCACGATATTTCAGGCCCCTCATTTTTTAAAAAATAAATAATTCTTATTTTTATGCATTTCCTGGTTTGAAATGCTCTTTTACCAACTACTAATACTAGAATCTATTTCTTGGCTTCTCTTTGCTTTTCTTTTTTATTAAAAAATAACCAACATCTCGCCAACCTGTAGCCCCCAGAAACCACTATATTTCTTGACTTTTTATTCTGTCCGTATGCCTGTCTCCTTTTGCACAGATCACCTTACTATATTTTATTTATTCTACCTTTGTATTTTTATATGCCATGAATTAACTTCCCTTCATAAGTCTTTCTTTTCCTATTTCTCCTTGGTTTGGTTAATTATTTCAGATGAAATTTCAAATAATTTTGTTATGTTCCAAAAATATTCTACTGGGCTTTTCTTGGAGTGGCATTTAATCTATACATGAATTGGGAAGAATGGAAGCTCACATAATATTGATCTTTCCAGTGTCAAAATATGCAATAACTCTCCATTTTTTCAAGTTGTACTAATTGGTCTTGAGTTAATTTTTATAATTTTCTTCATATAGGTCCTAAAATATTTATGCTAAAATTTACTTCTAGATATAAATGTGACTTTAATATATTATAAAGAAGGAATTTTCAGTAAGCATTAGGAAAATGCCTAAATATTTATGGGGGAAAGCCATCTCATACCATTCAAAAAGGCAGAACTCAAATGGATTAAGCATTTAAATTTTTTTTGGAAGTAACCATTTAAACACATATTCTAATCTGATTGTAGTGACGCCTTTCTGTAGCATGATTCTAAGACTAGTTGCCACAAAGAAAAAAAGAAAAAAATGGAATAAATTTTAAAACTAAAATTTTTAAAGCTTCCCTATGGAAAAAGATGCTCTATATGTTCAAAGGTAAATAACAGGAAAAAGTATTTAGTATAGAAAGTATTTCTCCAAATCAACAAGAGAAAGATATGAAAGGAGTGGGAGTGGACAAGAAGATGTGATCAATGGAAAAGAAAAAAAAAAAACAGCAAATAGGCATTTGAAAGATGATAATTCTACTCCTAATAAAATAGCAGGCCAGGTCTGGTGGCTCATGCCTGTAATTCCAGCACTTTGGGAGGCTGAGGCAGGCAGTTTACCTGAGGTCAGGAGTTCGAACCAGCCTGGCCAATACAGTGAAAGCATGTCTCTACTAAAAATACGAAAAAAAAAAAAAAACATAGCCAGGCATGGTAGCGGGTGCCTGTAATCCCAGCTACTTGGGAGGTTGAGGCAGGAGAATCACTTGAACCCAAGAGGCAGAGGTTGCAGTGAGCCAAGATCGCACCACTGCACTCCAGCCTGGGAGACAGAGTGAGACTCTGTCTCAAGAAAAAAAATGAAAAAGAAATACTAATTGAAACCACAATGAACTATCACTTTTCTTTCATTATTTCATTATGAAAGATCTTTTTAAACATGATAATAATCAGGGTTAGGTAACATTATGAAAAGCAAGCACTCACACAATGCTGAGAGATTGTGAACTGACAATTTGCCCTATTGAAGGGCAAATAGCCAGATTTAACAAAGTAAAAAATATGCCTGCACTTCAACCTACCAATTTTATTTTCAAGAATTAGAACTATACATTGTTCCAAAAGATACAGACAGATGTTTATTGTGGCACTGTTTGTATCATTGCAGCATTGCTTATAATTTTGAAGAATGAGAACAAAAAAAATTGCCTATGTCAAGAGAAGACCCAATGTAACTGAATTTTGAGCAGAGAAGTGACAAATTGGAATTCGATATTAAACCACCTTTGCATTTTTAAAATAATTCCTACTCTGATGATTATAATTCCTTTACATTACTATATTAATTTACTAGTACTGTATTTAGCATATTTTTGCATTTATACTTAAAATTGTGTTTGTTAAATTTTTAACTCATTCCAATATAAAATAATGATGATTTATTTATCTTTATTTCTTTTCTAAATTTCACTTTGGTAGTTTTTATCCCTTTTCAACCATTTTAAGATTATGTGTTTGTTTGTTTGCTTTTTTGTTTGTTTGCTTTTGGAGGGAGAACAGCCTTGTGCTCAGTCAAAAAAAAAAAAAAAAAATTATATTTCCTAACCTCTCTTACAGCTAAATGACTAAATTCAAGGCCATGAGTTACAATGGAAAGTTTGTGGGTACTTCAGCAAAGGCTTTTTAATGGGAACTAAAGCAGGTGGGAGGGATACCCATTTCTCCCTTTTCCTTCTTTCTTCCTCCTTCCTAGAATGTAAATGTTACGGTTGAAGCTCCAGTAGTTATTCTGGATAATGAAGTAATTTTGAGAATGAAAAGAAAGATGGTGGAGAAGAAAGAGATGAAGACCGAATCTTTAGTGACTAGGAAGATATCTGTCTTCGTACTTCTTTTTAAGTGTGAAATGCTTTTGAATTTGTATTTGGTTTGCCAAAATATTAGCTATTACCTCATAGTTTAATTTTATTCCTCCAGGTTAATCCATTAATTAAAAACCTTTGGATATAATGATTCACTAACTATAAATTTCACTGACCATCCTCTTATGTAGCCAATATTTTATGTATTTTCCACAAAGGTAGAAACACTCAATCAACTACGTTACTAAAGTAAAGAGAACCTAGATTTTTAAAACTCTCCTTAAATCTACCTGTGTTATAATAAAGGATGTGTCTGGTCTTCATCCCAGGTTCTTGACAGGGAGCTTTGAAAACCCTTGGAATTTCCTGAATGATAGGAATAGCTCTGTTATGCTAATGAGGTGACTCACAGTGAGACCCTAGATAGCTTCAGGATGGTGACTGGTCATGTGATTAGAGAATTGAGATTTTTGACCTGCCTGACCTCCAGGGAGGGGAGGGGGACTGGAGATTGAGTTCAGTCACATGGCCCATGATTTAATTAATCATGCCTATCTAATGAAAGCCCAATAAAAACCAAAGCCCAGTGGAGGCTCCTGGTCAGTAAACACACTGATTTACCAGGAGAGTGATAGGCCTACTCCATGGAGAGGGTGTGGAAGTTCTGTGGTCCCTCCCAGATTTTGTCCTAGGTATATCCTTTATAATAAAACTAATCATAAGTATAGTGCTTTCCTGAGTTTTGTGAGTTGTTCTATTGATCCCTGAGTGGGATCATGGTGACCTCCCGGACTAGTAGCCAGTTTATCAGAAGTATGGGTGACCCAGGAGACACCATTTAGAACTGGCATCTGAAGTGAGAATAATCTTGTGAAAGATTGAACCCTTTACTTGTGAGTCTGACACTAACCCCAGGTGGTTAACAACAGAATTATATTGCAGTACACCCACTTGGTGTCTGAGTACTTCCCAAATTAATAATCTATGCAAAATAAAAGAAAAAACATCTAGGTTGTTTGCCTTGCTTAGTTCTTGTAAACCCATCTTAGCTCCTACAATTAGACTTTCTTTTCTAAATTAAGTCACCTCTGTAATGATACGCTCTGTAATTTTGCCAGGAATGTTTATCAATCCCACCATGCCAGAGCTTGCAAAACTCTCTATCATTTTACAAAGATTACCAGCTGCTATGGAGATTTTATGTAAAATTCTTTAATCTGTAAGAAACATGAAACAATTTAATGAGATCGATCTACCCTTTTCCTAATTATTAGTTTTAGTTCCCTAGCTATAATGTTTTCTCTAGTTGTAAGCATAATTGCTGAAGAATAGTTCTGTATTTAAAAATACATTTTTTGAGTAATTTGCTTAAAGTGGTGATTCTCAACCAGGTGATTTTTATCTCCCAGCTCCTAAGAGACATTTGGCAATGTTCAGAAATGTTTGTGTTTATCATAACTGGGGAGTGGGGTGCTTCTGGCCTGTAGTGGAGAGAGGCCAATCATGCTGCTAAACATCCTATAATGCATAGGAAAGCCACCCGCAACAAAGAATTATCTGGCCCAAATGTCACTAGGACGATGCCTGAGAAACCCTGCACTAAGGTAACCTCAGGAGTAGAAGAGAAAGCAAGAACTTCATCCAGGTCTTCATGACTCCAGCTGATCTCAAAATGACCTCACTTTCTGTCTTTAAAGGCTCTCAACTTTTCATGTAAAGCAATTTTTACTTATCGTCAGGATTTCCCTTTTAAGATCCACTTGCCTGTTAATAGTCCCTCTTTTAGAAACTTTGGCCAAGGTGTAGTATTTATTGTTTCTTTAGTTTTTTAAAATTTATTTTCCTAAAGTCTAAGATATAAGGCTCTTCATGATTATAGTCCCAGCATGTTGTCATCTTTTCCCCCAGATTTCCAACACTTTAACATCACCCACACTTTTTCAGTGGTGAGAATGGAGTCATAAGGTAGTTACGTCAATGACACTGAATTATCCAAAAGAATAAAATAATGCTCAACATACTTCATAGATAATGCAAAGAAGTGTCAGCACTGCTACACACACAAAGCATCATCACTTTTTATTATGCGTTTGTGTTTTTCTCTTAAGCAAGTGAAATTTCAAATACCTACACTCTCCTAATAAATGTTAGCCTTACTTCATGTAAGAAGAGAGCATGATTTTAAAAACAGCAGGTATGATTTATAGGGACAGTAGAGTCTTTTGTTCTGTCATGCATCTATTTAGGAAGGATCTAGTATAACTTAGAAAGGTACGTTCTACTAAAGAAAGAGTAAACTCACATCATGTTTTGTCCTTTTGCTCATTACTTCTCTCTTCTGCCACCATGGGAAGAAGGACATGTTTGCTTCCCCTTCTGTCATGATTGTAGGTTTCCTGAGGCTTCCCCAGCCATGCCTAACCTAACTCTGAGTCAATTAAATCTCTTTCCTTTATAAATTACCCAGTCTTGGGTATGTCTTTATAAGCAGCATGAGAACGGACTAATACTCTGATCCTGTCAGCTGACCATGGCCATCAGATCAGGCCACTTCTGAGCAGCATGCTGAAGAAAGAGGACCACAAGGTCAATGCCAAGAGCTGGCACCAAGCAGGTGCCACATGGAAGCCAGTGGCACTGCATTCGCAAGCACAGGTGAACTCTCTTGAGAGTGCAGAGTTGGAAATTATTGAAGAGTCCCTGGAATTCCTCCAGTCACACTGGAGGAGGATGAGCTGGAAAAACAGTGAGACTCAGGGAAACTGGTTATCAGCATTAAGCACATCTAAATCCCTTCCATCTGAACTTCCATACACATGACTCTACTTAATTCAATTTCAATTCAGTCACTTCATGTACACAACAAGTCAAAGGAAGTATTTCTTTTCTAGACATCTAAAGGGCCACAATTATTTCAAAGTTATTTCAAGGTCTTATACAGACTTAATAATCAATTGAATGGCTGATTTTTTTTTCTTTTTCCAAGACCTAAAATTTTCTCATTAGATTTCAAGTTAGTAAGTCGAATCTCCATTGACATCCAGGAATTGATTGCAGGGCCCCCAACTAAAGTATACTGCCTAAGACATGAGATCAAAGTCAAACTTAAACATGCAGACAAGGAATTATATGCACTGATTGCTGGTAGCTGGATGTCATCTCTCTCCTCTGAATTTCCTTAGTCACTGTCCTCTTAGTTCTATCTAGATGGTATTAGAATCATTTATATATAGTTTTTATCTCCTCTCCCAGCCTTAGTAAGGAAGTACACTGAGGGCAGGTTTGAGAACTAAATGTCCTTATATCCTTTAGGTGAGGAGTCCAAAGTGTTTACAGTCATGTGAGTTAGCATATTTTGATTTACTCACTGTATGTCAGTGTTGACTCTACGTACGCGAGATCAACACATCTCTCTAAAACAATCAGAAAAAAAAATTAGATCAGTTCATATGAACCAAATATCCAAATCAAATGATTACTTTCTTCCTACTTTTCAACCCCTTCTATTGCCATCAATGCCTTTTATTTATTTATTTATTTATTTATTTATTTTTATTCTTGCTCTGTTGCCTAGGCTGGAGTGCAATGGTATGATCTCGGCTCATTACAACCTGTACCTCCTGGATTCAAGGTTTCTCCTGCCTCAGCCTCCTGAGTAGCTGGGATTACAGCACGTGCCACCACAGCTGGCTAATTTTTGTATTTTCAGTAAAGATGGGGTTTCACCATGTTGGTCAGGCTGGTCTTGAACTCCTGACCTCGTGATCTGCCTGCCTCGGCCTCCCAAAGTGCTGGGATTTACAGGCGTAAACCCCGCCTGGCCACCAATGCCTTTTCTTAAATTAAATACAAAAATGCACATTGTCTTCGTCCTCAGAGACTTCGTCAGTGAGACTAAATCAATGGAGAGCTTCTACTGATAGCTATCATTATATTTCTTTTTATACAAGGTGAAAGATCACTGCAGGGTGGTACCTTTATTGGAATATCCCACAATAAATCCTTATTTAACTTTATTTGTACATCAGCCACTCCAGTTAGACCTACCTCTTCAAGGTCTCCCAAGCTTTTTTCAACCTGGACACTTTTAGTCATCATGATTTCACAGCTTGGGATGGCTTCCCTCTCCCCAACACCTTACATAAACTCCACCTATTCTTCAAGGCCTAGTTCAAGCTCTATCCACAAGAAGCCCCTTTCACAGGACTCCAGGCTACACCAAGCTGTCCCTTCTCTGAACTCTTGCTCACACAGTGTATCTCTTAATAGTGCTCTAATTGTTTCATGTTACGTTAGTGCCGTCTTCCCAAGTGGATCATAAACTGTCTGGTATCTATCCCCTACAAATCCGAGCGCAACGTTGGACTTCTTTTTGTGCCCAATAAATACTTGTTGATTGACTGGCTGGTTTAGAAAACACAGTACACAGTTGGTGTCGGGCATGGGGGAAATGAAAAGCAATAGGCAGATTTCAGGTCTGGCCAAATTTAGATTACATTTAAGTTTATGTGTTTCTTTTAAAAAAATGAAGGTTCAAGTCACTGACTCTGGACTTAGCAGGTTAGTCCACTGAGCCTTAGATTTCAGGGTGTTATTGTGGATTTGGCTTTCCTGGGATGTAACTCTAAGAAGATAGATGATCATGTGCTCCTAATGCACTACACAGCCTATTGACTTTATATGTCATCAATGTATATTGTATGTCTACACTATTACCAGGAGAAGCAGGAGGTGCATGTAGTTATGCCTCTGTCTCAGCCCGTCATCCCATGCTGTGCCCTATGGGAAGCCACTGATTCTTACACTTGGAGCTGGGACAATGCAACTTAATCAGACTGACAGGAAACAGGCAGCAATTACAGTGTGCTGCTACATCTGCTGGGTTCCACTTCACTGAAGGAAGAGTTATCTCAATTTTAATGTACATCCCTTTTTCATGTTTCATTTAACCTCTGCTGTATTATTAAACACATCAAAATATAATGACACTCATTAAAGAAGAAAAAGAGGACAGTTGGGATATTTTGGACTGTATCTCCTATATTTGTAACTTAATTGTATCATTTTTGCTTCTCTTCAACATCTCTCCCTGGTGAATAACTAATTCAGTATATAGGTATTTAAATAGCGAGTTGGGAACTGGCTGTTTAAACACCTACATCAACACTGAGTGCAGCTACAATGCAACGTCCCTCAATCATTTTTCTGTTTTCACCACTAGTGTTTCTCTTTTCAAAAACATTCTTTTACAATGTGTCAAAATAGCTAGTTTACCCATTACTGCAGTGCATATAAACTGCTTTAAAAGCAGCTCAATGCAATTCCTCAGGAATGTGTTTGTAATATGACTCAGGAAACCTTTGGAACTTAAACGAGCAGGTGTCTCACCCACTCTGGCCCACCCTAGAACAGCCAGAGCTCCATTAGCAGGTGGATCCTGCTGACCCGAGTTCTAGGATCTATTAAACCATTCATTTCTGCAAGACAAATGTGATGTCACACCAGGCTGAGCCTCTTCTCTGAGGTTTGGTTTTGTGTGTGTGTCATTTTTTTTTCTTTCCACTGTGATTCTCTCATCTCTTATCTCTCTTTGTGCTCCAGTTTTACCATTGAACCTGAAGTATATAGTAAACCTTTCCAAAAACTAAATGTTCATCATATTAATTGTGGCTTCCAAATCCAGACTGCCCAAGTTTCCAAAGACATAACAGAAATGTGACCCTAAACTTCCACTGAACTCTTACAACGGTGTTTGGCCAAGCAAAATTTGCAAGATGTTTACAGGAGTTTGTGTGTATTAGGGAAAATGGAGGGAAAGGTTAATAACTAAAGATATGCTTCTATATAAAGAGGTTTTTTTAGGCCAAAAAGCTCCAATGTCCAAGTTTTTAAAATAATTATTAGAATTTTCATTAAGAAATAATTTAATCAAAATATAACAGGCGTGTCCATTGTCAGTGCCAAATACGGGTTGCTATGAACTAGGGTGACGAAAAGTGGTCCAAGAAAGACTGAGTGTTTTCAAGGAGTTAACAATCTATACTGAAATCAAAACAAATGCAGAAAAAGATAAGCTAAAGCCCAAACAGGTTCCTATCAGTGTGTGGAATTTACTACAGGGCAACACTACAATGACTTATATTTATAGTTAGACAAACAAGAAAGAGCTGTAGCCCCTGGGATCTCCTTTAGGATAAAAGAGGCCTGATGTTCAGCCAGCAAGCACTTACCCTACAAAGGCCTCCCAGATGTCTATCATTAGCTTCCATTGCCCGTTCATTCCACTGCCATAGGGTTGTTAATAGGTTAAATATTATTCTGGGTAGAAGACTCTAAGGAAAGCAACACTGCTTAACTCCTGCTTTACTTATGTACTCACTACAGGATCATGATCATCAACCTTGAATAGACAGAATAAATAGCATTAAGTAAGCTTGGAGCAATGATTGCAGCTAAACAGGTTGACTGCATTCAAATCTCCAGGCTCAAATAAATTACATCCCTGGATGCTTAAAGTGCTTTAGAGGTATGATCACAAAATCAACGTCAACAGTCTTTGAAAAATAGTGGAGAAGGGGAGAGATACCAGAACAATATAAGAAGACATTTTCTTTCCAAAAAAAATGTGGGGGACGGAGGGGAGGGAGGGAAGGGAAAAAGGCAAATTTTAAGAACCTTGGAGTAGGGGGTTTAATCCTTATCTTCATTAACATTTTCTAACGAATTCTCAACAGTTGACGTGAATAAACTTTGACAAGAAGAACTGATCGCTGGGAGCTATATATTTCACTAAAAACAAATAAATCCAAAAATTCATTTTTAAAATAAGACTAATCAATTAATGAAAGATATAACAATATTGTATCTGGATTCCACTATGGCATCAACATGTCTTTAATGATATATTTATGGACTTGATGAGTAAGGTGGAAAAATAGGAACTAAAATTATAAATTCATCTATTGAGGCAACAGGGATCTAACCTTGACCATTTTTTGGTCAACTATGTAAGAAAAAAGTAAGCCCAGGTTTCATTTAAGTTAACCCTCATAGAAATTAGAGCATTTAATAAACAAATTTAGGGAAATGATACTGATTTAAAAATTAAAATAGTAGAGAAAAACTAATTTCACCAGCAGAAAAAAAAAATCCATGATTTTGAAAATTTTAGATTGGAAACTAGCAAGAGAGTTATTGATGATATTTATAGAAACCAGAATGAAAACCCTAACTACTTTTGTTTGTTTGCATACCCAGTCATCTCAAGTTTATTGCATTTTAGGAGAAAGTCCTTTTACCATATAAGAAAGGCATAATTTTTAAGTTTATTATCTTCCAAGTTTATCATCTTCTGTTTTGTCCTCAACCCAATGATCACCTATTCCTTCTAGAATTTTTCAGAGGTGAGCAACTATTCACAGTTCTTTGTTCTTAAGCTGTTATTTCAGACCATTAGCTTCCTCTCGGGCCCCTGACTGTCTTCTAGTCTTCCAATCTGTCTTCTACATTGCTTTCTGGCAAATAAAACTCCATTTTAAAAGGCGATGCCTATTAAAATTCTACTCAAAATTTCTCAGAGGGTCTTCACTGAGTTCTGAAGACCACCAGAGACAGAATTGGTCACAATTTTCCTTTTGGCTTAATCTACAACTTCCCAACATAAATGTTATACTTCTGTTCATGTAAACCATTGCTATTCTTCAAACCTGAATTGTGCTTCCATAGCCTTTATCTTTCCTTTTCAGGAATGATCGCTGTCCATGCTTCTTGGTTACTCAGAGCCAACCTATCATTCAGTTATTAGCAAGGGGGGCTTCTACCTTTTACAAACCTGTGCTCCTCAGTTTGGGCACTCAAATGGCACTTTGCAAATGTGTCTCACTCTTCCGGGGCAAACTGTGTCTTCTGTAACCTGTGTGCTCTAAGTTTGCACATATGATTGACAGATAAGGAGCACTCATGAACACATTGATTGAAACTTTTAAAAAGGGCCAGGCGCGGTGGCTCACGCCTGTAATCTCAGCACTTTGCCAGGCTGAGGCAGGCGGACCACCAGAAGTCAGGAGTTTGAGACCAGCCTGGCCAACATGGCAAAACCCCATCTCTACCAAAAATACAAAAATTGGCCCGGCCCAGTGGCTGTAATCCCAGCTACTCAGGAGGCTGAGGCAGGAGAATTGCTTGAACCCAGGAGGCGGAGGTTGCAGTGAGCCGAGATCGTGCCACTGCAAAAAAAAAAAAAGAAAAAAAAGAAAAACAAAAGAAAAAAAAATGTAAAAAGGAGAAGCAAGAAGAAAGAAAAAAAGGAAGGGAAAGAAGAAGGAGGAGGGTCTGACGGAGAAAGGGAAGAAAGAAGAAAAATTAAAAAAGAGAGAATGAAAAAGAAGTGAAAGGAGTCTTCCCTTAGCCTTCCTCTGCTGTCTGAATTTTGTGTTTTCTATTAAATGTTTACCTTAAATTGTCAAATTTTCCATCCTTTTTGCATATCATGTGCCATTTGCTTTACTTCTTGATTCTTATCTAAAAGATAGTCTCACGTATTTATCCTCCTCACACATCCCTAAGAACCTATGAAGTCACATTAGACTTACTGCTGCTTAATGAATGGGAATTTAGGCTCGTACAGTATTTTCCCTTCTCTTAATTACTTTACATACATCTACTCATGTTTTTCAGAAAAAAAAGACTCCACCGAAGATGACTTACCTCCATCATCAATGCGTGGCAGAAATTGGGAATTAGAACCAAGGTTTTTCTGCAATAATATTCTTCCTCTCTGCTTTGTACTCACTTTTCTTCCTCACTCTCTCTACCTCCCAAGAGCTCTGTCATATCTTTTACATTTCAGTTTTCTTTTTAAAGAAATAATAATTTTTTCCTTCTGTGACATTTTTCTGACCTTGAAATAAAAGACTTGAAAAAAAAAAAAATCCTGGAACAGTTTATTTCCTTACATTTAAGCTTCCCACCACCTACTCTTGCTCATGTTTCTGATTTTAATCTGCTTCTTACACATTTTGTCTTTTTCTTCAAAATCCCAAAATATGTAATTAACAAGCAGAATGTTCAGTCAATGGCCTGTACGTTTTCTGTTTTCAATACCAAACTTCCAGGTTCTCAGCACCATCTTTTCCATCCTTCCTTCCTGGCCCTCGGTGCTTGCCTTTGGCTCTGTGGCCCCCACTCTGCTGTCGTGAGTTGTCCCCTCCTCCTGTGCAGTCTCCTGTGACCCTTCGGTAACGCACAATCCACATGCACACACGAAGGACCTCTATTCCTGTCTGTGTTCAACTGGGGCAGGAAAATCAATCCAGTAGGTCACAACTGGCATGTCTTTAAGTGAAAAATATGGAAAATAATATAAATAAATAAAAATAAAAAAGAAGGCTGGGCGCAGTGGCTCACACCTGTGGTCCCAGCACTTTGGGAGGCCGAGACGGGCAGATCACGAGGTCAGGAGATCGAGACCATCCTGGCTAACACTGTGAAGCCCCGTCTCTACTAAAAATACAAAAAATTAGCCAGGCACGGTGGTGGGCGCCTGTAGTCCTAGCTACACGGGAGGCTGAGGCAGGAGAATGGCATGAACCCGGGGGACAGAGCTTGCACTGAGTGGAGATCGCCCACTGCACTCCAGCCTGGGTGACAGAGTGAGACTCCATCTCAAAAAAAAAAAAAAAAAAGAAATAAAAATGAAAATACCAGCATGCCTCACAAAAGATAAATATTTTTCTATGAAACTTCTGTTTTAGTCATCTGTGTGTGGCTTGTGGGAGGAGCGTTAGCTGGTCACTGTAGATGTATATTTCTTAGTATAAGTCACAGGCAAAAATGTTTGAAAAACATCACCCAACCCTACACTCTTCTTTGACTTATGGCTTTATGTTGTTGTTACTCTTTTTCCTCTTCTTTTTCTTCCTCCTTCCCCCGCTCCTCCTCGTTCTCCTCTTCTTCTTCTCCTTCTTCTTTTTAAATTCTGAATCTCCTACTTTTGTGAAGTGTAGCCCCTGAGTTCGCCTTCAGTACTCCTTCACTCTCTCTCAGTTGCGTATTCCCTGTGGGTGTTAAAGTCTCAATGGATTGAAGCAGCAGCACAGAATTTGGCATCTAGTAGGTGCTCAATAAGTGTTTGTGGCCAGAATGAACCAAATAAATGAACGAGTGGAGGTAGAAGTAGATTAGCTTACACCAAAGCTAATCAAACAAAACTTCAAAGTATCTCATTTGCAGCTGTCCCCTCTAAGGCCCTGTAACTGATATTATATTTATAATTTTGTATTATTTTTCTCAAAGAACATTTCTCCAATTTATGGAAGCTTTAAATCCCATAAAAACTGGTTCTGCAGCCAGGTGGATGAATGGAATGCCTATAGTAAAACAATATTGCAAAGTTCAATCTACACAGTAGGTTTTATCCAAAGATGTTTCAGTCAGCTGGACAAAATGCAGCAGTAACATCACTGGCAGGAGGGAGCGCTCTGTACCATTTGGCATCTTTTATCCCCATTTGCAAGTTTCCCCTCTCTTTTGCTTTTCACACCCAGTGCTCTGCTTGGTGCAAATCCTGCAGCTCTTAGCAGAAGGCTGACTCACAGATTTCCACCCTGCCTCAGTGGCTGCCATCACTCCATGCTCCACTCCCTTTGCCCATAATGACCTCATTCAGGACACCTGAATGAGGAGAGCAGTAAAGTCTAGTGGGTGCACTGTCAGTGGCCCTGGGCTCTCACCTCTGTGCTTTCAGAGCACACACAGCGGGGGAAAATTCTCCCCTGATTTCCCCACCAAAGGAAGCAGCTGAGCCTATGTATATAATGAGGGTCACCACAAAGAAAGGACGCTGCCCCCAGTGAGGCTGTGGTTGGTCCCCCCTCCCTCTTGGACAGACACTACACACATGTTGTGTGCAGCTTAGAATTTGAATGGGAAGGAATGTGAGTCAGAGGAAAACTTGGAGACTGTCCAGTCTACCCTGTTTTACAGGTAAGAAGACTGAGGCCCTGGAAAATTAAGAAACTTGCTTGGGATCTCACAACATGTTTGGGAGAGTGAGACTGGACTAGAGCACATATCTCCTTGGCTGATGCACTGTTTTTCTACTGTGTGAAAGGTTCTCAAAGTGATCCCTTGACCAGAAGCATCAACATTACCTAGGAAATTGTTAGGTATGCAAATTCTCCATTTTCATCCCAGACTCCTGCATCAGGGGTGCAGATCACACTCTGGATTTTGACAAGCTTTCCCCAAGATTTAATGCTCTCTTGAGTTTAAGCACCACTGCACTATACAATGTTTCTACTCATTAAAATGAGCCATTTACCTAATGCTATGGTTTAAATGTGTCTTACAAATTTCAAATGTTGGAAACTTAATCCCCAAATTCATACATTGATTGGAGGTGAGGCCTTTGAAGGGTAATTAGGATTAGATAAGGTATAAAGGTGGGGCCTCCAAGATGGGTCTGGTGGTTTGGAAGAGAGACCTGAGCTGATACACATGCTCTTGTTCTCTTGCTATGTGGTGCTTTCCACAGTGTTATGAAGCAGCAAGAAGGCCCTCCTCAGAAGCTGAGCAGGTGCCAGTGCCATGCTCTTAGACTTCCCAGCCTTCAGAACCATAGGCCAAAATAAACCTTTTTTCTTTTTTAAATTACCAAGCCTGCACTATTCTGTTATAGCAACAGAAAATGGACTAAGACATCTAATAGCTGAACTCCTGATTCTGTAACACATCAGATAAAAGTCATTTTTTTAAAGATTAAACAGCCCTTTAAATACCATTCTTATATGAAAATTTCCTCCCAAATTAACAGCTTCTACTCTTAGACATTCATTTTTCAGTCCAGCCATTTTACCCTAAAAACTTCTGTTAAAAGGCAAATAAATAACATTGGTAAAACAATAAAGAGTAAAAAAAAAAATTATAATTTGAGAATCAATAAGAATAATAGTAACTCTCACTGAATTCTTATTCAGAGCCAGGCACTGTACTGCTTGATAATTTGTTATATCAGCAATAATCCTCAACTTCTTATAAACTGATTTTTTTTACATTAGTCTAATGTTTTAAATGCCAAAATCTAAAGGGCTGATAAGTATTAAAGAAAAGAGACAGGGTTGGGGAGCATATAAGGTCCTGGGCAGGGGGTGAAGAGCCCATAGAAAGTTCCCCAGGAGAGTGTCTGGGTCACCAGGAAGCAAGATGACGGCCAAGGTATTCAGTGAAAGATATTCAAAGAGGGGTCAGAGCACTTAAGCCAGAGTTGGAAGAGGGCTACTAAGCATAGTGGTGTATGCTGTGCACTGCACAATTCTGGAGGACAGAACTAACAGAAAAGCAGCGATGCTGAGCCCCAACTCCATATACTTCAAACCTGGCTGCCAGTGGCTGACTTTTCCCTGAAGATTGGGTCCTTAAGCTAGGACACCATGAGGTATCAATGAGACTATAGTTCTAGCCACACAGTCTCACTCAAACTGAAGGATTGTGGGGGGCCGGGGGGTTGGCAGGGGGCGGAGATGGTATAAGGTTTGTTAATTTCCTAAACCCCTCACAGAGCAAGCCCACGGCAGGTCTTCATTCCATTGACACATCTTGGGACAAGTTGAAGAAAGAAACCTAAAGCTCATTTTCCCCAACCTTTCTGCCCTTGATCCCCACAACATGGGCATCTCAAAGAAAAGTGCTGTAAAATGGTGTGATTTTTAAAAATTGTTTGTTCTGCTATACAAGTAAATTTAAATCGAACTCATTTGTAGAATGACTCATTGTTCCCAGCTGGGCGCGGTGTCTCACGCCTGTAATCCCAGCACTTTGAGAGGTTGAGGTGGGTAGATCCTGAGGTCAGGAGATCAAGACCAGCCTCGCCAACATGGTGAAACCCTGTCTCTACTAAAATACAAAAAAATAGCTGGACATGGTGGCATGTGCCTGTAGTTCCAGCTACTTGGGAGGCTGAGGCAAGGGAATTACTTGAACCCGGGAGGCGGAAGTTGCAGTGAGCCAAGATTGCCCCACTGCACTCCAACCTGGGTGACAGAGCCAGACTCCATCTCAAAAAAATAAAAAATAAAAAAAATTTTAAAAATCAGATTGCTTCCCTAAAGTCTCTGAAAAGCATGAGACCTCCCATGTAAACCAGAAATAATTTGGATTTCAAAGATCAAAGCTGAAAGTTGCCATGAACTAAAGCAGAACACCAACCACTCTTGGATATGGTCACCATTGCTTTGAGGCTCAAAAGCTATAAACTGATCATATTTTAGGTCTTGAGGTAATCCACAAGACACTATAATTTCTTTATGTTTGTGTCATCTTCCTCTAAGTTAGAAGCATTGAGGATTTCATTCGTTCAAACAGGTTCTGGATAGAGAGGACTCTAGTAAACAACTGAGCCCTGAGTCAGATTCTTGTGCTGGAGGTTAGAACAGGGAAGATGTAAAAAGTTCAAGATTCAATTGAAGAAAACAATGCATTGAAAGAGCTCAAAGGATGTGTGAGGAGACCAAGGGTGAAAATTCAGTTAAGGTTTAAAAGAATTTGAGAACAGATATCAAAGGAAGCTGTTGTTAAATTAGAAAAAGAGGTAGTAACAAATGGTATGGGCTACCCCTCAAAGGCTAGCAATTGCTATCACATCTCCACTCTAACTTAGTTTATTTCTCAGTGTTACTTGTTTAGTTTATCATTACTACTGCTCACAATAATCATAAATTTGAAGGTCACTTTCATCTCCAATTCCTCTGACTCCATGAATGAGAACAAGAGCTACCCCTTATGCAGCATTCATGGTGTGGCAGACAGTGTGCAACATCTTAATGAAGTTAAGCCTCATAATGACCTAGTGAGGTCAGTGCTTTTGAACTCCAGAGGCTGTATTTATAACCATAGCTCTGCACTGCCTAAACCCTGATGCCTTGCATAAGACAAACAGCAGTACTTATCCTTGAATCCTTCAGGAGACATCTTGCACTTTGCCAGTGGAAACCAAACCCACCTCATTGACACCTGCTGCCCAAGAGGAAATTCCAATGCCATTGCTTTGTGTCTTAAAATGAAAAAAAATCTACTTATAATTATTTATTAAAATGTATTCTATAGGCCGGGCACAGTGGCTCACACCTGTAATCCCAGCACTTTGGGAGGCTGAGGAGGGCAAATCACCTGAGGTCAGGAGTTCAGGAACAGCCTGGCCAACATGGTGAAATGCCATCTCTACTAAAAGTACAAAAATCAGCCAGGTGTGGTGGTCTGCACCTGTGATAGCAGCTACTCGGGAGGCTGTGGCAGGAGAATCGCTTGAACCCAGGAGGTGGAGGTTGCAATGAGCCGAGATCGTGCCACTGCACTCCAGCCTGGTGACAGAGTGAAACTCCTCCATCTCAAAAAAATAAATAAAATAAAATCCATTCCACAGCAACTCAATGTCATAAAACAGTATTTGAAGTGAAGATTGCATTGGTTTGCTAGGGAAACCATAACAAGGTACTACAGAATGGGTGGCTTAAGCAACACAAATTAGTTTTATCACAATTCTGAAGGCTAGAAATCAAAGATCAAGGGGTCAGCAGGGTTGGTTTCTTCTGACGCCTCTCTCCTTGACTTGTAGGTGGCTGTCTTCTCTTCGTGTCTTCAGTGTCTTCACGTGGTCTTCCCTCTGTATACTGGTGTCCAAATTTCCTCTTCTTGTAAGGACACCAGCCAGACTGGATTAGGGCCCACTCTAATGATCTCATTTTAATTGAATTAATTATCTCTTTAAAGACCCTATGTCCAAACGCAGTCACATTTCAAGGTCCTGAGGGTTAGGACTTCAACATATAAATTAGGGGTGGGGAGGACATAATTCAATCCACACAAAGCTCCCTGGGGTGAATTAATTCATCTTCTTTTCCTTACATCAGAATTAAGTGGCCTTATCTGCACCTATGGACATTTCCTAGAATCAGAACCCACAATACCATCTTCATTTTCATCACCTTCAGTCAGCAGTCACTGCCCTTGTTTCACATCTCGTGTTGGGTAAGGAGCTGCTGTCATTCCCAAAGTGAGTCATAAGCCCATTGTGTCCCTACAGCACAACACCTATGAGTATAAAGCCTCATTTTAGAATTTTCCAACTTATTGCTAGATATTAGCTCTAACCAGATCCTCATTTCTATCATTATCAGGAAGTTATATTTTAGAAGCCAACTTTAAAGGAAACCACGTGATCTGAAATCAAAAGAATTCATTTTGATTTACCTTTTTATTGATTCATTTCTACATTGTCCTGGATTAGTCACTAACTGAAACTTATTTCCACAGAGGACACTATCTAAGAATAAACATTCTGCTTATTCAGTTTGCAGCAGCACTAACAGGTCATGCCCAAGTAAGTATATTCAGATAAAATCTAATTTTAAGAATGCTATAATACTATAAACATAGTTGTAATTTTCTCCAAAAATGTTTACTGAAAAAATAGACTGGGAAGCAATTCATATGATGGACACCTAATCGTGAACATTTAACTATTCAAGATCCAAATAGGTTATTTTGTAAAGTAATGCATGCTGTATTGCCATTTGTACTTGTTAAAATTTACAGTTACATAAATCAGCTTAATGAAATGGATATCTTGCATGTGTTTCAAGCATTTAAGAAATGATCAGTGTCTGAAATTTGAATCATGCATGAAATGGATATTCAGCTAAGCTGGTCTGACAAATCTACTACAAAACCACTTGGTAAAATGATTGCACTGAGCCTCAACTAAATCCAAAGTAAACCAGATTAAACCTACAATTTCAAAAAAAAAAAAACCAAACAAATCCTGTGATTCACAAGAAATTTCATATTAAAAATTTCAAAATTTCTTGAATTCTATGAAATGAAAAAAATTGTTTTCTTTTCTAATAAAGAGCAGTTGGGATATTGACTTATTAAGCTCTTATAAAAAGATATGAGTCGAAATTGCAAAACTGTTCAAAAAACTTGAAGTTTTCTCAACAGGATGCATGTAATAATTCAATTGATTAATACTTCAAATTTGATATACATGAACTATAAATGTGGAATTGTAAAGAAAAGATTAAAAATAAATTGTTTTAAAATTTAAAAGGTGCCAGGCGCGGTGGCTCAAGCCTGTAATCCCAGCACTTTGGGAGGCCGAGACGGGCAGATCACGAGGTCAGGAGATCGAGACCATCCTGGCTAACCCGGTGAAACCCCGTCTCTACTAAAAAATACAAAAACTAGCCGGGCGAGGTAGCGGGCGCCTGTAGTCCCAGCTACTTGGGAGGCTGAGGCAGGAGAATGGCATAAACCCGGGAGGCGGAGCTTGCAGTAAGCAGAGATCCGGCCACTGCACTCTAGCCCGGGTGACAGAGCGAGAGTCTGTCTCAAAAAAATAAATAAATAAATAAATTAAAAATTAAAAATTAAAAAAAATTTAAAAATTGTGAAAGGATGGGTAAAAGTTAAAAAACTAAAAAGGCAATGGTACATACTACTTTAAAAACTGGCAAAAGAAACAAAAAAAGTGTCAAAGCAGAAAATAATTTTAAGATCTGAAAGAAGTCGATACCAACTGAATGAAGTCAGATGTGTTGGCTTAGGCCTATGATCGCAATTACTCAACAGGCTGGTGCAGGAGGATCACTTGAGCCCAGGAGTTTGAGACCAACCTGGGCAGTATAGTGAGGCCCCATCTCAAATGAAAATAATATGAACAGAACATATAAGTATGTCCCCAATGCATAGGGACAGAGGCTTGGAAGTGAAATTGTGTTGATTGAAAACATTTGTACGTAACCACTTCATGCCCACTAAGATGGTTACATATATAAATATTTGAAATTTGGCACCTCATTAGGAAATACATTTTCTGGAAATTTAACATTTAATAAGAAAATTATACCACCTTATGACCATTAGCAATTTACTTATAGAATGTGACTTAAAATACTGCTATAAAGACAGCAAAACTATCAGCTAATTAGTTTTATAGAACCTTCCAAATCTATTAAAACAGCCCCACTCAATAAAAACTGCTGTAAGAGTTGAAATACTTTTTGGTAAATAGCTAAGTTCAGCAATTTGATCATTAAGTAAATTGATCTGGGGCATTATGACCCGGAATCAAAAATTAATTACTGAGACTTCTTGTCTAGCCCACCCTAACATTTCTTTACTGTTCTTTCCTGGTCATCTCCTCCTCTGATTCTTTCCATATTGATACAAGCCTGTAGAAGATGGGCCCCCAAGAATTACACAGTTTGAATTTTATCCCAATGCATAGGGATAGAGGCTTGGAAGTGAAATTGTGTTGATTGAAAACATTTGTATGTAACCACTTCATGCCCACTAAGATGGTTATAATCAAAAAGACACACTGTTATAGGTGATGTGGAGAAACTAGATGGCTTGTTCATTGTTGATGGGAATGTAAAACGACGCAGCCACTTTGGAAAACAGTTTGGATTCCTCGAAACGTGAAACATAGCGTTACTATTTGACACAGCAACTTTACTCTTGGGTGTCTACTGGAGAGAATTGAAAACATACATCCACATAAATAGCTTGTATACACATTTTCGCAGCAGCATTATTCATAATAGCCAAAAAGTGAAAATGATCCAAATGTCCACCAACTAATGAATGGGTAAACAAAACGTGGCTTATCCATGCAAAGGAATATTATTCGGCCATAAAAGGAATGAAGTACTGACACATGCTAAAATGCAGATGGGGCATGAAAACATTACACTAAACGAAAAAGATGGTCACAAAAGGCCACATATTATATGATTCTATTTATAGGAATATCCAGAATAGACAAATCCATATAGAAGGAGAGTACATTAGTGGTAGCCAGGAAGCAGGGAGGGAAGAACCAGGAATAACCTCTAAAGACTACAGGGTTTCTTTTCTTTTCTTTTCTTTTCTTCTTTTTTTAAAGACTACAGGGTTTCTTTAGAGGTCATTTAGAAAGTGCTAAAATTGGCCGGGCGCAGTGGCTCATGCCTGTAATCCCAGCACTTTGGGAGGCCGAGGTGGGCGGATCACGAGGTCAGGAGATGGAGACCATCCTGGCTAACACAGTGAAACCCAGTCTCTACTAAAAATACAAAAAATTAGCCGGGCGTGGTGGCGGGTGCCTGTAGTCCCAGCTACTCTGGAGGCTGAGGCAGGAGAATGGCGTGAACCCGGGAGGCGGAGCTTGCAGTGAGCTGAGCTTGTGCCACTGCACTCCAGCCTGGGCAACGAGCGAGACTCCGTCGCAAAAAAAAAAAAAAAAAGAAAGTGCTAAAATTAGATGGCAGTAATGGTTGCACAACTCTGTGAATATACTAGGAACCACTGATTTGGACACATTAAAAGGGTGAATTTTATGATATATGAATTATATCTTAAAAAAGCTGATACATATATATCAGCTGCTGTATATCTATATGTACATACATATATAAATAATTAGTTCTTTTATACTTGAGTTTGGGATTAAGATATATTTACAAAAATAAAGTTTATATAAATGAGACCACACTATTCATGCTGTTTTGTAACATGGCATTTCATGCAAAAGTAGTCTTGGATCTTTTTCCTTGTTGATGAAAACTTATATATGTTATCTTTTTTTTTCTTTTTTTTTTTTTAAGACGAAGTCTCGCTGTGTCACCCAGGCTGGAGTGCAGTGGTGCGATCTCGGTTCACTGCAACCTACACCTCCCGGGTTCAAGCAATTCTCTGCCTCAGTCTCCCAAGTAACTGGGATTACAGGCACCCGCTACCATCCCTGGCTAATTTTTGTATTTTTAGTAGAGATGGGGTTTCACCATCTTGGCCAGGCTGGTTTTGAACTCCTGATCTCGTGATCCACCTGCCTTGGACTCCCAAAGTGCTGGTATTACAGGCATGAGTCACCGCTCTTGGCCTATATGTCATCTTTTTAAAGAGCTCTCCAGTATACCATTGCATAGTTCTACCATGATTACTTAATCATTTAGATCATTTCCAGAGTTTTGGTAAAGCAAGAACACAATTAGGTACACACAGACACATATACACACACATATGCACACATAAACCTATATATTTGCATACTTCTTCAATTATTTTCTAAAGAAAAATCTCCTAAATAATAATTTTTTTAATAAAAGGCTCCTACAAGTGGGATTTCTGTTTTAAATCAGTTTACACCATCCCCAGGTGTGATAGAGACTGCCCCTTCCCCCATTTACACCTTCATCATCAATGCTGAGTTTAATCAAAGGTCTATTTATTCTTAATCTTCACCAATCTAAACTCTAACAAAGGATTAGTCGTTGCTTTTATTGGCATCTATTTGATTACTATTGAGGTTGAATATCTTCCACATACATTTTTGTCATTGGTAATTCCTCTTCTATGTCTCTTGTCATTTAAAAAAATTGGAGGCTTTGTCATTTTCTCATAACTTGAAAGTTCTTTTTGTGGAGTAGCATTGTTAACCCTTTATCAGATGTTTTGAAAATGGCTTTTCCTACCAAAAATGACTTCACAGCTTGATTGAAATACATGTTCCCTGTTAAGCTGGAAGGGTTAGAGCATTAGCGCCATCTTTGACTAGAGATCTTAATAAAATGAAAGGGACGAAATTGAGTTTCTTGGCAGCTAGCGAGCTTCTTGTCATTGGAAATGTTCAAATGTAGACAAGTTTACCATCTAGCCAGGATGTTGTCAGAGGCAATTCAAACATCAGAAGGGTGGTTGGACCAGGTGACTTTAATGATCTCTCCCAACCCCGAGAGTGTAGGAGTTTGTGAGTGAGACAAATATTTAACTTCATGAAAGCAAGCCACTGCACCTGTGATAACAAGTGAGGAATTGATTTCTGTCACACACACAGTGCAAAAAAAAAAAAAAAAAAAAAATCCTTGTGGGAGTGGAATAGCCTGAGCTCAGATGCCTGCAAAAGGCATGAGTGTGTGCGTATCTATGTGTGAGTGGATGTCTGAATGGGTGTCTATGCGGGAGTGTGTGTGTGTGTCAACGTATGTACGTGTGCCTGTAAGTATGTCTATAAGTGCACATGAAGGAGGGAGGTATGGAGGAGAAAAGTGCATGTTGGCTAAAATTACATTTCTGTGTATTGCAGTACAATTTTTTTTCAATGTAATGAGAAGTCTAGAGTAGAAAGTCAAAGGAAGAACAGACTTCTATTTTCAAAGAAAAAGGGATATGGTTATACTTCCAGAAAAAAAAGAAAAATAGAAGAAGAAACAATAACCAACCAAACAAGTGAACACTACTATTTTTTCTTACGTCTTTCTCCTATCTTCTATATTTTGACTTTTTTTTTTTACTCATCTGGGTAACTGCTTTAATTCTTTACCTTGTTTCAAAGAGGCAGCAGGTTCCGTTTGATAATGGAAATCAATTAGTAATAGCTGTCATTTATAGAGTAGACATTGAACCAAGGATGTATGTCTATGTGTGTGTATTTTTTCTCAACTCCATGAAAGAGGTATTATTAATCCCATTTTATAGGTGAGGGACTGGGGCAGAGAGAAGTTAGGCAACTTGCCCAAGGTCACACAGCTAGTAAATAGCAGAGTTAAAATTCAAACTCAGACAGCCAGGTTCCACAATCCAGCATGCTAACCCCTACTCAGCACGACCTGTTACCCAGCACAATGGTTATGTTAGGCTTCACAGTCCATAGTAGACCTGGCTTCAAATACATGCTCTGACATTTAAAAGTTGTGTGACTTTGGAAGAACCATTTCCTTGTTCAGAGCCTCAGTTTCCTCCTTTATAAAATGGCACTAAGCTGGGTGTGGTGGCTCCCAGCTGTAATCCCAGTTACATGGGTGGATGAGGTAGGAAGATCACTTGAGGCTAGGAGTTCGAGACCAGTCTGAGCAACACAGTGAGACCCCTGTCTCTAAAAATATATACAATAGCATTAGTATCTTTTCCCAGGGTAGTTGTGAAGATGAAATGAGATCAGTTTGGAGATTGAAACACAGGAAACACTTACTAAATCACAGCTGTGACTACATACTTGCTCCTAACTTAAATGCCATAGAAATTTGAGGCCAGAAGTTTTCTAAAGACAATCAAGCTATGCTATAAGACCAGGCCTGTTAGAAAAGTGGAAAGTATACCAGGAAAAATACCAGGATAGAAATTAAACCCTTTAAAGATGATAAGACCACTTGCTACTGAAGGGTCTTGTTATCCTCCACACAGATCCCTGCAAGCTCCAGTAGGATTGGGTAATCTTAGGTGATAAGGGAGATGTAAAGAATTACGACTCCTGATAAACCACTGTGGTTTTGTTTGCCCATACTTTAAGGAGATATGGGTGACACAGATAAAGTACTGACAAAAGCCCCAGGTGGGCTTAAAATGCCTCCTCATGCCTGGGAGGGTTGGAGGCTGATGACATTCAGGGCTGACCCGCTACTGTGCTTGCTCCATGTTATCTCTGCCGCCGTGTGCTCAGCACCCTCAGGGGCCAGGTCAGGCAGGAGCACTCCAAAGAGAGTAGAGTGAGAGTTTGGCGGCTTGTTAGTCAGCCAGACTCTCTGGAGAGAGAAAGTGCCCTTGGGTCTCAAGAACGTTGTGTTATGTCATCATTGGAAGACACTCTACAGATAGGCGGGAGGAGCTGTGTGGAAGGCAGGGTCAGGCAAGCCTTCAGCTGGCCAAGTCAGACTAGGTAGAGTCACTGTGGTCATACTGTGGGAATACTGAGGAGAAGTGGTTGGTTCTGACTGGGTGAGATGGCGGAACAGGGAGGAATGAAGACTTCACAGGAATAATGGCAGCCTCTGAGCAGGTCCTTGAATGAAGAATGACTAGGATGTTGTTAGGCAGAGAAGAGATGATGAATTCTCCAGGCTGAGGGGACAGCCATCACCAAGGTGTGGTGGCATTAAACACCCAGGTCGGTGCGGTATATTCCACAGCAAGGAAGTGTATCATTTTACCAGATGTTTCCATCCACTTCCCTCCACCAACCTCATACAAGCGAAAACCAGCTCTTTCCCATGAATATATGCCATATTTAAAGACATGCAAATATAACAACTTGCTGAAGATTGAAAAGTATTTCTAAAAGCGATGTTGACGACAGTGAGAGGAAACAAGAATGCCAGTGGGAATCTAAATTGGTACAACCTGTGGTAAAGCGATTTGCTACTATCTGGCAAAAAAATTATCTGTGTGTAGCCTTTCACTTTGCATTTCCACAATGTATAACTCTATCCTACAGAGAAAAAATGTATATGAGGGTTTCACTCATTTATTAAGTAAATATTTCCTGCATCCCCACACATGACAAAGCACTAGTGTCACTATTAGAAATACAATAACGAACAAGGCAGAAAAATCCCAGCCCTCACGAAACTTATGTGAACAAATAAGCAAATCATGTTATTTAATTTCGGATATTGATAAGTGCTATGAAATCAGTTAGGAAGAAAAAGAATGACAGACGGAGTTTCTCTCTGAGAAGGTGACATTTGAACAGGAACTGAGTTGTGGGTAAAAGGGCCATGAGGAGATCTAGAGAGACAGACTCTTAGGCAAAGGACATGTTTATTTTAACAATGGGGATGTATAATAGCAAAAGAAACCCACAAACAAAATATTGAAAATAATGTTTTTTGTTTTTTCAGACTATGTTAAATAAGTTTATGCATATGTGAAATGGAATACTATGCAATATAGTTTCAGAGAATAAGGTGTTCTAATGTACTAATAATAGCATATTTTCCAAGTTACATTTAAATTATCTTTTGAAAAAGTTCTGGTTTTAAATATAGCATGATACCATTTGTGTCCTTCTAGAATTCCCCCCTTTTTTTTTTTTTTTTTTTGTTGTTGTTGTTGTTGTTGTTGCTGTTGTTTTGAGACGGAGTTTCACTCTTGTTGCCCAGGCTGGAGTGCAATGGCACAATCTTGGCTCACTGCAACCTCCGCCTCCCGGGTTCAAGCGATTCTCCTGGCTTAGCCTCCCAAGTAGCTGGGATTACAGGCATGTGCCACTCCACTCAGCTACTTTTGTATTTTTAATAGACATGGGTTTCTTTTATTTATTTATTTATTTATTTTGAGACGAAGCCTCACACTGTCACCCGGGCTACTATGCAGTGAAGTGATCTTGGCTCGCTGCAGCCTCCACCTTCCAGGTTCAAGCGATTCTCCTGCCTCAGCCTCCTGAGTGGCTGAGACTACAGGTGTGCGACACCACACCTGGCTAATTTTTTTTTTTTTTTTGTATTTTTAGTAGAGATGGGGCTTCACTATGTTAGCCAGGCTGGTCTCGAACTCCTGACCTCGTGATCCACCCACCTCAGCCTCCCAAAGTGCTGGGATTACAGGCGTGAGCCACCGCACCTGGCCCAGACACGGGGTTTCTCCATGTTGGTCAGGCTGGTCTCAAACTCCCGACCTCAGGTGATCCGCCCGCCTCTGCCTCCCAAATGCTGGGATTACAGGCGTGAATCTTATAGAATTATTGATCTTTCTGGTAAACCACTGAACATAGTTTTTGAGTTGTCAAAGTGGATCCAAAGCTATTCTTATGTCCAGAGCTGGCTTCTTGGTGTCACATAGCACCCCATACTGAGTTTAACACTCTGTTGTCACCATTGAAAGAGTGAATTGAAAAGAATTGCACCATATTGAAATTCTTAATAATTTGTGAACCTGAGGCCCCACATGTGCATTTTGCACCGGGCCTCACAAATTATTTGGCTGGCGTTGCATAGGGCACTGCACCATTTTTGGAGACGTGAGGCTTGTAACACTGATTATCTGTCCCAATAGCAGGTGTAAATTGCTGAAATCAGAGTGAAATTGGCATCAAGAGTCACTGGAAAAATTGGCCGGGTGTAGTGGCTCACGTCTGTCATCCCAGCACTTTGGGAGGCTGAGGCAGGTGGATCACGAGGTCAGGAGTTCAAGAACAGCCTGGCCAAGATGGTGAAACCCCGTGTCTAATAAAAGCTACAAAAAAAAAAAAAAAAAAAAAAAATTAGCCAGGCGTGGTGGCAGGTTCCTATAACCCCAGCTACTCAGGAGGCTGAGGCAGGAGAATCACTTGAACTCGGGTGGTAGAGGTTGCGGCGAGCCGAGATTATGCCACTGCACTCCAGCCTGGGCGACAGAGTGAGACTCCGTCTCGAAAAAAAGAAAAAAAAAAAAAGTCACTGGAAGATTAACAGACAGCTGTGCTCCACCTAAGCAATACTGCTCCTCCCCTCTGCTTGAGAGTTTTAATAAAGAATGGTGGGCTCAGGTGTGATATCTTCTAATTTTTCAAAACAAAAAAACTGGAAATCCAATTTTTTTATGTGAAACTCCAAACTTGGAAATGTTATCAACCAATTAACAGGTAAAGTCTAAATAGAATATGTCCATACACCAAATTTGGTTTCTAGGTTTCATCCTGTTTTCTTTTCCTCAAAATATCAGGGGGATTTGCAATCCAGGGCTTGCATTTTTACATGTTAGCTAGACACAGAGTTTTCCCTCACACAAAAGGTGTTCGAATGAGTTAGCAAAAACAAGGGCAGTGGCTGCAGTTCACATCGGAGCATGTCTAGTTGTTTTGAAGGCTCAAAGATGATGGGGTGACTGCAATCTTATTTGAAATTCAACATCTTTCCCTTACTAATTATGTTATTTGCCTTTGTTTTGAATGTTTTAGCATTATTGTTATAGGGGAACCCGGAGAATTTTATAACTGCTTCATATTTTCAGAATATTTTTCAATCGTGATGTGAAAACCAAACAAACAAAAAATTCTGGTGTGTGTTTGCAAGTTATGTCTTTGAGCAATGCCATTAGAGAATTTAACAAAATGAGAACCAGCCCTTGGACAGAATGCACTTTTCAGCTCCAAACACTGGAAAAGTCTTTTAGGATCAGAGGGCTTGAAAAGAAGATGAAAGTGATGTTAAAATTAAGAACAATGTAGTACAAATAATTAGTCTTCAATTTCTGGGATTTTAATGAGCTGTCCTTTAGAGTCATACATTTAAATAGCCTTTTGTTTTTTTTTTTTTGAGATGGAGTCTCACTCTGTCGCTAGGATGGAGTGCAGTGGCACAATCTCAGCTCACTGCAACCTCTGCCTCCCGGGTCCAAATGATTCTCCTGCCTCAGCCTCCCGAGTAGCTGGGACTACAGGCGCACACCACCACGCCCGGCTAATTTTTTGTATTTTTAGTAAAGATGGGGTTTCACTGCGTTGGCCAGTATGGTCTCTATCTCTTCCCCTCGTGATCCACCCGCCTCAGCCTCCCAAAGTGCTGCGATTACAGGCTTGAGCCATGGTGCCCGGCCTAAATAGTCTCTTAATGGATCCCCCCACACTCCCAACCCAAATCTCTGAATTTTCTGTTTCACATCAGGAATATCCTGGATTTTAGATCATTTTAATATTTATTTGGTGTAAGAAAGATTTAGTATCTTACAAAAAAAAATGAAGACAATACTTTCAAGGGCCAGGGAGATGCTCTCAGTCTGTAAACTGTTCCCACTCAGTGACAGGTTATCCACAGGTTATTGGTGCATTCCCCATGCCTCTTTCCAACTTCATCACCTTTATGGGGGCTCATGAAAATGGCATTGGCCCCAGTGGTTGGCAATATATTTTTATGGTACCCATGAGAGAAGCCCCCTACCCGTCACTACCCAGTCAGCAAGTCCTCAGTGGTTGCTATAAAACTTAACTCTTTACAACCAGCTGTTCAGGTTAATCAGTTTCCAATGATTATAAGAATATCAGGCAATCTAACTACTGGTGGTAAGAGGATTAAGAAAACCAACTAAGGAAATTAACTGGAGGATTGTTGAGTTTTCCTTTCCATTGAGAGAGAGAACATTAAGGGGTGAGGGCATTCTCTTCATTAGCTCCCATATTAGGCATGTGGCCTGTCTCATGGCTGGGAACAAGTTCCATGAAACAGCCATATTGCCTTTGTGTCACAAACCAAGATTTTCCCAGATGCTTTAACTATATGAAAGAGTCTTGCTTTCCTCCCATTTTCTAGGGTTACGTTTTACTGTTTGCTATAAAAGTAAGTGGTTAGCAGATCCATTTCTCTGCCTCCAGATCTGCTGATACCTTTCATATTATGCAAGCCAGTTGCTTGAGAGTTACCCACCATACCTCATATATTTGTGGTCACCAATGACACAAGACTGCAATGACTTGATTGCAATAAACAACTTCTTGTACTTGTTACCAGCATTATATTAAGGCTCGGAGTTCTTAGACAAGAATGTGGACTTTCATATTTTCCTTCTATGCCTACAAACAGAAATAATCATTTTAGAGGCAACACCATTATCTTGATTTTCCAGAACAAAATAACTTTGCATGCAAAAAAGCCAAACAACTGAATGCAACACAAACGTAACTTTCCTGAAGCAATCACGGCTCTTTACACATTTGTTATTCTGTTTGACATACACAATAAATCGTAATAGTTACCAAATTACTGTTCAGTTTCAAATGATGTGCACACATCTATAATCTTAGTTAGCTGCTTGCTGGCCTGCATCAGGAATGCCATTGCATCCTCCAGGGTAATTCTATATCAATGACTTTTCCAAATAAATCTAGTTGCTGGTTTATATTAATGAACTGTCATAGTTTCTATTGTTTTCCCATGGCCTTGCAGCTGTATTCCTTCACAGGTGCTTGGCAAATTAAAATGATGCTGGTTTGGGGTTTCAGCTTGATACAAAATCACTCCTTCAGCAGATTGTTAGGAAGTTATTCATGCACGACACACATCTTCACTCCAGACATTCAGCTTCTCTGCTTATCCAATACTCATGCCTTATTGACACTTTGCATTTCTGTTCTCCTCACCAAAGAAGTACAAAGAGAGATTGTCTTTCTTGCTTAGAACATCTCTATTAAAGAATCACCAGCATTGGAAGCGTTTTTTTTTTTTTTTTTTTTTTTTTTTTTTTCAGGGAAATGTGTTCTTTTCAGTTGGTCCTAACACTGTGTTCACAAATCACAAACATTTATTACTGATGTTTACAGATTATTTATCTTTTGGGGTTGTTTTTGTTAACATCTATTACCCAAGGGATCAACAGACAGAAAGAAAATTATTATATACTAACTATCCAAAACCACATTAAATGCTCCCTTTTGGATGTATAGTAACATTTGTTTAAAAATATTTTGCTCATGACTAACTTCTACCAGTGAAAATGAGAATGTTTAACATGCAAGTGCCTACTCAATCAAATTATCCATGCTTCAGTTTAGACGGTGCTTTTTCCCTGCACTGCAGCTCCCTGCACCGCAATTTCCCTTCATCACCCTGAAATTCCTCTCTTGACCACTTGGAGGCTGTTATCACAGCACCTTCTCTCTGACCGCTGGGGTGTCCTAGGCTACCCCTCCAAGAGCCAGCGCACTAAGAGTTCTTTTGGGTGCTCCAGTTCATCATTTCCACATGTCCACACACCTTCCTTTTAGGTGTGTTCCAAGTTTTGGGGATTTGGGGTTTTTATTTTGTTTTTAATATTCATCTTTATCCTTAATGCAAGGTCTGCTGCCAAATAGCTTAGCTGTATACTCAAAATTACCTATGCATCTTAATCTATGAATTCTGTTTTTATATTTGCCATTTATTACAATAGGGATGCAAATGCCAATCCCTTTGGTATAAAGCTAAGACTTTTCTTCCAATCTCCCTCATAAACCCAAATGGCATAAAATGCTGACTGTCTGCTCAGTATCTCATATCCATTGCTTGTCTTCCAGCTTAAAGAGATGGAGAGAACGACACCTCCTAGCCTCCTCACACATGTGATGGTCACGGTGTTATAAATGGAAATGAGTCCATGCAAGCCTTCCCCTGGCTTTTTGTGTGACGGGCATGAGGCTACAAATAGAGGTCCGTATACTAGATGCCTAAATATTTAAAGATTACAAATTCAGTTCCCATGCTGTTGAATAGAATAGCTTCTATACCACTGCTGTGGCTAGTATACCTTCATAATATCTGGAAGGCCTGGAATACTCACCTTTTTCAAGTTCCAAGTCATGTGGCTTTTAGGTCCAGTGGCCTGGTTTCTTTCTCTTTCTACCCTCAACTCCAATCCATACAGCAAGGGGACTCAAGAACATGCACGAGGACATTCTAGTCCTCAAGTCCAAGTTTCACCCACTTCTGCCCACCTACCTCCCAAGTACAATCTCCTCTTAGCCTGTGGGTGTGCATACCACTGGCATATTCTGCTCTTAGGAGGATAGACCCATGAAAGGGGCCCATATAGACCTACAAGTGGGCTAAAATTCCAGAGTGCCCACAGCATTGACTAGAAGAAGTGGATAAACTCTTGGTGGGCATTTTTCTTTAGTCTATTGGCCTCAATGCAGAGGGCACAGCCAGAGGAGGGCCAGGGCAGGTCCTGGAAAGTCCAAGTCCAAGGCCAATTCCAGTAATCGGGTCCTCTCAGAAAGTTCTTTAAAGGGGGTTAACTCAGCTGGGCAGCTCCTTTTGCCCTTTTACTTTACTTCCTTGTTTATACATGGGACCTCAAATACAATGGCTGGAACTATGACAGCCATTTTTCAGCATGAGGATAAAGGCCTTTCTTTAAGTCTACAGTCAAAGAACTAGAATGAGCCAAGATTTCTGCTGACCATCCCAGCTGTAGGCTGCTTATCTTTGGATTTCTTCTTATATGAAAGAAAAAATGCCATTTCCTGTCTTTGCCATTATTTTTTAGTCCATGTTATAGCCAAACACAGCATCTCATTGACACAGATGTGTACAAGTTGAAAGGTAGATATTGATCACCTTCATTATTGTTAATCTGAGGAGTGCCTCAATACATAAAACATACAGATGCTAGAAGAGCTTAACAAATGTATTTTGAATAAAATGGACAGAAAGATGGGAGCAGAGGAAGGGAGCATTATCAGCAGAGAAAATGGAATGAGGGCATTCCATTATGTATAATGTATAATGACAGTTATCTACCATTGTTTGTATCATCCACAATAGTTTCACTGCCCTAAAAATCCTCTGTGTTTCCTCTCCTCCCCCTACTTTTGGGGAATACATGTTGCCACGTAGAACTGGTATTCTACACTTGAAAATCATTTAGGTTAACCCAGGTTAACCTATCATTCCCACTCATCTGCACCAGGTCTGCTATGTAAGCATTCAGTTAAACGACACCTCTTTGAAGTCTTCCTTCCCAGAGACTATTGACTGTACACAAGAAGACACACACACTATCACCCATATTCACTCACACTTACAAAGTATGTTGTAAAATTTCATCATTGCACATAGGACAGCAATTGTTTACCCATTTGTTTGCTCACTCCTCTTTAAAGTCGTTGGGCATCAGGACTGTCTTACTGCTTTTGTACTCTCGATGCCTAGTCTGCAGTTTGACACATAGTAGGTATTCAATAAGCCTTAGGATAATTAATTATGACAATGGGATATTACTGATTAACCTGCTACTGCTAAGCTGGAGGTCTTAGAAGAAAGAAAAACTAGGCCGGGCGCAGTGGCTCACGCCTGTAATCCCAGCACTTTGGGAGGCTGAGGCAGGCAGATCGTGAGGTCAGGAGATCGAGACTAGCCTGGCCAACATGGCGAAACCCCGTCTCTACTAAAAATAGAAAAAATTAACCAGGCGTGGTGGCAGGCACCTGTAATCCCAGCTACTCAGGAGGCTGAGACAAAAGAATCACTTGAATCCAGGAGTTGGAGGTTACAGTGAGCTGAGATCATGCCACTGAACTCCAGCCTGGGTGACAGAGTGAGACTTTGCTCAGATTAAAAAAAGAAAAAAAAAAGGATGGAAGGAAGGATGGAAGGAAGGAAGGAAGGAAGGAAGGAAGGAAGGAAGGAAGGAAGGAAAGAAAGAAAGAAAGAAAGAGAAAGAAAGAAAGAAAGAAAGAAAGAAAGAAAGAAAGAAAGAAAGAAAGAAAGAAAGAAAGAAAGAGAAAGAAAGAAAGAAAGAGAAAGAAAGAGAAAGAAAGAAAGAGAAAGAAAGAAAGAAAGAGAAAGAAAGAAAAGAAAGAAAGAAAGAAAGAAAGAAAGAAAGAAAGAAAGAAAGAAAGAAAGAAAGAAAGAAAGAAAGAAAGAAAGAAAGAAAGAAAGGAAGGAAGGAAGGAAGGAGAAACTAAATGAGGCTATTTCAACAGTTCAGGTTTAAAGTAATTCCTGGTACTGAATGAAGAACACCAGGAATAGAAAGTGAGTGGTAGATGCAATGACTATTGCAAATAAAATTAAGAAAGCAGAAATGAGATTAAATTCAAACTGCAAGGAGTAGAATTTCCAGATGACAGGGAGATTTTGAGATTGAGTGACTATAAGAATGATGGTACTAGAGTGAAAAATATGAAAATCAAGCAGAGAAACTTGTTTCAATGAAAAAATCAAATAAGTGCTGGTTTAATCTTGCTAAGACTGAGTAGTCAGTGAGACATTAAAGTAATAATGTTTAATAAGAAACTAGAAATGTAAGAAAACTTTAGAGTGCTTTCCACTTTTTAATACTAGTGAATGTTCATTCAATTCCCTTGCTGTGCTTTTCTTTATTTAATTTAATATTCAAAATTTAAAATGTAATTTTCTCCATTTCACAGATGAGGAGACTGAAGCACATTGAGATTTAGTCAATTGCCCAAGGAGGTAGAGCTGGTAAGTGTCAGAGTCTGGGTTCAAACCCTGGCAGCCCAGGTAAATCACCATCTCAACCAGCTTCAGGCTGTGGGGATTTCTTGGTCTGCCCATTCTGGGTCCCAGAATCATGCTTGCAATTCTCAAAGGAGTCCACTCATTCTGTGCCTTCATACTTAGAAGTAAATTTCCCCAAAATGGTTTTCAAGTGTAGAATACCAGTTCTACGTGGCAACATGTATTCCCCAAAAGTAGGGGGAGGAGAGGAAACACAGAGGATTTTTAGGGCAGTGAAACTATTGTGGATGATACAAACAATGGTAGATAACTGTCATTATACATTCGCCCAAACCCATAGAATGTACAACACCAAGAGCGAACCCTAATGTAAACTGTGGACTCTGGGTGATAATGATGTGTCAATGTAGGTTCATCCAATGTAATAAATTCACCACTCTGGTAGGGGGTGTTGAAAATGCGGGAGACTGTGCATGTGTGGGGCTGGCATTTATCTGGGTACTTTCTATACCTTCCTCTCAATTTTGCTGTGAACCTAAAATTTCTCTTTAAAAAAATAGTCTTTTTTTTTTTTCAAGGGGAAGTTGTATTCAATTAGGCAGAATTCAGTTTTGCAGGACTTCTCAGAGCCTGTAACATGCTAATAAACATTATGAGGCAGAGTACAGCATCTTCCCAGACTTCTTGGCCAAAGAATATCTTATTTTTCTCTGGGATGTCAAAGGCCTGGTGCTCCATGGGACCCCCTTTGGAAGTTGCTCAGCTCAGTACTTCATGAAAGCAACAAAAATTTTGTTGCAGAGGTCTGACCCCACATTATCAAGTAAAATAAAAATACACTTTACTTTAGAATCAGTTTCCAGTCTTGACTGAATCACCTGCAGACTTTAAAAAATAGATTAATGGCCAGATCACACTCTCAGATGTTTGGATTCTATGGTTCTAAGCTAAGGCCCAGGAATCAAAGATTCTTGATGGTTTCTAAAGTATAGCCAAGTTTGAGAAGATTATTCCTGCTCTAAAATAATCTTAAGCATAATTATCATTTTTAGTTTTTATTTTTTGTAGAGATGGGGTCTTGTTCTGTTGACCAGGCTGGTCTCAAACTCCTGGCCACAAGTGGTCTTGTCACTTTGGCTTCCCCAAGTGCTGGAATGACAGGCATGAGCCACCATGCCTGACCCTTAAGCATAATTATATACAGAAAACTACACATGACCCAGATTGGGTTTTAATTTCCTGTTATTAAGGAATTATCAGTAACTACTAGAGAATCATCACCATTCTGATCAAGGCCTGGATTTCTCTTCTGTTTCATCCAGAATCCCCTAGGTGCCCACTTTCTTTTTTGTCATGCACTGGTCCATGCTGGGATGCTGTTCCTGCCTATCAGATTCCTTATTACACTGTTTTACATCCCATTGCATCTTCTACTTATTCCAATGCTCAATAATGACACAAGTAAGGTCTTTATCAACAGCATCAGAACAGTTGGCTTCTTACAATGCATATTGTGCTAAAAGTCTGACATCAGTTGTTTATACCTCTACTTATACGATACCGCTGCTCTGTCACCTCTCTCGCACGCTCTCTCCCCCTCTCTCCCTCCCTCCCTGTCTCTCTCCCTCTCCTTGACTCTCTCATTGGAGCCTTTATTGACATTGCTAGTTGCCTCTGTGCTCTGCCCCCATGTAATGTGTTCTGCCTGCTCCAGAAGAGATGAGATGGTTGTCTTATATTTTGTTTTCATTTTTGGCAAGGAAAGTGGCTTTCAAACTTAATGTGAGGTGGAAATGGATTCTTCATTTTAGGGGAAAAAAATCAACCCTAGGATATATCCTGCATGTGTCTATTAAACATTCTTTTTAACTTTAGCAGCTGGGCCGTTCACTCTCTCAATATTTCATAACCATTTCCATGCAGATGACTTTATAGTCTGGGATGGTTGCCTCCATCCTTCCTTAGCCCTATCTCATATGATCAGCACTGCAAAAAGTACAAGTTTCTGGCCCCAGAGGCAGGTGAATCTCTACACTAAGAGATTCAGAATCATTAAAAGCTCAGCCATAATTTCACCCTGAGTCATATCAGAGACACAAAGTGATGCCTGCAGAAGCCTGGAGACAGCCAAAAGTTAGGGAGTGTCAACAAGGAAAAGAGTAGAAGACTGGATAAAATTGTGAAGGAAGTGGGGAAAGATAGGAAGCAGAAGGAAAGTGAGAAAATAAAGGAGAAAGGGAAGAGAAGGGGAGGGGAAGGTAAGAGGAGAGGGGAAGGGAGGAGGGAAGGGGAGGAGAGAAACAAGACAGGAATTACAGGATACCATCTACTATGGCCTCAGGTGCCATTTAGCTTCATACTTTGACTAACTCTTCCCTAGACACCAGACAGATCATATCAACACAACTAACCCCTGTTCTTCTTCATAAGATTATGATCAATAACAGCTTTATGAATTGTAGTGATATGTAGTTAAGTGAAAACAATCAGTAATTGGCTCAAATTTAGAGAACAGTCACCTAGTCAACAAAATATTTGGGAAAAAAACAAAGCTCAAACTTTAATTCTGATAAAACAGTATTTCATGGACTTATTAGAATGATTTTGAGGTTACCAGTGCACAAGTATGGCCTGCCTTTTTTAATTGGTCAAATAGAAAAATATCTGCTATCCACGGTGTCTTTTATGATTTGAATTAAACCTTTCCTATGGAGTTGATTGCTGGGGATCTTTCATCAAGCTTCTTGTTAATATTCCTTGTAATATTCCCACCTGTTCTGATGTCAGTCTGGCTCATCCATCACCCCTGAGGAGTTATTGTCGCATCCAGGGCCACCAACTCATTCTGCATCGCAAATAACGCTCTGACACAGCTAGAGATTTATGACCCATCTCTGATTCTATCCTCTCAGGCCAGGCTGGTCTAGGCCTTTGACTAGACACCTCGATAGTGTAATTGTGTTAAAAATTTCCCTCCACTGCTGACAGAGTCTAACTTCTAACAATAGAGGAGACGCTTAGATTCCATAAGATCCGGAACAGGCTGACCTACTGTGGATCCCCTTAATCAACATGTCCCAAACTAACATGGGACACATTTTATGCACAAGTGGAATGTGCACGTCTGTGCGTGCACTCGCTCTCTCTCTGTTTCCTCTTCTCTCACTCCAGTTATTGAAATAAATTATTTATTTTCCTTACTTCCTTCACATTACCTGAATTCTCAGCTAGTCTGAATTCTTTCTTTTATTATTTACTATTTCAAAATCTACTAAGTAGCTTATATCACTAAGAATGTTCATTCCAAAATGCTGGTGATGCATTCAGGATCAGCTCCTTTAAAATTAGCCCACATAATTAATGCAATCCTTCTGAAAGTAAGGCTTGGCTTCCTTCAAAAATGCTGTGAATTCTTAATATGTTCTCAAGAACAGGAAATGGGCCGCTCTTTTGACAAGGTCATCATGGTTTTATTTATTTATTTATTTATTTATTTAAGACATAGTTTCGCTCTTGTTGCCAAGGCTGCAGTGCAATGGCATGATCTTGGCTCACTGCAACCTCTGCCTCCTGGGTTCAATAAATTCTGCCTCAGCCTCCCAAGTAGCTGCAATTACAGCCATGTGCCACCACGCATTGCTAATTTTGTATTTTTTTAGTAGAGACAGGGTTTCTCCATGTTGGTCAGGCTGGTCTTGAACTCCTGACCTCAGGTGATCTGCCTACCTTGGCCTCCAAAGTGCTGGGATTACAGGTGTGCACCACCGCTCCTGGCCATAACATGGCTTTTTAGTGTTCTCTATTTGATGTGTAGGTAGGAGGGATGGAAGATTCAACAAATAATAAATAAACCAATCACAGAAATAGATGCTGAACCCACTTACGTTCTGGGTTTTAACTCAGTTCAGCAGTCATTTCTTCATGAAGCCATGCAATACTTTATCTGCTTTTCATGTAACCCATGCCCTTTGTGTCTGAGCAGGCAAGGTGAGAGATTCCCTGAATACATGGGCCCTCTGTACATTTTATTTTGATGCTTCTCAAGGAAAGGGTTCCATTGGGGTGGATGTTCTGCTGGTTGTTGATTCAGTCTCAGCTTCCTCAGTGACAGCCTGTCTCAACACTGTCAATACCTCTTCAGTGTTGACAATAAGCAGGCATGATGGCAGGCTGTTCTTGTCTGCTCACTTAATGACTTCACTGATGACATGCAGGTGTGCACTGATGTTGTACCTCGTCTTGAAGCTTTCATGGTGGTTGGAGGACTGGCTCCATTAACTTCTAGTCTTGTGAGAATAAAGAAAACTGTTCTGGGCACTCGCCAGCTCGAGATGAGCAATGTACGAATCCCCGACTCGTAATTTTCAATACAGTATTAAGGATAGATTAGGTCACTTCATCTAATAGACTGAAATGCATCCGGACCATGCTTTTAGTTACAAGCACTTGAAGAAGTTAGTCTACCCTTCCCACTTAACAGCTGTAACATTGTTCAGCCTTTAAATGCAAGGACTCTAAGCATAGTTCCAAACATTCAATAACAAATTTGCTTCACTCATTTTGTGAAGTTTCACTTGTCCTTTCAGCACATAAGAGACAATAAAGCTTGGTGTTTATGCACATGAACTGTGGAACCAAACAGTCCTGATTTGAATGCCAGCATTGGTCAACATCTCTGTGACTCACTTTCCCACATGTGCCTTTGAACAAAACAATAGTACCTCTTTTCTACGGTTACAATTAAAATCAAACAAGGCCTGCATATAGTACGTGCTCAATAATGGTGAGCTGTTATTAATGGAACTGAAAGCAAAAAGGAGGTGAAATGATTTTTCTTAGGACTAGAGAAGGGGCCTAAGACAGGCCTGGGAATCCAAAGCTGGTCTTGAGATCACCTTTCCACAGCTGCATCCAACAGATAATATCCCCCAGACAGTGCAGGCTATCAGTGGTGATTGAGTGATTGATTCCTTTATATCTGTTTGCTTGTTTACTCTGCCGCTCACTACTTTTAAGAACACTTTTTCCCTGAAGTTGTTTGTTCTTTTCCCTAATTGTCATCTTGGGTGTCTAGTGCTGACACGGCTGCTAAAGCTCGTGCAGAATCTGTGTCTGTCAACACCGGGCTTGACTTTGCCTCTAATGCGGTTAGTTACCAGTTGCTCCGGGATGGAAGGTGATGAAGGGACACTTGTGAATATGTTAATTTGTTCTGTTTCCTAATGGAGCCTACAGGAATGTGGACATTGATACAGGACTAGACTTGACCTAGCCAATCATCACATATGTACTGGACATCAATTACATACAGAAAGATAGAATGGGGGAGAGCAGAGGATGACTAAAGAGAGGAAATAGGCATTATTTATTCAGGGCCTTAGGTGCACTAGGCATAGCGCTAGGCACTTCAGATGAATTGTTTTATTCAATCCCCATCCTATTTTATAGATGAAGAAGTAGAATCTCAGAAGGTTGTGCTAGAAACAGCCAAACCTAAGAAGGCTGACTCCAGAGTTGACCAAGAACAACGTTATGGATGGAAGTGATTGATACATGAATGAAAGAAATTTACATCACTGTGTCCTTGTATTAATCCATTTTCATGCTGATGATAAAGACATATTTGAGACTGGGTAATTTATAAAGAAAAAGAGGTTTAATGGACTCACAGTTCCACGTGGCTGGGGAGGCCTCATAATCATGGCAGAAGATGAAGGCACATCTTACATGGCAGCAGGCAAGAGAGAATGAGGGCCCAACGAAAGGGGAAACCCCTTATAAAACCACCAGATCTCATGAGACTTATTCACTACCATGAGAACAGTATGGGGGAACCACTCCCACGATTCGATTATCTCCCACTGAGTCCCTCAACAACACATGGGAATTAGGGGAGCTACAATTCAAAATGAGATTTGGGTTGGAACATGGCCAAACCTTATCAGTCCTTAAGAGATAACAAGACCTATTCTTATTCCCACTCCATGAGTATCCTGTCCCTTCTTGTTATATTTAATTCCTTCACTTGTACCCTGGATTTCATCCTCTCTAGGATCATGAGATCCTGTTTCTCCCAGTACCAGGCCACCTCACCCTGACCTAGTCCCACTCTAGTTGTTCTATTTCTGCACATCATTGTTTGCAAGTTCTGCTAACCCTCTTCCACCCTGATGGAGTGCACTCACATGTAACTCTGAAGGGCATGCATGAAAAGCAAGGGCAAGTGCATTAGGAGAGCCAATATAGGACAGTGGTCAAGAGCCTGGGCCATGTACCCAGCTTTCCAGAGGTAGCATCTTGTCTTTACTGTCTACAAGCCCTGCATCAGTTTTCTCATCTGTAAAAAGATGGGAATAGTTGCATATATGTCATTAACTTGTTGTAAGAATTATAAAATTTAATCATATTAAAAATAATTTAATAATTTAATTATGATGCCTAGAACATTGCCCATGATAGCACTTATGCGTAGTAAACACCAACTATTCTCTGTACAGGCTAAGGCTCTACTTTGTGTACCTGCATCACTTCATCACCTTCCTGCTTCTGACCCTCCAATATATTTTGAAATTGCCAGTAAATTCTCTGAGCTTATCAAGTTCACCTTTGACTTCCATCTAATTTTCCACATTATACGCAGCCCCAATTCCAGCAGCAAACACGGATGTGAGTATTTTTTTTAATGGTCTCTGCCCCCAAATCAATCGACTGAAGTAGGGGTTTGATGTATGGCCCCTCATCCCATTATGGGAAACTCTGAAGGGTCTTCCCATCCTCCAGACTCTCCATAAGATTGGCTGAAGCCTACACTGAGACTGCATCATAACCCAACTACTCCTTCCAAATCTTTCCCTACTCCTCCTTACCTTTCCTCCCCTAAGTGTTGATCCCAAAACAGTGGCTAATACATTCCTGCATGCCAGCCTTCATGTCAATGTCTGCTTCCTGGGGAAACCAACCTGCAACACCCACACCAGCTCACACAGTTGTGCTTGGTGAAATGGGGCCCCACAGCTAATGAAGGTGACGCCCAATTTCCCAAACAGAAGGGTTATCATTGACCTAAACAGTATCTGTATTTGTTTCTTGGGTGAGGACTCATAGGAACTCTGTATTTGATCAGATTGAGACCAATTGTAAAAGTCTGACTGTGGACCATTGCAGGTATGTCGGCCTCCTCACCTTGCCCATTGTGCTATTAGCAGTCCTGGAGGGAGAAGTCCTAGACTATCCAAGTGGCCCAGATGTCACTAGTGTTCCCAGGACTCATCAGAAATGATAATCTCCAATTTCTCAGCCATAACTGACCCAATAGCCAATCTCCTCAAGAAGGAAAGGAATTTGCTGATTCTTGGCCATCATTGCATCATTTCAGCAGTTGAAAATTATCCTCTCTCATGCCTCAATCAACTTCAACCAACTCAGCTCAAAGCTACTACTAAAACCAAAGCAAGCAGGTTACTAGTGGGTAACTGCCAACATGAGAAGTAACACACCATGGGCTAAAATTACAGGAGAACTGGCCTGCTTTTTCAGTGGGTACAGTTGCTGCTTTTTATAGAACTGAAGCTATAATTCAAAAATCCAATGGATCTTTCCCCAGACTCGTGTATCAGGGCTTACCGTGGTTGGGCTACATTCTTTTGAAATCTGTAGTGAAAGCCTGGTGATTGTTGGGGGTGACATCCTCACTCAATTGGTCTCCTTCCAATCACAGTGCCCTCACGAAAAGAGGAGAAGGTAAAAGACATGGGCCTTTCTGGAGAATATTGCACAGCTGTTTAGAAAAATCTGCTCCTGGGACCTTCCCAGAAAAGCCCTTAAGGAAAATCACAATGGGAGTGAGGTCATATGCTCATGGCATTACCTTGGCTATTATTATGTATTATTGTTTGCTATTGTCTTGTTGTTCCAACTAAAAGAAACAGCTTGTTCTCTAAGATGTTGTGTTTTCTTTTTGAGGACCTGAGTCATCTAACTCCCACAGTCCTATGGGAGTGGAGATAAGGGTTTGTGGTTTTAGGATGTTGTTTATTTTAGATAGGGGAGAGAGCATAGAGGGCGAGTAATACTTTTGAAAAAAAAATTGGGTCTGGATGAATAAGATCAGTCTCTCCAGCTCTGTGTCTGACGCCTCTCCTTTTTTATACCTAAAGATATCCAGCACCAAACAAATCCTCAGCAATTCTACTAAACTTCCAATCATTAAAATAGCATGTGCAGTGAAAGAAAAGCATACACGTTCTCATTGCATATGCTTTTTGTCCAAGAGCAACAGAAAAGCATCTGTGTGTGTTTCATAGGAAAGAAAACACCTAGAAACTGTAGGGAAATTCTGGTGATTTTTTTATAAATTCCCCAAACAAGGTTTTTCATATATAGATATGACTGGATGTGTATCATCTCTCTGTCAGCTGGCTGCAAGTGTAACTATTCATATTTTTGCACTACCAGCCAGTCAAAATTGCCTTGGATTCAAAACCAAGCTCTCAGTTTGTATATTACAACATGCACTATCGGTACACAAGGATACTACTTGTCCTTATCAAGTCATAAACGGAAAGTCACCTCATCATTGGTGGCCTGATCACCACTGGTGGGTGTGTTTGACATTGCTCTCTGTTACCACGTGGCAATCTTCCTTGATGATTCCCTTACTCCACAGGAAAATAACCCGGAGGGGAAGGGAAAAGATAAGAACTGTGGATAAGGTTGCCTTTCTTAAAGAAAGGGCCAAACTGACAGCCAGCATGTCTTAATATCACATATTGCATGAATCAAATGAAGCACAGAAATGCAAAAGAAATTTTACAATTTTTAAACACAAAGTTCAGATGTAAGACTTTGCATCTTTATGGCAGAAAGGAGTCTGCAGTATGTGATCATCAAAATCATTTGTTATGTCAAAGGGAAAATTGTGTATGCTTATATTTTATAGCTATTACAAAGATAATATTTGAAATTATACTAGATCTTATTTTAAGAAAAACTGATTATGAAAAAGCAGTTTTCATATAAGATGAATTTGATGGGTAAAAATCCACTTAACAAAATGGTCTTTTGTGTTTTCAATTTACCATGGGATTTTTCCTAATAAGAAAACAGAAATAAAAATTTTGACTAACAAAAATGGGATTTGTGAAATGCGGCATAGCACAGTGGTTAGGGGCACAGCCAACGAGCCAGATTGCCAGGGTTTGAGTCCCGTACTTGGCTGTGTGACCTTGGGTAAGTTCCTTAACCTCTTTGTTTCTCAGTTTCTCTGTCTTAAAATACAGTGTAATAATACCCAACTTATGAAATTGTTAGAAGGATTAAATAACCAAATATTTGTAAGGCCCTTAAAACAATGAGAAGTGTCAAATAAGTGTTTGTTCAGTGAATAATGAAGTTTTCAATAATGTACATGTTCCAGAAATTAAGGTAAACTTGTATATTACATCTGATTGTCTGCATGTTAAGATGTCAATACAGGGGCATATTGTATTTTTTAAAATTCCTAGATCTGCCCACATATTTGATTTTTTAAAAGATATCTCAAGGACAGTAATCAGTCTTATGCAATTTTTTTACTGTACCATAAGATAATTTTTATTATAATTATAAATAATGATAGGCAATGCCCTTATAAATGTTTATATTGAAGCGTTGAACATGTTTTTCTATGACCCAAAATGGTGCTTACTTTAACTATAATTAAGTGTTAAATTTATGTATTTTGTTTGCAGACCCTGCCTCATTCTCCTCTCCAACCTCTTTGCCCTCCACCCCTTTTCCATCATTTCCTGAAAAATAAAGTGGGGAGGTAGAGGCAGAGAAAGAAAAGAAAAAATAAAAAATAAAGAAGAAAATCAAACCAGCATTTTTCAGTAAATTGGGACTAGAATTACATGATCTGAATAATACAATTTAAAAACATATATATAATACACGTATACATATATATCATTATGTATATTTAAACATATAAATATGTGTAAATTATTTTAATAATTTATATTAAATATATCATATATGTCTGTAAACTTGCTATCTACACTGCATATCCCACCGCTCATACGTTTAAGAGTAAATCCTCCAGTGGTTCAAAGAGACACTAAAGGAATACAAACTGCCAGTCTGAACCTGGGATGTTGAAGATGAAGAACATTCTAGGATTTAGGGGAAGCATGACAGTGGAATGTGAATTGTTTGCTTGAGGGGCTCGCCTTGTCCTTTCTTGTAAGACTTTATGTCTTGCTTGTAGTTACTTTTCCTGGGAAGACAGGCAAAAAATACCCTTCTATTCTCATGTGTTCATTTATGAAAGGGTTAAGACTTGTCCTGCAAAAACTAACCCAAATGTTTCCAAAATGCACAAGTGAACAAAATTTAGAAACTAATCTCGAAAAACAAATGAGAAGAAATTTAGTTTCTATACTATACTCAGCATGTAGAAATTATAATATAAAAATTCTCTTCCTAAACACAGGCTTGCGAGAATCGGGCAAGGGAAGGTTTCATTTGTGTACTCATCTAAATAATGGTTTTCATGTCCAACTTCTATTTATCTTCATGTTATTCACTCATCTATTCTTTTCTCAAACCTTCAGGCTTAGCAAAATTATCCTTTCTACCTCTCACATGGTCGTTTCTTGTTTTGTCCTGTTGTTTACTTGGTGGGCTTTTTTTGTTTGCTAAATTGCTTTTTTTAAACCATATTTTAGAGCCAGTGTCTTTTAACATACTATTTTAAACTAAGAAAAGATATAAGAGACTGGGCACAGCGGCTCACGCCTGTAATCCCAGCACTTTGGGAGGCTGAGGTGGGCTGATCACTTGAGGTCAGGAGTTTGAGACCAGCCTGGCCAACATAGTGAAACCCCGCCTCTACTAAAAATACAAAAATTAGCCGGGTGTGGTGGTGCACACCTGTAATCCCAGATACTCTGGAGGCTGAGGCATGAGAATAGCTCAAACCCAGGAGGCGGAGGTTGCAGCGAGCTGAGATCATGCCACTGCACTCCAGCCTGGGCAACAGAACAAGACTCCGTCTCAAAAAAACAAAAAGAAAAGAAAAGACATAAGGGGAAAATAAAATGAGTACAAAGAGGAGCATGGAGAACTAAGGAGGTGTTAGAAAAGTTGGGGTTAAGCAGAAAAAAGAGAAAGGGGAAGAATTTGTCATGTGGGTGATTTCCATTTTGTGAAATCTATAGCTTTAGTGTCATTGGATTGGTTTCGTAGGACTAGTGGTACACAGTACTTTGGTTAGCAAAAATAAACAGAAATTTATTCTCTGAGTTCTGGAGGCTGGAAGTCTGAAATCAAGGTGCCAACCAGGCCATGCACCTTCCAAAACTCTGGTAGAATTCTCTCCTGTCTCTTCTAGCTTCTAGTGGTAGCCAGCAATCCTTGGGGCTCTTTGGCTTGCAGCTGCACCATTCCAATCTCTGCCTCTTCATCACAAAACATTCTTCTTGTGTGCCTGTCTTCATATCCCCTTCCTTCTTATAAGGACACCAGTCTTATTAGATGAAGGGCCCCACCCTACTCCAGTATGATCTCGTCTTAACTAATTACATCTACAACCACCCTATTTCCAAATAAGTCACATACAGTATTAGAGGTGAGGATTTCAACATGTCTTTTTGGAAGGTACAATTCAACCTGTAACAATTAGTCGTAGTCATAACAACCGACTACAACAGTCATGTAATTGTACATACTCTACGTGTTATCTCACATATTCTCACAGCAAGTAATATTATCCCTCATTTGATAGATGGAGAAACTTCCATTTTAAGAGGTTAAGTCCCTTGCCTCAGGTTACAGAGCTAATAAAGAGAGTCCAGATTTAAACACTTCAGAGCTCAATTCTTCCCTGTAGCATTTTATGAAAGAGTGTGATTTTTACCGGCAACAACTCTTCAGCACTGACCCATTTGTTACTTTGGGTTACCTATTTGTTAAGTGCTTTATGAAGCCTTAAATGGTCTCTAACACTATTAACATAACAGGTTGAACAATATAAATAGTCAATTAGATGGGAATATAGGGTAGTCACTATATATCAATGTCTGGATGTGTTGGGGAAGATACCCTTGTGAGTGGATACCCTTTACTCCCCAGGGTCTAGGATTTCAGATCCTACAGTTAGAACAGACATAGTGCTTATGGATATAACATGAAACAAAAGATCATGAAGACCCTTAGATTATTTAAATGCTGCCTAAACTCTCTATAGTTTTAAAGTGTCCATCTACACTGCTTACAAGCAAAGAGGAAGTATTTTATCTTGTAAAAAATTCACAACACCCTATTCCTAAATTCAATCATTCATATACCAATTTCAAATTTTTGTTTTATTAACATATGATCTGTACTTAGTATGTTTCTCATTCATTTGCTTTAACTAAGTAATTTTATTGTAAATAGATACTCAACACTTTTGTTGGCCAGACACAGTGGCTCAAGCTTGTAATCCCAGCACTTTGGGAGGTTGATGATGGTGGATCACCTGAGGTCAGGAGTTCGAGACCAGCCTGACCAACATGGCGAAATCCTGTCTCTACTAAAAATAATAATAATAATACAAAACTTATTTTGTATTATTTTGTATTGGGCATGTTGGCATGTGCCTGTAGTCCTACCTACTTGGGAGGCTGAGGCAGGAGAGCTGCTTGAACCCAGGAAGCAGAGGTTGCAGGGAGATGTGATTGTACCACTGCACTCCAGCGTGGGTGACAGAGCCAAAAATAAAAAAGAAACTCAATACTTTTGTAAATTAAAAACTGGTTTATATGCTGTACATAGAAGTATAAGTTGTATTTATTTTTGGACATAAATACAGTTAAAACAATATCATCATGCTTTTAAAATGAAAATAAATAAGGAAGTAAAAGTTTGTAAAAAGGTAGTCAACTTTCAAAATGTACATCTGAAAATTAAGTTCCTCAATGAGGAGAATTGGAAGAGTATAGGATCAGTCAGTAGTATAGAATCAGTCAGTAGTATAGGAGTATTTGGTTTTGTGTTGTGTGGTTTAAGACAGAGTTGAGTTTTACACCAACAATGTAGTTCTTTTTCTCAATTTTTTGTTTTATTTCTTTCTTTTCTTTTTTTGAGACAGGGCTTCACTCTTTCATCCAGGCTGAGTGCAGTGGCATGATCACAGCTCACCACAACCTCAATGCCTAAGGCTCAACTGATCCTCCCACCTCAGTCTCCCAAGTAGCTGTGACTATAGGCATAAGCCACCATACCCAGCTCTCTCTCTCTCTCTCAATATACATACATATATAATATATCTCTCTATATATACATATATCTCTCTAAATATACATACATATATACTTATACTATATAGTATCTATCTATATAGATTTAGATATAGTATCTATCTATATCTAGTATCTAGATATAGATATAGATATAGTATCTCTCTCTGTGTGTATATATATATGTCACAGGCTTTCACCATGTTGCCCGTGCTGGTCTTGAACTCCTGAGCTGAAGCAATCCACCTGTCCCAGCCTCTCAAAGTGTTGGGACTACAGGCATGAGCGACCACACATGGCCCTTTTTTCTTAGTTTTGATGATAGCTGGCACTAAGGGACCCCAAGTCATATGAGTATATTGTTGGAAAAGAGAAAAGATATTCAGCCGCTGATAGGGTTTGGCTCTGCGTCCCCATCCAAATCTCACCTTGAATTCTAATAATCCCCACAGGTCAAGGACAAGACCAGGTGGAGATCATTAAATCATGGGGGCCGTTTTCCCCGTACTTTTCTCATGATAGTGAGTGAGATCTCACAAGGTCTGATGGTTTTATAAGGGGCTTCCCCCTTTGCTCAGCACATCTCCTTCCTGCCACCATGTGAAGAACGTTGTGTTTGCTTCCCTTTCTGCTATGATTGTAAGTTTCCTGAGGCCTCCCCAGCCCTGAAGAACTGTGAGTCAATTAAACCTCTTTCCCTTATAAATTACTCAGCCTTGGCCTGTTCTTTATAGCAGTGTGAGAATGGATTAATACAACCACCTTCTCTGGTAGATTAGATAATCAATATTAATTTCTAATAAAATAATGTAGGTGAATTTCCTTCAAAAATTTTTACGTGAAGAAGTGTCCAGAATATATTTTCCTGATGGTATCAAAAATTTGATAGTGTTCTAAGTGATGGAAAATGGATTCATAAGGTACACAGGCAGGAGTGCTGTTTCAGCCACAGGACCATCCTGGGACACAAACTCTGCTGGCCAGAGACCCTGCAGGTAAGGCAAAGCCTTAGGGAATGTGAGCCCTGAAGGGTATCTCCCAAGGCCTGGGGGCCCTATACTACTTTCTCCACTGCCATCTTTCCCTCCCTCTCTGGCTCTAGGCACTGCTCTGGCAACCTAAGCAAATTCCAACATACTGTCCAATATCAACCCACATGCCACAATTGTTACAAGTGCCACAAAGCTGTATGCGAATTAAATATCTCATTTTATTAGAAGGAATCAGCTTTCAGTTATTACTTTTGGAGGGTTATAATCATATCATGCATTGCTCCCTTCAACTCAGTATTTACTGAGCACATGTTATGCCCTAGGCGTGGATTCAAGGACTGAATATGCATGCAACAATGAATAATGGATATATGGTTCTACTCCCTCTTTCTCCACCTTAGTTTATACTCAGAAAAAGAAGTCAAACGTTGAAGACATAATCAGTTACGATGGTAATGTGTTTGGGGAAGTATAAGATGCTATGGTTGCAGATGGCAGGAACCTAACCTAATCTGGAGGATGGAGAAGATCCTCTTGGAGGATTGACCTTAAGGTGACACATGAAGAATGAGTAGGAACTTGCCTGGTAGAAAGGGAAGAGTGGCCCCTGAAGGAAGGGAGGGCAAAATAAACCTGATTACTGAAGTTCATGTCAAAGACTGGGTTCTGATCCTAATGAAAATGGGAAGCCATTGAGAGCTAACACTTCACATCAAGTCTCAATTTCAGGTGATGTCTTACATAGTCTATTTGTCTAATTGGATTTAATACTGATGACCATGAAGTAAACATTATTAGCCTAATTTTTAATGGAGAATAAAGAATTTCTTAGGTGGAATTAGTGAATGCATAAAGCATCAAATGCTAAAATTTTGGCTCTCGATTTTCTAAATAAAAATCACAAAAGGCCCTTTTAAAAAAATTTAGCATCTTCTTATTAAAAATGACAAACCTTTTTAGTTTCAAAGAACTTATAATTTTTAGAATGAAAAGGGCAAGAAAACTGAGATCTGGATATTTTGGTAGGAAAGAAATTCTCTTTCTATAATTTCAAAATACTCCCAGTTGAGAATAAAAAGAGTAGGGCAATATGTGCTTGAAATTTATCACACTTTTCTAACGACCATTGTAAAATGGACTGCAGGAAATTCTTCTTTCATGTGTTTAATGCATAGGACAGGAGATACATTTTAATCAGAGTCAGATTCACACAGTCCTCAAAACCTTTATCCAACACTTAAATCCTTGTAAGCCTGCTTCAAAGCAAAGAGAAATAAATAATGCTAGTAAGTACTCCTACTCTCAAATAGGATTTACCTCCAAAACACTTTCACACATCTGTTATCTCCGCATATTCTCACAATCTAATTTTGAGTCATCTAACCACTTTAAGAATATTGTTAGCTCCATTTTACGGATGAGAGAACTGAGACACAAGATTGCAAGTGATTTTCTCATTATTATTATTATTATTATTATTATTGAGATGGAGTCTTGCTCTGTCGCCCAGGCTGGAGTGCAGTGGCGCAATCTTGGTTCACTGCAAGCTCCGCCTCCCCGGTTCACGCCATTTTCCTACCTCAGCCTCCTGAATAACTGGGACTACAGGCGCCCGCCACCAGCCCGGCTAATTTTTTGTATTTTTAGTAGAGACGGGGTTTCACTGTGTTAGCCAGTATGGTGTCAATATCCTGACCTCGTGATCTGCCCGCCTTGGCCTCCCAAAGTGCTGGGATTACAGGCGTGAGCCACTGCGCCCGGCCCCTGCAAGTGATTTTCTCAAAGTCAGTAAGGTACTGATAGACATTAGAGAGAAATGCAGTTCTCAGAATCCTAACTTCACGATCTTTTCACTAGATCAGGGTTCCTTGATCTCAACACTATTGACATTTTGGGCTGGATAAGTCTTTGGCCTGGGCATTGCAGGATGTTTAGCATTCTATATCCTGGCCTCTGCCCACTTGAAACCAATAGCAACCTTCTCCTTCTCCTAGTTGTAACTACAAAAATGTCCCCAGACACTGACAAGTGGCCCCTGTGGGACAAATTCACACCCTACTTAGGAATCATTGCCCTTGATGATTCTGTGTGTCCCTCTGAGAATACATATCTCAACTGTTACAGTGATTTGTATTGGAGATGTATATTTGTATAAATTCACTCTTCTTTGCACATACAAATGATTACAAAATTAATATATGCCCTTGAAGATAATTTGAAAAATGAAATCCATAAACATGTCCCTTAGAAGCAGCCCAGTTTAACATTTTGATTTTTTTGTAGCTTACACATATGCATTACATATGTGTGTGTGTATGTATATTTTTTTGTGTGTGTGTTTTTGCTTGTTTGTTTGTGAGACAATGTCTCGATTTGTCACCCAGACTGGAGTCCAGTGGTACAATCTCGGCTTACTGCAATCGCCGACCCCAGGGTTCAAACACAACCTCTGACCCCCAGGTTCAAGCAATTCTCATGCCTCAGCCTCCCAAGTAGCTAGTGCTACAGGCATATGCCACCATGCCCAGCTAATTTTCACCATGTTGGCCAGGCTGGTCTCTAACTCTTGACCTCAAGTGATCCACCCACCTCGGCCTCCCAAAGTGCTGAGATTACAGGAATGAGCCACCCTGCTCAGCCTATGTTTTTTATTATGTTTTATTATTTATTTTTTATTTAAGGCAGGGTCTTACTCTCTCACTGAGGCTGGAGAGCAGTGGCATGATCACAGCTCACTGCAGCCTCGATCTCCTAGGCTGAAGTGATCCTCCCACCTCAGCCTCCCATGTAGCTGAGACAACAGGCAGGCACCACCATGCCCGGCTAACTTTTTTTTTTCTTGTAGAGATGGGGTTTTGCCATGTTGCCCAGGCTGGTCTCAAACCCCTGGCCTCACGTTATCTTCCTGCCTGGGCTTCCCACAGTGCTGGGATTACAGGTGTGAGCCACTGCACCCAGCCAGCTTTTATATTTTCAAATAAAGTTAATACTATTGAATAAAAAAACTTTATAAATAACATTTTCTAACCCCTAAATATTTTCAAATGACTTGAAAAAGTGTCTGGCATCCAATTATATAAATTTAGACCATGCATAAATATATTTCACCTTATTTTTAAACTTTCAAAGTTTCATTGTCATAAATAAGTCTCTCATAAACACGATTTTATTGAAATCTTTGGGAGTATGTCTGACTATTTCCTTAATATAAATTTCCAAAGTTGAGTTACTCAGTCAAAGGGAATATGCTGGTTTACTGCCATCTTGTCAAATTGAATCACACTTCTGGCCAAGAAAATGAAAGAACTTGTTTTCCTAAACCTTTGCAACATTAAATTGTTTGTTTTCACCTTTACGAAATTGGTATCTGAACATTTTTATTCTGTTATTAAATTTTTCTATTTTAGATTGTGAGATAGAAGATTTTTAATACTTTTATTAGTCATTTTGTAAATTGCTTGTACATGTTGTTTGTCAGTTTTTTCTATTGATTATTCACATTTTTCCATCAAGTTTTGCAAAGACTCCTATAAATTTAAAATTTTTAGTCGTTTCTCAAATATAATGTATTTTTTTTCTTCATTGTTTGGCATCTCTTTTTATTTTTGGCAATGTAATTTGTCTTTTAATTTTAAGTAATGACAAAGTCCGAAAAATAATTCCATTATGATGTTATGTTGAATTGTATTGAATCTAAAAATTGATTGTGGGGGAACATTGGCACCGGTACAATACTGAGCCTTCCCACCTATGAACATTTGTTCTTTCCCTTTTTCTTTTTAATGTCTTTTAGGAAAGTTGTCTTCTTCATAGAGGGTATACACATTTCCTAATCCCTAGCTTCCTAAGGCTTTATGAGTATCAGAAGGGATTTATTTTTTTCATTGCATTTTCTAACTGGTTATTTTTACAATGTTCTCTCTCCATTATTAGATTTTTTTAATTTCTAAAATAACATCTAGTCCTGGGCACACAGTGGCTATTTTGTAAATGTCATAGACTTGCAGTTGTTCTTAATTTCTCAATATTTAAAAAATTATATTAGCAGTTTATCTGTAGGTGATCTTTTAAGAAAATGCACAAATTCAGCTGGGTGTGGTGGCTCACACTTGCAATCCCAGCACTTTGGGAGGCTGAGACAGGCAGATCAATTGAGGTTAGGCATTCATGACCAGCCTGGCCAACATGTCAAAACCCCATCTCTACTAAAAATATAAAAGTTAGTGGGTCGTGGTGGTGCGTGCCTTTAGTCTCAGCCACTCGGGAGGCTGAGGCATGAGAACTGCTTGAACCCGGGAGGCAGAGGTTGCAATGAGCTGAGATGATGCCACTGCATTCCAGCCTGGGGCAACAGAGTGAGACTCTGTCTCAATTAAAAAAAAAAAAAAAAAAAAAGATGAAGAAAATGCTTAAATTTACATTTCTTTCCTTTTGCGTTATGCTGTAGGGCACTTATATACCATAGTAGATATCACTATGATGAAAGTATGTTTAAAAATATATTTAAAACAGCCTATTGATACATTAACCGATCATCTACAGTGAAGGTTAATAAAAACAAGCATTAAAATAAGAGTAAAAAAGTTGAGACTTATACCTATATATGAGTTTAGAAAGTAAGTTTAAAATTACCTTCAATGGGTTTATTTAAACACAAAGAATAAAATTGAAGTACCAGTTTACAAAATGATATAGATTTTATTTTATGTCAAATTCAAAAATTCAAAAGGTGTCAAAATTACAGTATTTACTCTTTTTTGGGAGGAGTGGTGGTGAACAAAGCAGAATTATTTGAATAATTTTAATTTATTACTTATGATTTTGCCTAGTAGAGACCTTTTGTTTTGTAGATCTGAATCTTTTCTAATTAACACATTTGAAGCTTTATGTAAAAGAGTGTGACTAAAGGAATTTTAGAAACTTGAAAGCAGTTTAGCCAGGCTAAGCATTCCTTTTGCAATCTTTACACTTTTAGAATGCTTAGCATTAGAATCTTTTGTTTTTCATATACAGTGCAAAGATAAGGCAGCTTCCACTCATTACCATGGCACAGCTTTGTGATATTTATTGCCTCTACGAGCAGGTGCTTTAAATCACTAACAACCTGTGCAACCTTTAGTAAATCACTTAATCTCTCTGGACCTGTTTCCTGATTCATTATGGAGAACATTTGAATCAATGACTGCAAAAATACTCCTTTTCACTCCACAATTCTAAAGTCTATAATTCAAATTGCATGGTATTATTCTTTAGCCTGCAGTTTTTACTCTGCCCTCACAAAATGGATATGAGTTTTATATAAATAACACTGACTACTTAAAATATTCAACAAATGGTTAAAAATGTGAACTATGAGCTTTTACTTTTCAGCCATGATTGAGTAGCTGGTAGCAGACTAGCCCTCCTACATTAAACCACTGTAAAACTGGACAAACACTCCAGACATCAGAAAGTAGGCAAGGCAAGACTATGACCCTTGAGCACTAGGTAGTAACTCTCAAGGAAAGCTCTACAATCAATTGAGACCTTTGCTGTGGGACACCTTCTCATCTGTGGTACAGAGCGCTAGAATCTAAAATAAGTAAGTTGGTCTCAGTGAAGTGAGGAAGGCAGAGATAAGCATCAGCAACAGCTGGAGTGACTGAAATGTGCAAGGCAGGACATTAGAGAGGATGAAAACAGGCCCAGTAAGAGCTCCAGAGTCTGTAAGGGGTTCCCCTATAAGCTTTTGACCAAGGATGTAGGGTGAAACCACTTTAGGCTTACAAGAGAGCAATTGCTTATAGTGGTAAGAGAATGATAGACACACTAGAAGTTGAGTAGTTCTGTGGTAGTTGAATTGTCTACCCAGTCAGAGTGTGGAAATCTCTTTAACGCCATATCATGTCATATGGCATCCAGCTGGAACATCGGAAAGGCTGTACCATAAAAGTAAAACCTATGCCTTAAAGCAAATCCCACTTTCTATCCCTCCACAGCAGAATAAAACCAAGTCCTGACAGGATCTGCTGAGCAGAGACAGTTGCACCAAGCAAAGGGGGTTTGGGAAACATCATGGGTTTGGCTAAAATCAATCATAACAAAATATAAAGCAAGCTTATGCGATACGGCATGATAAGCCAGTAACTAAAGTTGGTACTAGAACAAAAATCATCACTTTTCAAAGGAAAACAACAGAATCTAATATCATGTACAATGTCCAGAATACAATGAAAATTACTAGATATGTAGACACAGCAAAATATGACTCACAATCAAGAAAGTAAAAATAGTCAATAGAACTACACCTAACATGGCTCAGATATTATATACCAGATAAAAATATTAAAGCTATTATAATATAGCTTTTATAGCTATATTTATTATAGCTATTATAAATATGTTTAAAGAAGGAAAAGAAAATGTCTTCAAAAATGTTTTAAAATATGGTCTTAATGAGTGAACAAATAAGAAATCTCACTGGAGAAACAAAAGCTGTAAATTAGAAGTAGATTTATGGGGAAATTGTAAAATGGTATAACCACTTTGAAAAACTATTTTGTAGTTTCTTAAAAGTTAAACATATGAATGATTACTCAGCAACTAAAAAAGGAATCAGCTATTGATAAAAACAACTTGCATAAATCACCAGAGGATTATGCTGAGTGAAAAAAGTCAATCCCAAAATGTTACATACTGTGTGATTCAACTTATGTAATATTCTTGAGATGACAAAATTATAAATATGGAGAGCAGACTGGTTATTGTCAGGGGTTAGAAATACGGGCTGAGCAGGAAGGAGAAAGGTGAATGCTGTTTTAAATGAGAAACATGAGGAATCTTTGTGGTGAATAGACTGTTCTGTATCTTGACTGCATCAATGCCTATATTCTGGATATAATGTTGTACCATCACTTTGCAAGATGTTACCATTGGGGAAACTGGATATGTTAAGTGAGATAAACCAGGAACAGAAGTTAAACACCACATGTTCTCACTCATATGTGGAAGCTAAAAAAACTCAATCTCATAGAAATAAAGAATAGGGGGAAGGTAAGGACAGAGAGAGATTTGTTAAATGATACAAAATTACAGCTAAATAGGAGGAATAAGGTCTATTGTTCTACACCACTGTAGGTAACTATATTTAGCAGTAATGTTTAATAGTATATTATTATGATATAATAATAGAATACATTTAATATATTACCAGTAATATATAGTTTTAAATAGCTAGAAGGATATTGAATGTTCCCAACAAAAAGAAATGATGTTTGAGGTGATGGACATGCTAATTACACTGTATAATGATCTGATCATTATACATTTTATGTTAGAAATATCACTATGTATTCCATGAATATGTACATTTATTAGTCAATTTAAAAAATAAAATAAAAATGTTCTAAAAGTATATGAAATCTCTCTGTATTAGAGATTCATTCAAACTGAATATTCTACAATTATCTCAAAATAATTTTTTTTTTTTTTTGAGATGAAGTCTTGTTCTGTCACCCAGGCTGGAGTGCAGTGGCATGATTTCAGCTCACTGTAACGTCCACCTCCTGAGTTCAAGCGATTATCCCACCTCAGTCTCCCAAGTAGTAGCTGGGATTACAGAGGTGTGCCTGGCTAATTTTTGTATTTTTAGTAGAGACAGGGTTTCCCCATGTTGGCCAGGCTGGTCTCCAACTCTTGACCTCAGGTGATAAGCCTGCCTCGGCCTCCCAAAGGGCTGGGATTACAGGCATGAGTCAACGTGCCTGACCCAAAATAAAAATTTTAATTAAAAAAATTAAACATGCTTCTACATTATAACTCAGAATGTGCATTCATCTAAATGAATTTAAAATTTTTTCCCACTAAAAGTCTTTTACAAAAATGTTTGTAGCAGCTTTATTCACAATAGTAAAAAATTTAAAATAGCTCAGGTATCCATCAATAGAATAAAGAAACTGATATATTCCTACAATGGACAATTATTCAGTAATAAAAAGAAATGAAATAATGCTGCATGCAACAACATTAATGTATGTTAAAAATATGACACTGACTGAAAGAATCTGGACACATACACACAAAAATCTATATTGTATAATCCCATTTAAATGATATTCTAGAATAATCCAAAATAACTTATGGATACTACTCTGGGATACAGGAGAACTATCTGAGTAATGCAAATATTCTGAATCTTGGTGAAAACTTATGAAAACTGGCTGAATGATATTTTTAAGATCTGAGCATTTCTCTGTAAATCACACTTTTATAAAGAAAATGGAAATTCTGAAAAATACAATAAGAAAAATGAAAAATTCACTAGATGGGCTAAATAGCAGATTGGAGGTTATAGAAGACTAGGTGAGCTTGAAGATGGATTGAGAGAAATTACCTGATTTGAGGAACAGAGAGATAAAAGTGTGAAGAAAAATGAACAGAGTCTGGAACCAGTGGGACAATCTCAAACAGCCTAGGAGATTCCAAAGGAAAAGAGAAAGAAAATAAGATAGTATGATTTTTAGAATCATGGCTAAAATTTTCTTAAAATTAATGAACAACGTCAAACTGAAGATCCAAGAAGTTCAAACAACTGCACAAAGACTATGTACAATGAATACCACATATGGGCACATCATAGACAATTTATTAAACATCAAAAAGAGAAAAACTTGAAAGAATCCAGAGGAAGAAAAGACACTGGGAATAAAACACTTATAGGAGAACAAATGTGAGAATGGCAATGACTCTTCATCAAAAGCACAAGAGACCTGAAGATGTAAGAATGACACCTTGAAAGTGCTGAAAGTAAAGAAAAATAAAAAAGGATTCACAATTCGATATCCAATTAAAATGTTCTTCAAAAATGAAGGAGTAATATATTTTTATTAAATGTTAGCTGAGAAAATTTGTACAAGCAGAGCTGTTCTACAGCAAATTCTATATACTGTTTGTTCTTCCAGCTGAATAGAAATAATAGCTGAAGAAAACTCAGGTATATAGGAAAGAAAGTCATTAGAAATTTGAAATAAATGGGTAAATATAAAACATTATGTTCCTTCTTACAAATTCATTTTAAAAGAACTATTTAAACAAACAACACTGTATGGTGGGGTTTGAAAAGATATGACAACAATAATACAAAGGACAAAAAATGTAGGTAAATGGAATGATACTGTCATAACAGTATTATATTTGTGAAGTGGTAAGTAGGAAGTGTGAGGTGTGAAGTGCATAGAGGCAAGTGGGAAATGGAAAGAGAGAACTGTGAAGTGAGAATTGGGAAGTAGGAAGTGTGAAGAATCAGGTGTGAAGTGGGAAGGAGAAAGTGGGACAATAATGACTATAAATAGACTCTGATAAGTTAAAATGCCTACTCTTTGTCCCAGAATAACAAATACAAACTTTAAATGTATAGCTAAGATTCCAATAGATAAGTAATATAGAACACTAAAAATTATGTGATTACCTCAAAAGGAAACATAAAAGAAGCAAAAGAAAAACAAAAAATAGGAGAGACAATTAGAAACTAAACAAGATGACAGACTTAAATGTATTCACACTTTCCTTTGCAATTTGAATGACCTGTTTTTCTTTCTTCTGCCCAACTTGCTCTGGCTAGAACTTCCAGTACTATGTTGAACTGAAGTGGGAATGCTTATTCCTGATCTTGATCCTGATCTTAGGAGAAAAGTTTTCAGTATTTTGTGATTGACTATGATGTTTACTGTGGGGTCTTTTTCTTTACACACAATCTTTATTATGTTGAGTATTTTCCTTACTATTCCTACTTAGTTTTGTTTCACAAATGATATGATCTAATACTTAGGAAACCCTAAGAATAAACACACACACACACACACACACACACACACACACACACACACACACAAACTGGTAGAGCTAATGAACAAATTTAGCAAGTTGCAAGATTCAAAATCAACACAAAAATTAATCATATTTCTATATGCTAGCAATGAATGAACAATATGAAAGAGAAATAAAGAAAACTATTCCTTCATAGTAGCATTAAAATGAATAAAATACTTTAGGAATAAATTAAGAAGTCACAAGACGTGTACACTGATAACTACAAATATCACTGAAAGAAATACTGAGAAAGACCTAAATAAATGGAAAGACATCTTGTGATTATGGGTTGGGAGATTTAATATAGAGTTGACAAGAGTCCCCAAAGTGATCTACAGATTCAGTGGAATCCCTATCAAAATCTCAATAGTTTTTTTTTTTTTTTTTTTTTTTTTTTTTTGAGACGGAGTCTTGCTCTGTCGCCCAGGCTGGAGTGCAGTGGCCGGATCTCAGCTTACTGCAAGCTCCGCCTCCCGGGTTCACGCCATTCTCCTGCCTCAGCCTCGTGAGTAGCTGGGACTACAGGTGCCCGCCACCACGCCCGGCTAGTTTTTTGTATTTTTTAGTAGAGGTGGGGTTTCACCATGTTAGCCAGGATGGTCTCGATCTCCTGACCTCGTGATCTGCCCGTCTCAGCCTCCCAAAGTGCTGGGATTACAGGCTTGAGCCACCGCGCCCGGCCAATAGTATTTTCTTTTACAGAAATAGCAAAACCCATCCTAAAATTCATTTGGAATTTCAAAGGATTCTGAATAGCCGAAATGATCTTGACAAAGAAGAGCTAAGTTGGAAGACCCACACCTCCCCAGTTACAAGACTCACCACAAAGCTGCAGTAATCAAGAGTGTGGTGATGGTATAAGGATAGACATATAGGCCAATAGAATAGAAGACAGAATCTAGAAAGAAATCCTCAAATATGTAGCCAATTGATTTTCAACAAAGTTACCAGGGTAATTCAATGCAGAAAAGACAGTCACTTCAATAAATGATGCTGGGAAATATCCATATATTAAAGCATTAAGTTTGAACCATGCCTTACATCATATACAAAACTTGACTTAAAAATTTAAGAGGAAATTAAAGTCAAATTTGTTGGTATAATCCATCGTTTGATCTTTCTAATGTCTGTATACATACATATATATATATATTTCTTTTTTTCATGATAATAATAATTTGTGTTCTCTGTCTGCTATATCAAGCTTATTAATCTTCCAAAAAGGTAACTTCTGGATTTGCTAATTTTCTGCTTATGTGTCTGTTTTCTATTTCACTGATTTTTGTTACTATCTTTATTATTTAGTTGTACTTACTTTTGCTCTTTTTTCTCACACAAACCGGATAAATTTTTTAGAAAGCACAATTTACCCTAAGCTTATTCCAGAAGAAATAAGCTATCTGAATAGCTGTATGTCTACTAATGAAGTTAATGTCATAATCAAAATCCCTCACTGGAGAAAATTCAAGGTCCAAATTATTTCCCTAGTGAGCTCATCATATATTTAAGCAATTATATGGGGAAATGGAGGACTTTCAATAAATGATGCTAGTAAATGTAAGAAAGAGATAACACCAATCTTACACAAATCCTTTTATAAAATAAAGGAGGAAAATCATATTCCAACTAATTTTATAGAACATGAAAACCTGAGAAAAATGTTTCAACACCACCAAAAATATTTAAAAACAAACACAATATTTAAGCCAATTCTACTCATTAATATAAATGAAAAAACCTTTGAAATAACTGACAAATAGAATACAGCTACAAAAAAAGATAGCATATCATGACAAGATGTGGTTTATCCCAGAAGTGTATTTGTTTCACGTTTGAAAGTCAATCAGCATAAATCACTACCCTAATAGAATAGGGGAGAAATACCTATGGTCATCTGAATATTTTCAGAAAAAGCATTCAAAAAATTCAACATCTTTTATGATGAAAGCTTACCAAACAAGGAATGAAAGGGAGTTTCCTCAACCTAAAAAATATGTCTCTACAAAAATATATATATATATATACTGTAACTAGCATAATAATTATTGGTGAGAGGTTGAAGAGTTTTTCCTAACATCAAGAAAAAGCAAAGACGCCCACTCTTACCAGTTCTATTCAACATTGTATTGGCATTCTGGCCAGTACAATAAGGTAAGGGAGAGAAATAAAAGGCATACAGGCTGTACAATAACAAGCAAAATTTATATGCAGAAAATTCTAAGAAATTTGAGATTTAGGGGTTAGGGAAAAAAAAACCTACAAGAATCATTTAGTGAATTTTGCTGGTTTGCAGGATACAAAACTAATGTACAAAAAATCAATTATGTCTCTATATGCTAGCCTCCATCAATTTGAATAGCAAAATTTGAAAGAAAAATTGTTAAAAATAATAATCTATATAATGGCATCAAAAACATAAATTACTTAGAAGTAAATTCAACAAAGATGAAAAGGCACATCCGCTGAAAAATGCAAAATACTGGTGAAATAAGTTAAAAGCAACCTAAACAAATAGAGAGATATGCCCTCTTCATGAACTGGAAGGATCAGTATTAAGATATCAATTCTCTCATACTGATCTACATAGTCAAAGCAATCTCAATTATAATCTCATCAGTCTTTTAAAATAGAAATTCACAAGCTGAGTCTAAAATTCATACAGAAATGCTAAGGACCTAGATGCACAAACAACCTTTAAAAAGTAGTTGGAGGACTTACAGTAACTGGAGGACATATACTACTACTTATACTACTTATACTACTTCAGGCCTTATTGTAAATTTTCAGTGATCCAGAGTGGGTAGTAGAGGCATAAAAATAATAAATAGATCAACAGAACCAAATATAGAGTCCTGAATGGACCCACAATTATACAGCCAATTGACTTTTGACAAAGCTACCAAAGCAATGAAATGGGGAATGGAGACTTTCAATAAATGATGCCAGTAAATGTACATCTGTATGGATAAAAAGGAAGGAAACTCAACTCCTCTTTCATATTGTATATAAAATTAATTAGAAATAAATCATAGCCCAAAATATAAAACCTAAAGGTATTATAGAAGCTTACAGAAGAGAGCATAGAAGAATACTTTCATGATTGGAATCTGGAAAAGTTTCTTTAACTTGAATACAAATGACAATAAATATAAAAGAAAAATGTAATAAATTAGACTTAATCCAAATATTTAAAATTCTGTTCATCAAAAGATACCATTAAGGAGATAATCGGCAAGCCAAAAAAAAGGGAGAAAATATTTCCAAAACATATATCTGCAAAGGTTTGGTGTCCAGGGAATATAAAGAGTTCATACAATTCAATAGCAAAAAAGATAACCGAATTCTTAAAAATCAGCGAAAAAAAAAACTTGACACTTCACAAAGAAGAAAAGCACATGAAAAAGAGCTCAGCATTATTAGTCACTAGGGAAATGTAAATTAAAACAACAATGAGATACCATTACACACCCACTGAAATGACTAAAATTAGAGACTGACAACACCAAATGTTAGCAAGGATGTAATGCAACCTCAAATTCCATACATTGTTGGTTAGAGTGTAGAATGTTAAAACTGCTTTGGAAAATAGGCCTGGCTATTTCTCATATAACCAAACATAGATCTATTCTAGCAATTCTACTTGTAGGTATCTTCCCAAGAGATATTAAAGCATACTTTACCAAAGACGTGTACAAGAGTGCTCATAGTTTTACTCATGGTACCAAAAATTACAAACAACACATGTCCATTATTAGTAGAATGAATAAGCAAACACTGGCATATTCATACAATGAAATGCTATTAGCAATTTTTTAAGGTGAATGCAAAACATGGATGAAACTCAAAAACATCGTGCTGATGGAAAGCAATTTTCCCCAAAAGAATCCATACTACATGAATTTAGTATAAGTTCTAAAACAGGCTAAACTAATATATAGGTTTTTCTTTTTCTTTTTTTAAAGTCAAAACAGCAGTTGCTTCTGGGGGTTTAGGAGCAGACTGACTTAAAAGGAACATAAAAGAACATGGATATTATGCATTTGTCAAGAGGTATCACATAACACAATTAAGATTTATACATTACACTGCAGGCAGATTTTACTTAAAGAAAATATAAAGAGTAATTGAGGCTGGGCATTGTAGCACATGCCTGTAATCCTAGCACTTTGGAAGGCTGAGGCAGGAGGATCATCTGAGGCCAGGAGTTCCAGACCAGCCTGGCCAAGATGGAGGAATCCCATCTCTACTAAAAATACAAAAATTACCCAGGCGTGGTGGCTCATGCCTGTAACCCGTGCTACTCAGGAGGCTGAGGTACAAGAATCACTTGATCCCAGGAGGCATGGTTTGGAAGAGGCTGAGATTGTGACAGCTACTGCACTCCAGCCTGGGCAATAGAGCAAGATTCTGTCTCAAAAAAAAAAAAAAAGAGTAATTGAATTCCAGTTCATGATACAAATATTGAATTTGTTGGGATGAAATATACTTATGTCTGTAATTTATTTTTAAAATATCAAAAAAGTAAGATAGAAGAGTAGATGGATATATATGTGATAAATAAAATATAGCAGAATGTTAATAATTGTCTCTAGATGGTGGGTACATGAATGTTTAATATGGTTTTATTTCAACTGTGCTCTTTGTTTAAAGTTTTTCACATCAAAATGTAATTGTAGCAAAATTGTAGGATAGAAGGTCAATACATGGGAATTAATTGTATCTGTATATAAGCAAAAAACAATTGGAAAATATTTTTCAGTGTCATCAAAAGCCATAAAACACTTAGGAAAAGATTTAATGAAACATATGTAAATTTACATATACTAAAAAGTACAAAAATATTGATGACAGAAATTAAAATAAGGTTTAGATAAATGGGGAAATATACCATGTTCATGGATGAGAAGAGTTAATAGTGGTAAGATGTCAATTATCCCCATATTGATGGATAAAGTCAATGAATTCCAATCAGAATTCCAGCAGGCATCTTTTAAAAAAAATTGACAGGATGATTCTTGGACTTAAATAGAAATACACAGAACCTAAAATAACTAAAACAATTTTGAAAAAGGAAAACCAAAGTTGGAAGAATTGCACTACCTGATTTCAAGTTTATTATGAATAATCAAGGAAGTGTAATAGGGGCATAAGGATAGACTAAGATCAATGGAACAAAATAGAGAGCCCAGAAATAGATCTACACATGTATGTTCAGTTGATTTTTGACATAAGTGTCAATGTAGTTCAATGGATAAAGTATATCCTTTTCAATAAATTGTAATGAAACAATTAGATATTCATATTTTTAAAAATCAGTTCCAATCCTTACATAATCACATATGCAAATTTTGATTTGAAATAGATAATAGATCTGAATATAAAAGCTAAACTATAAAACTTCTAGAAGGAACTTTTTTGCAAAATAAATTTTACTGTGTATATTTGAGGGTTACAATATGATGTTATGGGATTTGTTTTATTTTATTTTTGGTTTTTGAGACAGAGTCTCACTCTGCCAGCCAGGCTGGAGTGCAGTGGCATGATTATGCTTCAGAGTAGCCTTGAACTCCTGGGCTCAAGCAATCCTCCAGCCTCAGCCTCCTGAGTAGTTAGGACTACAGGTATACACCACCTGGCTAATTTTTTATTTTTTGTTGAGTTGGGATCTCACTATGTTGTCCAGGCTAGTCTCAAACTCGTGGGCTCAAGCAGTCCTCCTGCCTTGGCTTGGGATATGCATAAATAGTAAAATGGCTACTATAGTCAAGGAAATTCACGTATCTATCATCTCACGTAGTTACTTTTTATGTATTTGAAATGCGCAGCTTAAATCTAACACAATGCAATTTTATTAACTATTGTCCTCATACATTAGATTTCTGGACTTCTTCCTATATATCTGCTACTTTGTATCTTTTGACCTACATCTCCCCATTTTTCCTCCCCGTCCCCACCTCTGATTTCACTAGTTCACATACGTTTTGACTAAAACAGAGTTTATCCACTTAGCTGGTAGCCACTATCCCCAGCAGCTACCAGCAACCACAAAAGAACACCAGCAGGGGATCCACCTGCATGGGTCCCTTTGGGGTGTCCTCACCATCAGGTGTTAGACTGTGGGGACAGCTTCAATGATACAATTACAATGTGAACATAGTTTGTAGTACTTACAGACCCTGAAGAGTGAGTGCACACACACACACAGAGAGAAAGAGAAATCAGGCAGTACAGGTGGGGAGAGAGAAGAGAACATCACAACTAACTGGGTATATCAAAGAATAGGGTGTGGTCACACTAAGTTCATGGGCAAATATCTTAATGGCTCCTTCAAAGTAAGTGACAGGAAAGTGGTGAGCCCAGTCAGCCAGTCAGAAAAGACACCTCTAAGTTCTTATCTCTGGCCACTGGCTTAAGCCATTTTTGTGTGTTGTAGAACTAGAAACTGAGTCAATGGTGACTGAGCCCTGTCTCTGGTACAAGAGTGCTAAACCTGAACCTGCTTTCAAAATGGATGCTGAGACAACATAAAATTATAATGATTTCATATAAAATATAAGTGAGATCATGCAATGTTTTTCTTTCTGTATCTGGCTTATTTCATTTAGCCACGTCAACCCTCCAGGTTTTCCCATGTTGTGGCAAATGACAGGATCTCATTCACTTTTAAGGCTGAATAAAATTCCACTGTGTGTGTGTGTGTGTGTGTATGTGTGTGTGTGTGTATAAAGTGACTTCAAAAAGTTCATGGAAAATAGAACTAAAAGATAAAAATCAAAATTGTAAACTTATTTCTCAACATAAGTTACATCAAGTTCAAGACACTTTTATAAGTGATGATACAAGCCATTTAGTCCATCTCTAAAGAACCGAAGGTCCTGGGAATTTAATTATATCAATGCAGTCTTTTCTCATTATTAGTTAAAGAAAAATGGGTCCTTTAAAGATTTGTTAAAGATTAAGGAACAAAAAGAAGTCAGAGGGAACCAGATCAGGACTGTAAGGTGGATGCCTAATGATTTACCATTTAAATTCTTGTAAATTTGCCCCTGTTTGATGAGATAGATGAGCAGGAGCATTGTGATGGTAAAGGACTCTCTGGTGAAGGTTTCCCAGGTGGTTTTCTGCTAAAGCTTTGGCTAAGTTCTCATAATAAGCAGATGTTATCATTCTTTGGCCCTCCAGAAAATCAACAAGGAAAATTCCTTGAGCTCCCCAAAAAGTCGTTGCCATGACCTTTGCTTTGGACAGGTTCACTTTGGCTGTGACTTGACCACTGCCAGCTCTTGGTAGCCATTGCTTTGATTGTGCTTTATCTTCAGGGTCATTCTGGTAAACTCATATTTCATCTCCTGTTACAATTATTTGGAAGAAATTCTTCAGGATCTGGATCCCACTTGTTTAAAATTTCCATTGAAAGCTCTGCTCTTGTCTGCAGCTGATCTAAGTGCAACAATTTTGACAGCCATGAGGTGGAAAACTTGCTCAACTTTAATTTTTTCAGTCAGAATTGTGTAAGCTGAACCAATTGAGATGTCTGTGGAGTTGGCTATTGTTGCTGCTGTTAATCATCAGTCTTATTTAATTAGGGCATGAACAAGATTACATTTTTCCCCACAAATTGATGTGTTTGGCGTGCCATTATGGGCTTCATTTTCAACATCATCTTGTTCCTTCTTAAAAGGAGTTATCCATTCATAAACTGTTGATTTATTTGAGGCATTGTTCCTATAAACTTTTTGTAAAGCATCAGTGATTTCACCATTTCTAAACCCAAGCTTCACCATAAGTTTGATGTTTTTTCTTGCTTTAATATTAGCAGAAATGTTGCTCTTATAGGGGCTCTTTTCAAACTGATGTCTTCTTCTCAGTGCCTCAGAGTAGATCCTATTCATACATGTTATAACAAGGTAGTACAAGTTTATCTTGGTGTAATTTTTTTTTTTTTTGGTGTTTTGCCAACATTTGTTATGTCTTGTCCTTTTGATAATAACCAACTTAGTAAATGTGAGGTAATATTGTGGTTTTAATTGGCATTTTCCTGATGATTAGTGATGTTGAGCACTTTTGCGTACAACTGTTGGCCAATTTTATTTCTTTGAAGAAATGTCTGTTCAAGTCTTTTGCCCATTTTTAATTGGGTTATTTGTTTTTCCTCTATTGAGTTGCAAGGATTCATTATAAATGTTGGCTATAAACCCCTTAGAAAACATCTAGGAAAAAAATAATCATGACTCTGTAGTAGGCAAAGATTTCTTGGAAAGGATACAAAAAGGCACCAATTACTATTTTAATATTTGGTAAGTTAGACTTCATCAAAATTTAAATCTTCTGCTCTTCAAAAGACACCATTAAGAAAATGGATAAAGACTGGGCACGGTAGCTCATGTGTGTAATCCCAACACTTTGGGAGGCCGAGGTGGGTGGATCACCTAAGGTCAGGAGTTAAAGATCAGCCTGGCCAACATGGTGAAACTCCATCTCTACTAAAAATACAAAAATTAGCTGGGAGTGGTGGCGGGTGCCTGTAATTCCAGCTACTTGGGAGGCTGAGGCAGAAGAATCACTTAAACCCAGGAGGAGAAGGTTGTAGTGAGCTGAGATCATGCCACTGCACTCCAGCCTGGGCAATAGGGCGAGACTCTGTCTCAAATTTTAGAAGAAAAGAAAATGGATGAAGAGGAAGCCACACACAAGGGAAAAATATTTGCTATATGTATACTTGAAAAAGAACTTATATCCACTCATGGGCATAGAGAGTAGAAGGATGGTTGCCAGAGGCTGGGAAGGGTAGTGGGGCAAGGGGCACTGGGGAGGAGGTAGGGATGGTTAATGGGTCCAAAATAAAATTTAAAAAAAGAATGAATGAGACATACTATTTGATAACACAACCATGTGACTATAGTCAATAATAACTTAATTGTACATTTTTAAATAACTAGAAGAGTGTAATACGGTTGTTTGTAACATAAAAGATAGATGCTTGAGGGGATGGATACCCCATTTTCCATGATGTGATTATTTCACATTGCCTGTGTGTGTCAAAACATCTTATGTGCCCCACAAATATATATACCTACAATGCACTCACAAAAATAAAAAAAAAAATTTTAGGCAGGGCTAGTGACTCATGCCTATAATCCCAGCACTTTGGGAGGCTGAAGTGGGCAGATCACTTGAGGTCAGGAGTTTGAGACCAGCCTGGCCAGCATGGCGAAACTCCATCTCTACTAAAAATACAAAAATTAACTGGGCATTTTAGCAGGTGCCTGTAATCCCAGATACTTGGGAGGCTGAGACATGAGAATCGCTGGAACTCAGGATCATGCCACTGCACTCCAGCCTGGGTGACAGAGTGAGATTTCATCTCAAAGAATAAACAAAAGAATTCTCATACGCTGCTGATTAGAATATAAAATGGTAGGACTACTTTGGAAAACAGCTTAGCAGTTTCTTACAAAGTTAAATATAGATTTACTGTATGACCCAGAAAAAAAATACATCCACTAAAACTCGTACACAAATGTATAGTGGTTTTGTCTGTAATAGCCAAATACTAGAAATGACCTATGTGTCCTTCACTTGGTAAATGGGTAAGTAAACTACAGTATGTTCATACAATAGAATTCTAGTCACCCATTAAAAGTAACAAACCGGTAATACACTCAACAACATGGAAGACTCTCAGTAATGTTACGCTGAGAGAAGTAAACCAGACACAAAAGAGTGCTACGTGTTGAATTCTATTACATAAAAGAACTAGCCTGACTAATCTATAGTGATATACTGGCTGTTTGGTACGAGGCTGAAGGTGGGGTGAGGAGGAGCGTTTCACCCCTAAAGAGCACAAGGGAATTTTCTGGGTTGATTGATTGGATTAAGTGGTTACATGAATATACACATTTCTCAAAACTTAAACTGTGCACTTATAATGTGTGCATCTTATTGTATATAAATAACACCTCACAAAAGTTTAATAAATAAATATGAAAGATGTAAAAATGAACATTCACAGCAACTGAGAGTAATTTTGGAGACAATTTTTCTTGGTAATACTTAGGGAGACTTTCACGGTTTGGGATCCATTTTTCTAAACCTGTGTTTGGCTTGTACTATGTAAAGCTTCAAAGCTTATTAATGCTAAAGTCACATCTAAACCTCTTCCACATATTAAAACTGTCAATCAAATTGTATTATATGAATGAAGTACTTTACCTTAAATCTGTCGGGATAATTGCTCAGATTAAGTTAAATGGAAAGAAAAATAAAAGGAAAATGTAGGACAGGAAGTTATTTTTAAAGAACAGTTTCTATAAGGAATTGTAAAGCGGTGCGGCAATATGATATATTGGTTTTTCTATAGTATCTTTCCATCTTGGCAAATGTTGGGTCGGGCTTCACTCTCACAAACATGCTCAGGAAACCAAATGTATCAGTTGTTGTGCCTTCAGCTGCAAGGAATAAGAAACCATGACTCAACTGACCTAAACAATAAGGCATTTATTATCTCAGATAACAAGATGTTCTCTGGGGATAGTCAATTCAGGCTGACCGGGATCATCTTTCTATCCTGCATTTGTTCTCAGAGCAGCACCCCTCAAAGTTCCAAGATGGTGACTGTGGAGCCATGACCACATCCAGAAAAAAGATTGCATATCTTTCTCTTTGCCTCCTGTAATTGTCAAGTAATCCTTCCTTGTGTATTTCTCCTCCCACATCTCCAGCCCGAATTTCTTCACATGCCCACACACATATATTTCATTCCCAAGAAAAATGAAACCAACAAGATGGACCTACACCAGCTCTTGTCAGCAGGTGGCCAAAGGGAGGAGAGAAGAGACCTGACCAAAACTGGGTTCTCTTGGGAAGGGAGAAGGGACAGAAAGGGAGGCAAGCCCAGTAAACCATCAAAAGTAAGTGTAAGGGTCATAAATTTGATTCCTAAAGTTGTATTAATTTTTTGTTTAAGTTTCACATGAATATCTCTCTCTGGGGGCTTTTTTCAACCCATAAAGGACAATCAAATTGAAAAGCACCAGCCAAAGCCATTCTCCCAAATCCTTTGCCCCCTTTAAGAGGTTCAAGAAGATGTGCTGACTTTGGGACTAGCACAGAGGAAATTAAAGCAATTCTCACTCTTTATCTGTTATTTACTGCTCTCTATGTTACTAAACTATATTTATTTCTTGGTTTGCAGCACCGTGATTGTAGAGTAAGTGCTAAGCAGCAAATAACTTCCCTGCTGCTGAAATTGGTAGTGATTTTGCTCTCACTGGAGCATATCACATGACCCCTCAATGCTGGTCAATGGCCGTGGGTTTTTCCTCCACCTCCACCTGTTAAGGGGTATAGGACTGATGATTGGCAGCTGTTTTAACTCACGGAGAACAACTTTACATAGTCGCATAAGATACTAAACTTCGTAGTATTATGTAGTGAGAATATGACTAAATACATGCTACTAGCCAATGCCAATGTCCAAATAATTTCCCACTAAATCAAGATACAACTTCTTTTCCAGCACGGCTATATTAGAATCACCTGGGGAGCTTTGAAAAGTGCTAATGCCAGGGTCCCACGCCTAGTAATTTATATTCAATTGGTCTGGAATGTAGTCTAGGTTTGGCCATATATTTTTTAAGCTTCTCAGGTGATTCTAACGTATGTCTAGGGTTGAAAATCTTGCATCTAAAGCAGTGATTCTCAAAGGGTGATCCTTGGACCAACAGCATCTGTGTTACCTAAGAACTGTTAAAAATACAAATTTTTAGCCCTGACTCCGGACCTACTGAATTAGAAACTCTATGGGTGGGGCCCAGTAACCCGTGTCTCACTTGACCTCCAGGTGATTCTGAGGCCTCCTCAAGATTGATGACCACTGCTCTAAACACAAGCCTGTGATTAACAAACCCTGTTTGAATGTCTACTATATGCAAATTGTAAGATTCTACCCTGCAGGATAATCTTCACAAACTCAAAACTATTGTCAACTCCGCCATCTTCTCACTAAGCCGACTTCTTGGCCTTAAAAAGGAGACCTATCTTTGAAAACAGTTAATGCTATGACCACTCCACTTCATGGTCTCAGAGCCTGAGTCTTGCCACTTCCTCAGAACCAGCTCAGCAGTTTTTCAAGCTTACTGAGCAGCCACAGGACTGGTCCCATGTGTCCCATGAAAAGCTCTGTCTTCCATGCTGCTGCCTGGAGAATCTGCCCTGCCTCTGTCTCCCCACCTGCTTGATCAGCCTGTCAGGCCTGCTGCTAACCCTTCGCATGAATAGCCTTGCCTCTCTCATGGTCTCTCTGCTCTGTGACCTTACTGTTTTTGCCCATTTCTTAGGTTTCCAAGCCTTCAACTCCTGATGCAGTGGCTTCATGTTCTCTGTACCCCATGCCTGTTATCAAGGTCAGAAGTATTGCAGTACCCAGCTTCACCATCTGTTTACTCACCAGGTGAGTGTTGGCAATACCTTGATTGACCCACACCTGTTACAAGATAAGACTCCTAAAAAGGACTTTGGGACCCTCTCTTCTCCTGGTTTGAATACTAACACTGTATTTGGATCTCTTTTGTTGCTTCCCAATTACTGCAGTAAGCCCCAGGAGTCTGCAGTTGTGGCCCTGATTCAGTCCCTGTTACAATCCCCCAGGAGCTCTAGTCACTGCTCTGCTTTTCTCTTCTAGTCCTGCTATGGGGCCCTAAGTCCCTGTTATGGACTGAATTGTGTTTCACCAAATTCATATGTTGATGTTCTCACCCCCATTAACTCAGAATGTGACAGTATTTGGACATAGGGTCTTTCAAGAGGCAATTAAGTTAAAATGAAGCTGTTTGAATGAGCTTTAAAACAATATGACTGGTGTCTACAACAAGAAGACATCAGGGCACAGGCATGCACAGAGGGAAGACCATGTGAGGGCACAGAGAGCCAGTGTCCATCTGAAGGCCAAGGAGATAGGCCCCAGAAGAAACTAATTTTGTTGTCATCTTGATTCAGACTTCTAGCCTCCAGAATTGCGAGAAAATGAATTTCTGTTGTTTAAGCCACCCTGTCAGTCCTACTTTGTCATGGCCATCCTAGCAAATGACAGCTCCTTCCCCCGTTTCCAGTTGTCCCTCAAAACTCCATGACAAATACTTTAGGGAGGTGGAGGAAGTGGCAGCATCTATCTTTACGGAGGGATATATAACGAAAGACATGAGAATCAGTGATTCCTGCAAAATTCCTGAGGAAAGTAAGGCTTGTGACAAGCGTGCATGGGGAATATTTTTGTTGGCTTGCTTTATGCTGCTCTCTTTTGTTTTTATTTTGCATTTTTTCCAAATATGACAACAACCTCAGTGTCTTCAACTCTGGATGCAGCTCTCTACACAAACTGGGACTTTGGCTTTACTGCGATCAACAAAACTTGTTTGAATGTCTACCATATGCAAATCCTCAGGCTAGGGACTTAGAGCCGTTTGTCAATGTATATGTGATTATGTACATTTCTATATAATCTCTCTTGGGGAGATGATGGCTATGTAGCTTAAAAAAAAACTAAGTCTAGGTAGAATAGGAAAACTTTCAAATGAATGGTAAAAGCATCAACCAGCAGAGAAAAAAAAAAAAAGCTCCAATTTAGAAATGATACTTGAAATGGGCCAATTTTGGACAAATGGATAGAAAATGGGATATTTAAAATGTGAGACAGACAAGCAAGGAGCAAGGTTTACTTTAAGTGCTCTGTCCTACATCCCTTGCCAGTGAAATCTATTATGTTCTTTTAACCTTGACACCACTGTTCTCTCTTCCATAAATCATTTTCTACTCCCCCAAGAAAAATATCTTGCTTCTTTTCAATATTTGCATAGCCTTTTGCACATAAGCACACAACAAATCACACTGTGTTTTAGCAACTTATGTATGTCTGTCTATCTGCTTGAGTATGTAAGATACTTATGGATAAGCACTGTTTATTGAAATCAACTCAGTATCTCAGTACATGACTCAAACTAGGTATCAAAAAAGTGATTGAGGCCAGGTCAAGTGGCTCATGCCTGTAATCCCAGCACTTTGAGAGGCCAAGGCAGGTGGATTATCTGAGGTCAGGAGTTTGAGACCAGCTTGGCGAAACCCTGTCTCTATTAATATTACAAAAATTAGCCAGGCGTGGTGGTGCATGCCTGTAGTCCCAGCTAGTCAGGAGGCTGAGGCAGGAGAATCACTTCAAACCAGGAGACAGAGGTTGTAGTGAGCCGAGATCACACCACTGCACTCCAGCCTGGGCGACAGAGTGAGACTCCATCTCAAAAAAAAAAAGTGATTGTTAAATTTGATAAAAAGTGAAATTGATAGAATGGGTGTGGCATATGAGAAAATAAGGACTGCAAAATGATGCAAAATAGGCCGGGTGTGGTTGCTCACACCTGTAATCCCAGCACTTTGGGAGGCCGAGGCGGGCGGATGACGAGGTCAGGAGATCGAGACCATCCTGGCCAACATGGTGAAACCCCGTCTCCACTAACAATACAAAAATTAGCTGCGCGTGGTGGCACATACCTGTAATCCCAGCTACGCAGGAGGCTGAGGCAGGAGAATGCTTGAACCAGGGAGTCGAAGGTTGCATTGAGCCACGTTCACGCCACTGCACTCCAGCCTGGTGACAGAGCGAGGCTCTGTCTCAAAAAACAAAACAAAACAAAATGCAAAATACTCTCTACATTAGGGCAAGGATAATCTTTTCAGGCAATATGGTTTTCAAATAATGATTATCCTCTTTAGTGTGGATTTAAATTCTACCATCTTAGAGAATTACTGTTTGTCCTTTGGAGAAGCGTGTATGTGTACACGGGTGCCCACCGAGAATCCCCCATGGGAGACCAAAATGTCACTAGACAAAGAGAAGGCACAAATCTTTGCCTCCTGCTTATGGAAAAGGCTTTCAGTAACCACAGTTGGAATGTAAATCCCACCCTGACTGTTCTGTTCAAGTCCTTATTCTAGACTGAGTGACTCATCTGTGGACTTTTGCTACTGTGAATTATTATACACATGGATTATCCTGATGTGGGAAGATGTGAGACCATGCCAGTGGGCTAGAGATAAGATCTTCCTAAAGAGGAATGGAAGCTACATTGTGAGATAGAGATACCGAAGAAAGACCTTTCTCTCTCTTTCTCTATACATACATACATATGTATATATTATATATACACACACACATATACATATATATATGAGGGACTCTCTCTCCATATATATGGAGAGAGAGAGGACTTTCTTCATATATATATATATATATATATATATATATATATATATATATATCTTTCTCTATCTCTGCATCTCTGAGTCAAAAAAAGGAGAAGGAGGAGGAAGACAAGAAAGAAGAAAACTGAGATTCTTAAGGCAAGGAGGCAAAGCTTGTCACTTTCCCTTGGTTTCTGGAGCTAGTCCTATTTAGTTACTTCTCTCCACAGCCACCAACTTTTAATAAAGGTTGTTGCACAGAAAGCCAACTGTGTTAGTTGCATGAAGATACCTAGAGCCCAAGGCAATAAAAGGCACCATAGTCTTCTTTGCCTAGTTGAGGCCAGCATGGTTGTGGCAACATTGCAACATGGGCAATTATTCATGTCAGATTCCAGGAAGCAGAAGTAAGCAGTAAAACAAGGAGAGGTCCAAGGTGAGCTGAGAATAGGTGGTAGGAACAGGCAGCAGTGGTTAGGAATGACTACAGCATCCATTTACTTAGGAATGAAGGTGAGAAAAATGTGGTTAACCCCAAGGGAATGTACCCCCTTATAGATGAATGTTTGTTTACATTATAGTAAAAGACAAAGAATGTAGATCAGTTTTAAAAGTTTTAAATGTTGGATCATATTTATTATCACCATACATTTCATGTGTTACAGTTTTGGATGGTGCAATACTCATTAGTTCCTCCAAGGCTGTGGTAAAATGTGAGACCTTTATTTTGCAGAGATGAAAACTTATCAGAAAATAAAAAAATCGAGAGTACATTCCCAAAACCTGTAAACTTTTGCAGCTATTTCTTTTTCCTTTTTTTTTTTTTTTTTTTTTTTTTTTTTTTTTGAGATGGAGTCTCACTCTGTCACCCAGGCTGGAGTGCAGTGGCGCAATCTCAGCTCACTGCAAGCTCTACCTCCCGGGTTCACGCCATTCTCCTGTCTCAGCCTCCTGAGTAGCCGGGACTACAGGCACCCACCACCAAGCCCGGCTAAGATTTGTATTTTTTTTTGGTAGAGACGGGGTTTCACCGTGTTAGCCAGGATGGTCTCGGTCTTCTGATCTTGTGATCTACCCACCTTGTGCTGGGATTACAGGCATGAGCCACTGCATCCAGGCTTTTGCAGCCATTTCTTATACTCGATATTGTACTGATCTATCTTATACATTGTAAAACATACATAAGCATAGAAATTTCAAAAAGATAAGAAAACATATATCAAAATACAAGTGCTCATGTGTTATTCTCACACCCCAATGTATCATCCAACCCCTGTAGTGCTCAGTACCATTTGTAGCCCCTGACTTAGAAGTGAAGATCATGGGACTTGGAGTCTGATATTGTTTGGCTCTGTGTCCCCACCCAAATCTCAGTGTGAATTGTAATAATCCCTATGTGTCATGGGAGGGACCTGGCGGGAGGTAACTGAATCATGACGGTGGGTTTTTCTCGTGCTGTTCTCATGATAGTGAAAAAGTCTCATAAGATCTGATGGTTTTATAAAGGAAAGTTTCCCTGCACAAGCCCTCTTGCCTGCTGCCATGTAAGATGTGACTTTTCTCTTCCTTCTCCTTCTGCCATAATTGTGAGGCCGCCTCAGCCATGTGGAGCTATGAGTCCATTAAACCTCTTTTCTTTATAAATTACCCAGTCACGAGTATGTCTATTACCAGCATGAGAAAAAAACTAATACAGAGTCAAACAAATCTAGATTAGAATCTCAGTTTAGCTACTTACAGGCTTTGGGATTCTGAATCTCAGTTTCCTAGACTCTAAAAGCATAATAATGCCCCACAAATAGTTTTTTGAAAGATTTGCATGAGATGATGAATACAAATCATTTAGCATTGTCCCTATGTTTCTGTGCCTACTACACAGTAGGTGCTCAATAAATACCAATCATTACTTGTCACCATTAGACATCTGAAGCCTGCTGGGGTCTGAAGAACCAGGATAATGCCTTTCTCTGTAGAAAGAAGCCCATAGGGAATGTTTCTTTGTAAGGAAAGTGTTAATGAAAATACATCATTGATAGATAATAAAGAAAAACCCACCAGAACAGACAAAAGTGATGGTCTAAGGGATGGTAAGTAGTTACTTACTGTATTTATTATCCAGAGAGGAATACAGATTATATATTTCATGAGCCAGATGGGAATAGTTATTTAATCTACAGTAATGACTACTCTAAATGGCTCTATTGAATCTCTACTTGAAAGTATACTTCAGAAGCGTTGCAGGCTATGAGGGAATAAAGCGAGAAACAAATGTAGTGGTTAAAGGATATTTTTGCTAAAGCTTAATTAAACTTGAGATTTTGTACCATTCTGTGTATAATCTTCAAAAGATTTTTTTTCTGAAAAAGAGACCAGAAAGGGTGCTATGAAATTAGCCTTAGAGTTATGTAGATTTCGAAGGGCCCTTAAGAAAAAAATATGTAAAAAAAAATACAGATTTCAATTTGAAGCAAAGAATTGAAACTGCTTTCTGGCAGCCCACACTTCCAACAGCATTGGTACCTACTTGAAATGAACAACTGCTAAAGGAAACAGCTGGTAGAAAGCTGTTACTGCAAAGCAAAGTGCAATATGCATGCTGTAATTAGTTTGCAATCATTACTCAGTCCACTGTTGGAGAAAAACCTTGATTTGATCACACCAAAAGCATTTCTATCAGTGAACAAAATTCAGGACAATCCTTTCCCCAAATCCAAATCAAACTCTCACCTTTACTACAGCTATGATATCATGATGATTTTTCCTATGGGTCCAGAGTAAAAACCAGACCATAAAGAGGTATATAAAACAAGAATTGTCTGTTTACCTGGAAGAAGTCCCTTAAAATAATAGCTGATCAGTTTTGAATGTTTGCCATGTGTTAGACTGGAGCTGTCCAAAAGACATATAATGCAAGTCATAAATGGTAACCATCTAGAGAATGTCAAATTTACTAGTAGCCACTTTTTTAAAAAAAAAGAAAGTAAATTTAATTTTCATGCTGTATTTTCTTTAACATGGTCTATCCAAAACATTATCTTTGTGATACATAATCAATAAAAAAATTATTAATGAGGTATGTTACATCCTTTTTTCTACCGAATGTTCTAAATCTGGTGTGTCATTTACACATACAGCACATTTCCGTTTAGACTGGCCACAGTTCAAATACTCAATAGCCACATGTGGCCAGTGGCTTCCATGTTGACAATGCAATTCTAAATGATTTACATGACTTATATCTTTTAATTGTCTCAGTTATCTTCCGATGGAATAATGATTACCCAATTTCACACATAAGAAAAAGGAAGCACAAGAGGAATAAGAACTTCCTCAAGGTCACAAAGCAAGGAGTTGGCAGACTCAGGAGGATTCCAGGCATTCTGATTTCAAAGGCTGCCCTCCTTATCACTGCATTTTCTTGCCTCACAGACTACTCTGTATAGCTCATGGACTATGCTTCCTGACCAATGAATTTGAAAATGCTAAAGATTACCATTAAAGTTACCAATAGACAAGAAAATAGCCTTCATTTTTTAGCCTTTCCCACAACCACCATATTTTAGGGTAAATGCTGTTATATGTTGTGCCAATTTTATAGATATAGAAACTGAGGTTAAAAAAAAAAACACTGTCCTTTCCACAAGGTCACAAAACTAGAATGTGTTGGAGCTGTGATGCAACCCTAGCCCTTCTGACTCCAGAATCTAAGCACTAACTACTGGTTTGGTTCCGTTAACAGATCTGACCACAAAATAGACAAAGACATATTATCTAGCATATAGAAATAATAATAACCTCCAATGGCCACAGGACCAAAACAAGAACAATGAGCCAACTTAATTAATTCAATAAATTCAATAGAAAATATAACATGCAAAGCAGTCACTTTTAGTGAAGATTAAAATTTGTGAATTTGCTGTGTGCTAACTAATGCTTGGTAAGGAAAAAGCCATAGAGGTTAATAACTTACCTCCAGCTTAGCATAGAGAAAATGGATGAATGGTCTACCAACCCTCAGAATTTCCACTTCATGGACTACTAAGGGTAGTATTTTCCCTTGCTACTTATTCCAAAATTCTAACCATCAGAATTGCCATTTAGAATTAGTTAATGAAGACTGGTTTGTCAAAACCCAGATCCCTTAAGTAATTATTAAAGATATACAAAGGAAGGATAGCCCAGCTACAGTAAGCAAATAAAGCAAGTTATAGAATAGTGCTTAAGTAATGTGGTGACCATTTTTGCTGAAACAGCAACAACATAGAAAAACAGTACGACAAAAATACACATCAGTGGTTTTGAGAGTATTGAGGGAATTGCATGAAACCTTAATTTCTACATTATATATTTCTGTAATGCGTGAATTGTTATAACCAGCTTAGGTTATACTGATAAACAAAAATGATGGATGGTGGATAAATAGGTAGATGAGATGAGATAGATACATTAGATGGATGGATGGATAGATAGATAGATACCAAATGCTCCTGTATAACCTGGGAACATCCCCTGTAGGGTAGGTTTTTCTCTATCTCTCACTTGAAGAGATTAGTTTCAGAGATATTCTTTGACTTTTTGAAAGACACCAAGTAACAGAGCCTGAGGACTAACTGGGAAGGGATATATTTCTGTGGGGGCAAATTACAGAGATGGGGAATCTTTGCAATTTGGCGGTACCTAAGAGGATAAACCCGAAGGTGGGTCACTGGGGAGAAGGCAAAAGGAAAGAGAGACGTCAGATGGCCATTCAAAGATGCTATCTTTCTGGTATTTTAAATGCAATGAGAAGTTGTATCTACTAGTAACTATTTTCACAAAGACTTATCTTGCAAATTTTGCCACGGCTGTGACCTAAATCCTTTGCAATCTATCCCTTTCTAATCATCTTTATTCCAATGACAAATTCCAAATTTGTATTCCCACCACAGACCTCTACTTTGTCTTTCAAATCTATATAAGTATACTTGGAGATGAGAACATATGTGTTCCCCAAAAGCTCCATACAGGAATGTGTATAGCAGTACTATGAGTAGGAGCAAAAAACTGGAACAACTTTATGCAGCAATGAGAACGGATGAACCACAATTACAGGAAAATGAATGAAGCTCATAAACAAGATGCTGAGCAAAAGGTAAACACCAAAGGGTACACATTGCATGGCTCTATCCAAATCAAGTTTAAAAGCAGGCAAGACTAATATTTGGCATTAGAAACCAGGGTATGGTTTCCTTCAGGTGGTAGTGCTTAGAATGGGGAAGACAATGGACTTCTGTGGCCCTGGTCATGTTTATTTCTTGAAGTGAGAGCTGTTTACATAGATGTGTTCAATGTGAGATAATTTATTATGTTACAAATTTTATGTGTACATATTTGTATGTATGTTTTAGATTTATTTTAAAAATTTTAAAATAGAGAGATCTCACAAACTGATAAACATATTTTCAGACAAAGTAGATAATTATATTTTTATATTCCTTAGGTAAGGATAATTTTGCATACTTGTTGAGTTTCTCTCCGCCTTCTTTTGTCTTAGAAACCCAGGTCAGGAGACACTTTATCCATCTTCTCAGTGCATTTTTTGTAATAGGGTCATCCATTGCCCCTACAACCTCTTCTAAGTCTGATACTTTAAGCAATATTATTAATACTTGTGCTGTTAATTTTATCCAAGTTGTAAGATAATCTATAACTGCTAACTAATTATTCCTGTATGATTCCAGAGAAATTAAAAATTGATCTAAGTTTTACTTTCCCTACTTAAGAGGTAGAGAAACTAAGATGAAAAATGTAAACTGATTTTCACAAATATTCCCAGCAGAGACAGAAAGAAAGAGAGAAAGGGGAAGAGAGTGAGAGGAGGAGGAGGAGAAGAAAAAGAAAAAGAAGCAGGTGAAGGAATAAAAAAGAGGAGAAGGAGAAAAGGAAAGGGGTGAAAAAAGGGAAGAGAAAAGAAATTAGAGATGAAGGGATAAGAACTGTTTGGGAGTGGGACAGGGAGGAGAAGGATGAGGAGGCTTTATATAGGTCTATAAAACAGGAAGCAGACATGTTGATTTGGAAATGCCCTATAATTTGTGTTCCTCGGTTGGGATGCTGGTTTCTCTCTCTGCACACTAGCTAGTTTTTAGGATTGAGTCATGAGGATAAAATCAGAAGGAGAAGGCAATGCCTTAGGGAAAGTCAAATAAAAATCAAATGCCAGGACAGACAAGTAAAAGAAATGCTGTCCCACATCCCTCAAAAACAAACCTTGAGCTGGGGAAATGGCCATGGAAACATGAAGGCGGGTCAGAAGTCTGAAAACATCAGGATTGGTGGATGCCTAGGGCTCCTGGAAGTACTAAGCTTTTGGCTGGACACTTCATTCAGCATGGAGGTTATGGTAAGAGGAGGCTTGGATAAATGTCCTTGACACAGAGAATGCAAAAAATTAGAAGTTCTCCTTCCTGTCATGATGGTCATAGAGGTGCAGAGGGTAGTAGAAGACCCAGGGATGCTTGGAATGAGGGCACAAGAGGCTGCAGTGCATGCAGACACCAGATGCAAATGAATGAGACCACCGTCACCACCATCAGAAGATGCCCAAGGAGTCTGCTCAAGCCAGCTCACTAGTTAACCGTACAGCCACTCCCAAACAAGGAAGTGTAAGTATGTACTCCTCTGTTACCTGGTGCATATAGTCAAACACTCAGACCTCCCTACCAGTGCCGAATTGCAGAAAAGATAATGAATGAGGCAGATTTCCTACACAGATCAAGTATAAAGAGACCATGGAAACAAAGGGAGTTGAACTTTGATTGGACTGAAAGGAGATTATTTAAACCAGAAGACATTGACCTATTTTTAATTGATAAGTGTGAGTTTCCTGAGACTGAGCAAGGTGTGGTTTCTTAAGGAAAAAAGAAGCTTACTTTATTGAAAATATAGAAGTTATATTTTCTTTCTACGTATAAGTACAGTATGAGCACATCTGTGACCCCACTATGGTAGACAAGAATACTCCAAGTAGTTCACGCCCAATTAAATATTCCAAATAAGAAACTCCTTCCAACAAACCAACATGTTTATCAGATCACCAACATTTTTTAACATTATTGGTTTATGGAAGATATTTGATGAAAAGTTAGGAAAATAATTTTCTTTGATTTCTTATAACAAAATAGATTAGTGACCTCTATATATTTTCCTCTGTCAGCCAAGATTTTCGTCAAAATGTCAGCAATTGGATACAAGAAGCACTCTGAAAGAAGACACCCAATGCAAAGACCTGTATCTAGAATGAAATAGAGTTGTGTGGAACCACAAAGGGAAAAGATTATCTACCTGTGTAATACTGTAACTGTGAAATATATATCTTTATATATTAAAATCATTATATACATTCTGCTGGGGTAAAGCTGACTTGTCAGATAAAAGGCTTCAGTTTCTTCAACTGTAAAATGAATGATGAACAATGGAAAACCACTAACGTCTCTCTAGTTCTAAATACTATGGCTTGAGGATGTGAGATGATTCAAGATGAATGATCAGAAAAAGGCTGTTCATGTTATTGCATCTGCTCAAAATGGGTAGATGCAGAAGTTTTATAATACCTCTGGTGCGCAGCAGCACCTAGCAGAGTGTCTGGGACATACAAGTTATTGGGTATTAGGTATTAGTATTGGGCATGAGCTTATGGAAACTCCTACAGGTAGTAAATATGACTTCTGGTGTACTCCTTATAACCAAATTCCATAACAAAAGACTATGTATTCCTGGGAGGCGGAGGCTGCAGTGAGCTGAGATGGCACCACTGCACTCCAGCCTGGGCAACAGAGCGAGACTCCATCTCAAAACAAAAACAAAAACAAAACAAACAAACTATGTACTTCTGTGAAGGAGAATTCGGCTCAAGAGACATTACATACTTGACTTGTATCAGACTTAACAGCTACTGTATTTTTTAGGATATATTAGTAGACAGTAAATGGATGTGATTGTATGCAAACATATCTGTGATATCAATTTTCTGGTTCAATTTTGTTCATTGAATCAGAATCTCAGAATTAGAAGGGTAGTTAGACATTAACCAATAAAATTCCCGAATACAAAAGATGAGAAAACTGAAGAGGTTGGGAACATTCCTAAAGATAAATAATTATTTCATGAGGGAACCAGTTTATCTGCTCTTTAATCAGTGTCTGGCCTCTGTCTCCCTACTGAATTAGGCAGTAGGCAGTCATGAATGTGAGCTATTGTCTGGATATTGCCATTTGAATCAGTATAGTTGGTATTACTAGTAACCAGAAAACAGGATACTTAGGTCCTAGTTCTGTTACTAATTGATTATGTGACATTGGCAATCACTTAACTTCATGATATATCAGCATTTCAATTTTCTGTAAAATTATGGGTCTCTTTTAGCTAATCAATAGTACATTGCTATATCTTTGGGGTTAGAAATATATTTTTTTCTTTTTTTTTAAGAGATAGGGTCTTGCTCTGTGGCCCAGGCTGGAGTACAGTGGCATGATCATACCTCATTACAACCTTGACCTCCTGGGCTCAAGCGATCCTCCCAACTCAGCCTCCCAAGTAGCTGGGACTACAAGTGCCTACCATGTCCGGCCAAGTTTTTACTTTTTGTAGAGATGGGGTCTCATGATGTTGCCCAGGCTGATCATGAACTCCTGGCCTCAGGCAATTATCTCTCCTCAGTCTCCGAATGTGTTGGGATTACAGGCATGAGCCACCACTCCCAGCCTTATAATTTTTGTCTTTAAAAATAGCAATCTTTTCCTTTTAAATTCAGAACATATTTGAATCTGCATGAATGAGGTAGAATTTATCTTTGATCAATGAAAACCTTCAAGATGGCAATTTCAGACAAATGAATCCTTCCATTTTCTTACAAATTAATAAGTGCCCTGATCCAGATAACTGTCCAATTGTTTCTGTCTTTCCATTGCAACACTGGAGTCTAGGTACAGCAATTATCTGGTAAGTCATAGTGAGAAGACTAACTCATTGTGCCAGGCACAAAATGAGTACTCAACTATTTCTGATTGCTTAAACTCAAAATTCTGAATTAGTATATTTCTAAATATGCCGTTGCATTGACAGATCTTGCATTTTGGATGCTTTACTTGCAGGGAGAAAAACATAGTACAAAGAATTATATACTACTCATATGTATTATTTATTATAATTGACTTAATATTATTTATTTTAAAATTAATATAAACTCTGAATGATATTTATCTAGTAAAGTTCTAAAATCTTCCTAAACACAGGATAACATAGACTGGTCTTGTTCTACTGTATTCTTCTGAGTTGTAGTTGACAATCCAATTCTCAAATACTATGCCTTGGGTTTAAATGGAACACCACTGAAATCAAAGGTACAAACAGCCTATTCATGTCTCATTGCATTATTATTCTAATTAATGTAAGTCACACAGGTGCAATGTGTGATGAGAAGCATTTATAAATTAATAAATAAACACATTTCAAAAGCACTGTGACTTATAAACATAATGCCTCAATAAAAAAAAAAAAGACACTATTGTCCAAAGACTGTTTGTTGGATTATTAGTTTATAAGCAAACAAACAGAAAAATGACAGAAATTTCAAACAGTAACCTCTCTGGAGGGAAACAAAGCAGTTCAATAGAAACAAACAGCTGTACATAAAAGACTGAGTTAAGGGTAATTAAAAAAAATCCTGAGAAAATGATAAGTTCAGTGAATATCCTTTTGAAAGAGAGACAGAGATACAGAAACCTGGGACTGAAATAATATCTTGTGGCTTTACAAAGCTTTTTATCCAAGGACCCATCCACTTTACAAAAACAAATTTGATAATTTTCCACACATGCTTTTGACTCTGGGTAAGTGCTATGTTACGGCAACCTTTTACAGACAGAAGAGTTGGAACCAGAAGGATGACCGACGCACAGGATCAGTAATTAGCAGTGCTCAGAACAGGGCCATGAACCCCTCTCCCAAATTCCACTGCTTCAGCCCTTCTCCTACTTTTCCATCTTGCTGAATGAGCACCAATGGGTAACACAGTTGAAAGCAAAGTCACCATAATACTAAGTATTTAGCACCCTTCCTCCAAGATGCTTGGCAGACATTACCTCATTAATCTTCATAACATCTTTAAGAAAGTGGGAGAGATTGTCTCCACCCTCATTTAATGAATGGGGTAGCAATTGCTTAAGGCCAGGACATGATTCAATGTCATGGCTAAAAACGGAGCCACATTCCTGAAACCCTCACTCAGGTCAGTGCACTATCAGCCACTTTAGGAGTACAGGTAGCTCTTGGATCAGTTTACAGTGAAGGAAGATAATTCCCAGTGTTGGCAGACATGGAAATAGACCAGATGAATAACACTACCCATTGTTACCAAATGCAGCAAAATACACAATTCATGTGTTAGCCAAACAAATGTTTATTGAGGGCCTGCTAGAAGCAGTTTGCTGTTGGGAGAAACCAAGAAAGGAAATGAACTAAGTTAAGGAAAAAAGACCCATAAATCAAACATGAACACTCCACTCGAATAATTTAGATTCATTCATTCATTCATTCATTCATCCTCTTGTTCAATGAATAAGAAACCTTCCAGATCCTTTCAAAGTGTGGAGGATACAAATACAAATCAGACCTTACCTTTAAGAAGATTGGTCGGCCAGGCTAATCAGATATTTAAAACTTAGAGTCTACAGGAATAAATATTAAATCAAAGTTATGCCCAGCTATCAGAGAAGCAAAAAAGAATAGCATTTAAGAAAGGTGGACATTTATTTGTTTATTTATTTGTTTATTTATTTATTTATTTATTTATTTTTTGAGACATAGTCTCACTCTGTCACCCTGGGTGGAGTGCTATGGGGTGATCTGGGCTTACCGCAACCTCCGCCTTCTGGGTTCAAATGATTCTCCTGCCTCCGCCTCCCGAGTAGCTGGGATTACAGGCTCCCTACCACCACGTCCAGCTAATTTTTGTATTTTTAGTAAAGACAGGGTTTCACCATGTTGGCCAGGCTGGTCTCAAACTCCTGACCTTGTGATCCACCCGCCTTGGCCTCCCGAAGTGCTGGGATTACAGGTGTAAGCCACCGACCCAAAAGGTGGACATTTAGTAGGATGATGACTACAGTAATATAAAGCACGTGGGCTAGAAAGGGAAACTACTAACCATCTATTTTTGTGTATTGGGCCTGGATTTTCAAAGTATGTTTACCTGGGCTCATCAAGGATGGGGTGATCGGAGTCCCACAAAGAGAGGCGGAAGGGCAGGAGACAGAAGTTCACTTCTCTACTTCTGTTCTGATCTCTGTGCTTTACTTGGCTAAACTAGACCAGAAAATGAGTTAACACTGGGTGACCACCTAGGATAATGGGAGATAGTAGACCAACCATTTTTCCCATTATCTTTACTGAAGGGGGCATGCGGCCCTTGATACAGAACCTAGTTTTCTTCCCAGGACTTCGGGACATCTTGTTGCTTTATGAAAACACCTTTGTGCTCTCCATGCCTGTTACCATTTACATTAAGACGGGTGGATACGGCAAGTTTCTGCACGCCCGCGGGTACATCTGCATTATACGGGATGTGATCCTGAAGTGGTGTGACTAAACACTCTATTTATGTGTGAGGGTTTATATAATGTTTTATATATTTTTCAAACATGGTGCTCCACAAATTATCTCATTTTGATCTTTACAACACGTCTGTGAGTACACAATACGTATAATATGATGTCTGCTGACAGCTAAGGAAAATGAAGCTGGGAGAGTTCAAAGCTGTGCCTGAGTTAAAACAGAAAACAAGATGGAGAGTCCGATTCCACACAGGGCCTCCTGACACTGTCTCTGTCCAGACATTTCCTGAGACTCCCTAATGAGGCTGAGAGCTGAGAACCTGAAAAGACTGGCAATAGATAAAGATCACTAGGTGTCCAAAAAGAGGTGAGACCCGTGAGAAAGACAGTAGCATCCCTTCCTCTCAGTTCCTGATGTGTTCTAGCAAGTTCTCAGGTGCGTTGAGAACTGAAGAGAGTTAGGAAATCCTCAAAGGGAGCACACAGGTGGAGCTGGACCACGCCCTGTCTACTTTCAAACTGTCCTTCCCTGTGCTGGTGGGACGAAGATTCTGCCTAAAAACATTTAACCCAAGAATTTCCAGTGCCTATGATTCGGCCCCACTTGAGTGGACAGGTGGAAATTCCACTAGAACCAGATTGATAATAATAATATAACAAACCAGAAAGAAATCATCGTTCATCACGAGTAGCTCTTAGAGAAAATTCCATGACACCAATCACCACATTTGTTTGAAGATGTGCTCAAGCTAAAGTCAGCTTGGAGATGACCAGAGGGAACTATAGGTATGACTGCATCACATCTTTGTAAACTCAAGGAAGAGCAACTTTCCAAGGGAACATGTAGAAATATCTTTACTGTTGAAATTCCTTCTGATAGTGCTTTTTTGGATTTGATTCTAATAAATAATTTTTTTTTTTTTTGAGACAGGGCCTTGCTGTGTCACCAAGGCTGGAGTGCAGTGATGATCTTGGCTCACTGCAACCTCAGCCTCCCAGGTTCAAGCAATTCTTGTGCCTCAGCCTCTTGAGTAGCTGAGACTACAGGCACACACCACTACATCTGGCTAATTTGTGTATTTTTTAGTAGAGACAGGGTTTCACCATGTTGACAAGGCTGGTCTCAAACTCCTGACCTGAAGTGATCCACCTGCCTCAACTCCCAAAGTGCTGGGATTATTGGCATGAGCCACAATGCCCAGCCTCTAATAAATAAATCCTTTTAAGCATTTAAAGCTAATACTCCTCTGTGCCAACTTAACATAAAAATTGAGAATTTTAGGAACCAGCTAGGAGTAATGCATTGACCTCCCAATGAACATATTTTTCCCTAAAGTCCCTACAGGTGGTCAGTAGGATTCTAGAGTTTTATATGCTGGTCTTCAGCCCTTCATCTCACCCTTAATCCAATTCCTCCTTTACCATCACCATGAGTTCATCCATGGTGTATGCCTGATTTTCAAAAATACTTTCACAAGAATTTCCCTGCTGCCTTCCCACAACTTTGTGAGGCAGGCATTCCTCTAAAATGGCACTCAGAGGTTGTAATTTCTCTATTTTTAGATCTATCTCACCCTGTGTGCATAGTAAGCTCTATCTCATTCATCTTCATACCTGACACCGTGTGTGATACAAGATATTTTTGAAGGAATCAGTGGAAAGAAATAAGGAAAGGAAGGAAGTGATAATAGGTATGTTATCCCTGGTTTACAAATAAACAGAAAACTTAAGTGACCTGATTTATATATATATAATATATATATATTTATTATTATTATTATACTTTAAGTTCTAGGGTACATGTGCACAACATGCAGGTTTATTACATATGTATACATGTGCCATGTTGGTGTGCTGCACCCATTAACTCATCATTTACATTAGGTATATCTCCTAATGCTATCCCTCCCCCCTCCCCCCACCCTACGACAGGTCCCGGTGTGTGATGTTCCCCTTCCTGTGTCCAAATTTTCTCATTGTTCAATTCCCACCTATGAGTGAGAACATGCGGTTTGGTTTTTTGTCCTTGCGATAGTTTGCTGAGAATGATGGTTTCCAGCTTCATCCATGTCCCTACAAAGGACATGAACTCATCCTTTTTTATGGCTGCATAGTATTCCATGGTGTTTATGTGAAGTGGCCTGATCTTAGTGGTCACACAACTGGATAGCAGCAATCCAATCCCAATCTCTCAGACTCACAGTTCCATGATATTAATCCCAAATTCTGCTGCCAACAACAGATGGGAGAATTCTAGCTCCCACCCAAAAATGGACATAGAGAATGGGAAGTTTATCAGATTGCCCATTTCTTCTCTATGGCTTTCCCTAGGCAGAAGGAATGGATCTTCCCATTCTGTGTCTGGTGCACCTCTTTCCTCTCAGGTAGATCATTTGTTTTGCGTGTGCATCCCTCAGAAGGATCTGGACTGCCCTGATGTCAGGACTGAGCATTCAACTGGTACTTAGTAAATGGATGAATAAGGAGACAGAAGAAAGAAAGCAGAGATAAAAAGAAAAAATAATGTATTTTTTCATTTATTTATCAGGCAAGCATAGGTAAGATGACATCCATGCCACTATCTTATGTAATAACACTGCCAAGAAGCTCAGGGGGATAAAAACTCACACAATGTTTGTTAGAGTGAATCATACATCTAAACTACAGCTATATTTTATTTCAGTATTAAATACATTTTAGAAGATAACGAAAGCAGAGCTATGAGGAGCAAACCCTCAAAAGTACACAAATGACAGTTATCAATGGGGATGCCTTTTTGCAAATGGAACAGATAACAGAGTTGAAGCATTGAAACCAATTTTCCTTCCCCCACACACATTCCATTCCATTAACACTCAGATCATGGAAGAACGGGTTAATATTCACAGGGTTCCTGAGAAGAGACACAATATAAGGCTCTGTAGGTACGTATGCATGGGCTTTGGCCAATTCCATGGTGCTCAGGCCCTTGGATTTCAAGGCCCAGTGAGTTCTGTTAGGGGGAAAAGTGGGCTTCTGATATAAGGTAACAAATAGTTTATTTTTCTCAAAAAAAAAAATATCAGTTACATTATGTCATTGTGGCAAAAACCCTTAAAATGCAGAAAACATGGGACCTCATTTCAGAGAGAACTAATATTTTGAAGTTACATAAATCTAGCTTTATGAAAAGTCATTTCACTGGCCTCAGTTTCCCATTTTGCTGCTGACTAGTACAAACTTCATCAGGGACCTGCAGGAGTCCATAGATGGGTGCTTAATTTACAAACTGGTATTAGGGAGTTAATGCCCTAGATCATCACTACTGAGATATTAAAAAGAGGGAAGCAGTAAGCTTAGGGCAAATAGAAGCAACAATAAGTAGTGGAGAGTAAGTTAATGAGCACTACAAAGACAATGGACTCATGGAATTAATTTTCTTTAGAGTATTAGAGATCAATGAGATATATACATATAATCTACATATATATCTATGTATATATATTTTTAGATCTATTTCATTGTGTGCTCTGTCCCATTCATCTTCATACCTGAAACCGTGTGTAATACAAGATATTTTGAAGGCAATCAGTGGGAAGAAATGAAAGGAAGGAAGTGATAATAGGTATGTGTATATATATGTAGATGATATCTATATATATCTATGTGTATATATGTACATCATGTATGTATATATGTATATCATATATATACATATGTATATATTTATACATATGTGTGTGTATATATATGATCTCACTCTGTTGCCCAGGCTGGAATGCAGTGGTGTGATATTGGCTCACTGCGGGCTTGACTTCTGGGGACTCAAGCAATCCTCGCGGCTCAGCCTTCCAAGTAGCTGGGACTACTAATTTTTCTGTAGTTTTTTGTAGAGATATGGTCTTACTTTGTTGCTCAGGTGGGTCTCAAATTCCTGGGCTCATGTGATCCTCCCACCTGGGCCTCACAAATTACTGGGATGAGAGGCATGAGCCACTGCATCTGGCTTCAATGATTTAACAGTTAGACATGTGAATGATAGAACTGTAAAAGGTGGAGCAGCAGCCATGGGCTCTCTATGAAACTCCATCAGCTACATAGAGACTTGAAACTCACCACCAGGTTTAACCCAGGGCAACATTCTCAAATTTCACACTCACTTTATGCACAGGAGCATTAAGTCTGTGGCAGAGAGATCCTCAGTTATCCCAGGAAAGAATGTTATTGATGTTTTAATTTGCAAATTTGCATTTCCAGAAGATGGGAATTATAGTCATGAAAAACAGAGTGATAGTTAAATTCAATATCTCCCTTGCTTTCTGTTTCTTCCTTAAACATGCCAAGTGTGATTGCTCTTAGAGCCTTTTTATTGTAGCTCCCTCTTCCTAGAACTGTTCAACCCTGTAATTCAGGATCTGACTTTTTCTTGACTTTCTGGTCTCAGCCTAAATATTGCCTCCACAGAGAGGCCTCCTGGGACTACACTATCTGAGATAGGTACCTATGCATTGAGTGTCATATCACTGGTATTTCGTTTCTCTGCATAGCACTGATCACTCATTTGATACCTTTTATTGTTTGTTTATTTTCTTGTTGTCAGTCTCTGCCAAATAGAATGTAAGCTCCATGAGAGCAAGGATCTTGTCTGTATCATCACCACCCTATCAATCCCTGGTACCTGGATGGTATGTTTCATAGCAGATACTCAATAAGTATTTGTCGAACAAAAAGATCAACTAGTCCAGCATAACCCTCCTTTTATAGATAAGGAAGAGGGGTTCAGAAAGGCAAAACTATCTCAACACATAGTTACTTTGTGGCAATGTGGAGGGTAAAAAAGATGATTCATAGGGTTAATTTCTAGACCCATGTTTTTTCCATGATTTTATGTTCATATTACCCTGAGTTTGCCTTTATGTTCAGGAAATAGATAAACAGACCAAAAAAACTGGAAGTGTAAGGAGGGTATGGATGGATTTGCAATTTGTCATTTCACCAAGGCCTTAATCCACTGACATTATTCTGTCTTTCAAGTTCTGACCAAAGTGAAAGAATAGATATAGTCATGTACATGGTATAAATTTAGGGACCATGATGAAATACCCTTACTTTAAACATTTCATGAATGTCTGTAACTTATTCCATGAAAAAGCTATTCCTTAGGATTGAGACATTGACTTCTGAGATTTTCTTTGTCAAGAACAAAATCCTCCTGGACACCGTTAAGTGAGTAAGCCAGTACCATTCCTAACTCCCCTCTCTCTTGCACTCTTTGGAGTCTGATAAAACTAAATGCAGCACTTAAGCTCCCAGCACCCTTTACATCCAGGGCATCATATAACAAAGATCTGGACAATGAAACGTAAATGAAATCTACAGGGTAACTTCAAAGGAAACTTTTGCTTTCCTAATAAACAATTGGACATTGCAGATTTTTTCCTTTCTTCCTTTCTGCCTTGAATATGTACTTGCTTTTGGAATTTGGGCAGCCATCTTTTAACTATGAGGGAAATATCACAGAGATCTCAGAGATGCTGGCCAGACATTGAGCCACTGAAATGCTGCCAGCCGCTCCCACCTCCAGAGTTTTAGTATGTGAGAAAAATACATTTTAATTTGCATAAGCCAAGTGAGTTGGGTTCTTCTTTACCTGCAGCTAAGAGAATTCCTTTCGACACAAAATTTTAAAAGACCTGAATTTTTGGTTGGGTGTGGTGGCTCATGCCTGTAATCCCAACACTTTGGGAAGCCAAGGTCGGTGGGTCACCTTGAGGTCACAAGTTCGAGACCAGCTTGGCCAACATGGCAAAAGCCCATCTCTACTAAAAAATACAAAAAGCCAAGTGTGGGGCACACACGCACTGTAGTCCCAGTTACTTGGGAAGCTAAGGCATGAGAATTGCTTGAACCCAGGAGGCAGAGGTTGCTGTGAGCTGAGATTGTGCCACTACACTCCAGCCTGGGTGGCAGAGAGAGACTCTGTCAAAAAATAATAATAATAATAATAATTCCTGAATTTTTTCTGTAGGAATAAAGCCAGAGGAATAAATACCCTGGCCTCACCTTCCTCTCCACCCACCTTCAATCTCCTCCCAGTTCTCTAGAAGACAGAAGGCGAGAGAGCCCACTGACCTATAGTCTATAGTCTGTCCCAGGGGCCGAGAGCAGGGTAAAGAAAGACAGAAGTGGATCTAGAGAGGCATACAAGAGAGTCAAGCCAACCAGCAATTTTCAGACTTCTTTTCTTAGGATCAAAGGACTTTCTTCAAATGAAATCAAAAGCCCAATGCCAATATTCAGATGAAAACAGAGCTTCTCCACTTGAACACTGGAGGAGGAGCCAGCACCTCATTCTCTTCACCTCCCTCTTATCCCTGTGGCAGCCATTAACCACCCCTCACCACCACCACATTTCTCAGAGATGTAAACGTATACTGATACCACAGAAATTAAAAGGATCATTAGAAACTACAGTGAGTGATGATGTCAATAAATTGGAAAATCTAGAAGAAATGGATAATAAATTTCTAGACACACACAACCTACCAACATTAAAACATGAAGAAACCCAAAATCTGAATAGATTATTTTATAAGAAATGAGATTGAAGCTATAATAAAAAGCCTCCCAGACAAGAAAAGCCCAGTACTTGATGGCTTCTGATATCGTTTGGCTGTGTCCCCACCCAAATCTCATCTTGAATTTCCATGTGTCGTGGGAGGGACCCAGTGGGAGGTAATTGAATCATGGGGGCAGGTCTTTCCCATGCTGTTCTCATGATAGCAAATAAGTCTTACAAGATCTGACGGTTTTAAACAGGGGAGTTCCCCTGTGTAAGCTCTTCTCTTGTCCGCCACCATGTGAGACATGATTTCACCTTCTGCCATGATTGTAAGGCCTCCCCAGCCATGTGGAACTGTAAGTCCAATAAACTTCTTTCTTTTGTAAATTGCCCAGTCTTGGGTATGTCTTTATCAACAGCATGAAAATGAACTATTACAGCTTCATTGCTGAATTTTACCAAACACTTAAAGAAGAACTAATACCAATCTCACTCAAACAATTCTGAAAAATAGAGGAAGAGGGAATACTTCCAAACTCATCCTATGAAGCCTAGCTTGGTACCAAAAGTAGACAAAGACATATCAAAAAAGAAAACTATAAACCAATATCGCTGATGAACATTGATGCAAAAATCCTCAACATAGTATTAGCAAACCAAATTCAACAATACGTTAAAAAGAGCATTCATCATGACCAGGTGGGATTTATCCCTGGGATGCCAGGATGATTCAACTTACACAAATCAATCAATGTGATACAACATATCAACAGAATGAAGGAAATAATATATAATTGTTTCAATTAATAATGAAAAAGCATTTGATAAAATTCAACATCCCCTCATGATAAAATAAAAACCCTCAAAAAACTGGGTATAGAAGAAACATACCTCAACACAATAAAAGCCATATATGACAACCACAGCTAGCATCATACTGAATGGGAAAAAAACTGAAAGCCTTTCCTCTAAGATTGGGAATACAACAAGGATGTCCCCTTTCATCACTGTTATTCAACACAGTACTGGAGGTCCTAGCTGAAGCAAAAAGACAAGAGAAAGAAATAAATGACATCCAAACTGGAAAGGAAGAAGTCAAATTATTCTTGTTTGCAGATGATATCATCTTATATTTGGAAAAACCTAAAGACTCCACCAAAAAATTATTTGAACTGATAAACAAATTCAGTACAGTTGCAGGATACAAAATAAACATAAAATATCAGTAGTATTTCTATATGCCAGCAATGAACAATCTGAAAAAGAAATGAATAAAGACATTCCAATTACAACAGCTGCTAATAAAATAAGACACCTAGGAATAAACTTAACCAAAGAAGTGAAAGATCTCTACAATGAAAACTATAAAACACTGATGCAATAAATTGAACAGGACACCAAAAATGGAAAGATATTCCATGTCCATGAATTGGAATAATCAATATTGTTAAAAAGTCCATACTACCCAAAGCAACCCACAGATTCAATGCAATCCTTGTAAAAATACCAATGATATTCTTCACAGAAATAGAAAAAATAGTACTAAAATTTTTATGGAACCACAAAAGACCCAGAATAGCCAACGCCATCTGAGCAAAAGAACAAAACTGGAGGAATCATATAACCTGACTTCAAATTATACTACAGAGCTAGAGTAACCAAAACAGCACAGTACTGGCATAAAAACAGACACATAGACCAATAAAACAGAATAGAGAATCCAGAAATAAATCCATATATCTACAGTGAACTCATTTTCAACAAAGGTGCCAAGGAACATACATTGGGGAAAAGACAGCTTTTTCAGTAAATGGTGCTAGAAAAACTGGATATACATATGCAGAAGAATGAAACTAGACCCCTATCTCTCACTATGTACAAAAATCAAATCGAAATGGATTAAAAACTTAAATCTAAGACTTCAGACTATGAAACTACTGAAAAAAACATTGGGGTACCTCTCCAGGACACTGGATTGGGCAAAGATTTCTTGAGTATCTTTGCACAGGTAAGCAAAGCTAAAATGGACAAATAGTGTCACATCAAGTTAAAAAGCTTCTGAACAGCAAATAAAATAACAAAGTGAAAGAGACAACCCATAGAATGGGAGAAAACATTTGCAACTATCCATTTGACAAGGGATTAATAACCAGAGCATATAAGAAACTCAAATCAATAGGAAAAAATGTAATAATCCAATTAAAAATGGGCAAAAGACCTGAATAGACCATTTGCAAAAGAAGACATACAAATGGAAAACAAGTATGTGAAAAGATCACCATCATTCATCATCAGAGAAATGCAAATCAAAATTACAATGAGATATAATCTCACCCCAACTAAATAGCATTTATCCAAAAGATAGTTAATAATGATTGCTGGCAAGGATGTAGAGAAAAGGGAACCCTCACACAATCTTGGTGGGAATGTAAATTAGTACATTTTGGAGAATAGTATGGAAGTTTCTCAGAAAACTGAAAATAGAACTACCATATGATCCAGCAATCCCACTGCTAGGTATATTCTTTTCAAAAGATTTATTTTCAAAAGAAAAGAAATCAATATATCAAAGAGATACCTGCACTCCATGTTTACTTCAGCATGATTCACAAGAGCCAAGATTTGGAAGCAACCTGAGTGTCCATCAACAGACAAATGGACAATGAAAATGTGGTACATATATACCGTGTAATACTATTTAGCCATAAAAAGAATGAGATCTTTTCATTTGCAACAACATGAATGGAACTGGAGGACATTAAGTGAAATAAGCCAGGCACAGTAAGACAAACTTCACATGTTCTCACTCACTTGTGGGAGCTAAAAATTAAAACAATTGATCTCATGGAGATAGACAGTAGAATGATGTTTACTAGAGGCTGGGAAGGGTAATTGGGGGAGGGGAAATGGGGGTGGTTAATGGCACAAAGATGTAGTTAGAATGAATAAGATCTAGTATTTGATGGCACAACAGTGATCACAGTTTAAAAAGTTATTATACATTTTTAAATAACTAAAAGTATTAGCGGAATGTTTGTAACACAGAAAAGGATAAATATTTGAGGTGATGGATACCCCATTTTTCCTGATGTGCTTATTAGACATTGCATGCCTGTATCAAAATATCTCATATATATCATAAATATATACACCTATCATGTACCCATATGGCCGGGCGCGGTGGCTCAAGCCTGTAATCCCAGCACTTTGGGAGGCCGAGATGGGCGGATCACGAGGTCAGGAGATCGCGACCATCCTGGCTAACACGGTGAAACCCCGTCTCTACTAAAAAAAATACAAAAAACTAGCCGGGCACGGTGGCGGGCGCCCGTAGTCCCAGCTACTCGGGAGGCTGAGGCAGGAGAATGGCGTGAACCCGGGAGGCGGAGCTTGCAGTGAGCTGAGATCTGGCCACTGCACTCCAGCCTGGGTGACAGAGCGAGACTCCGTCTCAAAAAAAAAAAAAAAAAAAAAAATTAGAAATAAAAAAATTTCAAAAAGAAAAATTATTTTTAGGATTGTCAGATACAATACAGGATTTTAGGATTGTCAGATACAATACAGAGCACCGTCTGCTAAAATTTGAATCAGATACACAAGGAATAATATTGCATTGGACATACTTAAATTAAAATTTTATTTGTTGTATATCTGATATGAAAATTTACCCAGGCTTCCAGTTATTTATATGTACGAAATCTGATAAACCCACTAATTTATAACATTATTTAGCATAGATGTGAAGGAGCAGGACAGACACAGGAGAGTTAAGTTTTTATAAGGGAGAGAGATATATATATAAATACACAGATATTAAGCCTAGAAGTGCTAAAAGTGGAAGAGAAATCCAGAAAGGTAACCTTATAAGGCTTGAAAATAGAATTTATCTAGTTCACAATTTTGTTCATGTCTGGCAGTGAAAAGACCACCGTGCTTTTTCCACCTAAACTGCATCGTTCTTATATTCCCAAATGTCCTGTGTGTAGCGATGTGCTCTTTTAAAGGTTAAGGTTAGAAAGCCACCCCTAGGGAGGAGGAAGGGGGACATGAAGTATTGCTATCGATGATGTCCTCAAATCCTGGCTTCTCGACTCCCAATCTGGGACATTTGGCTGTTTTCACAGGCAGAAAATGTTCCTCATCCAATTAAATAAAATGAAGCAGAAGCCAGGTGGAATGCTTCCAGTTAAATACTTGCTCCTCTTATCTTCTCATTCACACCCTTCCCCTCATTATCACAACTGAGCACATCAAGCACACGCTCTGTGTCTAATAAAGATGTTCCCACTGTATTCCTAATGAAAATAGTGCACAGATAATAGCCCCTTTCCTTTATGAAAGATAGGAGTGACACTGAAGCCCCAGAGGTTCCCGGAAAAGCTGGCACGCTGGTGAGTTCCCCTGATGAATTCCTCGGTTAGTGAGGAGAGAGGAACGGGGTGTTTACAAATTCCTTTATTAGAAACTCAGTTCTGTTGACATCATCTGATTCCAATTTATCTAATTTTTAACAGAGTCATAGAGAACTGATCTTCATTCAGAACCTTATTAGAAGTTAAATACACACACAATCAGAACAGGTTATCAAAATCTGAACCTTCAGTGACACCTAATTGGGCCAGGTTGTCAGCTCTTCAACGTAAGCAAAGATTGAAGTGCATTGATTCAAAAAAGGAAAACAAATTGGAACAAACAACCCAAAGTGTTGCTCATATTTATGAGCCATGTGGTTTATTATATATATAAAAAAGCCAAGCCCAAAATACGAAGTGACTCTGTTACTTGCAAAACAAAATGTTACCTGTGCAGGAAAACAGAAGAAGGCTTCTTATAGAATTAATGATTCATTTGCAAGCAGAGTTTTTTTTTCTTTTTCCTAATCCAAATGGAGAAGATTGGGACATATGTGGGAGGTGGAAGCACGTGAAACCATCTCCATTTTATCCTATTTTTAGAATAGGAGATGAAATCACTCGGGGAAGTGGGAAAAAGCCAAAGTACATCATTTGGTGTAGTTTTGCTTTGACTTCTAGTTCAATGACTGTTTCTGACACTGTTCTAGGGTATTTAGAGATAATGTTCCTCCAAATAGACTTTGAAACTTTTTTCCTAGTGCTACAAAATAATTACTTCAAAAAATATTTAAAGGCTGATATTTGATTTATGGATATATATACACACACATTATGTATACTATCATATCATATATGAGATATGCATCTGTAAAGATGACTCTCAAATTTCCTAAACAATAAGAAGTTTTAAGTGGTGACATTCACCTTAGATTAACTGATCCACCAGCCAAGTCCATTTGGCTTTTTAATATCCTTAATGTGAAAGAGATTTTCTCTCTTTTTATTTCAGCCTGTATATTTCTGTTCCAAAATAGATACAGTTTAGTTAAACTAACTTCCTGTGCCCTGCTGGGGGTCTGTGTGATGAGAACTGTTTTACCCAAACTTAACACAATTACCCTGCTGCTGGTCATGCAAGGCTGGAGTAAACAAAAACATTAAGGGGAGTTAGGATGTTATTAGCCAAGTGTTTTCCTCCATTTCTGGGTATGTGTTGAGGCAGCCACCCAACCTGAATAAGATCAGATGTGTTTAGGCACATTTCTTAAACCAACAGACAGCAACATTCAATGACTTGAAAGTCTTTTTCCTTGACATCATTTTTGGGTTTAAAAAACAAGGACTTCTGCTTTTATCATGAATTACTATTATGTAAACAGCATCATATTGTAAACCATGTTTGACATGATTGCAAGGTTAGATATACATCATCCTTTTCAAAGAGCGACAAAAATGGAGTTGATTTGAAATCACCACAGAAATAAATATCAACATTATTTGCTTTCTTCTGAAATTCATTCAACAAATATTGATGAGTTGCCTACTATGTGTAAGTCATTGTGCAAGGCTCTTGGGAGATTAAGAAATGAAAATTCTATGAATGATTATGGCTGTACTTTTATGGAATGTTGACCTCCACATATGTTCATTCATTTATTCAACATTTCCAGGGTGTCTCATATGTGTTAATTCTAGGCAAACTGAGGCATTGACAAATTCTAGAGTTCCTGCATCATAAAATGAAAATGCATGTAAGCTATGGTGTGTTACATTTACCCGCTGACCTAGCAGGCTGGTCAACCTGGAGTCTAATCCAGTCTTCCCAACAGTTTTCTGCTTAAGATCCATGGCGCAGTTCATTTTTTACAACTGAATTCTAACTGATACAAACGTGTTTTATTATATTATAATGTGAAATCTATGAATGAAATACAAAGCAATCCTCTATTTCATTAAGCAGAATATTATATTAACTAAAAATGCTGAACAAACGCATAGTATCACATAGACGTTCATCTTACTCCAACAAGTTGTTTTTCTTCATACCTCCTTTTCTTTGAGCACTCTGAACTTCCAACAGGTAATAAGCCCTCTGGCTGAACACCATTTTCCCATGTTGAAGTTTTATTTGCTTTTTAAGATGCAACTCAGAACTTCTTCATCTTTGAAACCATTTCTGACCCTGGCTGCAGTCAAAATTGATGGCTCCAGGGCCATTGCTTGATAGGCTCACATAGCACCCTCTGCTAGTCCATTCTCACACTACTATAAAGAAATACCCGAGACTGGGTAATTTATAAAGGAAAGAGTCTGTTCTCACACTGCTATAAAGAAATACCCAAGACTGGGTAATTTATAAAGGAAAGAGGTTTAATTGACTCACAGTTCCACATGGCCGGGGAGGCCTCAAGAAACTTAGAATCATGGCAGAAGGGAAAGAGCCACGTCTTATATGGCAGCAGGCAAGAGAGAGTATGCAAATCCCAGGGGCAACTGCCATTTGTAAAACCATCAGATCTTGTGAGAACTCCCTCACTATCACGAAAACAGCCTGGGGGAAACTGCCCCCATGGTCCAATCATCTCCCACCAGGTCTCTCACTCAACATCTGGGGATTAAAATTCAAGAAGATATTTGGGTGGGGACACAGAGCCAAACCACATCACACCCTTTCGGACCTCTACTTTGTATCTTCACTGTACCTCACCTGATATTGTTCTGATAGAGGCATTGCAAACATGAAGTTATGTTTTCTCAAAAATTAGAGTCAGTCCATTGATGTGGTAGTTGAATCTCACTCCCAATACCTAAAACTGGGACCAAAATCTTTCACCTGAAACTCTAGAAACAATTAAGTTGTCTCTGGTGGGAAGGAAGAGAGGAAGATTTAAGGAGCTAGAGACAAAGGCTTCAGAGCTGCTGCTGATCCTGTTATCTCACCCCTGATTCTGGTAACAGGGTTCTTGCCTTGGGCCTTTTGGCAAGTCACCTTCCTGCTTGTGCAGCAATTGTATAAGGAGTGAGTTGCAGCCTTATACCCTGAGTTCCTATGAGGCAGTGATATCTCCCATATCGACTTATCCTCATTCTAATCCTCTTCTTTGCTCCTTCCTTCATGGGAACTTCTACCTCAGCATGTATACACATTCTATCATATTATTATTATTTGTTACTGGTGATCTTCTATGCAGACTTAAAGGTAAGGGCTCTGACAGCTAAGTTTGTAGCTTTTATGTGTAGTAGATAAAAATATTCATTAAATAAATGATCAAATATGATACATTGCAATATGTTTTATATGACTCAATATATGTGACTGGAATCTTCTCCAATCAACAAATTTTTTAAATTTTATTTTTAATTGCCAATAATAATTGTATAAATTTAGGAGGTACAATGTGATATCTTTATAGGTTTACATTGTGGAATGCTTAAATAAAGCCAATTAACTCCTTTACATACTTAAATTTTAGGGACTATTACATTTAAAATCTACTCTTCTAGCAATTTTTGAAGTATACAATGCATTATTAACTAGAGTCACCATACCACGCAATCAATCTCTAAAATTTATTCCTCCTGCATAACTGAAACTTGGTACCCTTTGCACAACATCTCCCCATTCCTCATCCCCTCCAATCAGCCTCTGGTAACCACCTTGCTACACTCTATTTCTATGAGTTTGACTTTTAGATTCCACATGTAAATGAGATTGAGTGGCATTTGGCTTTCTGTATCTGGCTTATTTCACTTAGCATAATGATCTCAAGGTTCATCCACAGTCTTACAAATGACAGAATTTCCTTCTGTTTTAAAGTTTAATCATATTTCATTGTGTATATACACCACAATTTCTTTATCCATTCATCCACTGCCAACCAACAAATATTTCTGGATCACCTGCTATGGACTCAGTTTCCTAGGACACAGATTCAATTAAACCCATTTATTGAGACATTTAAAAACTGCTCTTAAGTCAAATCATTAAAGGCTCTTAAATATTTTATACTTTATAACGGAAAATTTATTTGTTTGTCTTCAACAATGGCTATAAACATCTTAAGGGCACTATTATATTTATCATTAATATTTCTAGAACAAAATTTATAATAGAATTTACCATCACAATGCCTGACACAAAAGAGGATCCAAGAAGAGAAAAATGGGAATAATCATTTAGTTATTTTAAGATTCATTCATGTTGAAGCACATATTAATGGTTCATTTCTTCTTACTGCTGAGAAGATTTCAATTATACTCATATGTATATAACACAATTAGTTTGAATATTTGGATTGTTTCCAGCTTTGGGTTAACAAATAACGCTGTTATGAACCTTTGTTTACAAGTCTGTAATTTCTCTTGGGTAAACATCTAGGAGTAGAATTCCGGATCATATGGTAGATTTATGTGTAACTTTTTAAGAAACTTCCAAAGTGTTTTCCAAAGTGGTTGCACCATTTTACCTTCCCACCAGCAGTACATGAGAGTTCCATTTGCTCCACATCCTCATCAACACTTCTTTTGGTCAGACTTTTTAATTTTAGCCACTCTAATTGTATAATGGACTCTCCCTGGGGTTTAAGTTTGCATTTCCCTAATGACTAATGAGGCTAAGTATCTTTTCAAGTGCATAATTACCATTATATATATTCCTTGGTGAAAATTTTCTATTCAAATATTTTGCCAGTTTTTTACTGCATTATTAATTACCAATAACAGTTGAGAGTTCATTTTATATTCTGGATACAAAGCCTTTATCCGACACAAAATTCAGAAATATTTTCTTCCAGTTTTTGACTTGTCATTTCATTCTCTAATGGTGTCTTTTGAATAGCATAAGTTCTGAATTTTGATGACGCCTAATTTATCTTTTCTTTTCAATGGACAATGTTTTTGCCTAATCCAAGATCAAAACAATTTCTATGTTTTCTTCTAGAAGTTTCATAGCTTTAAATTTGATGGTATGTTTAACTTTGACTCTATGATCCTGTAATCCCAGTACTCTGGGAGGTCAAGATGGGAGGATCACTTGAGGCTAGGTGATCAAGACCACTTTGAGTTAATTTTTGTTTACACTGTGAGAAATGGAATGAAGTTAATTGTTTTGCATATGAATATCCAGTTGTTCCGGCACTATTTGTTAAAAAGACGATCCTTCCTTTACTGCATTACCCTTGAAATATTAAGAAAATTAATTGATCAAAATGTGTGATCCCACTCTGGAAATTATACTCTGTTCCTAACATAAAAATTATTTGTTGATAATTAATAATTCAATTAAGAAATACAAAAAGTACCAACCTACTTTTTGTTTTGGGGTGTGTGTGTGTGTGTTTCTGTGTGTTTTGTTGAATGCCTAGTAATTTTTCTTAGATGCCACTCATTACAAACTTAATCATGTTGGGTGCTGGGTATTTTTGTATTTCTATAAAAATTGGGAAGGGGATTTGTTTTGAGATATGATTAAGTTACTTAAAAAACTGAATACCTTGGGGTCTTCCTTTGGAGCTTAGTTAGGTGGAATTAGAGCAACATTTAGTCTCAGGATGATTTTGTCCAGGTACTGACCCAACACCCCATGAATTATGAGGTTGTCCACTCTGGTTTGGGGGAACAGATGCTAGGCCAAGCCCCACATGAACTCTGAAGATTGTTCCCTTTACTCTTATCCAGTAGTTCTTTCCTTAGCTTCAGATAGTTTATTCGCATGCACAAACTGATCAGTACTCAGCTGAAGATTCAAGAAAGACCTTCTGCAAATTTTCAAATGTCTCCCTCCCTTTTTTTCCCTCTGTCCTGTGTTCGGGTCCAGTCACATTGGCCTCCCTGGATTCTTAACTCCATCCACCAAACTTAGGGAGACAGTCAGGCTCTCCCAGGCTCTTGCAGCTTGCAGCATGCCCTGCAGACAATATCAAGGCAATACACTGAGGCAATCACCTCACCTCATTTGTTCCACACACTCGGAGAGCACTGTCTCATTATATAGAGTATATAGTATATAAAGCATTATATAGTATATAGAGTGCTGTCTCAATTATATAGCTAATGTTTTCAAAATTACTGTTTTCCATGTTTTGTCTAGTTTTGTTGTTGTTTTGTTTTGTTTTGTTTTTTTGAGATGGAGTCTTGCTCTGTCACCCAGGCTGGAGTGCAGTGGCACAATCTCAGCTCACTACAACCTCTACCTGCTGTGTTCAAGTGATTCTCTCAGCCTCCCAAGTAGCTGGGATTACAAGTGTGCACTACCACTTCTGGCCAATTTTTGTATTTTTAGTAGAGATGGGGTTTCACTATTTTGGCCAGGCTGGTCTCAAACTCTTGACCTCAAGTGATCTGCCCCCCTCGGCCTCCCAAAGTGCTGGGATTACAGGCATGAGCCACTATGCCCAGCCTATTTTGTCTAGTTTTCAAGTTATTGCATGTGGGATGGTAAGTCTGGTCCCAGTTACTTATTCTTGACTGAAAGGAAAATTCCTCATATTATTCTACAAGTCATTTGTCTCCCGCATTCAGGTGCCTTTATAGTGTTTTACATTAACATTATTGTTACTCATATTTCCTTATGTTATTCCCCACTCTGGGGTTTAAAACCAGAATTACAAATTTGTTGAGATTAAAATATCTTAGAAATCATTTAGTCTGTCTTTATGCATGTGGAAAATGAAGAGCAGGCAGACAAAGCTGTTACCTGTGGAGAGTGTCCAGGTTCTTGTAGTCTTCCACAAAGAATTGGACAAAAGGCACAAACAAAGCAAGGAAAGAATAAAGCAACAAAAGCAGAGATTTATTGAAAACGAAAGTACACTCCACAGGGTGGGAACAGGCTGAGCAAGTGGCTCCAGAGACCGGTTACAGAATTTTCTGGGACTTAAATACCTTCTAGAGGTTTCCCATTGGTTATTTGGTGTACACCCTATGTAAATGAAGTCATTGGTCAGTCTGTGGTCAGTCTGATTAGTTGTTGGAGGGGGCGAATCAGAGGCTGAAACAAAGTTACAAAGTTATACCCTATGCAATCAACTGATTGGTTGTGGAAAGTAACCAATCAGAGGCTGAAATGAAGTTACAAAGTTATACTCCTACAAAAATGAAGACTTGGCCCACAACCAGCCTGATTGGTTACAGGAGCAGGAGGGGAAAAAACAGAGGTACTTTCAAGTTTTCATCTGCTGCACAGAAAAGGGGGAGGTTCAAAGGGAATAGCCTCTGGTCCTTCTGTTACATGGGCTTGGGAAGTCGGGGCTTTCTTTTTGGTTTAGTTCTAGGAAGTCAGTGTGAATTGGCCTTAGGTTCCCTAACTCCAGACCCTATTCTCCTGCTTCAAAGTGGCATCCCAAGGGCACAGAGCTGCTCAGCAGCAGTGAAGTCAATAATAGACCTTAAGCCAATTGGTGCTTGGCCTTGGGCTCACCTGTAACCTACACAGTGTTATGAGGTTCTCTTTCTTCTGTCTGAAAACTGCCATTGAGCTGACGGAGGCTCCAGATTTCTAGTCCAGGATAGGATCACTGACATACTGAAAGTTTCAGTCTAATTTTAAAATGTGCCAAATGCTTTGTCCCTAATGTAAGATAAAGATACTTAACCGTGATGGAAAGACAAAGAGTCCCACCTTTCAGAAGGAAAAGTTGTGAAAGCAGAGGCCTGACTGGGGGTGCTCATGTGTCCCAAGACCCTTTACTGTACTTTGCCCCATGGAATGTATGTGGTGTCACTGCTTACTTCATTGTATCCGAATGCTTATCTTTATGAACCCAGTTTCTCACCTTTGACCTTCTGACCTCCTCACTTTGGTCTTTGCCACTGGCAAATGAATATGGGTAAGTGGTAAGAAAAGACAGAGAAAGTCTACACTTCTACTAAGAATTTTTTTTTTTTTTTTTTGAGTGATGGGGAGGCAACAGATTTATTTCTCCATAATCATAATTTTACAAAGATAACAGCTTCAATAAATGAATTGTCTTCTGGAACATTTCTGATATCACAAGATATATCATCTGGCAGATTTCTTTTGGGATATGTCACTTGATAATGACTATTTTTTCCCCTTTTATACCATGTACTTTCTTCAGGTTATGCAGGCTTTTTAGCATAAATACCGTATAAAATAAAATATACCAGGAAGAAATTTTTATCTCCCTGTGTCAAGAAACCTCTGATTTCTTATGTTTACTCTACACAATCTTGCAGAAGTTACTTTACCTCATATAAAGTTAATTTAATTTTCAGTTAACTTAAGCTGTTGTAAATGGTAATTCCCACTTGCTCAAAGGAAATGTTTCAAGAATCAAAAAGTTATGGTTAGAACAAGGCTGTGATGCCATAAAAGTGTGAGGCATAAAGAAAAATGAGTGCAAGGAAGCTCTGGTAGAATTTACCTAAGTATGCCTCGTCGTGGGGACTCCATCATCAGGTCAGCAGATACATTCGTTGTTAAACCGAGTACCAAGTGTATACAGAGGTTTTCATTTATTTGTGAAGATCATTTTGGTTATTTAACTCTATACTTTGTGAAATTTTGCTGAACCACTAAACTATATTAAGGTAGTCTGCTCTCAACTAACAGGTTTTAATGTATAAATAATGTGTCCTCGTTGCAGTATTTTTAGCTGTCTCTGCCCAGAAAAGGCAATTTTGTGAACTAGTTTGAGTGCATTGTACGCAGGGTCAGGGGGACATAGCAATAGTCATTTCAAGGCTCCTACCCATATAATGATTCTATGGCAATAGAGCTTATAAAATTAACGTAGAAGGCTGCAATCTTTTCTAAACAGTTTGCACAAAATGAGAATGTCTATATTTTGTGCAAATCACCACCAAAAAGTCACAGAGTAAACGTGAACATTATTTAAAAGTGGGATATAGATAGATAGATAATCTATACGGAGATATGGAGATATACAAATCATCCCAGGAGGTGAAGTCTGCAGTGAGTCATGTTCATGCCACTGTACTTCACCCTGGGTGACAGAGCGAGACCCTATCTCAAAACAAAACAAACAAAAAACCCCACAAAATACAAACAAGACCAGGCATGGTGACTCACACTTGTAATCCCAGCACTTTGGGAGGCTGAGGTGAGTGGATCGCTTGAGGTCAGGAGTTCAAGACCAGCCTGGCCAACATGGTGAAACCCTATCTCTACTAAAAATACAAAAATTAGCCAGGCATGGTAGCATGCCTGTAATCCCAGCTACTTGGGAGGCTGAGGCACAAGAATCGCTTGAATCCAGGGGCCAGAGGTTGCAGTGAGCCAAGATCGCACCACTGCACTCCAGCCTGGGCAATGAAGCAAGTGCCGATCTTAAAAAAAAAAAAAAAAAAAAAAAAAAAATCAGGCATGTTACAAATATGTCTAAAACGTTATTATAGTGGCATGAAGGTCAATCAAAACATGAGTAAGCGGAAAATCCACAGGTCTGGGGTTAACAGACTTACTTTACAACTCTGGCTGTATCCTGATCCTTCTGTAGCTGCCCATCTTTGAGTAAGGTACTTATCCTCAATGAACAGTTTTCATCATCTAAAAAATGGGAATGATAGTATAATATGGTACTATCATTCTCATTTTGTGTATATGTATATATATAGAAAGAGTATAACATGGAAGGTACTACCATCTTATAGTATAATTATACTATACTATATATATATATATTATACAAACATATATATATAGGTTGTGAAGTTTGGCGCTAATACAGACAAAGAATTCAGTATAATGTCCAGCTCCCTGCATGGCGGCTATTAATGGAAGGCACAGAGGGGTGGGGGAAAGAGTGTGAGCTTAGAAACCATATCAACCTGGGCTGGAACTCCCGCTCCACCACGTGCTTTCTCTGTGTCTTGGGCAAATCACTTAAATTCTCTGAGCTTCAGTTTCTCCATGAAGTCATGGAGATGATTATAAAAATATCTTGCGGGCAGAATTGTTGAAGTAATAGACACAATACAGTATATGTGTTAGAAGAATTCTTGTCAAGCTTCTAGGAAGAAGAGTCCATGGAACACGGGGGTGAGGGGTGACAGATGAATAAAAGCCCCCAGTGTTTGTTTCTTCCTGAGGGAGGAGACTGGCTCTCTGATGTAAGTCTGAGTGGGTCCCGAGTCCCAGAAGGAGGTAGAGTTCTCAGTATGTTGCACATAATACAAATCCTGGATAAAGACTTTTAATCTGTACCTTTCTCCCTGTGTCCAGTGATGGACCCCCAAAAAAACATTCCTTGATTTCTATCAGAAATGTATCTAGCCAAACTCACCTGCAGAGGTCCTGAATGTGCTTCAAAAACAGGAAAGGGCTCCTCCCTCTGTTTTTTTCCCTGCCTGTCCGAGGGATCAGCGTGAAAAAGCAAAGCTTGTCCTCCTAACCCCACTTCAGCAGTATCTCACCAATGCTGAAGGAGCAGTGGCCAGGTGGTCACTCCTCTTGCTCCTCCTGGATGGATAAACTGTAAGCCTGAATCAATGGACTGAGCCTTCTTGGCCAAGCCATTTCTTCTTAAAGGCAAACCTCCATGAGTATCTGAAAGCTTAGATTTCACACAGAATAGAGGAGGCCTCTGTTTACCAGACACTGTGTATTGTGAGGATTACTTGGCACTTGCATCCCATTAAAAAGTCAATATTTTTGTCTGCCTAGGAATAGTCATTCTTCTGTGTATCCCTTATCATCCTGAACTCTGGAAGTATAGGAAGGGTCATCTTTCATCCCGAAACTTCCAACAATTGATAGAGCAGATAGCACAAGGTCAGGATTGGGTAAATGCAAGCATGCGTACTCATGCAGTTACTCTGGTTTTGCACTTAGAGGTAGTGTAATGGTTAAGAGCATGGGCTTTAAAGTCAAGCAGATCTGGATTTTAATCCTGACTCTGCTGTTGTGTAGGGATGCGACTTTGGACAACATCTTTAACTTCTGCAAGCCTCAGCACCCTCATCTGTAAACTGGTAGCCACACTAGTACCCACCTCCGGGGCCATTGTGAGGGATTCCGTGGGATGGGACACTGATGGTGCTTAGAACTGTGTCCGACACACAGTAGTTGCTTAACGAATGTTTGTTACTGTTTCAGCCATTATTACAAGAATTTAACCTGACTTGTACTTCTTAGCCTAAGCCTAAGTGCAAAGGCAAATGTAGGACGAATCCCAGCTCTTGCCAAGTGTTCCTGACTTTTCTGTTATAGTTCCCTCAGGCATCCGTCCCTTCTTTCCTTTCCCACCTTCACCAGAATAGTTCAGGTAGTTATAATTTCGCCAGGAATTTGTTACAACCACCTCAGTAATAGTCCTGGCTCTAAAGTCTACTCCCACAAACCATCTTGCGTGCCACTGAAATCCTCACCAATTCTCATTTTGGTTATCAATAGTTTCCCATTATCTAAGATTCCTCAGCCTAACATGCAAGGCTTTCCATAAGATGACCTCGGCCTGTCTTTCCAAACTCATTTTCTTCTGCATTTTACTAACATTGGTTGAATATTTTCCTCCTGCCAATACTTCCCTGATACTTTCACCCACCTTATTCTCATCTTGCCTTCACAGCTCACTTTACAGATGAAATGAAGCTCACACAGCCATTTAGTGGCTGAATCAAATTCAAACCCAGGTCTTGTTCTTCTAAATCCCATGCTCCCTGAACTGAAGTCTGGTCCCGAGGTTCTTCACAGCTGTGCAGCAGCGTTTGCAAGCTCTTGGCTTACACTTGCTTTTTCCCTTGCTGTTCTCATCTATCTCAGCACCATCCCACAACACCATCATTCTCTTTTCTTCTTTTTTTTTTTTTTTTTTTTTTTTTTGAGACGGAGTCTCGCTGTCTCCCAGGCTGGAGTGCAGTGGCCGGATCTCAGCTCACTGCAAGCTCCGCCTCCCGGGTTCACGCCATTCTCCTGCCTCAGCCTCCCGAGTAGCTGGGACTACAGGCGCGCGCCATCTCGCCAGGCTATTTTTTTGTATTTTTTAGTAGAGACAGGGTTTCACCGGGTTAGCCAGGATGGTCTCGATCTCCTGACCTCGTGATCCACCCGTCTCGGCCTCCCAAAGTGCTGGGATTACAGGCTTGAGCCACCGCGCCCGGCACCATCATTCTCATCTAACAAAATCCTTCTCATTCTTCAAAGCCCAGTTCAGATGTGGATGTTACCATCTCGATGGTGCATTTTTTTTCTTGAACAGAGTCTCACTCTGTCACCCAGACTGGAGTGCAGTGGCATGATCTTAGCTCACTGCAACCTCCACCTCCCAGGCTCAAGTGATTCTTGTGCCTCAGCCTCCTGAGTAACTGGAATTGTGCCACCATGCCCAGCTAATTTTTGTATTTTTATTAGAGATAGGGTGTCACCACGTTGGCCAGACAGGTCTTGAACTCCTGACCTCAAGTGATCTGCCCCTCTCAGCCTCCCAAAGTGTTAGGATTACAGGCGTAAGCCACCGTGCCCATCCTCCATGGGACATTTCTTAATCTCCCCATCTGGAAATGCTCAAATCCTCCTTCACCATATTGCCTGGACCACCCCATCACATTTATCACTTATTACACCCAGCCTTAGTTATTACACATCCTTTCTCCCTCCAGGACATTCTTTCCTTGACAATGAGAATCATATCTTGTGTTATGTCATCCCACTCAGTCCTTCACAGTATAGCATGAAGGGGGTGGATGCTCAACAATAGTGCAGATGAAGAGATTTCAGAGGTGGTCCAACAGAGAGCCTCTATGTTTAAGGCTATGGAGAAGAAAAACACTGGACAGAGAAAAATTCAGTGTCTTAGAGATTAAGAAGGTATATATGAAGGCAAAGGAAAGGGGAAATGAGGGAGGCTATGGTCCTAGGGAGGGAAAACAGATTAAACTTCAGGAGGAAGGACAGAGTGAACATGATGAGATGAGAAGGAATGTCAACAGGCTGTCAATGAAGTGCAAAGAGAGTATATAAGGAGTAGATAGTACCTAGGACCCTGTGTACAATGTCTAATTGGGCACAAGAGAGATATGGGGTCAGGGCAGTCTCCAACAGTTATGATCAGACCACTAAGTCCCATTAATGAGGGTTGTCCAAAATCTAAGCCCTCCAGGTGGGATTGCTGAGGCTGCTGGCAGAGCCTGTTTTCTGCTGTTTATATATGGGTGATAATAATGCTGTCTTTAGCTTAACTCACAGATTGATGGGAAAGATTTTTAAGAATCAAATGAGTGATGGTACTTTGTGAGCTTTATAAAACCATAACAATTTTTATATATATCGTGTAGATGAGTAGATGTGTATTGAACACACACATACACCGTGGTACTTGTTTACAAAAGGACAACATCTTGGTGTCCTGAACCTTCATATTGCACTAGTAAAGAATGCTAATATTTGCCATGTTGTGAAGTTATTTGCTTTATTCATGGTTTTCTTTGCAGCTGCCTCATCCAAAAACACAAGGCAGTCATTTATTTCACATATCTGAGCAAATTTAAATTCAGCCTTTGGCATACATTGGGGTGCCCAAAAGCTGAGTCAAGAATCTCTGCTATACATAGTAAGGGCACAGTAATTTCAGAGTCTGTATTTTTTTTTTTTAATACTTGAAGTTCTAGGGTACATGTGGATAACGTGCAGTTTGTTACATATGTATACTTGTGCCATGTTGGCGTGCTGCACCCATCAACTCGTCAGCACCCATCAACTCGTCATTTACATCAGGTATAACAGAGTCTATATTTTATAGATTCTCATCATTGCAATTTTTAGCCAATATTAAAATCTTGCGTTATCTGTTGAATTTACATCACATGGGACCTGGTCACCTTCATAGGTGACCTTCAATATATTTCTCTGTATATTATTTATCTCTGCCAGTATTAAAAATTGATCTAAAACTTAGGCACTTAAAGCAATAAGCATGTGTTTTCTCATTGTTTTTATGGGTCAGGAATTTGGGAGTGACCTAGCTGGGTGATTCGGGCTCACTGTCTTGTGTGAGGATGCAGTCAGGATGTCAACTGGGTCTCCAGTGATCGACAGACTGGATGACTCTGTTAGCAGGAGGCCTCAGTTCCTCTCTGGCTGTTGGCAGGTCGTCTCAGGTCGTTACTAAGGGAGCCTCTCCATAGGACTGCTTGCTTCACAACATGGAAGCTGCCTTCCCCTATAGCAATTGACCCAAAAGAGGGAGCAAAGTGGAAGCCACATTCCCTTGTGTGACCTAGACTTAGATGTCACAGACCCTGATTCCGCAATATCCCAGTGGTTACACAAGTTAGCCCTATTCAAATTGGGTTGTGAAGCTACCCAAGGACATGAATACCAGGAGGCAAGGATTATCAGGGCCTTCTTGAAATCTGGCTACCACAACCTGGATCCTGATTATAATTCAAACTACTGGGCAACTCATGTCTTTCCCAGCTACATCAGTGGTGGTTTATGTTACATTCATGTTAATAACCCATATTTCAATGGCTCCAGTTCCCTCCTGCTTTTGCATAAACTGAAACTTCATGATAAATATCACTTGACTATTTCTAGGAGATCCCAGGAGGCCTTTCGCAAACAGTATCTGCCCACTGTGATTGATGGTTTCTCAGTTCCTTTCTCTCTTTCCCTGACCATACTCCATGAGGTTTCCTGCAAACGCTTGATAGGAAGCTGTGCAAAAGCACATCCCTTTCACCTCCAGTGGCCCAGCTGATTCCCTTCCTAGTCAGCACTTCTGGGTGCTTCTCCTGCCTCTACCATGAAGTCTACTTCTTATGATGACAGGAACTTGTGGGCAACCAGTTCCAGCAGTCACTCAACCAATATTTATTGATTCTCTGTGTTAGACTCTGGGGACACAACAGGAAACAAGGGATACATGGTCTGTTTCCCCAAAATTTACAGCCCACAATTCCAGACCACTAAGTGCATGTCACTAATCTAGTGGCCAAGTTGAGGGTGTATGTTGGTCTCCTTACTGAACTGGGTTACTGGGGGCTCCCAAAGGAGTACTCCTGCTATCCAAATATTTCTCAGAGTTTAATGCTTTCCATTTAAGTTTCTAGTTTTCTTCTCCCAATAAGAATCACATAACAGTCTATAAATGGCTGGGCCAGAAAACAAATTTAAAAGATAGATTCTTACTCTATTCAGAAGCCCCTTTCCTCCAGCATCTGAGTCTTTCTTTCTGGGCCAAAAAAAGATTCTCAGCTTGTTATGGCCTTTGGATGACGTCTTTCCCAAGAGGGTTCTCAGAACATCATGTAAGTAGCCTACCACAACTCTCTGCTGGACATACCCAAGCAATTGCATCCTATATCGATGAAAAACACATTCCCGTACAAACCAGCTCCCTTGCAGCATTCTGAAGTGAAAAGAGAGAATAACCATCATGTCACCCTGACATTTAGAAAATGCTTTAGAGACCAGTCTCTGTGACTCACACCTATAATCCCAGCCCTTTGGGAGGCCAAAACGAGAGGATTGCTTGAACCCGGGAGTTTGAGACCAGCCTGGGCAACATAGCGAGACCTTGTCTCTGCAAAATAAATAAATAATAACATTAGCCAGGAGCGGTGGCGTACACCTGTAGTCCCAGCTACTTGGGAGGCTGAGGCGGAAAGATCACTTGAGCCCAGGAGTTTGAGGCTGGCAGTTATGATCATACCAGTGCACTCCAGCCTAGGTGACAGAGTAAGACCCCGTCTCTTAAAGAAAATGTTTTTGAGATTTCTAGTTAAACATAAGAGACTGAACACATTTCTTTCAGCTCCCTCCAATACTCCATTAAAATGATAATAAAGAATTTTTTAAAAATCACAGAAATGCAGTCATAGCAATCATGAACCAAGAAGAGAGCTGACAGTAGCCCAAGAGATGTCAGTAATTTGTTGGAGGCTTGAAAACAGAAGGATAAGTATCAAGTGACTTTGCAGAGAGGAGAAAGCTAAAAAACTAGGCACCTGTAGAAGGGGAAATAAACAAGAAGTGAGCCAATTAGCCCCCCTGAGTTAAAGAAAAACTGAGAATTGGAGCTGCTGAAAACACGAGCAGCTCTATGTGTTCAAAGGAACACCAAAATCCTGGATCCCCTCAACCTTTCTCCATCATAAACACCACAGTGTGGGAAACTGCTTCTTTCCTATTAACCCAGAATCTCCAAAGATTCTGGACTTGGGAACATGTGGTTGACCTTCCACCATGGCTGAAGAATTTTGATAAAAATAGAGCGAACAAGTGAAAGGCTACTTACTGAAAACTGACGACCTCCCACACTGCCTTTGCCTTCTTCTACTGGTCAGAACAATATCCTATTGCCAGTCCAAATAAAAGCATTGATGAGTTGTGTTAGAACTAGCATTGTTGGCCTTGAAATTAAAGGAGACATTCTCACTAAATATATAAAATGATGGAGGGGGTTTTCTACATGCCATTTACATTTTCAAATAATACCCTGATTATAACTTAAACTGCTCTCATTATGTCAGTTTGTCTGAGGAAGTCCCCTAGAACCCTCCACCCTCTTCATATTAGTGATTCCGAGGTCATGAGGGGTCAGCAGGACGAGAAGAGCTGCCACTGTCCTCTACTCTGAGAAAATTCTAGAACAGGAAGAATGGGGACCTTATTCCTTTGGTGGAGTGTCACCAAAAAAGGCCTTAAAAATCTGTGGAACTGATCTGAGTCATATGTTAGCTGTGAATGCTTTTAGTATTGTAGTTTTGTTTTGTTTTTTACTATTCAGAAAATTTGCAGACTAAAATACTTTCATTTGGGAGTCACTCCTTAATTTTCCAAGCAAGTTTCAATATGTTCAATATACTTACTACTTACTATGCTCTATCTAGTATATCCCATTCTATTTTATTCTCCATTCAACTTTGTAGAAAGTAGTATGACAAAGGAGTTTTATGCTGCTGCAATTTGCTACTGTTGTCTGCATTTATTTCTTTAATGATGGAAAACTGAAAAGCTGGCAAAGTAACAAGTTAGTAAATAATTTTTAAAGTTTATTTGGAAAAACAATCTTTTAGAAATACTGAGAATGATTTGTTATTAAAACATTATCAGAACACATAAGCCCTCCTAATATACAGAACAATAGCTACGCTGTCATACAGAAAAGGCATTTCCTCAATAAAATATCCAGTCTCAATTCCCAACCTCAGAGCACATAAACTTGGAAATGACCTTGGCAAGTCTCCTTCAAACTTAACTGGCTTCTCCTGCTTATTTTGCTAAAATTCCGTAAAGGAGCAACCAATCACAAAATGAACTTGGAATATTTCATTAACTCTAGTCCAATTGTCTCTACATTAAAAAGCTCAAATAACTCCACATGGCAAAATTTTAACTTTGAAGTTCTTTTTAATAAACCTCATGCTGGAAAGCAATGAAACTGGTACAAAATCTTCATAGAAATTTTGAAATATCATTAAATAGCACCTAAGTTTCAAATATTCTCTTAATTTTACAAATCTCTCAACAAGTAGATGAAGCTATCACACATAAACTTGGCAGACATTCAGTTGAAAGTTAATGTGTTGAAACAGTAAATAACCAAAACACTAAATCAAGACAACTCACTTATTTTGTTTAAATGGAAATCTTCATAGAGAAATGTAACTTGGTCTATACTATTCTCAGTAGTTGCTAAGATAAAACCTAATACCATCCTCAGGCCTAGCCAGCCTCTCCCAGGTGAAGTCACTTATACCCTGTGCCCACAGGTTCAGTTCTATCAAGCTGAGCCAATCTCAGGCAGAGAAGTAAATTGGGAGCCTGATCCCTGGCTGCTGTGACCTGCTTGCTGAAAACTTCCAAACCTCTTGGTGGGCACTAGTTAAGATGTTCATCGGCATCACTCCCCACTTCATTCCACCCTCAAGTTATACTGAACTATTTGCATTGAATTCCGAGAATACACCACGTTCTCACACCTTCCATTTTTGGCACGTGCTCTGTCTAAAACACCTCTCCCCCACTTCTTTTCCTGGATAACGCCTCTTCAGTATTTCAGGACTTCGGTTAGTTGTCATAGCTTCAGGGACTTCTTCCCTCACCCTCAACTGCATGGCCAGCTTGAGAGAGACTCCTCTACTCTGCTCTTCTCTCTAATAAAACACTGAATTCCAATATGGTCTAGTTAGTAGTTACTTAACTGTCTCCCTTTGTAACAGATTTTTAGTCTAGGGGCTCACTCATTTTTGTATCTTCAGTGTTGAGAACAGTGTTTAGTGTATAAAGAGAGCTTGAAAAACTGTGATGGCCGAATCTGAAAGTTCTTCAGCTGCCAAAGACCCAGGATTAAATGGACCCAGATGAAACCTGGGCCTTAAGGCAAACCTTCTTCCTCCTCCAGCCATATTGTTCCACTCTCCATGATGCTTCCACATTGGCTTCCCCACCCAATCAATATGCCTGTTTCCTCTGCAGGTCAGTCTAATGCCTAGTTATGGGGGGTGAATTATCCTTCCTATACTTCTCCCTGCTTTCCTATGGATTTTCTTCTATGGTCTGCCCCTCACTGCCTGACCCCACCAACACATTGAAACTATCCTTGGAAACCAATTCTTGCTGAACCCAAGCCTTAATTTACTGTCCCTTTGGAAAATGAGAATTGGGCTCTATTCTAGATAATTCAGGGTCGAGCCTACTTCCAGGTCAGTTCTCCCAGTCCCCTAGTCCACATAGTGCCAGCTTCTTCCCTTTCCTACCAACCAAGAGATGATCAGTTTACTCTCCTTTTACCTTGCATCCTGATCACTAGCTTCCTTCTTGAAGACAGTATGGGCAATGATGTATCATATTGAACTCAAAGGAGAAAAATGAAAGCCCAAAAGTGAAAAGCTGCATAAATGATCATTGAACTCCTTTGATTCAGATACAAAGCGTGACTACACAATGAGACTCATTTCATTTTATCCAATATATCAAGACATGAAGTCAGTCTCCCTGGGAGTAGTCACTCATCCCACAGATGCATCTGAGACAATATGTTAAACATATGAGGGAACTCAGTCTAAAACTTTTATTTTGGGTCACCCAAAAACTTGACTCAAAATAACTGATAGCTACTTTCAGAAATGAAATTTATCCTTAAAATTAAACATGTGCCATCATTAAGGATATTCATAATGATGAGCCGCAAGTTCTGAAAGCATTTCTACATGGGAAGAGTATTTAATATTTTGAGTCAAGTTGTTTGACCTAAATAAGTGTGTAACCTCCCTAAGAGATTACTTTGGAAAATACTCTGGATTATACATTTTCATGTACAAATTCTGGCACATCTGCCTTTTCTAAGAAAAAAATCTCATTATCTCAGATTTCTCTTTTCCTTTTCTTGCTCAAGCAATTTGGAATATCATACAACAAATAAAATCATTTATTTTATTCAAAATCATACTTTGAAATAAATCTATTACAAAAACCCTCTGAATAAATATTTTTTGAGTGTGAAATTTTTGGTGTCTAATATTGCACTCAACACCTTTGTGTGTGATCTTAGTTGTGATTAATTCATTTGGAGAAATAAAGCAGGTGCTCATTTCTTTTTCGGCAACAATGGCATCAGCTTTCAAAACACGTATGCCTTGTCTATAGAAAACATCAAATTATTTCTGTTCTTGGAACTCACCTTTGAGTTTCACTTGCTTCATATCACCCCTTTTGTTCACTTCGATACTTCAGCTTTAGCAGGGAGCAGAAGGGAGGTCTCCCAACACCATTCGTCTGTTGTGATCTTCACACGAATCCCTCAGTTGTGTGTTTAACAAGCGCTTTTTTCTCTACCAATAAGAGAATCAAAGAGGGACTTACCATGGCTGGACACAGTGGTTCATGCCTATATTCCTAGCAATTTGGGAGACCGAGGTGGGAGGATCGCTTGAGTCCAGGAGTTTGAGACCAGCAACATGGGCAACATGGCAAGCCCCTGTCTGTACAAAAAAGAGAAAAAAATAGCCAGGCGTGGTGGTGCCCAACTGTAGTCCCAGCTACTGGAGAGTCGGAGGAGGATTGCTAGAACCCAGCAATGAGCAGAGGTTGTAGTGAGCTGTGATCTTACCACTGCGCTACAGGAAAAAAAAAAAGAAGAAGGAAAAAAAAAGAGGGCCACACCATAGAAAAGCACTGCTTCTCCCTTACCCCAACCACCCGTGATGCCATTTGCCCAGTGTGGTTCATATGAATGCCCAATCTGCCTCTAAGACAATACATAATAGTTAATGAGCAAAAACTCAGCAAGGTAGCAAATGATTTTTGCAATTGGATGGGTTATCAGATGAAAGGAAATATAAGGATTTGGGGGATGGGGGAATTTTGAGGTACCTCCGCCAGGTTTCTATCTGCCCAGAAACCTTTCCTCTCCAGTCTTAAGGCTATAGCAGTGAAATCATTAGGACTGTGGCTCTCCTCCTGTCAGCCTTTATTCTTTCCTTTTCTCCTTCAAATCTGTTTTGTTCACTTCGACTTGACTCATCCATTGAAAATTACAGTGAGGATACTTCATACATGAAGGCGCTAGTCTCCAAGATGTATAAAATCTGGGGAAACTTCTACCTTTCTGTTCTTCAAGGTTATCACAAGGAGTGGGCTGCCTTCATCCTTCTCTTGAACCACCTATTACTCCCCACAGAGATGTCTCATCTTTCAGTCTATTGAGAAAAAGAACAGTTTCCTATCTTTACCCCACTCTCCATCCATTCAGCAACTGCTGAACTTTTGAATTATAATTCAATTATGTGCCAGTATTAGTCAACTATTGCTAGGTAATAATCAACCTCAAAATCTGAGTGGTATCAGCAACAAGTACTTATTATTTCTTGTTCATTCAGTGAGTGGGGTAGCCCTGCTCCACGCCTCTCTCATCCTCCTCCTCAGACCAACAGGCCAGCCCAGACATGTTCCTCTCATGGGACAACAAAAATTCAAAAGGGCAAGCCTGGCTGTACAAGCACATTCCAACCCCTGTTGTGTCACTGGCATTACCATCTCATGGGCCAAAGCAAGTCACAGGACCAAGCCCAAATTCAAGTGGTGCAGAAATACACTACACCTTTTGTGGGAAGGACATCTATGTTTATATGACAAAACACAGAGGCATGGGTGAAGTACTCGGGCCAATAATTCATTCGACCACATCCTCAACCTTCATCAACTTGGAGATACAAATGGAAGAACTTATCAAAATATCTGCTCATCTACATTTCAACAACACAGTTCCCCTTCTGCCCAACAGGAGGGGTACTGTGTTGTTGAAATGTAGATGAGCAGATATTTTCAAGGTTCCAGTTTCAAGGTTCCTTCTTCCTTCCACTTTCAGGGTTCCTTCCTCCTTCCAGTATGTCAAAGAGAATTTCCTGGAATGAGAGGTGGTTGGTATCTTCTGTGCTCTTTCATCTGCCCAGGATGCAGCCTATGCTTCCCACATGCCTGGAAACACACAGCCAACCTAAATCCCTCCCCAAGACCTTGTTCCACCCATCTCACATCGTTTTTAGAACTTCCATTTGCTTTGTTACCCTTAATTTTCTTCCACCACACCAGTGAGATGAGGCTCACAAGACTTAGCTAAATAGTTCAGGAGAAGAAAAGAGAACTGCACACAGAAAGTGAGTGAAAACTGACTACTCATTTTGATCACTCTCAGAACACACAGCCCACAGGTCATCCTTACAGGATCTCCAAGCTACAAGTTGTCTCTCAGCCTGGCTGCTGGCATGACTTATGAGACTGGAAATATTCTTGAGTATGTCCAGACTCCATAGAGTCTAGGCCAAGAGAGAAGGAGTCCTCTCATCATTGTTCTTCCAAACGTTTACTTCCTGTTGTAGAATCTCACTCTTTAGAGGATGATTGACAGCAGAATAGTCCACCCTCTTTGTGAAGGAACGTGCCTTTTGTCCTCAAGTGTCTCTATTTGAGTAAAAGAGTCTACCAAAAATCTTTGAAAATCATCATTAAAAAAATACTCTTCTTAAAAGTTGTGTTTATTTCTCCCCTTTTTATAATACACTATGTTTTGAAATAATAGTTTTCTACATTTCTATTATTTCCCCCAAAGTTTAAAACAAACAAACAAACAAACAAACAAACAAAAAAAACTCGCTTCATCCAAGACCCACTCTCAAGGTACCAAAAGCAACCTCAGTAATAAACAGTCCCAAATATTTAGTGGCTTACAACCATAAAGGTTAATTTATAGTTCACATCACATGTCAGGAGTAGGCTGGGTACAGAACTGCAGTTCCTTCCTACCTGCCTACATTTCAGGACCTGGTTAAAACACAGCCACTATTAGACATGCAACTGGCATGGCAGAGGATGAAGACAAAGAGCTAAAGCAAGTAATGCTCTTAAAACTTCTGTGTGGGTGTGGCATCATGAGTATCCCTTACCTGAAATTCTTTTTTTCTTTTTGAGATGGAGTCTTGCTCTGTCGCCCAGGCTGGACTGCACTGGCGCAATCTCGGCTCACTACAAGCTCCCCCTCCCAGGTTCACGCCATTCTCCTGCCTCAGCCTCCCAAGTAGCTGGGACTACAGGCACCCGCCACCATGCCCGGCTAATTTTTTGTATTTTTAGTAGAGACGGGGTTTCATTGTGTTAGCCAGAATGGTATTGATCTCCTGACCTGGTGATCTGCCCGCTTCAGCCTCCCAAAGTGCTGGGATTACAGGTGTGAGCCACCGCACCCGGCCTCCCTTATCTGAAATTCCTGAGACCAGATGTGCTTCAGATTTTGAATGTTATTGGATTTTGTAATATTTTAATATATGTAATCAGATATCTTAGAAGTGGGATCCAAATCTAAACATGAAATTTATTTATGTTTCATATATATCTAAACCGATAGCCTGAGGTTAATTTTATAAAATATTTTAAATAGTTTTCTGCATGAACTAAAGTTTGTGTACATTGAATCGCCATAAGGCAAAGGTGTCAGGTATGGAATTTTCCACTTGTGATATCATATCAACACTCAGAAAGTTTGGATTTTGGAACATTTTGGATTTCGGATTTTCAGATTAGGGTTGCTCAACCTGTATTGCCATTTACACTCATATTTCAATGGCTAAAAGAAATTATATGGCCAAGCCTGATGCCATTTGGGTAGGGAAGTATACTCACCCCACAGAAAGGTGCTTAAAGTCGCACAACCAAAGAAGGTGGGGAAATACAAAAATTGAGCAAGGAGGCCATCAGTATTGCCATACTTTCTAATTTCTATGTCACTACTTTGGGGGCCACTCTCCAGCTTCCCAGGTATGAGGGGCCATTGAAGATGAAGAGGTGGCTTCTTGCTTCCAGCCTAGCACTAGTGGTGGCCTGAGGAGCAGTAGCCCTGTGGTGGGTTAGTTTCTGCCCCATGCACTGAGCCCTAGGTGATTCAAGGGGAGAGAATAGCTCTCAAGTCATTGTCCTTCCTGCCTCATTTCTTTTTACTGAGATCCCAGAGAGACAGAAAGACTGTGCATATACACCGTCATGCTGATCAAGAAAGACTGTTGTGAGATTCTCCCACATCTCAGAAGAGCAACCAAACTCGTGACTCGACTCTACAAGAGCGCACCAGGTGGAGAGAGGAAGGAGTGATGGCACCTGTGAGACCAGCTCCGGACTAGGACAGCCGCAGCAGTTGGAGGGAGGGGATTGGAGCGAGGAGCGCTGCTGGGTGCTGATACTTCTCTCTGACCACAATGTGCATATCTCTTATGAGATCTCCCCTCCCCACTGGCTCTCAGCAGAAAGTGGGGGAGCAGGAGGGCTGGTAAATGTGGGGGCAGGAGAACAGTGAGTGGGAATCCCAATATTCAGGGTAGGCCATAAGGAGAAGAAAAAAGGAAAATGGAATGTATATGCGCATTTTTCAAAGGGAGTGCTGGTGTCCATCCATCAGAGGTGGTAGTTCCAGAGGCATGAAGGATACATGTGACCTAGCAGGTGCAATTCTTATACCCTATGCATAGGCATTGTTAAAGATCTGCTTGGTCTGTAGTTCAAAACCCACTACAGTTCAATTTTACTTCTGTCACCTTTTGAAGGCACGTAGTGGCCTTATTCTTCTGCTTGAAGTACATCATAAATCTTTGAGCTTTCTGAGTGGCAGAATATTACTACTAATGGTTTTTGTTTTTTGTTTTTTCTTAGCTGAATTTAAGATTTCAGATCAATGTTTTTCTTACTAACGATTTGCCTTACTATATTCTCTTCCCAAAGATTTATGTGTGCGTGTGTAATATGTTTAATATATGAAAGAGTGAAGATGTAAACATGTATTTGCATGGGTGCACAAACACACAGAAACCAGAGAAGAGAGATTTCTATGAAGAAGATTCTCAACATGGTGGTACTCATTCTTCTACTCATATATCAGTATATTATTAAATTTTATATATCTATAGCTATTTTATATATATATACACATATATATATATGGCTATTTCTCCTCCATTGAAGGTCTTTGGGGGAAATGTGAAATATGGCAGTATTAGTAACAGTTTAAATTTAATGTTATATTTTTATGCAAATTGCTATTTACATAACAATATCTTTTTAAATGTAACTATTATGCTGGTCTTCCATTAACTTTTACAGTATAAATTATCTAAGCAAAGAATGCTCAGAAAGATAGTGATGCTGGGATTCCTTCAGTGAGTTCTTTTCTACCCTGAAACATCAGGGTCTGTATATTCAAATGTGTCCAGTAGATGAAAACATTCTACTGCTCTTCGTAACTTTCATTGCCAACCTCCTGATTGAGTGTTTTGCTTGATGTGAATCTGCTTAAAGGATATTTGCCTTTATCCTTTTCTTATTCTTATTTCATCTTTCAGCTTAAGTGTAAAATCTTCTGGTTTTGCCATTTTTATCCCAAAGGACATCGCTATGTCTCTTTAATCTTTTGTACTCATCTGGTCTAGCTTTCCACTCTGTGTGGCTTTCCCATTTGGGTTTAAGCTGCTTATAGAATTCCTATTTTGGCTAATTGGATTTCATTCTGAAAGCCAAGGAAAGACTAAATATATCACTTTTTGCCCCTCTCTTCCTCCAAAAGAAAAAAGTTCTATCCCAGATGTAGGCGTCTGGAGCCCAAACAAGTGAGAGTCCAGACACCCATGACATAATACATGTGGTATCAGCTTATGGGATACAATACAAGCTCCTACGCCCCAACCCCTCTTCCTGCCAAATTTCTCCCACCTGCTGTGGCTGGCTGCTGCTTGGAATAACTTTATCTGGGAGGTAAGTTTTTCATTCCATAATAGCAGGTATCAAAATGCACAGACACATGGAAGAGGGAAAATGATTTAAACTTATTGAAATTTATATTTTCCTAGATTTAAGAGGTTTTGTTTTTTCTTTCTTTAGGGAATGTTTCTTTAGGAGGTAGAACCTAGGTGCCAAAAAGTTAAGAAGATGAAATTTTTCTACCTGCAAGTTTATTCAGACATCCCTTCTCTGGCAAGACTTATCCAGAGATATATCCCACACGAAGAGTGGCCATGGGACGGAGGATCTAGGCAGCTCTAGGCTGTTCTCTGGGGAGTACAAGTCAACCTGAAGCTCCCGTGCTCCTCCCACTTACTTCATCTCTTTGGTAGGCAACTTGAAGTTAACGAAACTCCATACTCTAATATCTGGAGCAACACTGAATGGAATAGGCAGATTATTTTCTACTTCCAGCATGACTATAATTTTTACTCTCAGCATTTTAACTCATATGACCCATGAACAATATATGGTACAATAATTTACATTATTTTTGAGTGTGCAATTAACTTATTCTATATATATGTGCCTGTGGGCATAACTCCTTAGCAAAAGTGACACCACATTTTAAATGCTTCAGTAAAAATAAGAGTTACAGAATCTATCAAAACATAACTAAGCAGGAAATGACAACAGCAAAAATATCAAAAGAAAACCATTAAACTCATCATCTTCTTTATGGTAGGTTATTAGAGAAAACTACAACAAAGCCAGAAAAAATTAAAACAGACATGTTTTTCAGTATTAGTATTCACACTAAAAATACTAAATTTAAATATTAAATATTAAAATCATTTCATTTCTGAAATGTTTCAAAGCTCACACACAATGAATTCTAACCTAATTGATAAGTATTTCAAATCACTACAGAAATATCATTATTCTGGTAATTACCAAAAAGACTCAAGAGAATAAATTTAAAAAAAAATAAAGCATAGAATCAAAAACCTTAAACTTATGCTTATGGATTTTCCAGAAACTTTGAAGAAACACCATTCCTGTTCTTGCAGCTGGCCAATGCTTCTGTCCCTTCAGTCTTGATCATATCTGTTCCTTTCACATACTTAAACTTACCCATCATCATTTATTGTTCCTATATATATATTCAATCCTTTCTTCCTTGCAGGCTCCTTTACCTTACAAACAGACTCCACTATATCAGTGTTCGAGATCCAAAGAACAAAATACTGCTCTTACAAGGTCTTTTACGGCAATGTTTTATTGGAGCAGCATCTCTTCACTTTTCACTTTTTAAAATAGATAATACATACACACAGTACAAAATTCAAAACAAAATACATTCCTTAAAAGCATATTTTACTTTTAGTCACTTTTACAGTATACTTTGTAAGCTTTTTCATTTACTATATTGCTAACATTCATCCATATGGTTGCATGTCACTGTAATTCATTTATATAAACTAAAATATATTTCATTCTGTAAATATAACACAGTGCATTCAACCACTCTCTTGTTAACGGACAATTGCAGTGTCTTCATATTTTTGCGGTTTGAAGAGTGCACTATGTATCTTTGATTGCATGTGTGCAAAAGTTATTCTTGAATATGACCCCAAAAATAACCAGGAGTGGAACTGTTTTATCCCAAATAATGTAAATGTCCAACTTTAAGGAATAATACAAAACCTGTTCTTTTTTTTTTTTTTTTTTTTTTTGAGACAGAGTCTTGCTGTGTCACCAGGCTGGAGTGCAGTGGCGCGATATCTGCTCACTGTAACCTCCACCTCCTGGGTTCAAGTGATCCTCCTGCCTCAGCCTCCTGAGTAGCTGAGACTACAGGCGTGCCACCATTCCCAGCTAATTTTTTGTATTTTTAGGAGAGGGAGGGTTTCACCATGTTGGCCAGGGCAATCTCGAGCTCTTGACCTCGTGATCCACCCGCCTCGGCCTCCCAAAGTGCTGGGATTACAGGCGTGAGCCACCATGCACGGCCACCAAACCTGTTTTCTAAAGTGGTTAAAATAGTTTGCACTCCCTTCAATGGCAAATAGAGGATTCTATATCCTCTCCAATACTTGGTATTGCCAGACTTATCTTTGCCAATGAAAGTGATACAAAATGTTATCTAAGATGCTGATATTTGCATTTCCCTGATCACTAATTATGTTGAACGTCTTTCAATATATTTAATGAACATGAGTGTTTTCAGTAAAGTGTCTGTTCATGTCTTTTGCCCATTTTACTACCAATTCTTTTAAATGTATTATTGATTTGTAGATCTTAGTTACATATTCCTCACATTAAATCCTTATTTGTTGTGTGTATTGCAAATATCTTCACCCAATTTGAACTTGTCTGTTCATTATCGCTAAAGTATGTTTAGTGAACAAAATTCTTATCTCTAATTTACAGAAAGTTATTTATCTTTTATAATCAGTTTTCTGTGTTGTCTAACCTATTTCCCATTTAGAGAAAAAAAAGTGCAGCCTGTTCCAGCCCTCATTTCTCGGGGCAAACACAAAATGGGTTAATCTTTCATCTCAAGATACAAAAGATATTCACCTATTTTTTTCTCTTAAGGTTTCCAATTTCATAAATTTTAAATTTAAGTTTTTAATTCATTTGAAGCTATTTTGTATAAAGTACCTCTTTGCAAATGAATAAATGAATAACAATCTTTCAAGGTCCATTTATTAGGCATCCCTGCCTTTCTCTGCTTGTCTCATTTGCCATTTATATCAAGTTCCGAAGTCCCATTGTTAGGTGTCCTCTGGGCATCTACTCTTGTACTTATTAACTTAGGTACACTACTGCTGAGACCATCCTGTCTTATCTGCTATTATTTCCTAATAATCCATAACACCTAGCAGGACACATTCCCCTCTCTCCGCTTGTTCTTCAAGAGTGCCATGGCTACTTTTGGCTTTTCATTCTTTCATATAAATTTTAGAAAGATGTTACTTTTCATAAAAAGCCATCTTAGAACTTTATTGGAATTGCATTGAATCAATGTGGAGAGTACGGCATCTTTGCAAGAATACTCTTCCTCTTGATAAACATGATACATCTCTTCATTTATGTAGGTTTCTGCCAATATCTGCCAATGAGAATTCATAATTCCCGTACAAGTGTTGCTCATGTTTTGTTAGATTTTTTTCTAGAGATATGATTCTCTCTGACAACACTGCATATGGTATCTTCTCTTTAATTTTCTAGTTGTTTGCTGTGCATTTATAGAACTAAAACTGTTTGTATGCTAATCTTGCTAAATTATCCATTTATTTCCAGTAATTTGTAAATTGAGATTTTCTATGTTAGCAATCATTTTACACAAACAATTAAAGCTTTACTTTATTTGTTTGACTCCTTGAGATATCTTATTTTTTTCTTGCTTTATTTCACAGACTAGGATCTCCATATAAAATGTTGAATAGAAGTAGTGATGTGGACATCCTTGTCTCATTTCAAATTTTAAAACTGCCTTGTATCCTTAGAATAAACTTCATTTGATCATGATACATAAATATTTTTGTATATTGCTGAATTCTATTTTGTTATCTTAAGGATTTTTGCAACTTTATTCCTAGGGGTTATTGTTCTGTAATTTTTTTGTTTTGTTCAAACTGTCTTTATCTTATTTGAGTATCAGGATAATACTAGCTTCATAAAAAGAATTGGAAAGTTTCTCTTCCTCTTCTATTTTTTTGTAAAAGTTTGTGTGTAATTCTTAATTCTTCCTTAAATATTTGGTAGAATTCTCCAATAAAACTATCTGGGCCTGGAAATTTCTTTGTGAGGAAGTCTTTTAATTACAAATTCAATATTCTCAATAGTTACAGGGTTACTTGTATTATCTGTCTCATATTGGGGGACTTACGGCAGGTGCATTTTTTGGAGAATTTTATCTAAGTTGTTAAATTTAGGTATATAGAGTTGCTCATAATATCCCTTATTATCTCCTTTTGATGCCTGCAGTGTCTGTAGTGATATTCCCTCTTTAATTTCTGATAATAGTAGTTTGTGTTCTCTCACTCTTTTTGTCATTCATGCTGTAGGTTTGTCAATTTTATTATTGTTTTCAAAAAACCAACCCTTTGTTTCATTGATTGTCTCTATCATTTTTTGTTTTCCATTTCATTGATTTCTGTTCTTATATTTATTATTTTATTTCTCATTATTGTTTTGAATTTATTTTGCTCTTCTTTTTCTAAGCTATTGAGGTTGGAACTTAGATTACTAATTTTAGATTCTTTTTCTAATATATGCATTTAGCACTATAAATTTCCATATCAGCACTGCTTTAGCTATCCCTGGCAAATTTTGATATGTTGACACTTTGTTTCCATTCAGTTCGATGTATTTAGTAAATTTCTCTTAAGACTTACTCTTTAAATCGTGAGTTATTTAGAAATCTGTCATTTCGTTTACCAGTATTTCGAGATTTTCCTGTTATCTTCTGTCATTGTTTTCTAGTTTGGTTCCACTGTGGTCAAAGAACAGTTATGTTAAATTTGATGAGGTTCATTTTATGGCCCAGGATATGGCCCACATTGGTATGTATTTTGTGGGCTTTTGAAAAGAGTATGTATTCAGCTTTTGTTGAGTGGAGGGTTCTGTAAATATTGATTAGATCCTGTTGGTTGATGCTGTTGTTGAGTTATTCTATACACTTGACATTTGTCTAGTCCTATCAATTGTTGAGAGGAAGGTATTGAAGTTTCCAACTATAATTTTTGTTGGATTTGTCTATTTCTCCTTTCAGTTTTTGCTTCACATATTTTTCAGCATCACATATTGTTCAGCTCTGTTGTTTGAGGCATGCACATTTAAGATTGCTATGTCTTCTTGGTGGATTTACCTTTTTATTTCTGTTCATTTTAATTGCATGTGTCTGTTTTATCTGATACTAACATAGCCAACTCCTATGTTCTCCTGATTAATATTTGCATGATATATTACTTTACATTATTTTACTTTCAAACCTCCTGTATCATTACACTTAAAGTGAGTTTCATGCAGAGAGCTCATTGTTGGATCAATTTTATCATTCATTCTAAGCAAATCTATGACTTGTAATTGATATGTTTTGACCATTCACATTTAGTGTAATTGATATGTTAGGGCTTAAATTGGCCATTTTATTTTTTATTTTCTGTTTGTCCTTCCTGTTTTTCATTTCTCTGTTTTCTTTTCCTTTCTATGGCTTACAGGGACATTTAAAATTTTTCATTTTATTTATTTATAGTGTTTTTGAGTATAGCTCTTTGTACAGCTTTTTTAGTGGTTGCTCTAGACATTTCATTATATATCATTATAACATCACAATCTACTGTTGTTGTTACTTCACCAGGTTAAGTCCTTTTACTCTCCCCATTTACATGATTGTCTTAAATACTTTCTCTATATACATGTAGAACCACACCAGACATTGTTACAATTTTTGCTTCAGCTATCAAACATAACTTAGAAAACTTAAGAAAAGGAATGTTTCATATTTACCCCATGTTTTTGCTTAACTTTGTTTTTTCTCCCCTACTACGTTCCAAGGTTTATTATTTTCGTTTATTATTTCGTTCAGTCTGTAGAACTTCTTTTAGTTATTCTTTTAGGGTAAATATCTTCATTTTCCCTTATCTGATTTCCTCTTCATTCCTAGAAGATATTTTCACTGAATATTGTATTCAGGGTTAACAGCTGTTTTCTTTCAACATTTGAAGTATGTTGTGCTACTTCCTTATGGCTTCTATGGTTTCTAATGAGAAATCGGCCATCATTCCAGCTGTTTTCTCCTATAGTTAAGTTGTCCTTTCTTTATTGCTGCTTTGCAGATTTTTTCTTTGTCTAGTTTTTAGAAGTTTGGCTATAATGTATGATATGGCTTGGCTGTGTCCCCACCCAAATCTCATCTTGAATTGTAGCTCACATAATTCCCACATGTTGTGGGAGGGACTTGGTGGGAGGGGGTGGTTTCCCCCATGCTGCTCTCCTGGTAGTAAATAAGTCTCGTGAGATCTGATGTTTTTATAAAGGTTTTCCCTTTTGCTTGGCTCTCATTCTCTCTTGTCTGCCACCATGTGAGACATGCCTTTCACCATCCACCATGATTGTGAGGCCTCGCCAGCCACGTGGAACTGTGAGTCCATTAAGCCTTTTTTTCTTTATAAATTGCTCAGTCTCCCGCGTGTCTTTATCAGCAGTGTGAAAACGAACTAATACAATGTTTCTTGGTGTGCATTTTTTAGGGAGGGGGGCGGTTATCTTGTTTGGGCTTTGCTCAGCTTCTTAAATCCATAGGTGTATGTCTTTTGCCAAGTCTGTAAGTTTTCAGTCATCACTTCTCTAAGTTCCTTTTAGCCTTATCCTCTTTCTTCTCTGTCCAAGACTCTGATGAAATGCACTTAGATCTTTTGTTGTAATTACATAGATCCCTGCATCTTTGTTCACCTTTCTTCTTTCTTTTCTTCCAGACTATTTTCTCTGTTTTATTCTGATTGGAGAATTACTATTGTTTCATCTCCCAGTACACTGATTCATTCCTCTTTGTTCCTCCACTCTCGTGTTGAGTCCATCCATTAAGTTTTTATTTTAGTTATTATATTTTGCAATGCTAGAATTTTCATCTGGTTCATCTTTACATCTTCTATTTATTTGTCGAGGCTATTATTTTATTAGTTTCAAGTGAGCTCATAGTTTCTCACTGAAGCATTCTAAAACTCTTAGACGGCTGCTTTAGAATTTTGTTAGATAATTCAAAGATCTTTGTTATTTTGATGTTTGCATCAGTTGATTGTCCTTTTCTTTTCTTTTTTTTGGTGGGGCAGGTGTTGGGGGGAACAGAGTCGTGCTCTGTCACCCAGGCTGGCTAGAGTGTAGTGGCACAATCTTGGCTCACTGCAACCTCCACCTCCTGGGTTCAAGTGATTCTCCTCCCTCAGTCTCCTAAGTAGCTGTGATTTCAGGCACATGCCACCATGCCCGGCTAATTTTTATTTTTTTATTAGAGGCAGGGTTTCACCATGTTGACCAGGCCAGTCTTGAACTTGTGACTTCACATGATTTGCCCACATCAGCCTCCCAAAGTGCTGGGATTACAGACACGAGCCACCGTGCCTGGCCAATTGTCCTTTAATTAAAAAAAAATAGTATTAGATTTGCCTAGTTCTTCATCTGATGAGCAATTTTAAAATTTGAAACCTGGTCATTTTCAGTTTTACTTTATGAGACTCTGGATTGCATTTAAGCCTCTTTTTTTGCTAACTTCTTCTCATACCACTCAAGCAAATGTGTGTGTGTGTGTGTGTGTGTGTGTGTGTTATTACTACCGGGTGGGGGTTCTCTTAAATGTCTATTGATACCTGAGGGATAATGGCTCCTTTTTACTGCTAGGGAAGGGTGGGAAGTTCAGCTCCACATGAGTCCTCCACTGATACCTGCCTGGCAGGGAGGAGTAGGGGTGCCTCACTGAAGATTCTCTGATGTCCTCCACTGACACCATGGTGGGGCCCTCATTTCCAATGGGTGGTGCTGGAAGACCTAACTCTCTACTAGGCCTCCTTAGTATCACCCTAGTAGAGAAGGGATGGGCACATCATTACTGCCAGGCTGAGGTGGAAATTCAGCCTCCCTACATGATCTTTACTGGCACCACCGGGGAAAAAGGCCTCATCACTGTCCAACAGAAATAAAGACCGAGGCTCCCTACTCACCCTCCTCTGACATCATACCAGCATAAAGATTGGGGTGCCTCTTTCAACTTTGCTTTATGTATTTTGAGGTCATTTTTATTAATTTGCACTATTCCTATCCCTAAAAATGCTCTTTTTAAAAATTTTAAGTCTATTTAATTTTTATCTAATTTAAATGCTTTTTCCCTGATCTGTCAATATTTACATTTTTGTCCATTTCTATTTATTACAATTTTACATTTTTTGAACATGTCTACCCACTTTATTTATTTGTTTGTTTGTCTACTTATTTTTGAGATAGGGTCTTGCTCTATCACCTAGGCTGGAGTACAATGGCATGATCACAGGTCACTGCAGCCTCGACCTCCCACGTTCAAGCGATTCTCCCACCTCTCAGTCTCTGGAGTAGCTGGGACTACAGGCACATACCACCAGACCTGGCTAATTTTTGTAATTTTCGTAGAGATGGGGTTTCACCATGTTGCCCAGGCTGGTCTCAAACTCTTGAGCTCAAACGATCCGCCCACCCCAACTTCCCAATGTGCTGGAACTACAGGCAGGAGCCACCATGCCCAGCCCACTTAATTTATTTCCCATATATTCTATGTGTCTTCTTAATCCATTCTCTGGATTGTTTTTGTAATTGAGTGTTTATATGACATTTTCATATTCTTCAGTTTCCCTTCAACTCTCATTATGTTGACATTATCCAGATTTTCATACTTTTTAAGATTATTATGGATATATTTTATTTTCTTCTATCTTAGTAATGCTTTAAAAACAATAGCAGTGATAACAAAAAGCTACCAAAGTATTAAATCACTTTTACTTCATATATTTATTGCAGCTTCTCCTGAAGCTTTCTCTTCACTTCCTTAAGTGCTTTATCCAAAACTCTTTTTGATAACGTTCTTTGAGTGGGGATCCTTCTGAGGTCTTATATATGAGAGAACATTCTTATATTCTTATCTAGCTCTCACATTTAAATGACAGTTTGGCTAGATACAAAAATCCAAGGTCTAAATTATTTTTCTTAAATTTTTTTTTTTTTTTTGAGACGGAGTCTCACTGTGTCGCCCAGGCTTGAGTGCAGTGGCGCGATCTCGGCTCACTGCAAGCTCCGCCTCCCATGTTCATGCCATTTTCCTGCCTCAGCCTCCCGAGTAGCTGGGACTATAGGGGCCCACCACGCCCGGCTAATTTTTTGTATTTTTAGTAGAGACGGGTTTCACCTTGTTAGACAGGATGGTCTCGATCTCCTGACCTCGTGATCCGCCCGCCTCGGCCTCCCAGAGTGCTGGGATTACAGGCGTGAGCCACCGCGCCCGGCCTTTTCTTAAATATTTTTACTACCACATTTTTTAACATTGAGACAGGGTCTCACTCTATGGCCCCAGCTGAAGTACAAGGGCACTATTACAACTCAATGGTTCACTGTGGCTTGGACCTCTCCGGGTTCAAGTGATCCACCCACCTCAATCTTCTGAGTAGTTAGGACTACAGGCATGCGCCACGGTGCCTGGCCAAAAAAATAAATAAATAAAAAATAAAAAATCACTATTTCTTAAATTGTCTTTCAAAAACTATCATATCAATCTGATCCTGTTCCTCTGTATGTAATCTGCTTTTTTATAACTCTCTTTTTCTTTGAAGCTATTCAATTGAAATATATTTCCTTGTAGGTTTTCTTTATCTATTATTCTAAGGGCTCTTTCAATTTCAAGTCTTTCTTCCTTGTATTTTAAATGGTGGGAAATGTATTCCTTCCAAGTTTTCTCTTCATTATTACCTCTCTCTTTTACTGGACTCTTATTAGCCAGAACTTATAACCATTATTTCTTTCCTTCGTAGCTTTTAAAAAATATATATTTGTAATTTGTTTGTGCTTTGCTTCGTCCTTCTGAGAATTTCCTCAATTCTTTCTTCCAATTCTAATTCAATTTTTCAGTTGTATTCATTCTGTTTTATTTATCTCATTACAGTTTTATTTCAGCTATCATGTTTTTTACCTAATATAGCTGCTTGAGTATGTTTTTTATTCTTATTTCATATTACTACTAGTTTCTTTTACTTATGTCTTAGAATTATTAGGCTAATTTTCAATCGTTTGTCTTTCTAACAATGCTGCTTCTGATGAACTATGTAATCCAGTGTTTGTTTTTCCTTTGAAATAGTTGTGCTCCTGATAAGACCTGTTAGTTTGGACTGTGAACTCATCTCCCCATGAGGGCATCAGGCAGTGTATATGGGGAGAAGCCAGATTTCAGCCCTCATCAGAGTATTTAGTACAGGGGTACAGGTGGGATGAATGGGACTTAGTGTGGAAAGTTTTCTGATAGAGACCCCAGAAAACCAAAGTTCATCATCCCTCATTCCACAGAACAGCTCTGGTCAAGACTTTACTGTTTGCCTTCTTGGGATACTATACTAAGAGACATTCCGGCCAGGTGCAGTGGCTTACACCTGTAATCTTAACACTTTGGGAGGCCGAGGCGGGCAGGTCACAAGGTCAGGAGTTTGAGACCAGCCTGACCAACATGGTGAAATCCCATCTCTGGGATTACAGGCACGTACCTGAATCCCAGCTTCTCAGGATGCTGAGGTAGAATTGCTTGAACCCAGGAGGTGGAGGTTGCAGTGAGCTGAGATCGTGCCACTGCACTCCAGACCAGGTAAGAGAGGAAGACTCCATCAAAAAAAAAAAAAAAAAAAAAAAAAAAAGGACATTCCAATGCTGTAAATCCCCAGATCTGCAGATTTTAAGATGGAAAAAAAGGAGGTAGAAAAGTGATCCTAGGTTAGTGAATCTACACCTGTTCTCAGTATCTCACAGGATCAAGACTTTTGTGCTGCCCTACTCTTATGTTTGAAGCATCAGAGTCATTTCAAGTAGAAGGTTGGGCATTATTCGTCCCAAAGCAATGTTGGGAGAAGTAAGAGCAAAATTCCTAAATTCCCTTCCTATGTTAACCTCCCACAGAATTGCTGTACTGCCCCTGGTCTCAGATATGTCTCCCTCTACAGCGTGCGCGCTTGCGCATGCACACACACACACACACACACACACACACACACACACACACACACAACTTCAAAACAGCTAGTATTACCCCAGGAACTTCCCACAGTTTTCTCTATAATTTGGTATTTTTCCTCTATGGCCATGAGTCTCAATCTTGGCTGTGTGTTAGAATTATTTGGGGAGATTTTTTAAAATCCCAATGCCCAAGCCACACTCCTAGACCAATTAATTTAGAAGTTCTTAGGATGAGAATGAAACATCATTTTTTCTCTCTCTCTCTCTTTTTTTTTTAACCATCCCAAGGTCTTCATTTATTTATTTTGCACCTATCATGCCATGAATTCATGGGGAATAGATTCTAGCAGCTCGAGCTCCTTTTCTTTGGTTCTCAGAAAATGTGCTTCTCTGAGCAGAGCAGGCTGGTCCTTTGGTTGAACCTAGATGCCTTTCTCTTTGGCTTCCTTCTTTTTCTGATCATTTTCCTTCTCACATTTCAGGATGCTCTCTCGGCTCTTAGAGTGCTTAATATGCTCAATATGTACATTAATTCTCTTGGCAAGAATCTTTCTCTTGTTTGTTTACAACAATGCCAACAGCATGCTGGGTTACACTGTAGACTCTTTCAGCTTTGCCATGGTAACACTTGTGCAGCATTCCTTTTCGAACAGTGCCCATTCTCTTGATGTCTACAGTATCAACTTCCTTGTAGATTGGCACTTATGTGGCCAAAGGAACAACCCCATGTTTTCTAAAAGGCTAGAGAAAATACCATAGGTGCCTCTCCTCTTTCCCTTCATCTTCATCATTTTGACAAATTACTGGAAGTTGGAGGTTGTGGTTGAAAGCCAGGCATCATTTTTTAAAACTTCTCAGGAGGCCGGGCGCGGTGGCTCAAGCCTGTAATCCCAGCACTTTGGGAGGCCGAGACGGGCGGATCACGAGGTCAGGAGATCGAGACCATCCTGGCTAACACGGTGAAACCCCGTCTCTACTAAAAATACAAAAAACTAGCCGGGCGAGGTGGTGGGCGCCTGTAGTCCCAGCTACTCCGGAGGCTGAGGCAGGAGAATGGCGTAAACCCGGGAGGCGGAGCTTGCAGTGAGCTGAGATCTGGCCACTGCACTCCAGCCTGGGCGACAGAGCGAGACTCCGTCTCAATTAAAAAAAAAAAAAAAAAAAAAAAAAAACTTCTCAGGATATTGCAACATGCGCTGGGGTAGAGAACTGCGACTCTAGCTTCTTCAGGAGGCCCTTGGAGGTAGGAACCAGCAGTTGGGCTACTTTAGCAACTTAGTAGAAACTAAAACCAAAAATGATCTCCCATGGCCAAACATAACAGTAGTTTCTAGCTCTCCAGTCTCCCTCCCTGACATCTCCACAGCACTTGGTCTGCCCTCTTGAGATTCTTTTCTTTTCTTTTCTTTTCTTTTTTTTTTTTTTTTTTTTGGAGACAGGGTCTTGCTCTGTCTCCCAGGCTGGAGTGCAATGGCGCGATCTTGGCTCACTGCAGCCTCTGCCTCCCGGGTTCTAGCGATTCTCATGCCTCAGCCTCCCAAGTAGCTGAGATTACGGGCACGTGCCACCACGCCTGGCTAATTTCTGTATTTTTAGTAGAGACGGGGTTTCACCATGTTGGTTGGGCTGGTCTCGAATTCCTGACTTCAAGTGATCTGTCCACCTTAGCCTCCCAAAGTGCTGGGATTACAGGCGTGAGCCACTGTGCACGGCCCTGCCTTCTTGAGATTCTTGTTGAGACTGTACAAGGCGTTGGCTCTTGTCTAATCTTTTGCACTGTTCCTCTGTCTCCTTTCCCATCAACATTCTAAAGTTGGCTGCTTCTCAGTATTCATAATCCATGATTCCTCTTTCTCTCCAAGAACTCCGCCAGCATGTACATTTATAAAACCACACCTCCAGCCCTAACTACTCTGATGTGTTTTTTCTCTAATACACCTCCATTTGGATGTCATACTGGTATCTCAAATTCAATATATTGAAAAAGGAACTCATAATTTATGCATAAAACAGCACCCCCTTACGACTTCCTTTATCAATGTAGCTACCATTTTCAGGATCATTTTTGGTTCTTCCTTCAACAGTCTATTTCCAACGTTCAGTTGGACTTTTTTGTACAATATCACTTCTACGTAATTAACATCTTTCAAGTTCAGATCGTAACAATTTCCTGTCTGGATTATTGAATCAGTCTCTTGCTCAATATCCCTCACTTTGTTACTCCCTATCACAAGGTCATCAATACACCACTGTCGGTTTAATATAGGATACAATTGCAATCATGTGACTCACAACTTAGTGCTCAAAACCCATCACCAAAGTGCAAAGCCCCTGGCATCCAATGCCCTTCAGTATGGCCCAAACTATTTTTCTGACCATGCTTGCACGTATTCCTCCACACTAGATGGGACATCTTTTCTTTTTGAAATGGAAAGAACATAAACTTTGAATCAGACAGATTTGGTTTTAAATTCCAATCGGCTACTACTAACTTGGATAAGTTTCTAAAACAATATGAGCCTCAGTTTCCACAACAACAACAACAAAAAATATAAAATATTATGTATTAGTAAAAGATAAAAGGTGAAAAAAAAACAGACATTAATCGTTAACAGAACTGTTTTGTATAAATTCTAGTTTTTGGTGTTTTTTTTTTCTTGTTTTGTTTTGAGATAGAGTCTCACTCTGTCGCCCCAGGCTGGAGTGCAGTGGCACAATCTTGGCTCACTGCAACCTCCAACTCCTGGGCTCAAGCCATTCTCCTGCCTCAGCCTCCCAAGTAGCTGGGATTACAGGCCCCTGACCACATATGGCTAATTTTTGTATTTTTAATAGAGACGGGGTTTCATCATATTGGCCAGGTTGGTCTCGAACTCCTGACCTCAGGCGACCTGCCCGCCTCGGCCTCCCCAAGTTCTGAGATTACAGGTGTGAGCTACCGCGCTTAGCCTAAATTATAGTATTATGTTTTTTGCCAGATCCTAAACTTCCCTGCTGCACCTGGACGTTTTTGTTGCTGTTGTTGTTTTGTGCCTTTTTTGTTTTGGTTTGGCTTTTAGTCTTTCTGTACGGCTGTTTCTCCTGGCTATGCTCTATATCAAAGGTTGACAAACTATAGCCCACAGACCTACTTTGGGCTTAACCCAGACATACCTATTCATTTAAGTATTGTCATTAAGTATGCTACAACACCAGAGGTGAATAGTTGTCACAGAGACCATATGGCCTGCAATGCTTAAAAATTTTGCTATCTGGCCCTTCACAGAAAAAGTTTGCCCACCCCTGCTCTCGCCTCTCTTTCTTTACTCACTCTATAGTATCTCCCCAGGTATCTTGGGTTTAAAATATGTCCACAAATCCTCCAACAAAACTAACTCCAAATGGTGGAGCCCCCATGCCTTGAATATAGGCTGGAATTCGTGACTTGCTTGCAACAAATAGGACATGGCAGAGGTATCAGTGTGTGATTTCTTAGACTAGGTCATAAAAGGCACTGTGGCTTCCACTTTGCTCTTTTGAGATCACTAATTCTGGAAGAAGCCAACCCCCATATCATAAAGACACTCAAGCAGACTGCGGGGAGTCCCACATGGAGAGGAGCTGAGGCCTCCTGCCAACAGCCAGCACCAACTTGCCAGGCATGTGGGAGCCACCTTAGAAGCTGATACTGCAGGCTTGGTCAGTCCTTTAGAGGAACTTGCTGACTTGCAAGCCCAGTCTACATCTTGGCTCAAACCTCAGAACAGATCTTAAGCCAGAACTATCTGGCTAAGCCACATTCCAAATACCTGACCAACAGAAACTGTGAGGATAATAAATACTTAATGTTGTTCTAAGCCACTTAGCTTCAGGTTAATTTTAATTTCTTATACAGCAATTGATAACTAATACATAAGAAAATCTTCATTTACCATCCACTGACCAAAGACTCAAATATACAACCAGAGCCTGGACCTCTCCTATGACCTCATACCTTCATATATAACAACCTATTCCACGTCTGTTCCTAGAGATCTCAAAGGCATCTAAAACCCAACATGTGTGAGACTTTGGTCTCTTTCCCTCAGACAAGATCTTCCTCCAATATTCCCTATCCCAGTTAATGGCATAATGAGCTTAATCCATAAACTACAACTCTGGACATCTGTGATACTTCTTTGTCCTTTACACTCTATATTCAACCCATTATCAATTTCAGCCAAATTAACTAATATGTAGTTTTTAAATCAGGATGTTACCCTCCAGCAGTACTATAGAGATGCTCTTTCATTGTCTCAAGCATCTGCTGATCATGAGAAGTCTTGTGTAAAAGCATCATTCTTTGAAGGTAATCTATCTTTCCTTCTGATAGCCTTTGATGTTTTCTGAATAACCTTGAGCCTAAACCTGGGTTTGCTTTATTCATCCTAAGACTTGGTGTGATCTTTACAATCTGAAGACATACAGCTCTTCAACTCTCAAAAAACTCCATCGTCTCCCTGAATATTGCCTTTTGATTGTTGTCCCTATTCCCTTTATAACAGTTGGGGTCCAGTCAGACACTCCGGTTATTTTAATAGACAAAAATTAACCTAAAGAACTATTAATCAGGTAAAGAGCAAAAAGAGGGCATTGAGGCATGGAAGGAACTGCAGAAGGATGCTACCCCACTAGGGTTAAGGGAATAAAAGGATGATGTTAGAATTACTAACATTTAGAAACTTGGAGGAAGGGCCCTGCAGAATTGAAATTAATACCTTTGAGCAGAGTCTGCTGGTCTGTTGGTACTAGTGTTTCTGAGGGACACAATGAGGTTGGTTATGCAAGTTTTGAACAACAGCAAATCGAAATAACTGCTGCTACCAGAATGAATTCCACTTCCAAGACAGGCATTAAATATCATTCCTAAGGCACTCGTCTACTCTCAGAACTCAATAGACTGAATCTTCAACTTGCAACAATGGCTTTGTTTTTGACACGTGTCAATTTCCCTTTTGCTTTCCAGCTCAGCTATATATTTTAAGCATGTCTTTGTATTTGCAGCAGATAGAAGTGATTCCCTCCACCAGCTTAGTCATTTGTCAAGAGTTTCTGTCCACTTCTCTTCATCTCCATGGTGCATTACCCTAACCCAAAACATTATCATTTCTTCCCCAGACTACTAGTACCATCTTCTAACTTGTCTACCTGCCTTCATTCTAACAAGTCCACCATATTTTCTCCACCCTGCAGCAAATGTTTTCTAAACACCAATCTAAGAACATTATCTCTTGGATGGGCATGGTGGCTCACGCCCGCAATCCCAGCACTTTGGGAGGCTGAGGTAGGTGGATCACCTGAAGTCAGGTGTTCGAGACAGCCTGGCAAACATGATGAAATCCTGTCTCTACTAAGAATATAAAAATTAGCTGGGTGTGGTGGCGTGTGCCTGTAGTCCCAACTACTCGAGAGGCTGAGGCTGGAGAATCACTTGAACCCGGGAGGCAGAGGTTGCAGTGAGCCAAGATCATGCCACTGCACAGCAACCTGGGTGACAGATTGACATTCTATCTAAAAAAAAAAAAAAAGAACATTATTTCTCATTTAAGTCCCTTCCCATTGCTCTTACAATAAACATAAACATGTTGCATATGTCCAACAAGGCCTTGTATGTACTGACCCAGTGCCATCTTGCATTGCACTCCTTCTTTCCTGTGTTTTCTGGCCACTCTGGCCTCCTTTGCTATTTTCAAATAGGACAAAGCCTTTGTATGTGCTGATGCTCCCTGTCTGCATCAGTCCTCTTCCCAACTCTGCCCATTTAATCATCACTCATCCTACAGAAAACAAGTCACATTCCTCCAAGAAGCCTTCCTTGCCCTCAGACTAGGTCAGCACTCTATCTATATGGTCTCATGGTCTTGGATAGATTTCTTTTACACAATGTGTCATGGATTATTTGGTAAAGCCTCCTCTTTGGGGCTATAAACTCCAAAAGAAAAGAGGCATAGCATCCTATGCTCCTAGCAAGAGTTTCTGCCACACAATAAACATGTAATAGCTCTTTCTAGAATGAATAAATGAGCCATATTGAATGTTGATTGAATTTCAACAAGCTTTGCAGAAATCAACCTATAATGATTATCCCTTTCAGTGGGCTTCTGACACTTGTAATTCATCTGACTTATTCCTTTCTTTTCTGCCATGGGCCTGGTAGTCTCAGCATATTATTGACTAAGGTCCGGAGCCTCTATGTTGTTTTTGAATTCCCAGTGTCTAGCATAGTGCCATTGAAATAGTATGCAACCAACACATTTTTATTACTCATGATAATGATTAAGAACTTAGTGCCATTATAGTTAAAGTAGTAAAATTTTGTGAATTCAATAATGCCCCTAAGTAGTATACAACTTTGAAAGCACGCTCTTCTCAAGTAATTAAATGTTATAATTATCTAACACATTATTATTCTATATAAAATTTCAGAGATGTTAGTTCATTATTTCCAACCCTTTATATTTTAAATTAATGATATAGTAATTTTTAAAAAACAAACTTTTGCTTTACTTTAGCTGAAGACACAAATGTCTTCAGATGGCGCTCAAAATGGTTTAAATTACACAGATGTGGTAAGCATACAGTGAAATCTCAGAAAGGCCCCAAAGAATTCCCTATGGATGATACATGAGCCAAGGACATGACATTCATCTTGGAGGATATTTCTCCCTTTGAATACGTTTGATAAAATGCCTTTTTTTCTTCCCACTTTGACTTTAAGCACTTAGAAATCATTTGTTTTACAAAAGCCCTGTGGTCCAAGATTATGGCAACCAAAATAGTGACTTCTGTCTTATATTTCAGTTATGCATGGTTCCTGACTTTAGTTTAAGAGAGTGATTTTACATAAAAGTTTTTAGATAGATTTCACTCCTGTGCCTTTGTTGGTCTTTTCTGTACTTCTACGAAGAACAGCTTTGCAGTTTCTACGCTGGCTTCAAGCACAATACTATAGCTCCACAACCTTGTCCAACTGTTAGAATCATCCAGTTTTATAGCAGATGGACACAGACGTTCACTCACCCAGGTTCTGAGTTTCAGCAATCTTCTTATCTTTGCCATTTGTATGAAATAAGTTTGTTGTATTTTAGCACCCAAGCACCGTAGTGTCTTATACCTTACTTTCAGGAAGAGGCTCTCAAACATCTCCTGGTATTATGTTTATGGTTCTTTGCCACCAGGTTTTTAGGCTTGTTGCAGCATGATTTACACTGCAGACCGCCCTAAATTTAGTTAACTTTCATTCGTCATCACCATTCAGATATTTTAATTTGGTATATCCAGGAGGCATAATAGCCAATGCTTTGCCAGAGAGCTATAAATATTGGTATGAATTTTACATTTCCACTTGACAGTAAGAGTGTCTCAATTGATAGTGATCTTATGACTTCTTGTCAGCATACCAAATATATCAACAGGCCTTGCCATGAATTTTCCAGACATTTGTAAAATCATGAAAGTTTTTCACATTGGAATGAGAAAATATCACACACAAAAAATATTTTTTATAAGATTTTTATGTAAAATATAATAAGATTGTGACTTTTATGTTGCATACAATGTTTATTACATGGGAACTTTGTGCATTTATGAAATTATTTACTACTTATTTATAAATGTATAAAGAAACATTTAGCAACAATTGTGTTCTCAATTCTTTTGAAGTCTGTCGACTTATGTCTATTTTTTCTAGAGGATTATTCCATGTTTCTGTCTAGTCTGGCATTTTACTACATATGCACTCTTTTCATAGAACTAGTGATGTCCATTTGTCAGCCTCAAATACATACAAATTGCTGTCTTAAACCAGATGATTGTTTTTGCAAAACACAGACGTACAAAAGAATGGTCCTTTTGTAGAAATTGATCTAAATACTTTAAAGCTTGTTTCAAGGGTGTAAAATTTTGGTTAAGCTGGCCCAGAAAAATATTTTTCACATCAACCTAGGTCATGATCATACTTATTTTATGTAACATCAAGCCTACAGAATGTGTTTTCCAGTGACCATCACTAATGGATATTATCTGGTATTTTAATTTTTTCCAAGGCTTTTCTGTGTATAATGAGAGGAGTCCTATTAAACACAACATTTAAAAATAAGTTAACTCTATATTAGTGAAAAACAGATTATTAAAAAGAATTAGTGGTACATCAATTTAAAAACTTTTTAAAAAGTTTTTAAAAAAGAATTAAATTCTGTCAAATTCAGCCTGAAATTTGAACACAGAAATAAGAACAGCAGGATTTTCACTGGAAGATGCATCATTCTGATGTTAGTGGCCAAACCAGATGCCAGAAAAGCAGTGCCTCTCTCAAATTCTCTTAAGCACACACGAGAGTTCAGCCTTCCTTCTTGATGTCATCCAGCTCCTAGAGAAGTTTTGCTAGTGTCCCTTCTGAAACTATGGGGCAGGAGAGGAAGTCAAGGTCACTATCACCACCAACTCCTGAAGCCAGGTAGTTGTCAGCCTTGAAATGACCCTCATCAAAAACTAGTGGCTTGAATGTCCTCTATGAAGCCGTTCTTTGTTTGTTTTTGGTTTTTTGTTTTGTTTTATTTTGTTTTTGAGATGGAATCTCACCCTGTCACCCAGGCTGGAACGCAGTGGCATGATCTCGGCTCACTGCAACTTCCACCTCTTGGGTTCAAGCAATCGTCCTGCCTCAGCCTTCCAAGTAGCTAGGATTACAGGCACCCTCCACCACGCCCAGCAAATTTTTGTATTTTCAGTAAAGACAGGGGTTTCATCATGATGGGCAGGCTGGTTTTGAACTCCTGACCTCAAGTAATCCACCCGCCTTGGCCTCCCAAAGTGCTGAGATTACAGGTGTGAGCCACCATGCCCAGCCTATGAATCCTTTCTTGACTCTTCTGAATACACGTGGCCACTCTCTTCCTGAATTGCCATTGTACCCTGTAGAAACCATTATTGGAACATCTATGAGACTCTTTTTCATGTATGTATATACTTGTCTGTTTCTTCTACTGCACCATAAAACCTGTGTTCCCAGGAATTCTATGGCTTTTCTCTCTATCACTCCACACAATATCTAGCACTCAGTCAATACTCATTATGTTTGTTGACAAAAACATTCTTCTGGACATGTTCATAGAACGAACACAGTCTTTAGCAACAGTACACTCTGCAAATAACTGTGAAAAGGGAGTCATTGGATTTACCAAACTAGAACCACTCATTTTGAGCAAAAAAAAATCTCTGACTCAATGTGAGGCAGGGCTGCAAAAGTTGAACAGCAACAGTTATCATTCACCCAGCACCTCAAGCCTTCACACTGTAATCACATCGATTAGCTGAACATTGGCATCAAAGAAAGGGTCAGTATATTTTTTGTTCAAGCTTTTGTCCATATATAGAAGCTGGTGCCAGATTACTTCAGTGTTTAGTGATTTTAATTTTCTGTGAAATTTGGCTATACAACTTGTGCTTCTCCCAGTTTATGTGCTCTGTACTGTCAAATATGATACACTCAGAAAGCACATTCCTTTATCATTTTCCTCTTACAAAAAAGAAAACTGGAAAAAAAATACATTATTTGCCTTTAAGTGGAAAGACATTTCATTTTCCAGATGGATGCTGGTACTTCAGGAAATATTAGAGATAGCTTGTTGAAATTTTTAGAAGTGATCCTGTTGTCGTGCATTTTACACTCCTGGTCAAGCTATCATCACTACCAAAGCATTTCCTTAACTACCTACATATGCCCACTTCTTTAAGAAGAAACAGAGTGATGCTAACTTTCCTGAAGTTTCATACACACTTGAATTTGTATACGTCAGGTCTCAGATTGTCAAAAATTGAAGCATGGAAATTTGCTCCTGGAACACCAAATGTATATGATATTCCACCTGTGATATCCTCAACTTGTTAACAACCCTAACTACTTCACCAACCTCTAGGAACTTTTTTTCAGCAGGATAGAGTAGTCACAGACAAGAAATGAAGGTGAGATTGTTTCTAGATAAATTAGCTGGGGAATAAGGAAAATATGATCTAATAAAGGAAACCTCCAGGTGAATTCAAGAGAGTGAATTATATGGGAGTTGGAAAACCGATTGCCAAAGATTCTTCCTTTAAGTAGAGGTTGTGATAAAATACATTTTGATGTCTATTTCTAATGAAAATGTGAAACAGACATCTATTTTTCCATCCCAACTGGGCTTCCTCCAAATATGCTGCCTTCTCCCTAATGAATTGGAATAGTGTGCACTGTAAAATAGTACAACACATCCAGAAATGCTGACATTTCATTTTTAATTGAAATCAAATAGAAATAGTTCCACTGGGAAACAAGAAAGTAAAGCAGGCTTTTGATAGAAATTAATAGGAAAGGGAAGGAAATACTATTCTCTGTCATAAAGTAGTCCACTATGGAAGGCTGCCAGTCCTCTTGCCTGAATCTGAGTTTATCTCCAGGATTACATTCAGTGGAAAGAACACATCGTATGAAGGTAGAACGAGAAATCATATTTGGATGGAGGTACCAAATAAAAGAAATAAAAAATACTTCCTTTCTTCTATTTTTTAAAAATCATAGGAATATAGAGTCCAAGGAAAACTTGAATTTTACTGCAAAAACAATGATAACAAAAACAAAAGAGTTCATATCATCGACAAAAATATTTACAAAAATATACCATAAAATACATTCTCTGGGAGGTAAAATAAATTTACATTACTGGGACTAAAATTCTCTCAATGGTGAGACAACTGTCTTTTAAAAACAGTTTTATAGGAATACTTATAACAGTGGTACTTTTAAGAGTTGTAGCTTGGCTGGGCGCTGTGGCTCACGCCTGTAATCCCAACACTTTGGGAGGCTGAGGCGGGTGGATCACAAGGTCAGGAGATCGAGACCATCCTGGCCAACATGGTGAAACCCCATCTCTACTAAAAATACAAAATTAGCCAGGCATGGTGGTGTGCACCTGTAGTCCCAGCTACTCGGAAGGCTGAGGCAGGAGAATCACTTGAACCTGGGAGGCAGAGGTTGCAGTGAACTGAAATCACACCACTGCACTCCAGCCTGGGTGACAAAGCAAGACCCCATCTCAAAAATAATAATAATAAAAAACAGTTGTAGCTTGAGCAGCAACAATAAACATTAATGAAGATTAACATTTGTATAACTATATGTAGATTATGAAATATTTCTATATGATTTTTAATAATTGATACTCCAAACTATTATGAAAATTCCTTCAACTTTCAAAAAACAATACTTTATTCTCCAAAATATCAGACTTTGAATATAAAAAGCCATGATTTTTCAGAAAATATTTATCTCTGTGGTCATAACTTCTAGGAACAATCTGTAGTACTTTGTACCAAAAAATTCAGCTATTTTTATAAGAGTCATTCCAATACATTATTGAGTGAGGACTGGTACTAGGATGAGGAAGGGTCAGGCATTTGACACCGAAGAGTTTGTGGCATGTTGCAGAGAGGTACTTAAAAAGATAAATGCCAAAATGGTATGATTGATACCTAGTATACCTGACATAGGGACAAAGTGCATTTTAGAGGCTATCTCAAGGAGTCGGGTAGTAAATGAAAGGAAGGAAGTAAGAACATAGCTAGAGGGAGAGCTGCCTGGAGAAAGAGTTGGTTGGTTTGTTTTCAGAATGTAGAAACTTACACAGGTGGACAAGTGAAGTCAAAGAGGAGGAGGAAAGTTTGAGCTTCAGGAGAGAAAAGGGATAAGTGATGGATACATATGGGTATTCTTTTTTTTTTTTTTTTTTTTTGATCTGGGTCTTTCCATAACTTCTCCCTGGTGACCTTGACTGATTTCTTGGGCTACCTCAGACATAAGAAGTCATGTTTATTAGAACTGATCAAAATAATATGTGGTATGTTTTAAGGACTGAAGCCCAGATGTTCCCACTCTTCCAGAATACTTAAACATGCACTGACTTCCTGAGGGCCACCAGGCATTTAGGGAGATGCCCAGTGAGAGGAAGGCAGCCTTGTGTTCCTTATTATAATGAGACCTTTCTCTGAAATGATTAAATAATCTACCTTGTAATAAAAACTGCTGATTCTTCATGGAGGTCTCTTCAAATACAATAATCTGTGAAAATCCTGCCTACAGAATTTTAAGAAAAACCAAGAGTACCAATTAACTTAAAAAATTATATAAAATTAATGATGAAAACAATGACCATTAACAAAACACAAATATAAAAACCCCTTTATTCCTCACTCTAATACTAAAACTTCACAAAATTAATATCTAACTTACCTGATGAAAGCAATTTAATAAATTCTTTGGATAATTCTAATAAAAATAAGAAAGGTATTATCTCAGTCTCAAATTTGCCACAATTAAAGAGATACTCTTTTGAATTGGAAGGTTTCTCTCTAAAGAATTTTCCTCTTCTAATAAAGGATATTGCAATATGCTCTGAATAGATGTTTAAAATCTCTCTCGTAAGTTCTGGAAATCTCTCTCATTGAAACAGTCCCAGCTTGACAGCCCTGCAATAACCATTAAATATTAAAATAACATTAAAAAGCAACTGCTCAGCTCATGGAGCTAGCTGCAAAACTCCGATGCACATTAATGGGACTCACATAGCTAAATCCCCATGTGCTGTACCAAAAATTTATACCCAAGGATCCAAGGATCAGGCGCCGTAAAGAAAATGATGGATTCACTTTCAAAAAAAGTAATCGATCCACTACCAAACAAATTATCATTATTCATGGAATTTCAGTCACATAATTATTCTAAAAACCAGACTGTCTAAGATTAAACAGCATCCAATTTTGCATTCACATCGTATTCATTTGTGATGTAATAAAATTCATACTTCTATTGCAAGATGATTTGAATGTTGTAAAAACATATATAAAGTTTAAAAAATGCATCTTATTTACAAACATATCCTAAAGCCAAAATCTAATTCTAGATACATCGTCTGTTTATTATTTCTGTAGATACTACGATCACAATACTTAAGCTTAAGAACTATTTTTGTTGTTCTTGATGTATGTTAAATGTAAAGGGGAAAAACGTATAAATAACTAATGGTGTTAATATTTAAAATTATGTGGCAATCTAAACTTCTCAAAGAATTTCTTTTAAGAAATTATAGAAATTTTGACATAGTGACCACACATTATTATAATCATCCATGTTAACTATCCGAGAAGAAGTTACACACTATTTAAAAACAAAAGACAGTGTGTTTAATGGAAAGTATTTCAGACCAAAATTTAGCTTACTCAAATTCCAAACTAAGACAAGTCACTTAAATTTCCAAATTCACAATTTTATTAGCTATAAAATGAGTGAGATGGACTCGGGAATCTTTTATGTCTGCCAGTCTATGGTCTTCTTTTGTAACAACTAATTTGGTTCACATTGCATCTGGTTAGATTTTCCCATTTCCCCCACTCCCACCATCTCCACAACACACACACACACACACATACACACACACACGAGAAATAAGTTTTTAAATCTAGTACAGAACTCTCATATAAATGCACGTATGATATTCTGTGAAATTCCTATCGGTCAATCAAAGTATTTGCCAGAACTGAAAGAGGCCTAGAGAATGAGAAAGAGAGGTAACACTGTTTTGTGGAAAGAGCACCTGGATGGAAAATTTGGATACCCACTTTCATCAGCAACCAACTCTATAACTCTGGGCGGGTCACTTGCTTTCTTCAAATTGCAATTTCATTCAAAGCAGTAATTAGATAAGATGGTCACTAAGTGCATGTCCAACTCTGAAATTGGATGCCTACAACTAAAATATCACTATTATGATAAACTAAACAAAGCAGTTACTCTTTTTTTTTTTTTTTTTAATTGAGTCTCGCTCTGTTGCCAGGCTGGAGTGCAGTGGTGTGATCTCAGCTCACTGCAGCCTCTGCCTCTTGGGTTCAAGCAATTCTCCTGCCTCAGCCTCCTGAGTAGCTGGGACCACAGGCATGCACCACCACGCCCAGCTAATTTTTTATATTTTAGTAGAGACAGGGTTTCACCATGTTAGCCAGGATGGTCTTGATCTCCTGACATCCTGATCTGCTCGCCTTGGCCTCCCAAAGTGCTGGGATTACAGGCGTGGTCTACCGCACCCGGCCACAGTTACTCTTAAGTCTACATAAAAGAAAAGAAGAGGGTGTGTGTGTGTGTGTGTGTGTGTGTGTGTGTGTGTGTAATCTTGAAGGGTGAGGGCTAAAGATAAAGTGAATGTAGACCATTTTGGACATTCAATAATAGTATATATCTGTGTGTGTGTGTGTGTGTGTGTATCAGGCAGTACCCCATGTAGCAGGCAGTACCCCATAAGTTTAAAGAAGGTAACTTTTTATTACTTAAAAAGAAAAAGATATGTTAAATATTTTCTAATCTTTTTGAGCACTTACTCTGCATTAGGCCTGAATCTAATAGTACTGCGGATACTATTTCATTTATTCCTATGAACCCTATGAGGAGTTGCTATAATTATCCCCATTTTCTAGATGAAAAAATGAAGGCCTGGAGACCTGTGTCCCACAGTTAGTGTAACACACTGTCCCACAGCTAGTATATGAAGAAATGTAAGATGGAGCCTGGGTTATGTTCCATGAAGAGTCATAACCTTTTAGAATCAACATTATAGATAACTAAGCTCTGATTTCTTTATTTTTAAAAGGATTTTTGGTATTACTACCAGATCACAATAGCTGATTGTGCATACTATTGGCCCACTCTATCAACAATAATATTTTTCTTTCAACCACTGCAAAAGTGATATTATAATGTTCTAAGGAAAATCACATTGTTTGGTACATAAATGTTTGTTGCAAGAAGGAAGGAGAACCCCTGTTCCCAACCAAGATGGAAGGGTATGGGCTGGATTTACCCAGCCACCTATAAGAACAACAACAAAAAACAAACAAACAAAAAAAAAACTGGACAAAACATGTGAGATCATAGTTTCACTTTGCTGGGCAATGGACAACAAAGAATACTGATCATTAAAAGATAAGAAACAAGCAAGGTGAGTCCTATGATTGCCCAGCCTAATAGCTTAAGAGAGTTTCAGGTCTGCAGTGCAGGAAGGTAAAACCTAAGCAGAACTCAGTAGGCTCTCTGAGTTGAGACAGAGTTGAAAGTTGGGAAGACCAAAGCCACCTGAGTTCACAGAACAGAGAATCAGACCAAAAGGACTACAGAGAACTATAGTAGAACACTCTTGAATATTTAGCAAAGTACTGAGAAGCACATGTAATGAAACAACCTATGGCCCAGGAATGAACCATTTGAAAGGATTAGAAGGAACATTATTCTCACAAGACCAGAAATTAGCTCTCAATTAAGCACAGATTTGGTCCCACTTAACAAATTTTAAAAGTTAAGTCCTTATATTAGAGAATTTCACACTGCTATAAAGAACTGCCCGAGATTGGGTGACTTATAAAGGAAAGAGGTTTAATTGACTCACAGTTCAGCATGGCTGGTGAGGCCTCAGGAACCTTACAATCATGGTGGAAGGTGAAGGGGAAGCAAAGCACCTTTGTCACAAGGTGGCAGGAAGAAGAAGGAATGCAGGAAGAACTACCAAACATTTATAAAATGATTAGATCTCATGAGAACTCACTCACTGTCATGAGAACAGCATGGAGGAAACCACCCCACAGTTCAATTGCTTTCACCTGGTCTCTCCCTTGGCACGTGGGGATTATGGGAATTACAATTCAAGATGAGATTCAGGTGGGGACACGAAGCCTAACCATATGAGTCCTCCAGGATCAAACTGTTTCCAGATGATGTAACCATACCCCAGGGAAGGAAAAAAGCTTACGAAGGTCTATAGGTATACAAAAACATCCAGCACCCAGCTAAGTAAAATTCAAGATGCCTGAAATTGAAACAAACATGACTGGGTATGTCAAAAAGCAAGAAAATATAACAAATAATTAGGAATGAAAAAAATTAAGTAATTGAAACTGATTCAGAAGTGACATAGATGATAGAATTATAATACAAGGACATTAAAACACTTTTTAAAAGCTATATCCCGTTTCTTCTAAAAGTTAGACAAAGACATAGAAGGGATATGTATATATTTTCAAAGAACCAAATCCAACTACTAGAGCTGAAAACAACAATGTCTGAAATTAATGGTAGATTAGACATAGTAAAAGAGAAAAGATTTATGACCTTGAATGTACTGCAATAGAAACTATCCAAAATGGAGCATACAAAGAAAGAATAAAAGGCACAAATTACCAGTATCAGGAATAAGAGAATGACAGCACTACATATTCCACAAATATCAAAAGGAAAATAAGCTAACATTATTAGCAGTTTTATGCCAATAATTCTGGCAAGTTAGAGGAAATGGGTTAGGATTTCTCAAAAGTTACAAATGACCAATGCTTCCTAAGAAGAAATAGATAAGATGATCTGAATATCTCTGTACATATTAAAGAAAGAGAATTTGTACTTTAAAACCTCCCTAACCTCACCACCAAAATAAACAAACAAACATAAAACAACCCAAAACAAAAAACCCAAAACCACAGGACCACAGGTCCAGATAGTTTTGCTAGTGAATTCTACAAAACATTTAAATTCTATAGGAAGGAATAACCTTCATCACATTCCATGAATCCAGCACTGCTCTGATACCAAAGCCAAAGACATTACAAGAAAAAAAGAACAAACTAAACCCAAAGTTAGCAGAAGGAAGAAAACCTTAAAGATTAGACCAGAATTAAACACAATAAAGAATAGAGGTCAGGCAAGGCAACTCACACCTGTAAACCCAGCACTTTGGGAAGTTGAGGCAGGAGGATAACCTGAGCTCACGAGTCTGAGACCAGCCTGGGCAACATGGCAAGACTCTGTTTCTACAAAAAAAAAAAAAAAAAAAAAAAATGTAATTAGCCAGGCATGGTGTCATCTGCCTGTGGTCCCGGCTAGTTATGAGGCTGAGGTGGGAAGATCACTTCAGCCTGGGATGTCAAGGCTGCAATGAGCTGTGCTCGTGCCACTGCACTCCAGCCTGGATCAGAGAGAGAGAGACCTCGCCCCCTCCTCAGGCAGCAGCAACGCGGAGGAAACGGGAGTGAACGGAGAGCTTAGTGACCATCATGAGCCTCCTCAACAAGCCCAAGAATGAGATGACCCCAGAGGAGCTGCAGAAGCGAGAGGAATTTCACATGAGTCCACTCTCTGTGCTCACGCAGTCAGTCAAAAACAACACCCAAGTGCTCATCAACTGTTGCAACGATAAGAAACTCCTGGGCCGGGTGAAGGCCTTCGATAGGCACTGTAACATGGTGCTGGAGAACGTGAAGGAGATGTGGACCGAAGTCCCTAAGAGCGGCAAGGGAAAGAAGAAATCCAAGCCAGTCAACAAAGACCGCTACATCTCCAAGATGTTCCTGCACCAGGACTCGGTCGTCGTGGTCCTGCGGAACTCGCTCATTGCCGGCAAGTAGGGGCTGCCTATCCATCGACAGAACTCACTCTCCTGTCCTATGAAGACCACTGCCATTAGTGTTGAAAATAATAAAGCTCTGTGTTTTTTTCTTAAAAACAAACAAACAAACAAACAAAAAAAAAAAACGAGAGAGACCCTGCCTCAAGAAAACAAACAAAAAAAGGAAAAAAAGAAAAAGAAAAATTGTAGAAAAATACCGATGAAATTGAGTTGATGTTTTAACAAGATAAAATTGACAAACCCTTAGATAGACTAGCAAAAACAGAGGAATCTCAAATAATGTCAGAAATTAAAGAGGAGACATTACAACTGATACAAAGAGATAGGAAGAATCATAAAAGATAGTTATTAACAAGTATATATCAACAAATTGGATAATCTTTAAGAAATGGGTAGATTCTTAGAAATGTAAGGATCACACACTAAGACCAAATGAGATTTATCCCTAGGATGCAAGGATGGCTCAACATATGCAAATCAATTAATGTGATAGATCACACTAACAGAATGATGAATTTTAAAATCATGTGATCATTTCAATAGATGCAGAAAAAGTATTTGATGAAATTCAAAACTTTTGTAATATAATGAATACTATAACTAAATAATTATACTCTCAAAAAGCTAAGTATAGAGGGAATTTGCCAAAACATAATAAAGGTCATAAATGACAAGCCCACAGCTAACATTGTACTCAATGGTGAATAACTGAAAGCTTTTCCTCTAAGATTAGGACTAAGAAAGGATGCCCAGCAACAGTAATTAAAACAGTATGGTACTGGTATAAAAAAGATCTATAGATCAATATAACAGAAAGCCTGGAAATAAAGGTATGCATATACAGTCAACTGATCTTTAACAAGGTTGCCAACAAAGCACAGTGGGGAAAGGTCAATCTCTTCAACAAATGATGTTGGGAAAACTGCATATACACATGCAAAAGAATGACTTTGGACCATTACCTTACACAGGAAAATCAATTAAAATTGATTTAAGATTTAAATGTAATTTTTCAGCCCCTAAAATTTTACAAATTCATAAACTGTAAAATGCCTAGAAGAAAACGTTGGGGGAAAACTTCATAATATTGGTCTTAGCAATGATTTGTTAGACATGACAGCAAAACACAAGCAGCAAAAGCAAAAATAGACAAGTAGAACTACATAAAACTAAAAAGTTTCTGCACAGCTAAGAAAACAACAAAATGGAAAAGCAACCTACCAAATGTTATCAAATGTCTGCAAACCATATATCTGATAGAAGGTTAATATAAGAAGTATATAGGGAACTCCTGCAAAACAATAGCAAGAAAAAGTACATTTAATGGACAAAAGACTGGATAGACATTTCTCAAAAAGAGACATATAAATGGACAACAGGTATATCAAAGATGTTCAACGTGACTAGTCATCTAGAGAATGCAAATGAGATATCACCTCACACCTGTTAGGATGGCAATTATTAAAAAAAGAAAAGGTAAATGTTGGTGAGGATGTGAAGAAATTGGAACCCTTGTGCACTGTTGGTGGGATTGTAAACTGGTGCAGCTGCTATGGAAAGCAGTATATAGACTCCTTAAAGAATTAAAAATAGAACCACCATATGATCCAGTAATCCCACTTCTGGTATATATCCCAAAGAATTGAAATCAGAATCTCAAATTGATATTCAATCTCCTATGTTTATTGCAGCATTATTCACATTAGCCAACACATCAAAACAACCTTAATCTCCATCAATGGATGAACAGATAATGTGGTATATACACCATGGAATAATATTCAACCTTAAAAAAAATCCTGTCATGTGTGACCACATGGATGAACCTGGAGGACGTTATGCTAAGTGAAATAAGCTAGTCACAGAAGGACACATACTTCATGACTCAAGTTATATAAAGTATCTAAAATGGTTACATTCATAGAAGCAGAGAGTAGAATGATGGTTGCCAGAGTCCGGGAAGGAAAGAAATGGGGAATTGATGCCCAGTGGATACAAAGTTTCAGCTATGCAAGATGAACACGTTCTAGAGATCTGTTGTACAACCTTGGGTTTATAGTTTACAATAGTCTATGTGCACTTAAAAACTTATTTAAGAAGGTAGGTTTTATGTGAAGTTTTCTTAACACAACAACAACAACAACAAAACTAAAGACCAATATGCTTCATGAACACAGATATAGAAGTTCTAAACAAAATTTTAGCATATCAAATGCAACATTACATAAAATGGACAATATATTATGATCCAGTGGAGTTAATTCCAGGAATTCAAGGCTGGTTTATCATTTGAAAATCAGTCAATGTAATTCACCATATTAAAACCAAAATTTTAAAGAAAATTCATTTGATGTTGACAATTCCAACGTCTTTTCCTAACTAAAACTCCCAGCAAACTAAAAATAGAAGAAGACTTCCACAATCTGATAAAAGGTATTCATGGAAAAGTCTACAGCTAACATCATACTTAATAGTGAAGGACTGAATGCTTTCCCTCTAAAATCAGGAAGGAGGTAAAGATGGTCTTGATATTTTTATTCAACATTGCATTTAAGGTTATAGCCAATGTAAGAAGGCAAGGAAAGGAAAAAAAGGCATCAAGAATGGAAATGAGGTAGGTAGGGCGGAGCAAGATGGCCGAATATGAACAGCTCCAGTCTCCAACTCCCAGCGCAAGCGACACAGAAGACAGGTGATTTCTGCATGTTCAACTGAGGTACTGGGTTCATCTCACTAGGGAGTGCGGGACAATCGGTACTGGTCAGCTGCTGCAGCCCGTCCAGTGAGAGCTGAAGCAGGGCAAGGCATCGCCTCACCTGGGAAGCGCAAGGGGGAAGGGAATCCCTTTTCCTAGCCAGGGGAACTGAGACACACAACACCTGGAAAATCGGGTAACTCCCACCCCAATACTGCGCTTTACCAAGGATCTTAGCAAACGGGCACACCAGGAGATTATATCCCACACCTGGCCGGGAGGGTCCCACACCCACGAAGCCTCCCTCATTGCTAGCACAGCAGTCTGCAATCTCGAGGCAAGGCAGCAGTGAGGCTGGGGCAGGGGTGCCCACCATTGCTGAGGCTTAAGTAGGTAAACAAAGCGGCTGGGAAGCTCAAACTGGGTGGAGCTCACAGCAGCTCAAGGAGTCCTGCCTGTCTCTGTAGACTCCACCTCTGGGGACAGGGCACAGCTAAACAACAACAACAATAACAACAACAAAAAAGCAGCTGAAACCTCTGCAGACACAAACGACTCTGTCTGACAGCTTTGAAGAGAGCAGTGGACCTCCCAACACGGAGGTTGAGATCTGAGAATGGATAGACTGCCTGCTCAAGTGGGTCCCTGAACCCTGAGTAGCCTAACCGGGAGACATCCCCCACTAGGGGCAGACCAACACCCCACACCTCACATGGTGGAGTACACCCCTGAGAGGAAGCTTCCAAAGCAAGAATCAGACAGGTACACTCGCTGTTCAGAAATATTCTATCTTCTGCAGCCTCTGCTGCTGATACCCAGGCAAACAGGGTCTGGAATGGACCTCAAGCAATCTCCAACAGACCTAAAGCTGAGGGTCCTGACTGTTAGAAGGAAAACTAACAAACAGGAAGGACACCCACACCAAAACCCCATCAGTACGTCACCATCATCAAAGACCAGAGGCAGATAAAACCACAAAGATGGGGAAAAAGCAGGGCAGAATAGCTGGAAATTCAAAAAATAAGAGCGCATCTCCCCCTGCAAAGGAACGCAGCTCATCGCCAGCAACGGATCAAAGCTGGACAGAGAATGACTTTGACAAGATGAGAGAAGAAGGCTTCAGTCCATCAAACTTCTCAGAGCTAAAGGAGGAATTACGTACCCAGCACAAAGAAACTAAAAATCTTGAAAAAAGAGTGGAAGAATTGATAACTAGAATAATTAATGCAGAGAAGGCCATAAACGAACTGACAGAGATGAAAACCATGACACGAGAAATACGTGACAAATGCACAAGCTTCAGTAACCGACTCGATCAACTGGAAGAAAGAGTATCAGCGATTGAGGATCAAATGAATGAAATGAAGCGAGAAGAGAAATCTAAAGAAAAAAGAAGAAAAAGAAATGAACAAAGCCTGCAAGAAGTATGGGATTATGTAAAAAGACCAAATCTACATCTGATTGGGGTGCCTGAAAGTGAGGGGGAAAATGGAACCAAGTTGGAAAACACTCTTCAGGATATCATCCAGGAGAACGTTCCCAACCTAGTAGGGCAGGCCGACATTCAAATTCAGGAAATACAGAGAATGCCAGAAAGATACTCCTCGAGAAGAGCAACTCCAAGACACATAATTGCCAGATTCACCAAAGTTGAAATGAAGGAAAAAATCTTAAGGGCAGCCATAGAGAAAGGTTGGGTTACCCACCAAGGGAAGCCCATCAGACTAACAGCAGATCTCTTGGCAGAAACTCTGCAAGCCAGAAGAGAGTGAGGGCCAATATTCAACATTCTTAAAGAAAAGAATTTTAAACCCAGAATTTCATATCCAGCCAAACTAAGTTTCATAAGTGAAGGAGAAATAAAATCCTTTACACATAAGCAAATGCTTAGAGATTTTGTCACCACCAGGCCTGCCTTACAAGAGACCCTGAAGGAAGCACTAAACATGGAAAGGAACAACCGCTACCAGCCATTGCAAAAACATGCCAAAATGTAAAGACCATTGAGGCTAGGAAGAAACTGCATCAACTAACGAGCAAAATAACCAGTTAATATCATAATGGCAGGATCAAGTTCACACATAACAATATTAACCTTAAATGTAAATGGACTAAATGCTCCAAATAAAAGACACAGACTGGAAAATTGGATAGAGTCAAGACCCATCAGTCTGCTGTATTCAGGAGACCCATCTCACATGCAGAGACATACATAGGCTCAAAATAAAGGGGTGGAGGAAGATCTACCAAGCAAATGGAGAACAAAAAAAAGCAGGAGTTGCAATACTAGTCTCTGATAAAACAGACTTTAAACCATCAAAGATCAAAAGAGACAAAGAAGGCCATTACATAATGGTAAAGGGATCAATTCAACAGGAAGAGCTAACTATCCTAAATATATATGCACCCAATACAGGAGCACCCAGATTCATAAAGCAAGTCCTTAGAGACTTACAAAGAGACTTAGACTCCCATACAATAATAATGGGAGACTTCAACACCCCGCTGTAAACATTAGACAGATCAACGAGACAGAAAGTTAACAAGGGTATCCAGGAATTGAACTCATCTCTGCAGCAAGCAGACCTAATAGACATCTACAGAACTCTCCATCTCAAATCAACAGAATATACATGCTACTCAGCACCACATCACACTTATTCCAAAATTGACCACATAATTGGAAATAAAGCACTCCTCAGCAAATGTACAAGAACAGAAATTATAACAAACTCTCTCTCAGACCACAGTGCAATCAAACTAGAACTCAGGACTAAGAAACTCCATCAAAACCGCTCAACTACATGGAAACTGAATAACCTGCTCCTGAATGACTACTGGGTACATAACGAAATGAAGGCAGAAATAAAGATGTTCTTTGAAACCAACGAGAACAAAGATACAGCATACCAGAATCTCTGGGACACATTTAAAGCAGTGTGTAGAGGGAAATTTATAGCACTAAATGCCCACAAGAGAAAGCTGGAAAGATCGAAAATTGACACTCTAACATCACAATTAAAAGAACTAGAGAAGCAAGAGCAAACACATTCAAAAGCTAGCAGAAGGCAAGAAATAACTAAGATCAGAGCAGAACTGAAGGAGATAGAGACACAAAAAACCCTCCAAAAAATCAATGAATCCAGGAGTTGGTTTTTTGAAAAGATCAACAAAATTGACAGACCACTAGCAAGACTAATAAAGAAGAAAAGAGAGAAGAATCAAATAGACGCAATAAAAAATGATAAAGGGGATATCACCACCGACCCCACAGAAATACAAACTACCATCAGAGAATACTATAAACACCTCTATGCAAATAAACTAGAAAACCTAGAAGAAATGGATAATTTCCTGGACACTTACACTCCCCAAGACTAAACCAGGAAGAAGCTGAATTCCTGAATAGACCAATAGCAGGCTCTGAAATTGAGGCAATAATTAATAGCCTACCAACCAAAAAAAGTCCAGGACCAGATGGATTCACAGCTGAATTCTGCCAGAGGTGTAAGGAGGAGCTGGTACCATTCCTTCTGAAACTATTCCAATCAATAGAAAAGAGGGAATCCTCCCTAACTCATTTAATGAAGCCAACAGCATCCTGATACAAAAGCCTGGCAGAGACACAACAAAAAAAGATAATTTTAGACCAATATCCCTGATGAACATCGATGCAAAAATCCTCAGTAAAATACTGGCAAACCGGATCCAGCAGCACATCAAAAAGCTTATCCAACATGATCAAGTGGGCTTCATCCCTGGGATGCAAGGCTGGTTCAACATACGCAAATCAATAAATGTAATCCAGCATATAAACAGAACCAAAGACAAAAACCACATGATTATCTCAATAGATGCTGAAAAGGCCTTCGACAAAATTCAACAGCCCTTCATGCTAAAAACACTCAATAAATTCGGTATTGATGGAACGTATCTCAAAATAATAAGCTATTTATGACAAACCCACAGCCAATATCATACTGAATGGGCAAAAACTGGAAAAATTCCCTTTGAAAACTGGCACAAGACAGGGATGCCCTCTCTCACCACTCCTATTCAACATAGGGTTGGAAGTTCTGGCTAGGGCAATCGGGCAAGAGAAGGAAATCAAGGGTATTCAGTTAGGAAAAGAAGAAGTCAAATTGTCCCTGTTTGCAGATGACATAATTGTATATTTAGAAAACCCCATTGTCTCAGTGCAAAATCTCCTTAAGCTGATAAGAAACTTCAGCAAAGTCTCAGGATACAAAATTAATGTGTAAAAATCACAAGCATTCTTATACACCAGTAACAGACAAACAGAGAGCCAAATCATGAATGAACTTCCATTCACGATTTCTTCAAAGAGAATAAAATACCTAGGAATCCAACTTACAAGGGATGTAAAGGACCTCTTCAAGGAAAACTACAAACCACTGCTCAGTGAAATAAAAGGGGACACAAACAAATGGAAGAACATACCATGCTCATGGATAGGAAGAATCAGTATTGGGAAAATGGCCATACTACCCAAGGTAATTTATAGATTCAATGCCATCCCCATCAAGCTACCAATGAGTTTCTTCACAGAACTGGAAAAAACTGCTTTAAAGTTCATATGGAACCAAAAAAGAGCCCGCATTGCCAAGACAATCCTAAGTCAAAAGAACAAAGCTGGAGGCATCACGCTACCTGACTTCAAACTATACTACAAGGCTACAGTAACCAAAACAGCATGGTACTGGTACCAAAACAGACATGTAGACCAATGGAACAGAACAGAGTCCTCAGAAATAATACCACACATGTAAAGCCATCTGATCTTTGACAAACCTGAGAAAAACAAGAAATGGGGAAAGGATTCCCTATTTAATAAATGGTGCCGGGAAAATTGGCTAGCCATAAGTAGAAAGCTGAAACTGGATCCTTTCCTTACTCCTTATATGAAAATTAATTCAAGATGGATTAGAGACTTAAATGCTAGAGCTAATACCATAAAAACCCTAGAAGAAAACCTAGGTAATACCATTCAGGACATAGGCATGGGCAAGGACTTCATGTCTAAAACACCAAACGCAATGGCAACAAAAGCCAAAATTGACAAATGGGATCTAATTAAACTAAAGAGCTTCTGCACAGCAAAAGAAACTATCATCAGAGTGAACAGGCAGCCTACAGAATGGGAGAAAAATTTTGCAATCTACTCATCTGACAAAGGGCTAATATCCAGAAACTACAAAGAACTCAAACAAATTTACAAGAAAAAAACAAACAACCCTATCAAAAAGTGGGCAAAGGACATGAACAGACATTTCTCAAAAGAAGACATTCATACAGCCAACAGACACATGAAAAAATGCTCATCATCACTGGCCATCAGAGAAATGCAAATCAAAACCACAATGGGATACCATGTCACACCAGTTAGAATGGCAATCATTAAAAAGTCAGGAAACAACAGGTGCTGGAGAGGATGTGGAGAAATAGGAACACTTTTACACTGTTGGTGGGATTGTAAACTAGTTCAACCATTATGGAAAACAGTATGGCGATTCCTCAAGGATCCAGAACTAGAAGTACCATATGACCCAGCCATCCCATTACTGGGTATATACCCAAAGGATTATAAATCATGCTGCTATAAAGACACATGCACATGTATGTTTATTGTGGCACTATTCACAATAGCAAAGACTTGGAATCAACCCAAATGTCCATCACTGACAGACTGGATTAAGAAAATGTGGCACATATACACCATGGAATACTATGCAGCCATAAAAAAGGATGAGTTTGTGTCCTTTGTAGGGACATGGATGTAGCTGGAAACCATCATTCTCAGCAAACTATCACAAGAACAGAAAACCAAACACCACATGTTCTCACTCATAGGTGGGAACTGAACAACAAGATCACTTGGACTTGGGAAGGGGAACATCACACACCAGGGCCTATCATGGGGAAGGGGGAGCGGGGAGGGATTGCATTGGGAGTTATACCTGATGTAAATGACGAGTTGATGGGTGCTGACGAGTTGATGGGTGCAGCACACCAACATGGCACAAGTATACATATGTAACAAACCTGCATGTTATGCACATGTACCCTAGAACTTAAAGTATAATAATAATAATAAAAAGAATGGAAATGAAGGAGTAGAACTGCTTTGTTCTAAAGACGTAATCACCTCTGTAGCAAATCTGGTGGAATCTTAAAAAAAAAATAGGTAAGTTTGAGTTTAGCCAGGTTTCAGGATACAAAATAACTTATGCAAAAATTGGTTACATTTCTATATACTAAGAACAATTAGAAATTTAAATTTAATAAAGTCTATATGTATAGATATATCTAACAAAAACGTGCAAGTGTTGTACACTGAAAACTAGAAAACATTGCTGAGAAAAATTAAAGATCTAATTAAATGAAGAGATATAGCCTGTTCATTCATCAAAGACCCATACTGTTAACATGTCAATTCTCCCCACATTAATCTATACCTTCAACATACTCCCAGTGAAAATCTTAGAAGGCTATATAGAAATTGACAAAATATTTCTAATTTATTATCAAGTCACTGAGGTATTGACCACAATGCAGACAAACAGATCAAAAGAACAGAGTTGGGGGTCCAGAAATAGATATACACATAAAGAAAACTCACTTTTTCCACCAATGATGGATATCCTTAAGCAAAATAATAATAATAATAATTTTGATTCACACTTTGGAACATATATAAAAATTAACTCAGATTGGGTCACAGACTTAAGTGGAAAAGCTAAATCTACAAAATATCTAGGAGAACATTTCTGTGACCTTTGATTGGGCAAAGATTTATTGGATACAATACCAAAAGCTTGATCCAAAAAAGAACAAATTAGTACAATGGACTTCATCAAAATTAAAATCTGCTGTTCAAGAACATGGTTAACAGAATAAAAAGATAAATCACAGACTGCTAGAAAATCCGTCCAGATTGTATGTATTATAAAAGAACTGTGTCCAGAATATATACTGTACTTTTAAAACTCAAAAAAAAATTTAAGAACCCAATTTCAAAAGAGAAAATAATTTGAACAGACCTTTCACCAAAGAAAATATACTGAGGCTGAATAATCATATGAAAAGATCCAACAATATTAGTCAATGAGGACATGCAAATTAAAACCACAGTGAAACACTACTACACACCTATTACAATTGCTAAAATTAAAACTATCATCCATATCTTATGCTGTCAGGGATGTGTAAGAATTAGAACTCTTATACACTACTTACACTGCCAGTGGGAATTTAAAATGGTACAACCACTTTGGAAAACAGTGAGGCAATTTCTTAAGACACACACCTAACGATATAAACCACTCATTCCACTCCTAAATATGTAACTAAGTGAAAAGAAGGCATATATTCATACAAAGACTTGTGTACAAATGTTCACAGCAGCTTTATTTGTAATAGTCCCACACTGGGTGTGGTGCTTATGTTTGTAACCCCAGCACATTGGAAGACCAAGGCGGGAGGCTCACTTGAGAATAGGAGTTCAAGACCAGTCTGGGCAACACAGTGAGACCCTCATCTCTACAAAAAAATTAAAAATTAACTGGATGCAGGGGTATGTGCTTGGGAGGCTGAGACTAGAGGATTACTTGAGCCCAGGCTGCTGTGAGCTATGATCATGACACTGCTCTCCAGCCTGAGTGACAGCCTGAATAAGTAAATAAATAATAGCCTCAAACTGGAAACAACCCAAATGACCATTAACAGGTGAATGGATAAACAAATTGTGGCATACATACAATGAAATATGCTACGGTTTGACTCTGTATCCCCACCCAAATCTCATGTCGAATTTTAATTCGAAACGTTGTAGGAGAGACCTGGTGGGAGGTGACTGGATCATGGGGCAGATTTCTCGCCTTGCTGTTCTTGTGATAGTTCTCATGAGATCTAGTTGTTTAGAAGTGCGTAACACTTCCCCCTTTGCTCTCTCTCTCCTGCTGACCATGTGAAGAAGGTACTTGCTTCCCCTTTGCCTTCTGCCATAACTGTAAGTTTTCTGAGGCCTCCCAGCCATGCGGCACTGTGAGTCAATTAAACCTCTTTTCTTTAAAAATTACCCAGTCTCATTTAGTTCTTTATAGCAGTGTGAGAATGGACTAATACAGAAAATACTACTCAGCAATAAAAAGGAATGGACTATGGATACCTGAAACAACATGGATGAATCATAAAATAATTATTTTGCATTTAAAAAGCCAGACCAAAAGAATAAAACAAAAAGTATACACTGTATGATTCCATGTGTATAAAATTCCAAAAAAAATCCCAACTATTCATGGTAGCGAAAAGCAGACTGTTGGTTGCCTGAGGATTGAGATGGGAGGCAAGGAAAGTGGAAGGAAGGATTGGGAAGGAGAGATAACATAGGGGCATGAGGAAGCTTTTGGGGTGATACGTGCATTTTCTTATTCATGGGCATATGTATATATCAAAATGTATTAAACTGTACACTTAAATATGTGCAGTTTATTGAATGTCAAATATATTTGACATTTATACACATCAATAGAGCTACTTTTTAAGAATATGAAGTAAGGTAGGATGGGCATGAGCAATGAGATATTACTTAATTGGTACAAAGTACACTATTGGGGTGATAGTGACATTGAAACCTAGACTTCAGTACTAAACAGTATATCTTTTTTTTTTTTGAGACAGAGTCTTGCTCTATTGCCCAGGCTGGAGTGCAGTGGCACGATCTCGGCTCACTGCAAGCTCTGCCTCTTGAGTTCAAGCGATTCTCCTGCCTCAGCCTCTTGAGTAGCTGGGATTACAGGCACCCACCACCACGCCCAAGTAATTTTTGTATTTTTAGTAGACATGGGATTTCACCATGTTGGCTAGTTTGGTTTTGAGCTCCTCATCTCAGGTGATCCGCTGGCCTCAGTCTCCCATAGTGCTATGATTACCGGGCCTGGCTAACAATATATTCTTGTATGGCAATTGCACTTGTACCTCCTAAATGTATACAATTAAAAAAATAAAACAGTCAAATTGTCACAAAATAAATTATTAAAGTGTGGAGTGTTTCACTTTCCCATGTTTTTTTCATTACAATACAGTGAGCTACATATCATGATTATTTTTATCATATTATTGTTTTACATTATTATTGTTCCCATATAATACATGATAAAACTGAGGCTCAACATATTACTTTGCCTAATGTCAGATAACCTTTGGCAACAAACATGATATGGAATTCCTTAAAAGCAAATAAAATAAAAGATAGACCTCATTTCATTACGTTGATCCTCAAGCATTTCCATTCCTGCTTTATCACCCTCCCCTCTCATAACCTTAGGCATCTCTCACTCAATTCAAGAGTGCCCATCATTCCCAAGTCCCCCCAAAAATGTGAGGTAACACTTCAATCTGCCCTGTCCAATGCAGTAGCCTCTAGCCATCTGTGCTACTGAGCAATAGAAATGTGGCTCACTCAAATTGAGAAGTGGTATAAGATACAGCCCAGTTTCTGAAGATGTGAATAGCTCATTAACAATTTTTACATTGGCCGGGTGCAGTGGCTTGCACCTGTAATCCCAGCACTTTGGGAGGCCAAGGCGGGTGGATTGCCTGAGGTCAGGAGTTCGAGACTAGCCTGGTCAACATGGTGAAACCCCATCTCTACTAAAAATACAAAAAAATGAGGTGGGCTTGGTGATGAGTGCCTGTATTCCCAGCTACTTGTGAGGCTGAGGCAAGAGAATCACTTGAACCTGAGAGGCAGAGGTTGCGGTGAGTCAAGATTGTGCCACTGTACTCCAGCCTGGGTAACAGAGCAACACTCTGTCTCAATAAATAAATAGACAAATAAATAAAAATATTTTTACATTGATTTTATGTTGAAATAATATTTTGCATATACTATGTTCAATAAAATATATTATCAAATTAATTTTATTTGCTTATTTTTACTTTTTCAATGTAATTCCTAGAAAATTTTAAATTATACATGTGTCTTGAATTATATTTCTGTTGGAAAGCACTGATTTAAATCCTACTGGGGAAAGCAATGTTATATTTTTTTGTTATGACAACTTCGGAAAATCATTAACTTGTGTTATAATCATGGTGCTCTGTAGCTTTGGCTTAGTAAGAGGGTGGAAGGCTCTAGGTAGGGTGCCATGGATAGAATCTTGTGGAGATAGTTGAACAAAAATTGGCCTTGGCAGGGTAGCAGATGGTGATTAGGAAGGAAAAAGAGTGTAGTTGATCATGAATTCATAGTAGAGTGGTAGAAAAGCTTTGATCCCAACTCTAAGATCAGTTTTGTAAGTCAAACCAGTTCTTGCGCCTTAGGGTACAAACGTATTTTGGGGTACAATGCTAGTGTTGTGATTTGTCACGCTCCTGTGGCTGTTTGTGGCAGTCATGTAAGATGGAGCCAGCCCAGAGTTGTCTGGACCCAATCAGTTGCTTATCTGTGCAACTATTACCAAAGCAAGATTTGGAGCAGCAGCTGCAGCTTTTGACTCTGTGGATTAAAATCTCAATCTCCCCAAAGCCTTGCCTCATGCCAAACTCCTGTGCACCATAGCGCTGTCTCTTCTGCTCTTATTTATCAGTCAGCTAGAGTTCTGCCACATTGTTTGAAATTGGTGAGTGTCAACGAATCTTGGAAGCTTTCCTTGGGCCCACTGTGCTAACTCTTCACCATAAGACAGGTAGGGGCATCAGTACCTATTGCACGGGCAAAATTACTGCGTTTCAGTACATGGTAGGTAGTGTTACATTTTCATTATTTATATTAAATCCAGCTCATGTAAAATACTGTTGAAATTGCAAAGCAAAACAAATGTCACAAAAGGCAGAGCCAAGTCTTGTGGTTCAATTGTGCCCTCCCAGACTCTTCCCTCTGCAATGTCTTGGGCTACCATGTGAACCACTTCCCTAGGTGTAATCTTTCCATCTTGATGGCTATCCTCCTGTTGGAGCTGTTAACTAGTCAATATATAACATCCCTTTTTATCATCTTCTGAATTTGGAATCAATGGAAAAACAGATGCAAGAGTCAGACAGATGGTAAGAGAATGTGGCTTTTGATTAGAGGCCCAGAAATCTCCCTAATACTTCACTCATCAATGAAACACTCACCCAGTCACCAACAGAGCTGGACAGCGAAGGTCTACTCCATTTCGGGAACAAGATAATCAGAGCCCCCACGTCCTGTGGCATCCTCCAAAGACAAAGGAGTCCGAAAAGGCAGTGAACATGCTCAGAAATGCCAACCAAACTCAAACCAAATTAGCCTGCAGGAGTAAGGAAGGCATAGGGAAAAGGTGGGTTACCCTGGCAGAAGTCCCTCTGCATGACAACATTAGGCCAGGGAAATGGATATTCTTTCTGACCTCTGCACCTCTATAAATGCATTCATCTGCATGTTCATGATGGGTTTTTATAAACACATTTGTCAGGGTTTGGCATGTAGACCTATAAAATGTACTTTTCTGGATCCAAGTTCTATTTATTCACTCATTCCAAAAATATTTGGCCAGTGCCTGTTATAGGCTAGGCACAGGTCTAGGTGCTACTAGGTGAAGAAACAGACAAAAACCCTGCCTTCATGGAGATTATATTTTTAGCAGAGAAGACTAAAAAAATAAATAAGCAAATAAGTAAAACATATGGTACTACAGATGGTGAAAAGTGCTATTGAGAAAAAGAAAGCAAACAAGGGGTGAGTGTGAAAGTTGTGATATCAAACAAAGTAACTAGGGAAGCCTCTCTGGGAAGGTAACATTAGAAGAAAGGCCCAACAGAGGTAGGAGAAGGAGCCCTGCAGATATTTGGGGAGAAAGTGCATCAAGCAGAGTGAACAGCAAGTGCAAAGGCCCTGAGGAAGGATGCTTGTTATGCTGGGGAAAATGCAGAGTCTAAAGTGGCTGGAACAGAATGAGTGAGCCAAGTTCACATGTCATCTGTGTCTTCGGGGTTATGACACGTTCATGTCATGATACTCTTTCCTTTTTCGTTTGTGTTTCAAAATTCAGACTCAGATGTTTTACTGCAACTCTAGTGCTCACAGCTATCATGTTCCTCTGCACACACAAACCATATGCACATCCATTTCAGTAGTTCTGAGCCTGCCTCACCTTTGCTCAGAGCCTGAAAACTCCTGGTGGGAACAGCATCTCTCTTCATTACATTTCTCTGAATTCATCAGGCACCCAGCAAATGCCATTCAGAAAGCAAATTCTGAATATGTGTGTAGTGAAGGAAACTCCTAGACTATTGCCTCAAGGATTTTCATGAAAAACTTGCCCCAGTGTATGAGTTTTCCCAGCAGCAGTAGCTTCATTGAGAATATGTGGCTGACCACTGGCATATTTAGTTCATACTTAGCACAGCCTTCTCCATCTTAGCTTGGGCTGCTGTAAAAAATGTCTATAGAATGGTTGGCTTAAACAACAAACATCTTTTTCTCACAGTTCTGGAGGCCGGGAAGCCCAAGAGTAAGGTATGGATAGATCTGATGTCTGGTAAGAGCCCAGCCCACTTCTTGGTTTGCAAGTGGCTGTCTTCTCATTGTATCTTCATATAGCAGAGAACAGAGAGAAAGAGCGTGTGTCTCTTCTTCTTTATATAAGGGCATTAATTCCATTCCTGAGTGCTCTACCTTCCTGACCTCATTACCTCACAAAAGCCTCACCTCCCAATGCCATCACATTGGGGATTAGCCTTTAACACATGCATTTTGAGGTGATACAAACATTTAGTCCAAAGTACCCACCTTTTTCCAATGTAGCTGCTGGCATTTGTATACATTAGTGTCCACACCTCCTACCGCCCACTCCACCCCACCATTTATTCATTGATTTCACAACTATTTATTGAGGGTGTATTATAGGCTCTCAATGAATCAAATAGACTCCTGCCCTTGGGAGCTTATATTCAAAAGGATAACACCTTCTTTGAAGGCGGGACGCTGTCTTAGTCACCATTATTCCCACGGCCCATAGCACAGTGCTTTCTTTGCCTAACATGCTCTATAAAAATATGCAAATCTTGAGACAAGTCACAAAGCAGAATTTTGTGGAACCAAAAATAAATGTGCTCATCTCTTTTATTCTTTAAATGGCTCATACAGACTAATTGGAAGGGAGATGCGTATTTAACTCCATGCCTTCCTCTAAAACATACTCAAGGTCCATTTATTTCCAAGATGGCATTTTGACCTGTGATGGCTAAAGTCCCATATTGCAAAAAAAAAAAAAAAAAAAAAATACTGTGGCAAGATACTACATTGGTCTAATTTTCTCCCTGCATTGTAAATCTTTAAAGCTACTGGGAGCGGGAGTGTAAGATGGCTGACCATTTAACGTGACTGTTTAATAAATTTCATTCCTAATAAGCCATAGTCCTGAACCCCTCAAAGTATCAGTATATTAAAATCTTCTATAATGTTATCAAGAAGAAGAAAATAAATTTTGAAAATTCTCCTAAAGTGCTTGAATTAATATTATCTTTCTGTGGTCTAGGAAATTCTGCTAACAGCCCTGCTGCTTTTCCATTAAGGTTACAGTGAGATGAAGCATGTCGCACACAGCTTCCATTTGTAGATCAACGGTGAAGGAGACAGATTTGTAGTTTTTATCAGCATTAGCAGGGCAAAGCACATTTGTTCACAGGTGTTAGGAGTCACCACTTGAATGAAAAGCTGGGCAGGGAAATTGTATTTTTCTAGTGAAAATGTAACTGAAGCATAAACACAGCCCACACCTTTTGAGTGTGGCATTATACAGTCTGCACTGCTGTTAACTCACATTGAAAAAATCTTGGCATTTTCTTTCCTTGAATTCATTCCTTAAATTGAATTCGCTCATCTTAAATCGTTACGATTATCATTATTGACGGAATGATAGCATTTGAATCTGCAACAACATTTTCATTGTTAATTGAGTGCTGAGAATGGGCGATGACATAGTTATTCTGATTTTCAAAAACTAGAAAATGGAACATGTGAACAGAGGCATATGAAGCTCTTTGACAGACCTAGGGTGAGGACTCAAGGCATGTCATTCCAAAATCTCTGTTTAGTTCCTTAGGAAATAGCATCTCCTGAGTTTTGTCCTGTTGATTATTTGGCAGGTCCCTTAGGAGACTAAATTTGCTGAAGAAAGGCAGCCAGGAGCAGGGTTAACAGTAGAAATTGTCATTTTTTGAATCCACTGGCCTTGTAACATGGGAGAAATCTCCACTCCACCTTACACACACCCTTTTCTCGTAATTTGTTGGAAAATGTATCTTAAAATTTGGCATCAAATTCAATTGATTGTTTGACCTTCTGACTTTTAAGAATAGAACACTTTTATCAGATGTTTTGTTAGACACTGTCAGATAATCCAAAATATTTCCATTGGTTTGCAGGCTTCTCTAGAAGATGGGAGTATGTTCTAATGTGCCACAATTTTTTTTTTTTTTTTAAGAAAAGCATATGAGAAAATACAATACTTGGAAAATAAGTAAAATGGGTGAACATAAAATTTATTATATCCCCCAATGATGAAGAGATGCGGCATGAACACGCTCACCTCTGCCCATTGTGCCTACTGTGCTGTAGGTATTGCCGAACATATGGTGCCTGGTGTCATCCACTGTTCTCATTCCCTCTTCCCTCTGAGAGAGGGACCAGACCCCATCAGCATTTCTAGGGAGGATAATATAATGATATCAAGTTACCAGATTTTGATGTGTGAAAAATGAATTAGGTAGCACTTTCCTAGCCATGGGAGTATATGCAAACAGTGTTATTGAGCAAATATTATGAATTAATTTAATATAATCATTACAGTAGAGAAATATTCTCCATCATTTCAATTGTCATTCAGTTGTCACCAGGAGAACAAGTATCACCGAACAAATACAATTTTCATCAGGATCAAGTCTGATTATTGGTTTATTTTAATCTAGTTGTTTTGTTTTGTTTTGCTTAGAAAAACGTTTACCCTGCTTAAGTTATAGATATTACCTGTTGTTTGAAATGAAATTTCTACCTTTATCTGCCCCAAACTTTGGGTTGACAAAATAATTCCACAGATGAAAACATTGCTGAGTTATAAATCTATATTATTACTTTCACAAAAATCTAGCCTGTGTCCAGGATAAAATGACAATGGCCCTTTGAAAGAAAGCAGATAGCTTCAAATTATGTCTTTGAGTTATGGTTCTGGGCTGAATTAGGCTCAGAACAGAGAAGAGAGGAAACATTTCTATTAATATTCCCAGAGTGGAAGAACAGAAAGCGGTAAAAGAGCAATCATAACATTTTCACACTCTCAAAAGTAATGGGATAAACATGTTCCCAGTAACTTTAGACCAAATATGTAGACAAAGGAAGAAAGTGTGTGTTATTTTTTTTTCATCTTCTCTCATCTCCTTGGGTAGAAATCTGTCGCTCAAGCGACTACTTATTCAAATAGTAAGTGCTTGAGGGTAATTATAGTTATTGAATCTCATACTGTATTAGGGATTGGAATGGGAAAGGACCCTAACTGCAGAAGCATAATCTCACATTTCAGAGCAGTGATTTTCAAACTTGAGCATTCATCAGAAGCACCACGAGGACTTGTTAAATAGATTGCTGGGCCTATCCCAGAGTTTCTGATCAGGAGGTATGGGTGGGACCCAAGGATTTGCATTTCTAATAAGTTCATAGCTGATACTGACACAATTGGTCTGAGAACCACTTTTTGGGAACCACTGCTCCTGAAAGCAGCACAGCAGAAGTGAAAGTATTTTGGAATGCAAAACCTGTTTCAGCTGTGGCTCCTCCGATTCTTAGGTTATTTGCCTCCGTTGCCCCTATTTGCCCATGTGGAAAATGCAGAGTACTAATATCTGCCTCATCAGGTTTTGGAGTATGTGTGAAACTATACATGATTGTAGCCAAATCTGTATGTAAGTGTATGAAAAATGCATATGCCACTGGTATGATTTCCTTCATCAACTTGGAGTACTAATGCAAGTCCATCTTTTTTATGTTTCCAATTAATCATTCCTACCTCCACATGTGCAGTGTAGACAGACGTTCAATGTCTGCCTCTTGAGACCACCTCCTTCCCCCAGAACATATATCTCAGGAGTTTACTCAGTTTGAAGAGCCAGTCCACCTTCCAACTCTAGAAGAGAGACCCTGAGAGTCTAATCAGCCCACTGACCTTTATTTCTGCTCCACCACACAATGTCACCATTGAAAACTCAGCTCACACCATCGGATGGAATTTTTCATCTGTACAATGCTCTTGACAGACCAAATTTCGTTACAGGCCACAGTGGTGCCCCAAACTTAGGATCCAAGATTGCAGCTCTTTGAGCTCACATTCATAGGCTGTTATTTCCCTAAAATGTGCCACTGTGCAGGGCAATTGGGTTTTCAGTTTAGGCCACATGCTGTGCTAATGCCAGCACCCACTGCTACCCAGCCCAACCTGCAGACCATCTTATGGTGCCAGGTTTACCCGTCTTGACTCCCCCTTTTCTTGAGATGAATGCTCCTGTGTGACTTAGGGTGCCCATTCTGCAATCCCAGTTCTCCTCAACAGGACCCCAGTGAGGTATTCCAGCTGTCCTCACTGGGTCTGTGGTTGTACATCTGAAATCTTCTAATAACCTAAAAAGGGAAAGGGGCTGGAATCTCAATTATTTTATTTCAAGATCGGTCCTCAATGCTTATGTCAGCTTAATGGCCTGCCTCTAGTGATTTTGCCAACCATCCCCACTTCTTCCCATTCCCCTGGGTCCTACTTGAAAAGTCCCAGCAAGTAGGAGGCCATCCATAACTAGTAGCCATTACAATGACCACCAACCTTCTTTTAGGTTCACTCTGCTTTCCCAGGTGATGGCATGGGGCTCCTGCAACTGAGAATACTGTTGATCCTTTACAGAAGTGGGTTTTTCATCTATCCATTGCTTGGGATGTGGAGGTTTTCCTTGTCCCCTTTCTTAGTGAGATCCGGTTTTGCCACACACTCAGCTATTTTGTTCGCCATCCAGAATCCCTGCAATATTTCACTCTTTGAAACTGGGTGGGCAATGCCCTAAAAGCAAAGATCCTCTTTGTCCTCTCTGTTAAAAGCTGAACCAGAGCCAGTTCCAAGCAGGCCTCTAGCACTCCCTCCTTTCTTAACCCTTCCTTAACTTTCCAACAGAAGGCACAGCAAGGCCCATCTCACCCCCACCAGAGGAAGAAAAAAGAGGAAGATGAAGAAAGGAAGGAAACTTGCCCCCACCCCGACCAAAAGCTTCCTAGTATGTGACCTTGACACACAACGGAGCAATTTCTCCAAGGATTCTGGGGTGGCGGTGGAAGCATGGCAGAAAAAGGGAAGAATCTGCTTTTTTTAAAAAAAACCCAAAAAACTGATGAAGTGGCAGAGTTAAAACTTTCCCTCAACATTTGTGTGCAGAATCTATATCTAGTGCTTTTAAAAAATCATTGTTGTTAAGATATAGCAAAATAATAATTACCCAGTCATTCAATAAAAATGTGTCCAATGCTTGTTCTGAGCAAGGACTGTTCCATGTGCCAGTGACGGTTATGGGAAGAATGGCACAAGGAGGGTCAAGTAGGGAGTTCCAAAGACATGACATTGATGACTTGAGGATCTGTCACAGCAGTTCACGGTTCTGAGTGATGAGCCCCATAGGAGAACCATACAGCTATTCAACCCAGAGCTCAGAGAAATTGTTTTCTCCTCAGGAGGAATTGTTCCTCTGCTGTGCCATGATCTCCTGGCCTCCTGACAGTGAGCCATGCTCTCTGTGGTGTTTTTCTCTGCTCACACGGACAGTAAGCATCTATTCTATATACTCTGTGTGCATGTTTCCCCTTGGGGTTGATAGCAGCTCTCTTCTAAATGGGTTAACCAGCAGCAGAGATGCAGCCTGTGGTTTTGAAATAGAGTCACGTTTACTACTAGTTGATGAACAATGAGGACTTAGTGTCTGCCTATTCCACCTGTTATTAACTGTTTTAATAATCTCTCTTAGAAGTATGCACCGAAATATATTCTGGGTTTGATAGTTCTATATTTCAGATCATATATGGCACTCTTCAAAATAGAGTGAGCGCAATAAATAATAATAATAATACCTAACTTAATTCTTAAGTAACAATTCATAATTTATAAAACTGGTATGAATACATGAGCTCTTTATAACAACTCTATGAAGCAAATAAAATGATCTTCATCTTTATGGATAAACTGTACCTCTGAGAAGTTCAGAGGTTTGCCTAGATCTCAACCAGAGTGACTGATTACTGAGGGACATTTGGCAATATCTGGGGGCATTTTTGGTTGTCTCAACTTGAGGGGCACAGAGGGTGGCTACAGGCATTTGGTGGGTAGAAGCCAGGGATGCTGTTAAACATGCTGCATGTAATGGCCAGGATAGACTTCCATGTCAAAGAATTTTCCAGCCTGAAATATCAATAGTGCCAAGGATAAGAAAAGCTGCTCTAGGATCACAAAGCTGGTAAAATCTGAACCCAGGTCTATTATTCTAAATCCAGTATTTTTTCTATGTCCCCCAACTGTAAAGCTTTCATCTTGAATTGAATGGGGGAAGCATCATCTATTACATTTTACATTATGTTCATTTTGGTTTCCCCTTTTCCTGAGCTCTGCAGAAGGGGTGGAAATTTTGCCTTTAGTAGACAATGAAATGTTGCTATAATATAAAATCATTCCTAGTGATTCTGGAAAACCTTTCAGCATAATTTCCACCTCTTTGCAACTTTATCCAACTCTCCTGTATCTACAATTACAATTTTTTGGACTACAAAGGGTGATAAATTTTACTGTGTTTCCCAATTCTAAGACTGAGATAGACAACATCTAGAACCATGTAAGAGAGATAGGAAACAGGAGTAAATGATTGATTAACATGTGTGTGTATTCTCAATTATTGATGGTAATGGCCCGTGGATGTAATGTGAACTTGCCAACGCTGCTGATAATCCAAAAGTCATTTTTATTGAGATTTGGAATACGAAACATTTTTTAAAAGGAGAGTCATCTATCTAATAATCACTTTAATTTTGAGGTAAGCTACTATAGCAGTTATTTTTAATTCCCTAAATACACATCACTGTGAGGCAGGAGAGGCATCCAAGAATGTGCTAGTCAGTGGGGGATGCCAACAAAGATTAAAAATTGGAACAAGATTAGTAAAGGAATGGCTAAAAAAGCTATGGTATAGGCATCTCCTAGCCAAGGGCAGGAGAGTTGAGGGCATGGATACCAGAGCCAGACAGCCCGGGTTCTGACCCTGACAGCTTACTAATGTTATGATCTTGAGCAAGTTACTTCATTTCTCTCTGCCTCAGTTTCCTCAACTACAAAATGGGATTGTATATAATACCTACCATATAGGGTGGTGCTGAGAACTAAATGTATCTTAAAATGTGCCTGGCACATAATAAGTGTGATAGTGCTATATATTTTCTATATTTTGTAGGCATTAACATGAATCCGGCAAACCTATGTATAGTGATGTGAAAACATGGCATGACATTCCCGTTAAGTGAGAAAAAGAAAAAGAAAGGAAAGAAAATCACAGAGCCATAATTATCACACTGGCGCATTTATATTGTAAAAATCCCTAACGACTAGATAGGTGAGTTATAAGTCGCACAGTGAGGAAGAACTTGAACCCTTTTTATTCCATGAGAGAAGTTTACAATCACTTTCTGGTTTGGGAGTAGGCGAATATTTGTCACCTTGAAGCAGACATTCTTTTTTTCTTTTTCAAGACAGAGTCTCACTCTGATGACCAGACTGGAGTGCAGTGGCGTGATCTCGGCTCACTGCAAACTCTGCCTGCCGGTTTAAGTGATTCTCCTGCCTCAGCCTCCCAAGCAGTTGGGATGATAGGTGCCCGCCACCACACCCAGCTAATTTTTGTATTTTTAGAAGAGACGGGGTTTCACCGTGTTGACCAGGCTGGTCTTAAACTCGACCTCAAGTGATCTGCCCGCCTTAGCCTCCCAAAGTGCTGGGACTACAGGCGTGAGCCACCGCACTTGGCTTGAATCAGACTTTCCTTTACTTTTTTTTTTTTTTTTTTAATCAGTTATGGAATGTAAAATCAGAAGCCCAGTTGTGCCTCAAGGAAAGGGCATAGAAAGACCTTTTAAGTTCCTTCAAAGGCCACCTCTCCCAAGATCCTTTGGAATGCGAAGCTGGTCACTTAGGACGAGGTGGGCAGATGGTGCAGGGGTTCAAGAAGCCCTCCGGAAGGACAGTTATCTTATTGGTTACTATATAATACTCCACTGTAGATTATACAATTTATCTACTCAATCGTCCCTCAAATTTAGGTTTTCCAAGTTTTGGCTATTAGGAGCACAGCTACTTTGAACATTCTATATATGTATTTTTGTGGATACAGCACTTATTTCTTTTGAGTGTGTAATGTGGTTAGAACTGTCTACTGTATTAACATGGTCATGTCTCAGGCCTATTGGCAAGAATGTACAGGCATTTCTCTGTATCTGAGGGTGATTTGTTCTGGGCCTTCCTGCAGATACCAGACTCCACAGGTGCTCAAGTCCCTGATATAAAATGGCATAGTATCTGCATATAACCAGTGCCACCCCCCATATACTTTAAATCATCTCCAGATTACTAGTAATACCTAATGCAATGTAAATTCTTTGTAAATACTTGTTACACTCTATTGCATAGGAAATAATGGCCAAAAAACAGTCTTATATGTTCAATACAGAATTTTTTTGAATACAGTATTGTTGATCTGTGGCTGGTTGAATCCACAGAAGTGGAACCCACAAATATAGACAGTCATCTACACTCCAATGGTCCCAAAGAGGAATGCCACCAGAGGGTATAGAAGAACCTATCTGGGTGGCAAAGCCTGGATACTGTGGCCTAGGGGTACATGAGGGTGACCACTTCTGGTCCAGGTATAGCTGAGGTGGGAAGTCCATTTGTACAACCTTCCTTTGCCCAGAGGTCACACCTGTGAGAATGGACAAAGTGGATAATATTGGAGTCCATGTGTATGGCTCCACCGTCCCTGTGCAGAACACAATATTAGACATTGGAACAATGAAGCTCTCTAGGAGAGTACTGACCCTTTAGAGGTTTAGAGTCTAATTGAGGAGGCAGCAGCAATATATAAGTCTATAGATTATAATAGTTTATATTAGAAGCAATGTGTTCATCTCATACATTGCTGGTATGATTGCAAATTGGTAAAGCCACTTTGGAAAACAGTTTGGTGGTGTCTCCTAAAACTAAAATGTATTATCTGTGACCTAGCAATTCTAGGCATACAATAGGTATATCCTAGGTACACACTCAAAAGAAACAAGTACTGTATCCACAAAAATACATATATAGAATGTTAAAGGCAGCTTACTCATAGTAGCCAAAACTTGGAAAACCTAAATTTTGGGGAAAATTGAGTAGATAAATTGTTGTATATCTACAATGGAGTATCGCAGAGCAATAAAAAGAAAAACAACCTTCTCCTACAGGCAACTACATGGACAAATCTCACAGATACGATGAGTGACAGAAGCCAGATGCACTTGAATATACACTGGATAATATATTCCACTGGATGATGTTCCAAGTTCAAGAACAGATGAAACTAATCAGTGGCAACAGAAGTCCAATGGGATGGGTATTGACTAAGAAGGAGAAGGAGGAAGCCTTCTGGGTTGTTGGAAATATTTAATATCTTGATCTGGGTAGTGGTTACACTGATGTATATATATACGTAAAAATTTATTGAGCTGTACAGTTTTTCACGTTTTATCATACATCTATTGTACCACAGTTTTTTGTTTTGTGATAGAGTCTCACTGTCACCCAAGCTGGAGTGCAGTGGCACGATCTCGGCTCACTGCAACCCCCGCCTCCTGGGTTCAAGTGATTCTCCTGCCTGAGACTCCCTTGTAGCTGGGACTACAGGTGCCCAACACCACACCCAGCTAATTTTTGTATTTTTAGTAGAGACGGAGTTTCACCATGTTGGCCAGGCTGGTCTTGAACTCCTGGCCTCAAGTGATCTGCCCACCTTGGCCTCCCAAAGTGCTGGGACAGGCATGAGCCACTGCACCCGGCCTGCAGTTTTTTGTTTGTTTGTTTTTGTTTTGTTCTTTTTGTTAAGTTTTGTGTTAAGTAAATGAGTTCAGAGCACTGACTGATGGTGGAAGGTCAAGAAGTCAGAGCAGACTTCAGAGGGGAGGGAAGAATTGAGGTGGATTTGATGGGAGGCTGGAACCTGCGCAAGGCAACTGCAAGAGGGAAGTTGGATCGTGGAAGGAAATAGGTGAGAACAAATGCATTGTAGCACAGATGCCCAGAAAGCTTGGAAAGTCTTCAACATTCATCTTTCCTCCCCACCAGCTGAGAAGCTTTGGGCATTATGTAGGATAGTCTTCACTCAGCTCCAAGTGTAGGCTTTGATAGATTTGAGCCTTAGGAACATAATTACTTAGTGATGAATGTAAACCAGTCATGACATGATTTGGGTAAAAGGCAAGTGTATTCCTAAAATGGTCCAGTCTAACCTCAGCTGAGGCTTTAGTGTCAAGGTTCAGGGGGCACCAACAGCTATCTCCATCTAGAGGCAAACAGCAGAGTGGTTCTGTTTTTACTGGTAGTCATCTTGGTATCATGAGGGAGTTAGCCTGACCTAAAATTGGGCTGAGCTGAGAGAAAAGTAGAGAAATGAAGCTGGAGCTGTATTTGATGGCTCTAAACCTTTTTGGATTTGCAAGCCCTTTATCGTTTAAGCCAGTTTGAATTGATTTTTCTATTGCTTCACAACCCTGATGGCTTTTCTGCTAATCTATACACAGCATTTCTTGAATGAGTTTTCTTGTTTTCATGGCCATAGCCACAGCCCTATTTCAGAATCTCATAAGCAGTAGTTAAGTGAACAGCAGTAGCTTTCTAACTAGTCTCTGCCTTCAGTTTCTTCTTACCTTTATTCATCCTCCATGTTGCTTCCAGAATGTTCTGCTCAGGCATATCTTATAACTGCTGCCATGTGATCATCCTAATGGTTCCATGCATTGTGAAAAAATGCCAATGGCCCATATATACTTATGTAACAAACCTGTGCGTTCTGCACGTGTATCCCAGAACTTAAAGTATAATAAAAAAATAGAAAATAGAAAAAAGGCCAATGGATCCAAATTTGCTGAGTTTTAACAGTTTAGTCCTTTGGTTCTTCTCACAAATCCTAACAAGATCCTTACTCTCTAGCCTTCCCAACTTTGCCAGAGTTAATGCTTCAGCCCAGGATATTCTTCTCTCTGTCTGCTTCATGGGAGTACCACTTTTCTTTCCAGATTCAACTCTAGTCTCATCTCTTCTAAGAAGCCTTCTAAGATCTCTCCAGCTGACAGCAAAGACTCCTTTCATTATTAGTGTTATGGCATGATTTTACCTCTTGATAACTCTCTATATAGTTTGTCAGGGGTTTGGAGACTTATTCTCGTCTAGCCTACCCATCAGCATGTAAAGGCTGGGAGGTTAAGGGCCCCAGTTTTTCATCTTGAATGAATTCTTCATTGCCCCTTGCATAGTGCTTTTCATAGACAAACTGCTCAATGTCTTGTGTCCTCAATATTATGTGTTCTATGCTTAATTGAGTAGAGCAAAGACTTCCTTTAGGGAAAGATATGGAAATAAAGTTGGAGAAGTTAGGTGGGGGTGGGTTTGGAGGGCAGCTTTTGGAAGATTTTAAAAGCCAGATTAGATATATTAACTGCAATTATTTTATTGTACTTGGAATAGGCAAAAGATTCTCTGTTTTCCAAAATGTCTTTTATTCTTTCTACATTGTTTACTCTTTTAAAACCTTTATTTATTTATTTATTTATTTATTTATTTATTTATTGAGACAGAGTCTTGCTCTGTCCCCTAGGCTGGAGTGCAGTGATGCGATTTTGGCTCACTGCAACCTCCGCTTCCCAGGTTCAAGTGATTCTCCTGCCTTGGCCTCCCGAGTAGCTGGGATTGCAGGCACACACCACCATACCCAGCTAATTTTTGCATTTTTTTTTTAGTAAAGACAGGCTTTCACCATGTTGACCAGGCTGGTCTCAAACTCCTGACCTCAGATGATCCGCCCACCTCAGCCTTTTTAACCATCTCCTTTTCTTTGGGGGAGAGGGAAGGGGGAAAGTGGCTCTTGGGTTTGAAATATCAAGCAATTTGCGAAGAAATAGAACGCAAAGATGATTAGCTTTGTTTTCTCCTCTCCATATGATCCCATAATAGGCTTCATGAATACCCTTGCTAGCAAAGCAGTGAGGCCCATTGCATTAGACTGTTCTCACATTGCTATAAGAAACTAGCTAAGGCTGGGTAATTTATGAAGAAAAGAGATTTAATTGACTCACAGTTCACAGACAGTACAGGAAGCATGGCTGGCGAGGCCTCAGGAAACTTACAATCATGGCAGACAAAGGGGAAGGAGGCACATATTCACATGGCAGAGCAGGAGAGAGAGAGCGAAGCGGGAGGTCTACACACTTTTCAACAACCAGATCTCGTGAGAAGTCAGTCATTATTACGAGAACAGCAAGGGGAGTCCGCCCCCATGATTCAATCACCTCTTATCAGGCCCCTCCTCCAGCACTGAGGATTACAATTTGACATGATATTTGGGTGGAGACACAGAGTCAAACCATATCACCCATCTACTTGAGCAGTGACTATAAACATTTTTTATGATAACCTAGTATGCATGTACTATACTGTATATTATACAACTGAAGCAAGACTTTTGTAAATCAGCAATACTCTTGTTATGATGCATGTTAGTATTTTCTGTTATGCAATTTCACTTCAAACAAACAAAAAATGAAAAGATCTAAATCAATTTCATGACCATTAAAGAAATGTGTTCTTCTCAGGCACATCTGATCACTGCTGTCACATGCATGATTCTAAAGGTTCCATGAGTTGTGAAAAACAGCTAATGGATCCAAACTTCCTGAGTTTTAACACTTGAGTTGACATATGAAAAATAAGCCATTAAAGCATATATATCCTAATTACTAGGTTACAATTGTTGAATGAGCTAAGTGCTTTTGCCAGTATTTTATATTTAATCTGATATAATAATTTTATGACAGAGCATTATACCCTTTTAATAGATGAGAAAAGGGAGGCTTAGAGGTACAGGTCCAAAGTCACAGAGCTGCATATGGCAGAGCTGAGATTTAAACAAAAGTAGAGCAAGCTTCTGCTTACAGCTCAGTGACATGTGCCATAGCTTTATGTGACAGCCAATGCAGAGAAGATTTGCATGTGCTGATTTTTTTTTTTTTTTTTTTTTTTTTTTTTTTTTTTTTTTGAGATGGAGTCTTGTTCTGTCATCCAGACTGGAGTGCAGTGGCACCATCTCGGCTCACTGCAACCTCCACCTCCCGGGTTCAAGCTATTCTCCGGTCTCAGCCTCCTGAGTACCTGGGATCGGCATGTGCCATCACTCCAGGCTAATTTTCATATTTTTAGTAGACACGGGGTTTCACCATGTTGGCCAGGCTGGTCAGGAACTCCTGACCTTAAGTGATCCACCCACCTCGGCCTCTCAAAGTGCTGGGATTACAGGGGCGAGCCACTGCGCCTGGCCTGTATGTGCTGATTTTTAAACTTTCAGCGCACGCGAGGGAAAACAAGATCACGGAGGTATAGACAAAACGCTCTCTAGCCTACAACTTCATTTCTTCTCTGGATCTCTGTTCTGGCCCTAGAAATCTGCAAGTCCTCCAAAAAAAAAAAAAAAAAAAAAAAAAAATGACAAAACCCTTAAAATAGAATACTCAGGCGGCAACAGAAAAAACAGTTTTATGATTAGGAGGAAACTTCTGGAAGGCTAGTACTAAATCTTTTCCAGTCTTCTTTAAATTACCAAAATTCCATGGACACTCAGAATGAAAGATTGTTAAAATTTTATTTTTTTCCTTTTCCTAAAGTCCCAAACCATCTAAAAGCCGGCAAAATCTAAATTCTACTCTGTACGTGTCTAGGTCTATTAAGGAAGGTTTATTATCTTAAACATCAATCTGTTACGTATGACTTGATTTCCAAAATTGCTTAATTTTCTGTGTCATTCCTGGAGGAATACTTATGCACTATGCAGTGTGTTGGGTCTTAAGGATACAAAGACCTGCTCTTCACCTTTAGAGGGGGAACATGCACTGAAAACAGAGAACATAATAAACCAATAATTGTGCACAGTGGGACCCATGCAGAAATAATGGTAGAAGGTGTTGAGGAAAGACAGTGAATTGAATCATAATCCTGCCCAGGCAGAATTTTGGTTTTTTCTACTTTTAGGTGTTTTGGGGGTTTGGGAAAGGAAAAGAGAAAAATGCATCTTTGACAATCTTTCATTCTTAGTGTCCATGAAGTTACATTAATTTAAATAAGACTCAAAAGATTTAGTGGCAGCCTCAGAGAAGGCTCTTTCTAATCATAAAACTGTTTTCTCTGTTGCAGTTTGAGTGTTCTATTTTAAGGGTTTTGTCATTTTTTTTTTTGGAGGACTTGCAGAGTGGGAGACTAGGGCAGGAATGGAGATCCAGAGAAGAAATGAGGTTGTCAGCTAGAGAGTACTTTGTCTGTACCTGGGTGGTCCTGCCTTCCCTTGTGTGTGCTGCAAGTTTAAAGTCTGGCACATGCAGATCTTCCCTGCAATTGGCCATGACCTAAAGCCATGGCACATGTCCCTGAGCTGTAAGGAGAAGCATGGTCTACCTATGTTTAAATCTCAGCTCTGCCGTATGTGGCTGCGTCAGTCTTCTCCTCTGTAAAATGTCAAAATGTTATAATAGTTAAGCAGTATGATGACAGCACCTTGTATTGTATTAACAGTAATGAAGACACTGTCCCCACGGCTTGGTAAAGTAAGGCAATTACCGTAGTTATATCTTTAGGGTCTAGAACTTAAGTGACAGGAGTCAGTAGCCTGCTGGAAATCAAACTCTCCAGCAACATTTACTAACAATGAAATCAAGCTAAAGTGAAATCCCAAGAAAAACTGATTTGAAAACATGTAAAAGTTGTACTCTTCAGGGTAAAGTGTGCATCTTGAGGGTACAGACAGATTATTCATTCATTTATTTAACAAATAGTTATTGAATACTTTATAAGTGCCAGGCACTGCAGTAGGTGTAGAGACATGGAATGGACAAGATTCATGTACTCTGGCATTGTAGAGTCTACAGTCTGATGATGGGCGACATAAAAGGAAATGCATTATTCCCTGAGCTAATTTTATGGCAGAGAATAACACGATCGAGCGCGTACTGTAGACAGAATAGTTAGGAAGGTCTAGTTAGGAGGAGGTGATGTTTAAGTTGAGACCAGAAGGATGGATGACATGGAGTTAGCCTTGTGAACAGTGACAGAAAGAATTAAGAGACCAGCATATGCAAAGGCCCCGGGGTGTGTAGAGGACTCTGTCTCATAAATCTCTGGACTTCTTTCACACAAACTGTCTGAAGCTCTCCCCATCCCTCTTGCCAGCTGCCTTTCTGACTCAGACTTACAGTGTGAGTAGGGCTCCAGATTGAGGTCCTAGCTGGTTATACCCATTTGACATATCAACCTAAAAATATGCTGGGACAGTCTTCCCTTTCTACCTATTTGCCACAGGCTGTATCTTGCTTACTGTGACTTAGCCATTCAATCAAGACTGCCCTTGACATTTATCTCATTCTGATTTTTTTTTTTCCCCTACATTTTTGCCTCAGGTCCTGAGAGAATGGCTGCTGACACAAGGTAGATGCTCAAAAATTACTTGCTGCATCTTTGGATGAATTTCATTAGAGCATCAGACAGCTAATTTTTGTTGTTGTTTGTGGCTTTATTTGCTTGTTTATTTTAACATAGGTGGGACTCAGGGAGTACAAACTGGATGGAATTTGAAGGAGAATGGTAGGGCATTCTGGATTACCAGAGGGCTGCCTGGCTATGCCGCTCATTAACGACATGACCTTGGCCTAGTCTTCCCACTTGAGCCTTGACATTCTCAACTACAAATGAGGGCTTTAGACCAAGTGCCCTTGAATATATAATTTGTTTCTGTCTACGGATCCATGGGGTATAAATATTTGCCACTCCTTCCATACTACTGTGAAAGAAGCATTATCTTTAGGCATTAACTCAGCTCATGCAATAATGATGCCTTATATTTGACAGAAATTTATCATTTACAAAGCACTTTCATTTACATTATCTCATTTGATTTTAATCAGTCATGTAAGGTATTTAAGATAGTTAAATTTTTTTTTTTTTTTTTACATCTGACATAGTGTGAAACTTGCCCAAGGTCACAAAGAGACAGAAAAGGGAATGAATGACACGTGTCTGTGCTGTTCTGATTATAGGTGGCACAATGAATCAGATAGGCTCTCTATCATGTGGGAGTGAAGCAAATTATTTTAGTTTACTCCCTAGAATAGCGGTCACTACTTTAGAAAAAAATGTTAATGACAGTTTTGACAATGTTGAAAGGTAAAGAATCTTTTTTTGTATGAAGTTCTTTAGTAGTAAGGATCAGAAACATAGGTCAACTCACCTGGGGAAGGGGAACATTGTAGGAATTAGCAATCTCATGGACAGGGGATACTGCATTCCTCATAGTAATTGGGAAATAATCTCTAGGCGTTTCTTCCTAGGACTTAATTGTTTGTCTGCTTTTCTTGGAACTCCCAAGACTGCTCTCTCTTATCTGAAGAGCAGCTTCCTCTGCTTACTCATGGTTCTTGTTTCCCTATAACCATGGCTCTCACATGGCTTAGCTTGCTGGGACCAGGTCTGGCCTGTTGACTACAAGATGTGCCTGATCCATCACTCACCATAGGCTACGGTCAATCTCTTCCTCTTTTCGCTCCTGGGGTCCAATCTGCTGGGGCTGGTGGGGATGGGGCAAGAAGGAGTCATGTGACACCCTCATCAACTTCTACCTTGCTATGAACTGAATGTTTGTGTCCCCTCCAAAATTCAGTTGAAACCCTAATTCCCAATGTGCTAGTATTAGGAGATGGAGTCTTTGGGAGATAACTAGGGTTAACTGAGATCATGAAGGGGGAGCCTCCATGATGGCATTAGTGTTCTCATAAGAAGAGGAAGTAAGACTAAAGCTCGCTCTTTCTCCACCATGTGAGAATTCAGTGAGAAGGTAATCATTTGCAAGGCAGGAAGAGAGCCCTCCCCAGAACTTGACCATGACGGCACCCTAATGTCAGACTTTGTAGCCTCCAGTGGTGTGAAAAACAAATGTCTGCTGCTGAAGTTATCCAGTCTATGGTATTTTGGCCAGTCTGAATTGACTAAGACAAACCTCTATATGAGGATTTATGAACAGGTTCCTAGGCAAGGGAGTTTGCAAATTGAAGAGACACCCCAAAACATACCTACTACCCCTCCTTTTTTATTTAAGTTTCACAGGATTGTCTTGGTTCTCCTTTTCTTAGGTGCCTCCAATCTTCTAAGTATAACTTATTCTCTGACAATTCTCTGACAGAATAAGTAGTTATTCTGTGACAATTAAGGAGAAACAAAAACAAAACAAAACAAAACAAAACAGAAGACAAAACACCCACATTTGTCCCTGAAATTTAAAATATGAAGGGTGGTTCCATCGTTTTCTGATTGTAGGGTCAAAAAACGAACAAGCAACTAGACTAGCAATCGAATACCTTTAGATCCCAAACTTCATCCTATCACTGGTTTCTGGATGGATTATTTATTGCCCTTGAAATTCAGCGGAATGTGGCTGGGTGCGGTGGCTCACACCTGTAATTCCAGCACTTTGGGAGGCTGAGGTGGGTGGATCACCTGAGGTCAGCAGTTCCAGACCAGCCTGACCAACATGGAGAAATCCTGTCTCTACTAAAAGTACAAAATTAGCCGAGCGGGGTGGCGCATGCCTGTAATCCCAGATACTTGGGAGGCTGAGGCAGGAGAATCGCTTGAACCTGGGAGACGGAGGTTGCAATGAGCCAAGATTGCGCCATTGCACTCCAGCCTGGACAGCAAGAGCGACACTCTGTCTCAAAACAAAACAAAACAATAAAAGAAATTCAGCGGAATGAGGAATCTTAAAAACCTAAAAGCTAGAAGGGGTTTTATTGGATTATCTAATCTAATCTCTGGATTTTACAGCAAAAGACATTGACATTGGGCCTTAGGTCACAGAATGACTAGAGGTAGAATCAGTGGAATATTTCTTCTAACACAACGTTTGCAATCTTTTCATTACATCATCTAAGCAGAGCCTGTAGGGGTTAACTCTGAGAATTGGGGATGATGCTTGTGATAATGCAGCATAAAGTAATGTCTAAATGTAAGATATGATTCTAAGATGGGAACACGGAATGGGGATGGAAGACAGGAATCTTCACCATGTATGAATGTACAGGAAACAACCAATAAATGCCTTTATTCTTGTTCCGTAAAAACTTACATGTAAATAAAAGATCCCCAAAATCGATCTGAACTGTTATTGCCACAAACTTTTATCAGAAAAATGGAGATTAGGATGTTCCCACTGCCAGATGGTATAGGAATATGGTTGAATGTGGACTATGATCACAGACTGGTTTCAACGGTGGACTCTGTCACTCAATATAGTTGTGTGACAGTTAGGCAAGTTTGTACCACTTAGAAAACTTCTTCCCTGGGTCAAGCTACCCAATTTTACTTGCTTCTGTTGCCCAATATACAAAATAGGGTAGTAACACACACTCCATAGGGTTATTCTTAGGCTTAAAGTAACCAATATTTGTGAAATTATAAGAACAGTGTTTGGCACATAGTAAACATATTATATGTGTTACCTGTCGTTATTGTTACTTGCTTTTCTGTTGCAAGGACTAAAAGCTATTTTTCTGGAGTAGGGAAATTTCCATTTAAAATTCCACTGGCTAGGTTAGAGGTTTCAGTTGATTTAGCAACGAATTAGACATGGAAAGGAATTGTTTCTTTCACAGTGGCTTCATCTTTATCGGTATCCACTATAAAATTCATAAAGTGGGCATTATGTGCTTTCCACAGACCAGAAAACAGGCTAGAGAAGGTAACTGCTTGGCCACAAATGGAAGTTGAGCCAGTCGTGGCTAATGGTACAAACTACATTTGAGTCCACAAAGCAACAGATGAAAGTCTTCTCCAAGTGAAGACTTTCCAGACTTAGAAAGTCCTCACAATTCCATGGACCTGTAAGAAGATAGGGTGGGGGAGTTCATCCCTCTTTCAGCCTAGGACCAACTTGGCTCGGAGGCCTTTTCCCATGCCACCCAAGGCTCCCTGAGAAATCCGGCTCCACAAAGTGGGAGAACCCAGGGTCGGGCTTGCTGTGAGGAAGGTCGGCCCAGTCTTTCCCGAGCCTTCCTGAGGGAGACCTGGGGGGATCTCACTTCCCTGCAGAAGTCTGTGGAGTTTAATTTGTAAATTTATGCCGAAACTACACTTTTGTGTCAAAGAGCAAGGACGGCCAACAAGCGGCAACACGAATAAGAGCGCAGGGAAATGGGGCCTGCGAACGACCTCGGCCTCGGAAACTCCCGCAGTGCCGCCCCACGCGCGACGCCCACCCGAGGACCGTCACCCGCCTCCGCTCCTGGAGGAGGCGTGGTCGACGCGCACCGCCATCTTGGACGCCTTTCTAGGAGCTCTGTTTACCACTCTATGGTCGCCCGCTCCCGCCCCGCCCCTTCCCAGTCATTGTCTGGAGGAGCAGCCGCGGCCGCAGCTCCTTCTCTTTATAAGCCCGCAGTTCCCGGATGTGAATGGATTACAATGTATCTTTCAGGGAAACCTATTATTATCAATGTGACTCCACGGGGGAGTCCATGGTGATGATGATGAGGAGGAGGATGATGATGATGAGACACCTCTAAACTTGGAACAAGTTTAATACTTGAGAGAAGAAGAAAAAAAATCACCAACAAGATTTGTTTGAGGAAAAATTATAACTATCCTGTGTTGATTTTTGTTTTTTATAAACAATAAGAAAAAGTTGTTGGATTTTTTTTTTAATGATTTCTTTTTTGGGGGAGGGAATTTTGTTGCAGTTTTATGGTGGAAAATGCAAAAACCAGAGCCAGGTGCATAATCTTGTAATCTGTGGATATCCCTGGAGCAGGACTGAGTACCAGTTAAAATACTTTTTGGGGATACACATGTGAGATACTAAGTACTTGCAGAAGATTTTTGTCTATCTTTTTAAAGTCTCTTTCCTTGGAATATTGTGAGAATATTTGTGGCCATTTAAGGTAACGTTTCAATTTGCCGTCAGAGTAAACTGTTTGTAATTGAATTTAATTTTTAAAATGTCGATCCCGATGTTTTATTAAAACAAAAGGGAAAACCTATTAAATAATTGCCAATGGGAAAAAGTGTGTGCATGCATTTTGTGTATGTACTCGCACATCTAGCAATACCAGGGTTTGTAGAATGTGTTATTTTTTTCCCAAACACACGTTAAAATAGCGTATGTTGCATATACCGGATAAAGCACGCTTGTTATTACAAAACTATAGAATTATGAAGCTTAAATTTTATCCTAAAAAGTGATGTGAAAAAGTATGTTTTAAGAGCATGCAGGGCCTATAATGGTAAATGTTGAATTAAAAACTTACAGTGTTGGCGAACAGGGACTTAGCGTGCCTAGGAACTCAAGTGCAAAAACAAAACAACATCCACCCCCAAAAATTGTCCTTTTTTTTTTTTTTTTTTTTCCCGAAGTTTGCAGTTATACTATTCTGTGACTTAAAAGGGAGGGGAAAGAAAGTGTGCAATTCAGATTTCGCCCCCAACGCAAAACTACCGAAACGAAAATCTCCCCAGGAAAATGTGGCTTGATTTATAGACGAAAAAGAAAAATATTGTTCCTCTTGGCAAAGTCTTTTTGCATCACGTGTATTTGCAGCCTAGTATAAACTTGCTTTGCCGTGTGTGGATGTGTGAGTGAGAGGGAATGAGAGTAAGAGAAAGAAAGAAGTGAAGGGATGTAAACTCGAATAAATTTCAAAGTGCCTCCGAGGGATGCAACGGGCAAAAACTGAACTGTTCAGGCTTCAGATTGTAACTGACGATCTGAGGAAAAATGAGGTGCTCGATGAATTTTCGTTTGTATTTTTTGGCGAGGCGGGGGAGGTGTTGAGATTTTTTTTTTTTTCCCCTTGGGGTGGGTGCGAGGGGGATGCATCCTAGCCTGCCCGACCCGGAGCAAGTCGCGTCTCCCCGCCGGAGCCCCCCCACCCATTTCTTTGCTGAACTTGCAATTCCGTGCGCCTCGGCGTGTTTCCCCCTCCCCCCTTCCCTCCGTCCCCTCCCCTCCCCGGAGAAGAGAGTTGGTGTTAAGAGTCAGGGATCTTGGCTGTGTGTCTGCGGATCTGTAGTGGCGGCGGCGGCAGCGGCGGCGGCGGGGAGGCAGCAGGCGCGGGAGCGGGCGCAGGAGCAGGCGGCGGCGGTGGCGGCGGCGGTTAGACATGAACGCCGCCTCGGCGCCGGCGGTGCACGGAGAGCCCCTTCTCGCGCGCGGGCGGTAGGTACCGGCGCCGGCGGGGCTCGGCGGGGCGGAGGCGCCCGGCGGCGCGGGGCTCGGGCTTGGCGGCCCCGCACGCGGCTCTGCGCCTCCCGCGCCGCGGGCTCCCGGCGCCCGGCGCTCCCAGAAGAGACACCCCTTCCCCTCCCGCCGCTTCCCTCCCCCTCGCCGCCAGCCCCCCCGCCCCTCCCCGCGATGCCCCCTCGGAGGGACCGAGGACTTTGCCAGGGGCCTGACTTTAATTTTTATAACCCCTTTCTTTCACAAATTAGGGTGCTGGACAATTACAGGACCCGACCCTCCACTCCACTCCCCCCACCCTGTCACCCCACCCCTCCCCCTTTGGACGTGTTTTCACTCCAGAGACGCTCATCTTTAATTTCTTGATAGCTACTTTGAAAAGCGGAGGGGAGTGGTGTGTGCGAGTGTGTGTGCGTGTGCGTGTGTGAGTGTGAGTGTGCGAGGGGGGTGGGGTGCAGGGTGGGGGGAAAGTTGAGACCGGATCGTTCTCAGTAGTTTCTCTTTTCTCTGTGATCCATTCATTTCTCGCTCTACCTCCTGTTGCATAAAATGATGCGCTGAAGAGCGGCTTTTTTTTTTTTTTTTCTTTCCCGGATTTGGTTTTACAGTGGATGTTACCAGTTTGATCGTCTCTTTGGAAAGACAATATCGCTTTTTTTTTTTTTTTTTTTTTTTTTTTTTTTTTTTTTTTTTGCTATTGCTGCCTATTCCATCTTAAAAAAACAAAACCAAACCCAACCCAACAACAAGTCTCCCATCCCTTCCTCCTTTCCACCTTAATCCCACCCGCCCCCACGTCCCTACCCCCAACCCCCCAGTCTCCAAAAATCCGATTGTGTTTTCTCCAAGGATTGGGACTGGATTTTCTGATTGCGGTTATTTCCATGTTTCTAGGTTTGTGTGATTTTGCTAAAATGCATCACCAACAGCGAATGGCTGCCTTAGGGACGGACAAAGAGCTGAGTGATTTACTGGATTTCAGTGCGGTAAGAAAGAACGGTGGAAACTAACAACAGCTGTGAAAAAAACAAAACAAAAACCCAAACACTTCAGCTAGAAACCAGTAGGAATCCAAAGGACAGTAATAATTTTTAATTGGCTGAACCCTTGGTAAATATGAAGGTCTTTTTGACAAGTTTTTAACTATAATTTTGGGGTGTGATGGAAGATTCAGGCTTTTTGTTTTTTTGAGTTTTATTACTGGCCTTCAATTCCCGACCCACTGATTACCCCAAATAATGGAATCTCACCCCAGTGGAAAGCAAAAATAGACACCCCCAAAACTGTAAACCACCCCTAAAACTTGGCCATGTCTGAACATTGAGACTACTTATACTTTGCACACTATTCTTCCTTTTATTTATTGTTTTTGGAAACGGCAAATAGAAAATAGGAGACCCAGTTGTCTCTTTAAAGTTTTAAGCTGATGATGCTTTGGATTAGTAGAACCTGTTAGTTACATCTTACCTCCTAGTTACATCTTTTCCTAGAATTCTTAAAACTAGTGTGGATATGCTGAGCATACATTCTTTAGAACCTTTTGGACTGTTTTGGTAAATTTCGTAGTCGTGGCATCAGCACAAAGCGGAACTTAACACACTTGTGGAGTTTTACGGCTGTACTTGGTCCTTCTCCATCCCTCTGCTTCCCTTTCCTAAACCAAGTCCCAGACATGTCAGGAGAATGAATTCATTTTTAATGCCAGATGAGTTTGGTGTAAGATGCATTTGTAAAGCAAAATAAAAAGAATCCACAAAACACACAAATAAAATCCAAACCGCCTTCCAAGTGGGGCTCTTTCCTGCTGCTGCTGCTGCTGCTGCTGCTGCTGCTGCTCCTCCTCCTCCTCCTCCTCCTTCTTCTCCTCCTCCTCCTCCTCTTCTAGACCTTCTTTTGGAGAAATGGCTTTCGGAAGTTTTGCCAGGAAACGTAGCCCTAGGCAGGCAGCTTTGCAGCCCCCTTTCTGCTTGTTGCACTTTCTCCATTCGTTCCTTTGCTTTTTGCAGGCTCTGACTCAGGGAAGGTGTGCATTATCCACTAGATACGTCGAAGAAGAGGGAAACCAATTAGGGTCGAAATAAATGCTGGAGAGAGAGGGAGTGAAAGAGAGAGTGAGAGTGAGAGAGAGAGAGAGAGTCTTGCTTCCAATTGCTCTCCTGTTAGAGACGAAATGAGAATTTAGTGCAGGTGGCACTTTTATTTTTATTTGGGTTCACGTATGACAGGCAAATCCTATACGAGATGGAAATGGACATTGCCACGTTTATGGCCAAGGTTTCCAATATAAAACAAACAACTTTTTTCTTCTCCTTGGTGAAACTAGTGTTTTTCTAGAGAGGCTGCTGGCCTCCAACCTGAATCTTGATAGCATTATGGGGACTCTGTTTGTTCCAAATGTAGTAGTTCTGCTTGGCCATCTAATGAACCTGAGGAAAAAGAAAGAACAGAGTGATAATGGGGGCTGGGGGTGGGATTTGGAATGTTGTTTCTCTTTTAGTTTTAAGTTGGATGGTGATGTATTTTACTAAATAAACCCTTAGCATAAACTCTAAGCTGTTTGGTAACAGTATGAAAGATCTTTGAGGAGCTCTGAAGGCACAAATGTCTTATTTTCAACTGTAATATTTCTTTGTTTCTTTTAGATGTTTTCACCTCCTGTAAGCAGTGGGAAAAATGGACCAACTTCTTTGGCAAGTGGACATTTTACTGGCTCAAGTATGTAAATTCTTTTCTTAGTGTGAAGTTAAATGTTTTTGGCTGTTTATTTACTCAATTATATGTTTTTGGCTCTGTTGAAGTGTTCTGAAAAAGTCATTGAATTTTAGCCTATAATCATGTGGTTGTTGCATTACCCATCAGTGATATATCTTACACAAAATGTTATCTTGTGCAATTAAAATTAGGTCTTTTTTTTTAAGTCAAGGAAACTCTCTCAAAATTCCATCACTTAATTTAAAAGCAATTTTCTAATACAGTTGTAATCAAACACTTAAAGATAAGACCAGTGTTAACATGGGGAATAAATTAATGTTTCCTATTTGAAAATAAGGGGAAAAATCTCTAACATTCATAAAATGGGAAAATCCCTTGTAAATAATATCATTTATTAGGTACTGTATACAATTAACCCTTTTAAAGAAATGAACACTTAATTCTGCAAATGAATGCTATGTAGTAAACCATAGCTGTAAATAGCCTCTTGCTAATCTTAGAGGCTAAATATGAATTCATTTATATTTAAGATTCCCTTATTGATGCTTTAGCTGTTTCTTTTCCCTAATGATTTACTTGTGCAATGAATTTTTACTGTGTTTAAAGTTGCAAATCTGGAAGGACTTTTACGTTTTATAAATGAAAGATCTTTGGGTGATGCTTAAAAAAGATGATAGCACTATTCACAAAGGAATCTGTGTGCACAGTGATTATCTGGCATCTAAGGAGGGGTTTATTACAGGGCTATTTGAATATCTCTTATTAAAAGTGCAGAGTGAAAATATACATTTAAAATTTATTTTAAATGTATTTTTTTAATCCAATGAATTTCAAATAAGAAAAAGTTACACATCGTTGCCTGCTGTCCTTTAAGTCCGAGGCTTAAATCCATTTATGCTTGTTAAACAGCTGTAGTATTTTAGGAGTTCTGGCAATGGTATGTAACAGTACATTAGGCCGAGTACTGTTCTTAAGTCAGACTGGTAAATGTTGACGTCTTTTAGCTGTGAGATGCCAGTGGAATTGTCTGTCAACTATGAATATAATTTAACATCTCTAAATATTCGTTTGGTGCTGTAGCAACGAAAGAAGTTTGGTCACTTATGTGATTTGTGTAATTGTTATATTTTTATAAAACTAATGGCTTTTAAAAGTTGTTCATTTCCAAATAAGTTCCTTCTCCTTCTGTTGCCCACCTAAGTTTAGGGAATTTGTGTCTCTGTAACTTGTTTTAAAAAATGTGAGATGCCTGTTGTATTTTTATTTTAGTTTTTTGATGCACATTGATTAAAAGGACTATTGACAGACAATATGTTTGTGTTTTACTATCCTGGACCTTGTTATGTTTTCCACTTAGGGACTTGGGACAGTTTTTATATTAGTGTTATATCTTTAAATTTCTGTGTGGTATCCTCTATGCAACTTTTAAGATGGAAAATATGAATATGCATGTTTGACGTAAAGGTAAGGACAAGTATCTTTTGTGGGCAAATTAATTTTTCATGTTAGACAAGATCAAAACTGTAACTATCTTTGAGAGTATTTTTTTATGTCTTAACTTAAAAATGTGTATTCAGTTTAAATCTAAAAGTAGCTTATGTCAGGCACAGAGATAGACTACTTTTAAAGTCAGTGCTAAAAAACTAGTTTGCAGTGTTGTGAAAACATGCATTTATAATAAGTATGTTACTTTAGATATCATTTAATAAAGTAAGGTGTTTAGAAATATGAGATTGTGTTACATTTAAAAAGACAACTGTATGTCTGATCCATTTTCTATGTTCACATTTAAGTAAAGTTCTTGTTGTGACGTTTATATGTTTATAGAGAGTACAGGCTCCATAAGTTGAATATGTATTAATGCATTTTGGTAAGTGATCATGTATCAACACTTATACAGTTCTTAAGACAGTCTCACTCAAACACACACACACACACACACACACACACACACACACACACACACACAGGTTCATGCCTGCAAACCTGGAGAGAGACTTCACTCTTAGTAAGTTATGTTACACTACTTCTAGTGCATACACAGTGATTATTTTGAAGGTGTGGAACTTGAAGTTACATTGTACCAGAAGTGGTGTTTTCAGTACCAAATGTTTACTTGTAAGGGTAAAAAATGTAGTGGTCTTTTATTCTGGCTGTCTGATTGAGAATGCAAGGTATTAATTTCATGTAGTATGATGGTGATTATAATATATAGGGTACAGATTGGAGTGTTCCGTTTTCTTCTATCAAGCTATATTTGAACACAGGGCTATTAGAAAACAGGTTGTATTTCCACTTAAAAGAGTTAAATCTTTTTTAAAAGCGTAACACATTTTAAAAATCATGAAAACTGCATTTTGCCCTTTAATTGGTAGGATCAACTAGGAAACTTTGGAGAGAGAAATAATTTTCTGAATTTACTTCAAGTTAATATCCATTGTCTTGAGTGGACTCAGATGTCCCTTTCATGGGTTGCTTTGAAACTTGGATTTAGGAAGAAAAAGATCTCAAGTATAAGTAAACTGTTCCTATTTGAAAAATCAGCTATAGTTTTTCAAAGTGAGGCATGGCAATGATTCATGCTTAGAGTTCCCAATAGCTTTTGATTCCATTAATACAGGATGCTCCATAGTGATTTGCAATGTGAGAATAAAAATAAAGTGTGGCCATATTCCCTTTAATCTTTCATTTCACAAACATGGTTTTTCCTACCACCTTAAGAAATGGTGAGGCTGCTAGGGAGAATGGAATGTAACCTGAGCTACAGCCTGACATTCCCAGGGAGCATTTTTCACATGAAAGGCTTTTGTCAACCCAGGAAAGGACTAGCAGTTTTTGTTTGATGTTTGCAGGTGTTCAGCAGAAAGCACTAAAACAATTCAGCCATGATGGTTCAGAGCTTCGATGACCTTAACAGGGAAAATTGGTGGGCTCTGGAATTATTTTTAAGAAATAGTTGTAACCTATATGGTAACTTAAACAAAGGGATTTAATATCCGTTATATCATTGATCTTAAAACAAACTAAAAGCATCCACATGCCTGGATGATTGGAAAGTTATTCTCATTGAAAAGTAGGATGCCTAAGTTACCAAAAAAAGAAAATCATGTAAACAGTCTATAAGTTATTGATGAGTATGGGCTTAATTTTCTGATATAGCAGAAGGGCAGTTTATTTGGTTACCTTTGACTCCTGTGAGGAAAAGATAAACATACTAGCTTTGGCATCTTTTGAAAAAGTCATTTTAAAGTTGGGCCACTAAAATGATGTATTCTAAAGAACTTGTTAGATCAGGCCTGGTCACATCTGTTACATGTATTTACTGCAGGTCTATGACAGATACTACATCTTTCTCCCTTAGTTTAAAAGTTGAGCTTTTTTCCCCTGTAATTGTTTAGTTTTACTGAAGTGTTCAGGTATTGTGAAAAGATTGTCACATGAACGAGTGTTTGAACCAGAGCAGCATTATAAAACACACCACATCTCTGTAGTGGGTCATTTTTGGAAGAGGAAAGTATTGCCTGAAATTTATGTAAGTTAGCTAACCTATATCCACATGACACAAAAATGATATGCCAATTTAGTGAATTAATTGAGGCGGAAAAAAATCAATCCGGTGGGTAGTTTTGTATGATACAGAAAATTCATATGGTCACATCCTGAATTATTTTGAGTTCATAAGTGATGGCATGAAAAAAAAATTGGTTTCCCCTTAAAGGTATTTGTTGAGAGCTGCTTAATATTGTGTGTGTGTATATAAGTGAGTGAAAACACCCTTAAGATCATAAATGGTATAATTCATAAGGGAGCTGTGGCTTTTTGTAAAGGGCAGAGTAATTTAACAGGTTAAAAGAAGTACAGTGGCATTAAACCCATTATGTTAGCATCATAGAATTTTGGGCATAGAAACCTGTTAGAAATGTTGCCCAGTGCCTTCATTATTACAGGCAAAGAAAACTTGAGACCCAAGATAAGGAGTTCCAAACTGTGCTTTTTTATTTGTTATTTTAAAAAACAAGTTTGTATTTGCTAATTCTCTATGGCCCTGCAAATCCTTTATTGGAAATGATCGTGGTCTCACTGCTGTCTTTCTGTCATTTGTACTACATAATGGGGCATGAGGATTAGTGTGCTGATATTTGTGCGTATAAATGCTTCTGTATGTGCCTGTGCTTTCTGAAAACTTTTTTAGGTTTGGAGCTGAATTTTGGATTATTGATCGTTCTCTTTTGCCTGGTCTTCCCTGTGACTGTTTTGCATGATGCTGCGTAAAATAATAGTGTGGGTGAGCATGTCATAGTGCTTCTCAGTGTGTTGGAGAGGTGTGCTGTGTACCTTATACCTGTTGTATTTTTTAAATCCTCACAAGAACCTAGTGAGATCCAAGGATTACTACTATTCTGTATTCATAGCTGAGGAAACTGAGAGAGATGTTAAACAACTTGATCTTAAGGTAGCCAATAATGAAATTAGGTTTTAACCTCAGGTTTGTCTAGCTCAAAGTCCTGAGTTCTACACACACACACACACACACACACACACACACACACACACACGTCAGACAGCTCATTTTTTCAAGATTATATAGACAAACAATGTGATATTGAGGTTTGGCATGAAATATTATCCATGATCTGTAGGGTAGATAGCATTTTAAAAAACATACCTAATGTAATGATGTAAACCATACCCATTATTTTTCTTGCCTTTGTATCCAAATAAGCTACCCTTCTAATTTATGACAGATTTCAATGTGACTAAATATGTCTTTCTCCTATCTTTATTAGTTTTACCAAGAAAATACAGTAGATATTTAAAAAGTTGTGCTTTCATTCTATTGTAAGTTGATAGTCTACGTGGATGCCAGTGAAAACATGTTTTTATGTAGCTAATCAATTCAGAATTTGAGGTAACCAAGCCTGATGTATTAATATGTAAAAAATAAGGATCTCTTGTCTTTAAATATAAAAAAGTTTTGCAGTTTGTTGTTAGATCTTTGAAACCTAATATTCAAGAACAATAACCTAAATTCTGTCTGCATCACTAAAATAAGCAGTTTTGAAGATTTGATATGTCTGTTACCAGACATGTGCTTAAAATGTTACATTTTCTAAATTCAGAAGGCAGAAGCAGTACTCTATTTGACACTGACTTAAGTAAATAAAATGCATTAAACAAGCGTGGGGATCCAAGAACCGTTGAAACTGAAATGCTTAACATTTTTGACAGCATCAGCAAATTATCCTTACCCTACTATTGTAATGAGGAAATCACTTAAATAACAGATGAACAGCCAAGTCACATAAACATATATAATAGAACTATGTAATGAAAGTTTATGCTGTTAATTGCTCGAATCTGTCTTAAATGCTTAGAATCATGGAGCAGTAAAGACTGTCATATAAACAGTTTTGTTTTGAGCTTAAAATTATTCCTTTTTGCTTTCATCTGCTATGATAAACAAAGTAATTTTGTAAGCTTTAAAGATCAAACATTTACTCCTAATGGTAAACTACATTTTATATTGGAAGTTTGCAACCTCGTCCAAGTCATAGAGTTGAGTCCTGGTGGCCCCAGGCCTGTGATTTTCAACGTTTAGTATTATGATGCTATTTAGATCTGTTCCCATAAGCCAAGATAACAGATCTTAAGTTGCCTAATAAGGAACATGGTGTGTTTTGAAATGTTCTTCAGTTTACAAGTCTGAAACCAAAATGTTCTTGGCCAAATCTTTAGAATCTATACGTATGTTGAATAAGTCAGATTTTATACAGACATAGCATGAAAATGAAGCTAAGTAGGAACAGAAAAATCTGCCCTTTCTTTATTATTATTATTATTATTTTTTGTATTTTATGAGCTATTTTTTATGGCCAGGTGTTCTTCCAAGTTAATTAGATAGTGCTAAGTATTAGAAAATGTAAAATAGGTTATAGGCTTTTTAAAAGGTTATTTTTGTTACTGGTTTGTTATTACTCTGGATAAAATTTTCACAACTGACCACCAGGTTTATTAGCTTATATGTGAGCTATCCATTTTGTACATTCGTGAGCCAGTTGACTAGGAATAAGGTATGTGCCTGGGTTTTATGTGGATACTTTTGACCCCTATCTCTCCTAATACTTAGGAGAGAGATGTAAAAGAAATAATAATATAATCTTTGGAGAAGATTAACACTTTTTTGTAAGTTATATATAGTTAAATATATATATTTATATTAGACTTCCAGGAATAGTGAAAATGTTGAAAAGGTTGTCATGTTTACTTTCATTTCAAAGATAAATAAGGGCACAGTTAATCAGCATATCAAATACCGAGGTGTGTTTAAAATCAGTTTATGTGGATGAATTTCAGGGCTGTAAGAAAGTATTTTATTTAAAGGTGCAGCCACACGATTGATTGTTCAAATGGATGCTTTTGTACTTTTGTGTGACAATTAACGTTTAATGAATGACTTTCTAGACTGGCATTGGTGGTAATTACTATATGTAGTTTATTAACTGCAATCCATTGTTGGATGTGCCTTTATTGATTTGTTTTGCAAACACCCCTTCACACGTGCGGCAGTATTTGTGCAGCCGTATTTGTACGTTACTTTTTGAAGAACCTGTTCACTTGCTGATGCTGACATTGCCTCTAAAAATGTTAGTTTATAAATTCTCCTGTGCTAGAATGCCTCTTTGATCCGAGTAATTTTAGCTGAAATACAAAATCCATCAACTTTTCTGCTATAAAAAGTTCGCATTCAAATCCTCAGGGAATCCCAAAGTAATGACACAGTTTTGTTTTTCAAGTAAATACTTTATGGAAATTTACATTTACAAGATACTTTAGAGATGCTCTGTTATTTTTTAGGTAAGTAGCAAAGGCTCGGGAGGGTTAAAAGTCTTTTGCCCAAATCATGCAGTTGGTTATTGGCTGTAATAGGACACAAATACACATGTCCTGACCCTCTGGTCAGAGACCTCATGCTGCTTTTAATTAAGGCTTGGACTCAATTCGATGGTACCAACTGTATATTTCTTAAGAAGGGGAAAACGTGTATAATCTACCATTTCTGAAAAAAATTATTAAAAACTGAGATTGTGAAAGATGGAAGTTGTCATCCAGCCCACTTGTCATCACGTGTTCTAATTTGGCCAAGGCAGTTGACAAATAACTGTTAAAATGTATTGTGTTATTAAAAATAACAAAGTAAGACCCATGATTAAATATCAGGGCTGTAATTGAATCTTGGGGGTTCTGGTGCTGTTCATAAACCATTTGGCTTTTTTCTGTAACAGATGACGTCAAAATCCAGCTTGATTGAATTATGACCCTGGGTTACAGCAGCACCTGCTGGTGCCTCTTTACTTCATGGCCTGTCAGCATTTCCATTACAAACTTTTTTTCTCTGACATTTTAAACTTCAAATAGTTAAACTGGACTGCTGGTTGGCATATAAACTTTCTGCTTCTTGGGAAAAGACCACTTGCTCAATAAAAACAGAGAAGGTGGTGACAAAGCCCCATTACAGGATACCGCTTAGAATGTTCTGCTGTGCTTTAATCTTCCATTCATTTAAACATTCTTTTGGGGGGTACTTAGCTGAATTTCAAGGCATCCAAATGGAAGGTTTTTAATCTCAAATTTCCCACGTGAAGACTTAAGTACGGGGTCTTTACAGAACTGGTAAAGTGCAAAAAGACCTAGCATCTATGCAGCTTATTGAAACTCTGGACAATCAGGTTTTCGTACAGGGTGTAAAATGCTAAAGAGCAAGCCATAAAAAACATGCAAATTGGCATACCTTGTCAGTAATTGCTTTTATATTCACTTAAGATGAGTAAAAATTGATAATGAATGGTTAGAAAAGCATCTTTATTTATGTTATTATCTAGAGACTGGTAGCATAGCTTCAGTTTGTCCCTCGGGTTTTAATATGCTGGGAATGGAGATGGGATGTTGTTTGTGTCTAGCTAGCCAGCTTTTTATCTATCTAGTCTAATTCTGATTGATGGATCATCTAATGCATACATCTAATATATTTTTTAGTACCTGCTATGCTCATATCTCCACATTAGCAATTAGAGGGCATAGAGGGCTTTATGGAAGAGACATCTTCTCTCAGAGGGCATATACTCTTAACACAGGAGTGTCCAATCTTTTGGCTTCCCTGGGCTACATTGGAAGAAGAAGAATTGTCTTGGGACACACAAAAAATACACTAATGATAGTTGATGAGCTGAAAAAAAATTTGCAAAACACCCTCATGTTTTAAGAAAGTTTACGAATTTGTGTTAGGCTGTGGGTTGGACAAACTTCTTCTAACAGGAGAAAATAGAAAAGTAAGAATGTAATTAACATCTAGCATTGAGAAGACACAATAATGTGGGAGTTTAGAGAAATGAAAACTTACTTCTTTCATGGTGAAATTAATAACGAAGGGTTCAAGGAAAACTCAATTCTAATCCTTGAAGGAATGGTAGAATTTTGACAAGTAGGTAGTGAGACTGAGCATGCATATCAGGATCACTGCAAACCAAGCACAGATGAAAGAAACTGGAAAGAGTAGATTAAAGAGATCTCCCAGAGAGAAGTTTCTTGGCTCTGCAGTGGAGTCAGCTCTGGTCTAGACACATGGGATGATTTCCTGGCAAAAACTCCTGTCTTGGTTGCTGTTTATTTTCTTTACTGAGTTTGCATTTCATTGGGGGGTGTTACAGATTATAATCCAGTTCCATCCAAAAGTATATGTTTTTAATGGTAGTATCGGGGTGGAAATCGAAGTTTTTGTGTCCCCAGTTCCCAAAATTCTTCCTACTATGTCACTCAGCAATGGAAACTTTCTTGAGCCAAATGAGGCTGCTTTGGAGAAAATTGTTCATGTAGCCCAATTCTGGAAATCTAGATTCTTTTGCAATGTTTGCTGGTAAGTAGCTGTTTCATATTGAGGAAGTGGTAGGATCTTAAAGGCTGCATCTTAAAACTAAACAAAATCGAAACTCACCAGTACAATTCAAGAGGGGTTTTCACATTTTTAAAAAAAGGAATACTGCTGTATTTAAAACATTTTGCGATTGCAAAAATTCATCATTATAATTTTTATTATCATCACTGGCATCACCATGACCAGTGTCACATTGTTTGGTCAAAAGCTGGAAGGGAAATGTGATAGTTATTGTTGCCATATTATATATTGAGAAATGTGTTTAAAACTTTTCTGGAGATATTGTGATCTTAGCAAAAACTAATGTAATATTTGTAAAAACATTGTGGAGTGGCCAGGTATACCTTTGAATGAAACTGACCAGAAGTACATCACAAATGGAAAAATACATGTGTGTGTGTATATGTATACCATCCCTTCCCCCAAATATTGTTGAGATTGAAGTATCTTTCTCTCTGTGACCTGCAAGTATTTTAATGTAGCATGTGTGTCTAATTTCCATAGTGAAGCCAAAAATTCAAATGGTAGTTGATAATTGACTTAGGAAGAATTTATTAATGAATAACTGTGTTTGGTATAGAGTAAAAAAAATTTTTTTTATGACAAAGAAGATATTCTAGACTCTTGTAAAAGATTACAGTTAAGAACCTATGAATTCCTCAACCTTTGTCTTCACTTTTCAAAAAGTAAGGGATTTATATTGGAAATATTTTGCAACCCTGCAACCTGAAACTCAAAGCTTTGGTAAGCAGGTGGTAATAATATTTCCAGGTTGACTATACAATTTCATACATAACCCAGTTTGTCAGTTTGAAAAGAGATAAAACGACGTCAGTTTTAATGCTTGTTTGAATAATTTTTCTTTGTTCTGTGCCCTCTTGGACATCGTTGTCCACTAACTGATGCCCCAAACCATTGAATGCTTTTCTGTTCCCTTATGGCCACTGTGATTCTTCAATCTAGTTACTTCTAACTGCAAGATTAATTTTCTTCTGACATCTAATTTTCCTGTGATTTTATTAACATCATATTATTCTTTTTCCGGCTCATTTGGAATGATTTCTCTTTTATATGGGGTGTACATTTGTAGTGTCCCACTTGTAAGGGAATTCTACACTTTAATCCTTAGTAATTTTGCTAGAGTTGAATAAGATGAGAGATAGTTCATAACTATTTGAGGCTTGATTGTTTAAAGGAAGTGGAAAGCTTCAGAAAAGTGAAAGCGTATGAATGCATGCCATGTTATTATTTTTTCAGTGTGAGTGTATTTCACTGGAGTAATGATAGAATTTTTAGGAATTATTACCTTTAATTTACTTACTTGCACATTCATTCGTTCATTCATTCATTCATTCATTCAATCAGTAAAAGTTTTTTTTTTGAGAGCCAAGATACAAGTTACAGTGCTAGAAATTATGGTGCTACAAAGAACAACAAATTTCAGCTTCGGCATTGGGACATGATGTTGCAGTTGTTAAATAAAAGTTCTACAATAATTCAAATAAGGTACTTTTAAAATAAATGGTGTTAGCCAGGCGGGGTGGCTCATGCCTGTAATCGCAGCACTTTGGGAGGCCGAGGCAGGCGGATCATTTGAAGTCAGGAGTTTGAGACCAGCCTGGCCAACATGATTTCATTATTTAATAGAAAACCCATCTCTACTAAAAATACAAAAATTAGCTGGGCGTGGTGGCAGACACCTGTAATCTCAGCTAGTCGGGAGGCTGAGGCAGGAGAATGGCTTGAACCCAGGAGGCGAAGTTTGTGGTGAGCCGAAATTGCGCCACTGCACTCCAGTATGGGCAACAGAGCAAGACTCTGTCTCTAAAATAAAATAAAGTAAAATAAAATAAAATAACTTGAAATATGCAAGTAGAGTTTTTCCAAAGACACTTTTCAAATATAACCAAGTGCGGACTTCACATTTCTAACTGAAACAGAAATCCTAAAATCTGTATATATATATGTCCATGTTCTATGTGAATATAAAGGAAGGAGAATGGATTCGAATGCTTGTAGAAATTGGCCCTTGAAGTGTAGTTTTAGGAATGTATTCCGAAATTTCGTATCAGAGGTTGTCTGGGAGGCAATGAGAATTATGTTCCATTCATCCTTTTGAGCAGAAATTAAAATTTTGGATGTGTAGATGGTACTCATTTACTTCTAGGACACTAGATATACATGCTTATCTTTTTTACTCCACACTTGAATTATGTTAATATTTGTTTTAAATTGACAACAGTAAAATATTCTCTTTAAGTACATGATTATTTAGCATCTACACGTATCAGGTAATACTCTGACTGCTCTAAATAGAATGATGAGCAAGACAGGTATGTCTCTGGTGTGGCCTACGTGGAGGACACAGATATTAATGGATAATCAGCCAAAGAAGGTCAAATACTACATTTGAAGGTGTGTGGCCTGAGAAGAGTTTGCAATAGGAATATCTGACCAAGCAGAGCAGTCACGAAAGGCTCAGAGATCAGCCCAGGTGAACCGTGGTCTTTTTAGATGAGGGGGAGTTAAGTGGGTGGAGTTTCCTTGGCTGACAGGTAGGGCATGATTCCAGCCGCTGCGGCTGGTGGGGGTTGGTAGGTGTCAGATCCTGCAAGACTGAGAGCCACAGGGAGCCTTGACAGTGTGCTGCTAATCAGATTTGTGTCTGGGACATGGACCCGAAGGGGAGTCAGTGTGGGTGGTCTATACCGGTTGTGAGGTTTTTGCAGAAGTTTAGGTGAGAGACAGGGTTGTTGGTTCTACAGTGTGGGTGGTGAAGTTGGAGAATTAACTCTGTAGACTTTATTTGAAATCTGTACCTTTAGGTCATTGGGGGGGCATTCATAGTGGCTACTTGGTTTTGTGTTTTTTTTTGCTTTGTTTTGTTTTGTTATATTTTTGGTGAAACTTCCTATAACTTTCTAATACTTGAAAATCTACCATACGTTATACATTCCGACAGTAATTGTGAGACCTAATTCAGCTTCTGTGTGATAGCCACTACCTTTTTAGCAACCAAGCACTAACTAGAGAAGTGCTCTTTTATTTTCTGAGAAAAGTGTTAGATTGATTTTGCAATTCTGCAAGGGTACAGGGGTGGAAGTGGGTCTTATTGAATGGACTTCAGTACTATTTAGGCTATTTTTTTGTTTTTTGTTTTTTGTTTTTTGAGACAGAGTTTCACCCTCGTTGCCCAGGCTGGAGTGCAATGGCGCGATCTCAGCTGACCGTAAACTCTGCCTCCTGAGTTCAGGCGATTCTTCTGCCTCAGGCTCCCGAGTAGCTGGAATTACAGGCATGTGCCACCACACCTGGCTAATTTTGTAGTTTTAGTAGAGACGGGGGTTTCTCCTTGTTGGTCAGGCTGGTCTCGAACTCCCAACCTCAGGTGATCCACCCAACTCAGCCTCCCAAAATGCTGGGATTACAGGCGTGAGCCACGATGCCTGGACCTATTTAGTTTTTTTATAGCTTATGTTCTTATGAGCAGTAAACATTATGATGGTTTTGTTAGACCTGTTGAATTGAATTCACTTCTCCTGCCTGTGGTCAGGTGTCAGCACAGCCACAGAAGTTAGTGAATGTCTTTGTTGATGGACATTACGAGGGTGGTTTAATTTATGTGATACTCTGTCTGGGATTGCAGCATTATTGTTAGATTGCATTTTGTCACAGGGAGGAAATTACCTGGTAACTCTTGATTAGGAATAAAATGAAGCTTCCCCTTTTTACAAATCCTGGCTAATATTCCGTTTGGCTCTCTTCTGTTGACCACGTCTCTCTCTTCCCTTCCTCCTCACTCCATTTTCTCAACTATTTTATTGTTTACTACTGGAAGTCACCTCCCAAATCAGGATACTTGTTAGTCCATTTTAGGAAAAATATCACCATTCTTTCACTGTTATTTTCTGTTGAAGTTGAAAAACAAAATGCTACTTTTTTTTTTCTTTCCATTTTTGGTTACACCAGCTAGTTAGAGCCTTGGGGTAATACTGTGGGCATGGGTTGGATCCTGATATCTGTGTCAGTTAGTGAGAGTTGGTTCCATGACCGTAGAGCTCTTCATGTCCTTCATGCAAGGGTGCTGAAACAAGAGGGGCATAGAACTGTCTACACCAAGCAAAAAACTCCTGAAAGCACATGCCCACTGCAGGTGAATTGGTAGCATAGCGTGGAGAGAAGTGGGCAGTGCTTGGTCCTGTTTCTGCCTCCTAGAGCGTTCCTCTCAGCATCCAGGCATGCTTTAGCAACTCTTAGTTAAAACAAAATGAACTATAATTAATTACCTTTCTTTTGGGAGGGACACAGAGAGTTTCAACAGTATCTACAATGCCTTTTTTTTTTTTTTGAAAAGTATGATAGAACATTAAGGTCGACAGAGCTGAGGATGGGTTGGAGGCTGAATTATGCGTGTTTTATTTATGCTTGAATTATTTCATAATTAAAAACAAAACATACAATAACAACAACAACAAAAAACTACCCTCTGCCTCTCATTCACATTCCCCTCTGGCCATAGCCTCTTTCTTAATTTCCTTCCTAGCAAGACTTTTGTTAAGTTTTTTCTACACAGGCTGCTACTGCGTGCTTTAAAATTTAACCCCAAGCAAATATTAGAAAACATATTTTATCTTACAATATTTGATGCCTACAGAATAATCTGCGTAGCAAATATAAGTTGTGAAGCTTAATAATGGAGTGAACGCCTATGAACCCACTACCCAACATAAGTACTGGAACAATGTCAGATCCATTGGCTGGCCTATGGGTTTGTTCCCTGTCCACCTTCCCCTATCTTTCCTCCCAGAGAGAAACATTCTCATGCCCTTTTTTAAGTAGTATTGTGACTGGCATATGTATCCCTAAACAATACTGTATGTGGTTTGGTTTTGCTTGTTTTGGAGGATTACAAAACTGATAGATTGTTTTGTGCTACTTGCTTTTTCACTTGGTATGTTATTGTCCATGTTGTTGCATGTGGTGTACGTTCATTTTCTCTGCAGGTTATAGTTTATTTATGTATGTTCCAGCTGATGAACCTTTGTGTTGATTCCTCTTTTTTGGAACTACAAACTTTCTTGTGTGTTTCTCTTGATGCACATGTGTAAGACTTTCTCTGTACGGTAGATACCTATCTGAGTAGATATCTATGAGTAGAATTGTTGGTTTGCAGAGTTATATGAAAGTCCAGCATGACAGGATAGTGTCCAGTTGTTTTTTAAAGATTCTTACTGATCTGCACTCCCACCTGTAGCATAAAGGATTACTATTGGTGCAGTCTACTATGTATAAAATAGAAAATGTATCCCATTATAGTCTTTTTTTTTGAGGTTGAGTCTCACATGTCACTCTGTTGCTCAGGCTGGAGGGCAGTGATGCAACCTCAACTCACTGTAGTCTCGACTTCCTGGGCTCAAGTGATCCTCTTGCCTCAGCCTCCTGGGGAGCTGGGACCACAGGCACATGCGCCTCACCCAGATAATTTTCGTGTTTTTTGTAGAGAAGGTGTTTCACCATGTTGCCCAGGCTGGTCTTGAACTTCTGAGCTCAAGCAATTCGCCTTCCTTGGCTTCTCAAAGTGCTGAGATTTTAGGTGTGAGCCACCACATAGGACTGCATTGTGGTCTTCATTTGCGTTTCCTTGACAATTCGGTTAAACTGCTTTGTATATATTTATTTCAGATCATTCATGTCCAGTCTGTGGAATGTACACCTGCCCCCATTTTCTATTGGGTTGTTTTTTCTTATTGATTTCTAGGTGTGCTTCATGTATTTTTGGATGATAATTATTAGTTATATAAGCTGCAGATATCTTCCCTTATTTTGTGACTTTTACGCTCTCTATGGTACCTTTTGATAAAGTCCTTAAATTTAAGATAGTCATGTAATTATTTTGAAGGGTTGGAAAAGCCTTCTCTACCCAAAGGTTGTACATATATTCTTTTATATGTTTCCTCTGAAAAGGATTTGATGATTTTGCCTATCACATTTAAGTTTTCCATACAGTTGGGATTGATTTTGTGTGGAATGGGAAGTATGCCTCCAATTTCACTTTTCCATAAATGTCTAGATACCCAATTGTTCTAGAATCATGTACTGAAAAGTCCGTCCTTTCCCCAGTCATTCACAATACTATTTCTGTGATTATTTCAGTTCCTGTATTTGTGAGGTCTTTCCTTTTGGGCCTTTTATTCTACTTGGTTAGTTTGGCTACTTTGCTTCAGTACCCACATTATAATACATGTTATAACTATATTTTGTTATTTGTTAGGTAAAGGCCTTCCTCCCCCGTTTTCCTGTCCCATATGTACACATTTGACTTTGGGCTATTGTGAAGCCTGATTTCTTCTACATGAATTTAAAATTCAGCTTGTCAAGGTCTTTGAGAACCCTTTGAGGCATTTTTATTGAAGTTGCATGGAAACCAAAGATCAATTTTGGGAGAATTATTATGCATTTAATGATTATCTCTACTCATTTATATCTCCACTTTTTTTAGGTCTCTGATATCTCAAAACAATTCTTTATAATTTTTTAGCTGTAATTTCATAATTATAGTTTTATAATTTTCTCCATGAAATTTTACACTTTCTGATGATTTATTCTTCAGTACCTTATTTTTCTGCTTCTGTTATTACCAGTATTTTCTTTTAAATTATTCAAATTATTTGTTGCTTGTGTATAGAAAGTCTTTTTAAAAAAATTTTTATTTATTTTTTATTTTTAGAGATGGAATCTCACTCTATTGCCTGGGCTGGATGGAGTACAGTGGCACAATCTTGGCCCACTGCAACCTCTGCCTCCCGGGTTCAAGTGAATCTCCTGCCTCAGCCTCCCAACTAGCTGGGACTACAGGCACCTGCCACCACACCTGGCATTCAATTGATTTTTGTATATTTTCATATTCAGCCATGTTGCTGAGCTCTGTTACTAATTCTGAAAATGTCTTTGTGTTTTCCTTAGAGTTTTTTCTGTAGATTTGTCACATTTCACATCACGTGTGACTCAAGACAATTTTATTGTTTTTTCCTTTCAAACCCCAATACTTGGCCTTTTTTTTTTTTTTTTTTTTTTTTTGTCTTTGCTGTGCTATATATGACCTTAAGTACACTGTTAAATAGGAATGGCAGTACTGATTATCTTGTCTTATTCCTGATTTTCACCATGAATAGTGATGTTGATATTGATAGATACTTGATTAAAAAAGTTTAATTCTATTCATATTTCATGAAGAGTTTTTATCATGAACAGGTATTGAATTTTATCAAATGCTTTTTCTACATACAATTAAATGATGACTTCTTTATTTCCTTTAATCTGTTAATATTGTGAGTAACATTTGTATATTTTCCTGTGGTAAGCCACCTTTGCATTTTTGGGATAAAATTAATAATGTAGCTTCATTACTCTTTCAAAAGTATTATTCTGGACTCAATTTCAAATATTTTCTTCAGTATTTTTACATCTATGTTTAAAAGTATGATTGGCATATAATATTTTTTTCTCCTATTTTCCAAGTCTAGTTTTGTCTACAAAGTTAGAATAAGGACGTGTTCTCACTCTGTATTCTCTGGAATAGTCTAAATAAGGGTGAAACAATCTGTTCTTTGAAATTAGGTCAAACTTATCTTTATAATTGGTCCTAGTATAAGAAGATTTTAAGCCACTGATATAATTTTTAAATATAATAATATTGAGAGTGAGAGCTTTAGTTTTTCTGCAGATGCTTTAACAATTATATATATAAACTTGTGTGTGTGTGTGTATAGGTGTATGTGTGTGTGTGTATACATATATATGTAATATATGTCAGTTTTCTGTTTCATTTAAATTTTAAAATTTATTACCATAAAGTTATATATGGTATTCTCTTAGCTTTTTAATCTCTGCTGACTCCATAATTTTCATTTTTCATTCGTAATTTTATTTATGTATTCCTTTTTTCATGATCAAGCTAATTTGACGTTTTTCTTACTACTCTTTTCAAACCAACTTTTGGCCTTATGGATTATTTTTCTTGTGTGTTTGTTTTCTACTCCATTAATTTTTAATCTTTGTTATTTCCTGCTTTCTATGTACTTAGGCTTATTCTGTTTTTTTTTTTTTCCTAAATTGAGTTGACTGCTTATTGCACTAATTTATCATTATTTCTTTTTATAATATAAGAATTTAAGGTAATAGAATGCCCTCTGATGACTGTGGTGTCTGTATTACATAGATTTTAATTTATTACATTTTCATCATCTTATAAATATTTTAATACTTCCAGTATGATTTCTGCTTTGATACTTGCAATATTTTTGGTGCCTTCAAAATTTTACAAATGAATGTATTATCTTTTTATTATTGACTTCTATTACAATTTAATTGTTGTCAGAGAACTATTCTGTATGGCAACAGTTGCTTGATATTTGTCAAGACTTGCTTTGTTGCCAATTTTGTTAATCAGTTTTAAAAGTTCCATTGTGTGCTTCAGAAGAATGTGTATTCTATGAGTTGAGGGATCTATATGTGTCCAGAAATTAAAGCTTGTTGAAATTAAACCTTTTTTCTTGTTCTTTTTTTTTTTTTGAGATGGAGTCTCACTCTGTCTCCCAGGCTGGAGTGCAGTGGCACGATCTCGGCTCACTGCAACCTCAGCCTCCTGCGTTCATGCAATTCTCCTTCCTCAGCCTCCCAAGTAGCTGGGATTATAGGCATGTGCCAACACACCCAGCTAATTTTTGTATTTTTCGTAGAGACGGGGTTTCATCACGTTGGCCAGGCTGGTCTTAAACTCCTGACCTCAAGGGAACCACCAACCTCTGTTGATTGTGTCTTAAAGTCATCTATACATTTGCTAATATTCAAAATCTGCCTGACATATTTGTTGAGAAAAGTAGATTGAAATAATTTGCTATGATGATGAATTTATAAACATTCCCTTGTATTTCTGTTTTCACTTTATACATATTGAAATTATATTATTATATGCATTCATTTTAAGAATTACTATATTTTCCTCATTAATTAAACCCTTTATTCAGTTTGTATGTGGCTATTCTCTTTCTGCTCTTTTATCTTAAACTCTGATATTGGTATACTTATTGCACTTCTCTTTTGGCTAGTATTTGTCTATATATCTGTTTTTTAATTTTTTGTTTTCAGTTATTCCATGTTGCTATGTTTTAAGTATGCAGAGTGGCATTTTATTTCTCTTAATATTCTGATGGTTTTATTCTACTGTTTTCTGAATTTCCTTGTGACTCATAAGAAGTTTGGTATCTCTTTCTTTTTTCTGTTTTTTTTTTTTTTTTTTTTTTTTTTTTTTTGAGACGGAGTCTTGCTCAGTCGCCCAGGCTGGAGTGTGGTGGCGCTATCTCAGCTCACTGCAAGCTCCGCCTCCCGGGTTCACGCCATTCTCCTGCCTCAGCCTCCCAAGTAGCTGGGACCACAGGCGCCCTCTACTACGCCCGGCTGATTTTTTTGTATTTTTAGTAGAGATGGGGTTTCACCGTGTTAACCAGGATGGTCTCGATCTTCTGACCTCGTGATCCGCCCGTCTCGGCCTCCCAAAGTGCTGGGATTGAAGTTTGGTATCTTTCAAATTGCCATTCTTTTCTAGCAGATCTACCCTTTTCCCTGACTTTTTTTGGTATTTAGCAGTTTTACTGTAATGTATCTATTTGTGAATTTTAAAATTCTGTTTGGTCTACATTGTTCTTTATGCATCTGTGGCTTTATGTCTTCCTCCAATTCAGAAAAATTGTCAGCTTTTATTTCTTTAAATATTCTGACTCCTTTATTCATTCTGTTCTCTTCTTTGGGGATTCTGATTACATATGTGCTTGACCTTCTTTTCTGTCCTTCGTTCTCTTAATTTTTCTCTCATATTTTCAGTCCCCTTGTATCTGCTGCATTCTGGGTAATTTCTTTAGACCCATCTTCCAGTTTAAAGATTCTCCCTTCAGCTTTCTCTAACGTGTTATCTAGTGCGATGATTTTTTTTTTATTTCATTGCTTACTTTTTCATTTCTGAAAGTTCCATTTGGTTCTTTCTAAATTGTGCCTACTAATTTTTAAATACTTTTTTATTTCTTGTTCATTTTTGTGATTCTGTCTTTAAGTTCTTTTTGTATTTATAACAGTTTTTGTATTATATATTTATGTGTGCAAATTTATAGTGTACAAGTACAAAACATGACATGCATGGATTGTGTAGTGGTCAAGTCAGGGCTATGTTGTACCCATTAAGTAATTTCTTAGCCACCTGCCTCCTGCCCCTCTACCTTTCTGGGTCTCCATTGTCTGTCAGCCCATTGACAGACTACATCCATGTCTGTACATATTTTAGTACCCACTTATGAGTGAGAACATGTAATATTTGCCTTTCTATGTCTGGTTTGTTTCACTTAAGATAGTGACCTCCAGTTTCATCCATGTTACTACAAAAGACATTATTGTTTTTTTGGCTGCATAATAGTCCATTGTGTATATATACCACATTTTCTTTAATAATTGTAAACTAGACTATACAATTTTATAGATATTTTCTAACAAATCCAATGCCTAAATTCCATGGGCTTGAGGTAGTCTTGTTATTTCTATTAAACCTCACTTAAGCTACTTTGTTTTGCTTTTGTGGAATGCTTATGAATTCACATCTGGTGGGTATTGAATCTGTAAAAATCTGAGAGTCTAAAGTGAAAATAATTTCTCCAGAGAGGAATTGCTTTTGCCTCACTGTCTCTTTCCTACTCTGGGAGTCCCTTGTTTAGTTAGATCTCCCACGTGGCCAGTGGTCCAGTGGCTAGTCTTCTTATCACAGTGCTGATATTGGCATTTGCCCTCAAGAGCATGCCTGCTTCTTGTGCCTACCTTTCAGTATTGAAAACTCAAGTTTTGTTTTGTTTTATGTTTTGGTACTTTCCAAATTTCCTTATTTCTTGCATTTATACTTTTGGAGAATTTCTTTTTTTAAATATTGAACATTGGTTGTTTTGTAGTGTGAGAGGCCTTGGGTGTATTGCTCTACTTTTGGAAGCAGAATTCTGATTTACTTTTTAACCCTTTTCAGTCTGACTTCTGTCACCATTTATTCCATTGAAACTAGTTTTGCTAAGATTACCTGTAACTCCCATTCTTCTCAGCAACTTTAGAGAAAATGTTCTTTTTTAAAAAATGGAAATTCTATGCTTTTAGATTGTCTACATCACAGTGTCCTCTCTTAGTGTTCTTTCTGCCTCTCTTTTATTGGAAGAGGAAATGTTGGGGATCTTACCTGGGCTTTCATTTTCTGTTGAGAGGCAGTTTGGTGCAGTGCCTCAATCTGGAATCAGACTGAGTTGTTATCATCTGGTGATTAGCAATATGACCTTGTTTTCTCATTGTAAAATGGATAGAAATAGGGTTGTTGGCAGAAATCATTAACATAATACTTGCCATGCTCTAAGCCCATGTCTAACACATAGTAGGCATCCAGTACATGTCTACTTTTATTCTCTGTTACATTTTCTTCTTATGTCATCTCTTGTTTCCAAGATGACAGCTTACATATATATCGTTCCAGTATGATCTGTGTGTCTCAGAGTCAGTTTCTAGAGCTATCTGTCTGTTATATTTGATTTTCTCCTGTCTCCTTAATGTATACCTTCCCTAGGCTTCTGCATATGGGAAATGGCAGTGCCATGACCTAGATGATTAAACCAGTTCTGGTCACTTTGACCTTATCCTTTGTGTTACTGTCTCACTTGATAATTGTGAGTTCTGCTTTCCACATCTGCTTTCACCAGTTGAGTTCAAGATACCACCATTTTCTTGCCTGGTCTACTCTAGTAGCCTCCTAAGTACTTTCTGCACTTTCAGTCCTTCCCTGTTGAATCCATATTTCCCTGCAACCAGAGTGATTTTTTAAATAAGAAGGTCAAACAGAGCATGCTTTCTCCCAACTTCAATGTTTTTCTCATAGCGCCTAGAGTAACTTCTGTTCTTCTTAATATGGACTTGAGGTACCTCTACAACCTCACTTAGTTTCCTTCTCCTGTTGCTGTATACTGTTTGGCTACATTGGGATTCTTCTAGGCTTTGGACTTTGCCAAGCTTTTTCTTGATTCAGGGCCTTTGCACATGTTATGGAACACGTCTCCTCTCACTCTGCGTGGCTGATTCCATTCAGAGCTCTCTGAAATGCCACTTTCTCACGGCGGCTTTCTTTTATTTCCTAGTTTAATCAAAACTCTTTGGTTCAGTACATGCTGAATTTGCTTAATAAATAATTCCATAAACATACATATTTGAATAGAATCTGCTGATTAATAGGAATGATACTTCTATGAGATCATGCTCATTTTAAGTTTAGAGTCATAGTGCCATTGGAAACCACTACATGTCTTTTCTGTTCATTTAATGAATTTTCAAGGTCATAAAAATTTCTGATGGTATTACAGTTTTTGCATTTGCAAATACACTTTGCATAGTATTTATTACCAGATAAAAGATTGGCCCAAATCAGGGGTTGGAGAACTGACATTCACTGAGCACCATATGTCAGGTTCCCTTACTTACCTTGATATCGTATGTTAGGCCCTGAAATCTAGTTATCCCCGAGTCACTGAAGAGGCATTGAGATTCAGAGATTCCCCTGAGTTGGCCAAGGCCATACCTAGTGGAGGGCACAGCCTAAGTTTAGTCCAGGAGTTTGAACTCTAAGGAGAGAGCTCTTTCCTCCATATCTTCCACCTTATTTCTTCTCTAAGCAAACTCCTTAAGTTCACAAACTTCTTTCATGTGTATTACTCATAATATGTTTGTCAAATTCTGGAGAGGGCAGGGCATTTTTGACATTTTATTTTGGATCAAGCTTTTCATTCACTAATTTTTTATTGCTCTGAGCATCCCTTTGAGGTCCTTGAATTTATGGATGAGAAAAATTAATCAGTGATTAAGTGGACTCTCTGTGAAGTTACACAATGGAATATTAAATTGTTGATGGGTATTTTTTTATTAGCTGGAGAAGGAAAAAACGCAGACTTTTTTTTTTTTTTGGAGACAGGGTCTCACTGTGTTACCCAGGATGGAGTGCAGTAGTGTGATCACAGCTCACTGTGACCTCAATCTCCTGGGCTTAGGTGATCCTCCCACGTCAACCTCTCAAGTAACTGGAACCACAGGAGCACACCACCACACCTGGCTAATTTTTGTATTATTGTAAAGACAGGGTTTTGCCATGTTGCCCAGGCTGGTCTGTAACTCGTGGTCTCAAGTGATCTGCCTGCCTCAGCCTCCCAGAGTGTTGGGATTACAGGCATGAGCTACTGTGTCTGGCCCAAAGCATTTTTTATTCCAATAGTTGTGTCAGTCTGTTTTCTTTCTATCTATGTTTGTATAATTTATGTATCTATGTATCTGACTGTCTATCTACCTATCTCTGGTTAAATATGTTTTAGAAAAAATGTAACTAGCACAACTAGGCCTGGACTTATAGATATTATTTGTGGTAGAAGGCTAAGTTGTTTATTTTTTTAAGTTAATTATTTATAAAGAAAAATATGAACTATTTACAAGTACATTTAGTACTTAGTTATGGCAAAAATCAAGAAGGTGAAATAAATATGGAAAATGTGATTGGGTGAGTTGGTTTTATTGGACTGGTAGGCTGTGCCCTTGGCCAGACCAAAGAAGGCCGGAGGGTACAAGGAAGCCAGGGGGACACACTGCTGGGGAGGTGGAGAGGGAGCGCGAGGGGAACTAACTTCTTGTCCAGAACTTTCCTAGGGCCTTCCCTGGCTCTTGCCTCCTTTGCTAAATATTTTGGTTACTGGCAGGGCACTCTGGTTCAAATATACATTTCCACGTTTTGATTTTATAAAGCTAAAAAAACCTCATGCTCATATTCAGTCTCTTATGTTATGAATGTTACCATTTTACCTCTTAGCTATATAGGCATCCATAAAGGACATTTTTTAAAAATGAAAATCATCCTTCCTCACTAAAGAACTAGAGAATAGACATGTTTCTGAAAGTAGAATGAGGTGGACTAGAGCAGGGGTCGGCAAGCTTTCTCTGAAAGTGTCCAAACAGTAAATCTTTTTGACACTGTAACCACAGACTCTCTGTTGCAACTACTAAATTCTGCTGTTGTAGCATGAAACCAGTTGCAGACAGCAAGGAAACCAATGAGCGTTACTGTATTTCAATAAAACTTTATTTACAAAACAGACAGTAGTTATATTTTGTCCAGGGGGCTGTAGTTTGTAGACCCCCAGATGAAAGAAATGTATCTTAGGGCCTCCCCTCTCAGCCCTCTCCATCATCAGTGATGTGATCTTGGATGGTGTTCTTTAAGTCTTAGATAGTGAATTTATTCACTTGAAAAATTGACATTTTATTTTAGATCAAGCTTTTCATTCACTAATTTTTTATTGCTCTGAACATCACTTTGAGGTCCTTGAATTTACAGATGAGAAAAATTAAACAATGAGTGAGGACAGTTTTCTCATATGAGGAATTTTTGTTTTCTTCATATTTTTAATGTGTTTAATATACTGGAGTGAGTGTGTCTTACTCTTGTTAACAGACAAGCTATCTAACAATTGAAACACAAACTGAAAGAGGAGGATTGTTGTGAGAAAAATATCATGTATGTGAAATGAATTTTATAAGGAATAGATTAGATTCTTTATGGAACCAGGATGGGTATAAATAAATCACTAAGTAAATATTAAGTAGGAAGATCATTATGGACAAAGATTGTTTCTTAGGAATTTTGCATCATATAGCACTGTGTTAGAGTCCTTAACTGATTATTTTTGTAGTATTTGTTTACACATTCACTTATTAATTTTGCCAATGTATTGAGCCATCTATGGAGATGTGTGGAGGTCTGTGTTAAATGCTTGAGATAGAAAAAATGAGAAATAAAATAGTTTTGGATCTCAAGGAGCTCACATTGAAGGAGATAAACATGTATATAAAATATCCTACTGTGTGATAAGTTCTCAATTAGAAGCATGTATGTATAGGGTACCACTAGGAAATCTAAATCACTGGAGTAGAGGGAAGCTAGGCAGGAGACCTGCACAGAGTTTGAGCAGTTGGGCCTTGAAGGATGGGTGGGGATTCTTAGGCAAAAGAAGATTGAAAGGCAGCTTGAGCTGAGGGAAATGTCTGTGCAATTGTGAACTTTAGAAATCGTAGGTAGTTCTCTTAAGATTATAACTGGAGTCATGAAGACAGGTGAAGGATGGGATTCTCAAAGTTTGGCCAGGGCCAGGCAATGAAGGCCAGGGAATTTGAACATATTTGGAACCATGGAATGCTTTGGGAGTCTAATGAAAGATATGAAATGTTCCTATAGGAAAATCATCTTACATAAAAATTTCAGTATTTTGCTTACACTTTTGGAAATAAGGATGTAGTGATCACTTTATGAACAGTACAGACTTTTTATATGGTTCCCTTCTGAAATAAAAAAAGGAGTTCACAGACAGACACATACTTCATCATCCTGCTTGATGGTGGCAGCAAATGCTCTGGATGCACTTCCGTGAAGTTTATTGTGACTTTATTACTTAAGGGCCTGGGAGTATATGAGATTGTGCCATACTATTACTTATAATTTCCTCAAGAGTGCTAGGCATGATCAGAGAAGCCTTCTTACCAGTAGATGTCCACGTCAGTTGCCTAAATGCTGGAGAAATTGCATGGTTTCTGATATAATTTCCTCATTTGTAAGACGGTGCTCCTCAAAGGACCTACCTACCTATTAGAGTGGTGGTAAGGATTGAATTAACTCTTCCAATGAGAGCACCGAGCCCTAAATTTAGCACATAGTAAGAGCTCAATAAATGTTAGCAGTTAATACCCTCATTAGAATTAGGAAAAGTTAGTAATTTCATTCATGTATGTTCATATATGCAGTGTTCGCAAATACTTGAATTCTTTTTTTGAACATGTGAGTTAGTCTTGGATTACGTACTACATATATGTCCATGTATTTCTGGATCTTCGGGGGTCATTTGTTTGGAATAAAACTTCCTTTACGGAAATGCCCTGCACAGCCCTGGTTAATTTCTTCTCTGTGATGGGTTACGTTACATATTTCTTATACAAAACAGCAATGGTGTAGATAAGTTAACTAATGAATATTATTATGTGCTTTTATTTTACAGCTTCTAATATTCAGTGGGAAATTTTCCTTAAGAGATAATGGCAAGGCCAGTTGGCCTAAAATTAGATCCAGCAGCTGTGTTTTGAATCAAGGCCCCACATGTGCATTTTATACTCCGCACACACCCAGTGGGCTTCTCTGCTTCTTTTTCTTGCTTCAGGAAGCAGCCTTTTTGGGTGAATGTTAACATTCGTGTTTTTCCTGGTACAACCAGAAATGTGCTTCTGTTTAATTATATGGCAGGTTTATTTACATATATGGAATTGAAAAAAAAAGATTTATTTATTGATTGATTTTGCAAAACCACCCTTTAGTGCCAAGCATAAAACTTTGGAGCCCAAATCAAGGTACTAGGTCACTTATATATTTGATTTCTATCAAAATAAGTTTTTTTTTTTAAAAGAAAAAAAAACCCTATGATAATTTTTAACATTTTTGACAGCTAGAAGTAATTTAAGTTGTGTTTTATCAGTTTATATTCAGAAGCCAATGTTAACTGGTGTTAATTTTATAGGTCCTAGTTTCTTTGTATTTCTTGCCCTACTGTTTGGTTAATAAACCTTTTTTAAAGAATATATTCATGTACACAACATTATCATGATTCGGTTTAAGTATCCGTGTTTATAAGTGCACTTCATTTCACCTAATTACGTTATTTAGTCATTTACACATTAGCAACGTACTACATATTCCACTTTTACAGGAACTTATTTTAATTATACCTCCAGTTCTGTTCTGTTCCATTATATCATAGATCAAGCTGAATAATAACAGTCTTAAAAGGCATATGCTAAAAGTGATTATAGGTCATTAAGGCCAAATTAAGATAACATTTCTGATAGCCACAAGCGGAAATCTAACTTACAATTACTTTTTTTTTTGCTTTGGGGAACGTGTTCTAGTTGGCTTTGATGTTGACCGTCTTATGGTTGAATGCCTGGTGGGTGGTACGTATTGATGGTTGCCTTGATCAAACTGATTTTTTTTTTTTTTTTAGGGGGGAGATGTATACAAACCATACTTTTTATTTATCCAGAAATCTATATTTATCCAGAAATAGTCTATTCAATGACTTTACTGCCATATTTCTCAAAATGTATGCTTTTTCTTTAGCCCTCTCTCTTCCTACCTGCCATTAAGAGTCACACAGGCAACTAATCTCCCTATCTAGGAAAATGAGTACTAAAATGCATTAAGGTTACTTTCTTTATTGATAATTAGAATAAAGCCTCGTTGTGCCATTGAAGAGTGACCTAAATAAGTATATTGCGTCCTTTCAAAGAGAAATGCCTCATGGAAAACATACCTGAAAACAACAATAACAAACAGAATCTGGGTTTTAATGAGTTGATTTTTAATTCTTGTTTTGATTGGCCTAATATAATTTATTAAGAAATTAAAGGACATCTTTCAAGCTTGTCCATATACTTTTATAACCTCAGGATGTGTGACTCTAGTGCCATTAATTTTCTCTTTGAGAAATACTTAGGTTTTGTATGGGCATAAGTAATTCAAAATTATTTTGTTGATTTTATAGACATTTTACTAGGGAGGTCTATTGTTGTTACTTATGTTTTAGTTTCATCATTGCTGATTAAAATTAGTAAGATTCCAATGGGAAAATGACAGTGGAAATATTCCAATTTAGACTTCTTACTAGGTTGGCTTACTTTTTGCTGGATTAATGATGATTTTCCTACATACTTAGATTTGGATGATACAGCACCATAAAATAAACTGTAGTTTATATGCAACCTCTACATTTTGATTAGAGATGCAAGTTTCTACTGACTCAAAAATTTTTTCTTTTAGTTTTAAATTTTTTTAAAGAGAGAGTCTCACCCTGTTGCCAGGCTGGAGTACAGTAGTACGATCCTAGCTCACAAACTCCTGGGCTCAAGTGATCCTCCTACTTTGGCCTACTGAGTAGCTGGGAATACAGGTGTGTGCTACCATGCCCAGCTAGTTTTTCATTTTTAAAATTTTTGTAGAAATGGAATCAAACTATGTGGCCCGGGCTGGTCTGGAGCTCCTGGCCTCAAGTGATCCTCCCACCTTGGTCTCCCCAAGTTCTGGCATTAAAGAACTCAGCCCAGCTCATGTAATTTTGAAATATTCTCACTCCATGTGATTAGCTCAGTCTGAACATGTCAGACTGAACTATCACTTCAGTTTGCATGTCAGTTTGTCTTTCATGTAAAAATGGGAAAAATAGGAATAGATGCTTGTATTTTGTTGCATCTGCGTTTAAAAAAACACAAGAAACGGCCGGGCGCGGTGGCTCACGCCTGTAATCCCAGCACTTTGGGAGGCCAAGATGGGCGGATCACGAGGTCAGGAGATCGAGACCATCCTGGCTAACACGGTGAAACCTGTCTCTACTAAAAATATAAAAAAACTAGCCGGCCGAGGTGGCGGGCGCCTGTAGTCCCAGCTACTCGGAAGGCTGAGGCAGGAGAATGGTGTGAACCCAGGAGGCGGAGCTTGCAGTGAGCTGAGATCTGGCCACTGCACTCCAGCCTGGGCGACAGAGCGAGACTCTCTCAAAACAAACAAACAAACAAAAAAACCACAAGAAACAAAAGTGGTTACCCGAGTAGGCGTGGCAGTAAAGAATAGTGTGGTGGGGATGAGACTTCCAAATATATAACTTTCTATATTACTTTGACTCTTGAACCATGTGAATGTATTTTCTCTAAATATATTTGGATTTGTTTTTGAACAAGAAAAAAATTGATGGCAGATACAAACATTTTTTTCTTTTTTTCATTTTCCTCCTTGATATAAGTTACATATTAAATGTCTTTGGGATTGTTTTCTTCAGAATTTTAATCATAAAATAAGTGAAATAAATAAATACAATCATCATTCCATTCCTATTAGTAATTTCTATTAGTGTGGCTTTTTATGTGTTTGTTTTTGTCATTTAGAGATGGCATCTCCCTATATTACCCAGGCTGGACTCCAGCTCTGGGGCTTCAGTGATCCTCTTGGGTCAGCTTCCTGAGTAGCTGACATTACAGGTGTACACTGCTGCTTCCTATTGTGTGTGTGTGTGCACCTGTGTGTCTGTGTGTTTGCGTTAGTTTATGGGCAACTAAAACACACGAGATGCTCTTAAGCATCGATTTGGATAAAGAAGCAGTATTAAAAATCTAACTGATGCCATACTTCATGGCAGAAAATCGTTGTACTAAACAGGAATTACACATGCACTTATGAATTAGTCGATCCAGTGGTCCTTTGAGATGGAAGATACATTTTTAGGAGATGGGTATAGCAAAGGCAGAGTGTTTTTGGATGATGAGCGATAAATAGGGGGTTATTCCTAGATTCCCAGAGACTAACATAAAGTTGGGAATGGGAGAAGTAAGTGATGGGGACAAGCTAAATTTTAAATTACTCTTAAAGTCTTTACTCTGTTTAGATTATATTAACTTGTCAGTGTGACTAAAATGTCAACAGAATTCTCTTAAGTTTTACAAATTTGTAGATGCTAAATGCTCATGAACTGAACTGAATAACAGTAATGAGGTGTGATGATTCAGTAATTTTATTTTAATTAGCAACATGAGTAACTTTAACCTTTATTTAAGAAAATAAAGGTAATATGCATGTGTGTATTTATTATACGAAAAGTTCCCTTTGAAACTCTCAATGTGGTTTGGTGTGGTGGCTCATGCCTGTAATCCCAGTACTTCGGGAGGCCAAGGCAGGTGGATGGCTTGAACCTAGGAGTTCGAGACCAGCCTAGGCGACGTGGTGAAACCCCATCTCTATTTTAAAAAGAAAGAAAGAAAGAGAGAAAGTCTCAGTGCAACAGGCCTTAAACCATGAAACTGTTCAGTTGGAGAGTTTGCATTTGCTTATTGAGAGCTGAATATCTACTATTGTTAATTTAATACCTTATTTATTTGCATTTATGAATATCATACTATTGAGAAATTAGGCTCTATTCTATTTACAGTGGCATTTTTACTGTTTGATCTAGTCTCATAAAATATAACTGAGATGTGGAAGCCATTATCGTAGTTCTTAAACACTATTACTCTTGAACAGGGGATATGAGCTACAGAACATTGTGGAAAAAAATGCTATTCTGGAAAACCAGTCAATCCTTTTAAAGTTGAAGAGAGTAAACAATTTGGAATTTGAAAAAAAAAAATCACATTGAAAGATAAAGGTATATAAGCTCACTTAACTATTAATGGTACAAATTAATCTGCAAAGAATTAAAAGCAGCTTTTTTAATGACAGAAGACACATGCAGTTAATAAGGACATTACTTCTCATTTGGGCTTAGATTGGCTTCTTCTTTATTAATATCTGTTTAAACTACAAATAGAAAGAACTCCATTTTTACCAGACTTCTTGTCACAAGACCCAGTCTCTAAAGAGAAATATCATTGATAGGAAACCAGAAAGACTAAATAGATGTATTTGGTCTCACAGGCAGTCCATTAATTTGCTCAAATTAAATATTATCTTTAAATATTGAAAGGTTAAATGTACACCGATAATGGATTTAGACAGCTATTAAGCTGTAATTGCTTTCTAATGCAGTTACTAAAAGACATTTGATATAACATATTGAGAAGGAAGGATTAGAGAGTTCTCTACCTCACTTTTAACTGAGAGTTTTATAGCTTTAATTCTGGCAGTTGTAGGAATTGGATAACAACAGTTTTTATGAGAACGCACACAATATGCATAAAATATTCAGTGGGCAGATCGTTGAGGGAATGTATTATGTACAGTGTATTTATGTTCATAGTTTTTGAAAATCTGCACCAGCAGTACTATCAGATCACTATTCACCCTAAATATTTTTCTGTTAGATCTAAAAGTCAAATTTCTGAAAATGTTACCATTTTATGGTTTGGCCCCCTCTAAGCTGAATTACTGTGTTTTGTGCCCTGGATATATGGTTACAGTAGTGACCAAATTAATTTGAAAACTTCTCAGTCTGTTGGAGAGTCACATCTAGCTCAGGTAGTCAAACTGATGGCTTTCCCTGCCTGGGTAGGCAGCTTTCTTTTTAGTATTCGCATTGTTTGAATTTGTAGTTTGAGATTTTCACATTTTTACAGGCTGCATTTTGTGAGCTGAGTATGTAGCTGTGACCAATTATTGTTAACCCAAGAACGTATGCTGACTGATACAGTCAGGCACTTGCCTCCAGAGTTCAGTGGAAGGACAAAAAATTTTTGGAAAAGAAATATGAATGAGAGCTAGGCTCTTCAAAACATCTTTTCCTTGTGAATTATTTAAACATATAATCTAAGTATGAGTATGCGTCAGGAAAAAAAATCATCTGCAGTTGAGATATCAAGCCAAATACTTTTTGAATTGAATAAAGAAAGGGAAGGAAAAAGCCTGCTGTTGATCTCTGTCATTCATGTTTTTGTATTAACAGTCGGCGTCTGCTATTTGTTCTATTAATGTTTTACATTAACGTTTTCATTTAGTTTCCTTTTTAAAACTGTGAATTTACTGAATTCACTTTGGTTGCACTAACCTTTATGGAGAAATAAATGCATATGAAGATCTGTTCTGGCCCCTGGGAGGATGTTTAAATTCCAGGTGATGCCAGGGCCACTGCATGGCACCCCCTGGGGTTGTACATGCACATTGCACATGGCAGCTGTTTGCTTCCTTCAGAGTGTGACAATATCCGTGCTTTCTGTTGAACTTTCAGAGTGCCTCCACAAAAACATTTTTAATACTTTTAAATCCTCAGAAATAATTTGATTATTTCAGTTTTATACATGAGAAGTCATGTTCAGAGGAGTACACATGAATATAAGGCAGAAAATAAAAAATATAAGAATTTCAAATGGATTATAAAGAAATAAACCGCTACTTCCATTCACTGTAAACCGGGGAAGAATATAAAGGGAAGTTAGAATTCAGTGTTTACCCTTATTAATAAAACTGATGTTTTATTAATAAATTACAGTTTTTCAAATTTTTTTCTGTTTTCTCAATAGATGCTCTATTTTCTCCCCTTCTCCTATTTCACCCTAAAATTAAAATAGAAAATACATTTCTTAATTTTACTGAGACAGTTAAGCACAGAATGGAATGGCATTACCCATAAGAGTCTAATGTGTAATGTTTATAATCCTTTAAAAGTGGAATTAGGGTTCTGTCATCTCAATATACTATACTGACTTTGAGTTTTCTTTTAGTCATTAAATCTGCTCTGCGAATCTTTTTAAAAAAATTCTGAGTGACTTTATGTTTTGTTTTAGATAATTTTATCACTACCGTCTAATTTTTCTTTATGTATTTTCAAAAATTTAATAATAAATATGATTGCAATATGCTTTGGGACCAGGATAGGTGCTTGCTTGCTTTTTTCTTTTCCTTTAGACTATCATCTCTTACATATCTCTCTCTTTCTCTTAAAGTAAGTGGAAAAATTGGATTCATTGGATTGGTCTTGATACTGTCTAGGGTTATAACATCCTAATATTCTGTGAGTCTTATTTTAGGACTTGCATATTTAGTACAGTTTTTAAGTCTTTGATCTCCTAAATATGCTTAGAGCAGCCGCTACCTTCACCACACCTAAATCCTTGAATGTTATGATATATTGTACTACTCATGCTGGATATTTACTGATCTGCTGTGTACAAGACAGACTGCTAAGCTTAGTAAAGTTTTCCACCCAAACTAAAGACAGAGAGTAAATATATAAACACGGCGAGTTGGGGAGTTGGCTGAAAATTGCCACCCAAAGCTTGAAATTTATTTGCATGCTGGAACAAGGAATATCCATGAACTTGAAACTCAGAATGACGTATGTTTGATGTTTATCCTGTATCATTATGTATTCTAGGGCACCACTTCTGTATACCCAGATGGAAATCCCAATTTTAAAGCAATGCTCTTGGGTATTGAAGGGTGTATTTGCAAAGTCTCAGTCATCATTTGTTCCATATTCCCTTGCCTTCTTTTCTGTCAAGTACCCTGAGAGTCTTGATGTTGAGGATTTATTGGAAGCAAACATTGTTACCTAAATGAAGTCTAGTGAACAAAACCACCAAAAGAGGACATGAAGTGACTGCTATGTATGTATATGTGATATATTTTCTTCAGAATTATCTAAATGCTTTGGTTGATTGCAAATGTAGAATTTTGCTGTTTGTCTCTAAGTCACTCTTACAAAAATGATCTGTGTGTGTGATATCATAGGATGTGCTTCCATTGGGCTCCTGAGCAGTGGGAATATATACCTGAAACGGTATTTGACACTTAAGTGTTTTTTCTCCCTCTGTGGTTTCTGTTCTTCGTGTAATGTACAAGAGTGCAAATATGAGCAGTGAACGAGTAGAAAGAATACCCTGCAAGTTTTGTGCTTTACTTTAGGTGTACTGTGATTGCTTCTCTTGCTGTGCCATTCATTTCTGATTTAAATGTCTAATGACTCTCATCAAACAACATTTAAACTTTCTATGAGATCCTGTAAATGTTCCTTTAGATCATATTATGAGTAACAATGGATGAAACGAGCTTTAATGGGGAGGCTGTGGTTCAGTCCGGGGGTTCTGCAGCTGTTGGTGATGGCAGAACACGTCAATTGAACTGCAGCCATGCGTTCAGTGGCATTTTGCCCATTAAGCGATGTATAAAAACAGTATTCCTGGTACAGTTAAATTTCATTTCTGCGGCGTTTTCACAGTCAGCACTGGTGTGTCCCGTAGCCTGGCCTTTTCTCCTCTTGGCAATTAAAAAAATAAAACCCCAGTGCTTTAAGGTGGTGTTGCTTAAGCATGAATGAAGTCACTCAAAAAATGTCTTCTTAGCATTGAAAAAATTGATCACAAGCCAGTAATTAATTCATTTTAGAGTAAGTTCATCCTGGGACTGACAAAGCAGTGTAGTAGCTAATTTTAAAAGATGAGTATAAAGTCTTTCCCATGTCACACATGTCAAGATTAAACTTAAATTATATATAATATATTAATGACCTTAATTTTATTTGTGAACTACTGTAAGTATAACAGAAATCAATTTAGTTCCATTTCAGCCATCATTTCTGAGTGTGAACTTCTAGTTTCTATAAGAAATGAAGGGATAGGCATGAACTAGTGCCTGACCTCCTGAAGCATACACTGTAGTTGGAGACGTATAGACCAAGAGCAATCCTAGATGGAATGGGATATTTGAATGAGCTGAATAGAGCATTGCTTTGCACTTAGAGAACCCGCAATAAATGAAGTTGAAAGAAAGTGTGTTCAACAGTTACCTTTGAACTTTAGATATTTATGTGTCACTGTGGACTTCCTGGGAGCTGACTGAAAATGGTGATTGTCGTCGTCATTTGACATTTTTTAGTCTCATTCTAGGGCCTAATTCAGCATTGAAAATAGTTGTTCCTGTTTTACCAGAAGAAGTAGAAGCCAGGAGTTTGTTTTTCTCTCTTTTCCTTGTGCTCTTTTAAATCTTATTTCCCTCACAGTTGAGCAGGAGGAGGAAAAAAAAATCCTGTTTCCTTCATCTTATTTTCCACTAGGCTTTTGAGGAGGAGGAGATATTCTGAAGCATATTTGAAATAAATTGAGGAATGTAAGTTGGCAAGTATGAGGTGCAGGAATAATCCATGTGCAGGAGAGACGGTGAAAGATTACTCAGAGGTACAGAGCCATGGAGAGTCAGAAGGAACACTGGAAGTTTCTCGTGGAGATGGAAATCTGAGAACTTGACTATACTTGGGACAGGTTGGAGGAGTCCTGGATGGTGCTGGAGAGGCTCCGTTCCGGAGTCAGGCTGGCGAGTTTGAAGCCTGGCTCTGCCATTTGCTAACACTGTGACCTTGGAAAAGCTAACCTACCTCTCTGAGTCTCAGTTTGCTCATCTGTAAAATGGCAGGAGTGTCCACTTCATGGATTTGTGAGGAGTAAATAAGCTAATCCATGTTAAGTGCTGACTGCAGTGATGCATACAGAAATCACCAGAAGTATTAGCTGTGATTGACTGTAGGAGCCACGGCATGCAGCAGGAGAATGATTTTTGAGGTGTTTGAAGAATAATATGTAAAGAGGGCTGGGTGAGGTGACTCACGCCTGTAATCCCAGCACTTTGGGAGGCTGAAGTGGGCGGATCACTTGAGGCCAGGAGTTGGATACCAGTCTGGACAACATGGTGAAAACACCATCTTTACTAAAAGTACAAAAATTAGCCAGGCTTGGTGGTGGGTGCCTGTAATCCCAGCTACTCGGGAGGCTGAGGCAGGAGAATTGCTTGAACCCTGGAGACGGAGGTTGTAGTGAGCCAAGATCGTGCCACTGCACTCCAGCCTGGTCTACAGAGTGGGACTTCGTCTCAGAAAAAAAAAAAAAAAGGAATAACATAAGGATGTTTTTGGTGTTGGCATTTTGGTCACATTGAAGCAGGGAGGGAATGGACATTTCTTTCAGAACCATGCAGCCGTAAACGTTAAACAGATAGGTTTTTGGGGATAAGCGTAATGATTTTGATATGGATATTGTAGAGGGTTGGGCATAACAGCCGATTCAATCCTTTTTTATCGCCATCAATGAAAAGGACTACATAAAGATTTAAGAAGAGGAGGACATTCTTTTCTCCACAGCTGGTCATGCGCCCAGTGTAGTTGGCAGGAAAATGGATTGTTTGGAATGTGTCCCTAAAATCCTGTAATTTAATTTTCATTATTTATATAACGCAGTCCTTATATGTGGCGCTGTACTACATGCACACAAGACCACATTTCTGGCCAGTGTAATAGAAGAGACTGTAACTGAAATATTTGTACCTACTAAATTCACTGCAGCTTGGTAACTCACCGTTAGGGAGTCCGTGTGATGCCAGTCAGCAGCAGGGATTGGAGGAATGCACTGTTGGCAGTGAAATAAGGGGTCAGGAACTAGAATAAATAGTGCTGGGATGGTAAATGTTATTGGTAATGTTATATACATTGTTGATGGTAAATGTTATATAAAGTCACTGACTTTGAGGAGTCCAGAAAAACAAGTTTGTGAATATGAACATTAAAGTAGCAACCAGTTTTGCATGCTAGTATGTAAAAGGAAACTATTAAAATAATTATTGTAAGTAGTTTTTCGCTTGTAGCACTTAGTTCATTCTGTTCACTTTCAGAAACACAAATCAGAAAGGAGTGATTCTCTTGATGTGTGTCTAAGAGAAGTTAGAGAAAGATTTCTAGAAATCACTAGATATATAACTTGGATAGTTTATAGTTTTCTATAACTGTTTCGTTAAAAGTTCCTACATTTGTGGTCCTTTAATGAATAGTATTTACCTCTGGAATCCAGGAGATATGTCCACAGTTGCCGTATTGACCATGCTAGACAAGGGCATGATTTACTGGACTTGATGTTATCTGTATATAGTTCTTGCTTTTCAAAACAGTCATCTGGACCAGGAGTAAGCTAATAAGGCCATGGACCGCATAATGACGTTTCAGTCAGCGGTGGACTGCGGGTACCGCTTTGGTCCCATAAGACTATAATGGAGCTGAAAAATTCCTATCTATATTTCTTATCATTATTTAGAGTGTATTCATTCTACTTCCAGGAAAAAAAAAACAAAAAAAAACGTTAACTGTAAACAGCCTCAGGCAGGTCCTTCAGGAGGGATTCCAGAAGAAGGCTTTGTTATAGGAGATGACAGCACCACACTGTTGTTGCCCAGTGAGACAAGGTGTGGAAGACAGATACTGATGACTCTCACCCTATGTAGGCCTAGACTAATGTATGCATTTGCATCTTTGCGACAAAAAGCTTAAAAAATAAAAAATTTAAAAAATAGTTAAAAAAGCTTATAAAATAAGGAAGTAAAGAAAAATGTTTTGTACAGCTATACAGTATGTTTTGTTTTCAGCTAAGTGTTATTACAAAAGAGTCAAAAAATTTAAAAGAAGTTAAGAAGCTTATAAGGTAAAAAAGAGTAAGCTAAGGTCAATTTTTTTTGTTGAAGAAAAATCTTTTTTCTGTTTTTAAGACAGGGGTCACTCTGTCATCCAGGCTGGAGTGCAGTAGTGTGATCTTGGCTCACTGCACCCTCCGCCTCCTGGGCTCAGGTGATCCTCCTACCTCAGCCTCCTGAGTAGCTGGAACCGCAAGTGCATCCCATCACGTGCAGCTAATTTTTGCATTTTGTGGCGATGGAGTTTTGCCATGTTACTCAGACTGGTGTTAGACTCCTGAGCTCAAGTGATCCTCCTGCCTTGGCCTCCTAAAGTGCTGAGATTACAGGTATGAGCAACCATGCCTGTCCAAAGAAAGAAAATTTAAAAAGAATTCAATGTATCCTTAATGTACAATCTTGATAAAGTCTACGGCAGTGTACAAGAATGTCCTAGGCCTTTACATTCACTCACCATTCACTTATGACTCACCCAAAGCAACTAATACTCCTACAAGCTCCATTCACACATATAGGGCACCTATATATATAGGTGTACAATCTTTTATCTTTTATACTATATTTTAAATGTACCTTTTTGAATATTTGGATATGCTCAGATACACAAATACCATTGTGATACCCTTGCCTGTGGCTATTTAGTACAGTAACATGCTGTGCAGGTTTGTAGCCTTGGAGTGATAGCTTTGCCGTGTAACCTAGGTGTGTAGTAGGCTACACCATCTAGGTTTGTGTAGGTACACTCTATAATGTTCTCACAATGATGAAATCACCTAATGCGTTTCTCAGAATGTATCCACGTCGTTAAGTAACACATAACTAATTTATTGCAAGGGGCAGAATGTAAACCATTGGTTTGGTAGTTTTAGATTGAGGAAAATAAAAGATACCCTTGAGATTAGTGAGAGGAATCAAAATCAGGGGACAGTGTAGGCATTTGGGGTCAAAATTTATTCGGCATATGCTAGCTTGCCACCAGGAACCAGAAGGAATGAATTATTCTGACTTCATTCTTGGCAAGATCTGTGTGGCTACAGAACGTAATTATTTTGCAAATCATTTAAGTTGCTGACCACAGCTAGGAGATTACCACCTAAGTGAAGATTACCACCTAGATGGAGTGTGATTCCTCCCTGGGATTCCCTTTCAGAATTGTCAGAAAACAAAGCAGTAAGTCCACATGTTAATCATTAAAATAAACGAAGTGCAATATGCCCAGCAAATCATTTCACACATTTTCTATTCCAAGGAATTGGGATTCAAATCTTAACCTAAATTTTACATATTCACATTTTAAAGCATCACTCAGACTTGTTCAGATTACTGAGTGGAGTAAGAGTTTCATCTGAAAACACAGAAGCTGGCTGGGTTCTTGAAATAAAGAGGATGGGGTTGGTGAGGTCACAAAACCTCTTTTCAGCTCCCTGGTTGCATGGCAAAGAATATGAGTGCTATGACATTAGATGGGAATTCAAGCTCTGGTCTAAATTGATAAAACAGAGTTGTTATTTTATGGCCTCATCTTTGTTTTTATATATCACGGAATCACTGTGAAAATGGCAATTTGTTTTCCAAAGAGGCCTGGGACCAGAGCAGCAGGTCACAAAGCAAGCATTTTATAATGTTGTCAGTCAGCCTATTTGGCTGAGCTGAATTTCTCAGGGCAAAAGTTTTCTTACAACTGTTTCAAATGATGCATCAAAAAGATGGCCTAGGAAATACTTAATGTCTTACAAAATGTAAATGTAGACAAGGCTTTGTTAGGAAAGTGTGCACCTGTTTATTTATTGACTTATTTATTATTATAGCCTTTCAAGTAGTTTTCCTGATCCTTACACTCTTCACACAGTGAGTGTAAATAGACACCAGTCATAGTTGTAGGTGGCGAGTTACAGAGCTCTGTATTGATTAGATCTTCAGGCTGTCAAAACAACTAGAAATTTTAATAAATGCTTTCAAACAAGTGACCAGTTCCATCTAACCCATCAGAATGTTTTATTGTGAATATAAGCATGGCCATCAGTTTGACAGAAATTGTCTTCCCAGAATAATTTATAGTATGATTACAAAATGCATCCAGTCACAGGCTTTTAGGAATCCTGTCATACAATATTATTTTATGCCATCATATTTTACAAAGACATGGTGATAACATTGAATGGGAATAGTGCAATGACACTGAAGTGCAGTTTTAGATGGGAGGGGAAGTCTGCCTTGCTTCAGCAAATCAGGTGTTTGAAGTTTAAAAACTGCTTAAGTGGATTTGTAGTAAAGCTCTGTCTGTTTTAAAGTACTGGTGACTCAACAGCTGTGGGGAATCTGTCTGGAATCGGCGCAGAACTTTGGAGAATGTTTTCTCCTCAGGAGCTGGAACTCAGCTCTTCCTCAGCCCACACAATGCAGGATCTGTGGTTTTCTGTCCCTGTTCCTTTTTCTCCATTTTTCTCCCCTTCACTTACTCTGATTGATGGAAACACGTGCTGGGAGCTTTCCCTGACATTCTTTCCAAACACCGAGAGTATGAAATGTTATGGTGGTGCTATGTCTATTTTTGAAAGTAAGTCTGTTAATGTAAAGCCTGTGTTGATATATTGGGATGAATTATAATGGTGATATTATTACAGCCTTCAAAGCTGAAAATTTATTATTTTTCTCACCTACTTTTGGTTGCTGATACTTGATCATAGGAACATGCTGTGCATCTGGTTAATTTGGGGGAACTTATTTGTAGATTTTCAAAAGTTAAACTTTATCCTTCTTTATATCTTCTCCAGGCCCTCTTTAGTTACTGAAAAACAAATAGAAATACAGTTCTCTACAACTTCGATGCTTCTGGTTTTCAGGGTCACTCTCATTAATGCTTATAATGAAGGTATTTTTGGAAACGCCGATTTATCATTGATTTTGCAAATACAGTAAAAATAATATTGTTTGTTGGAACTTTTCATTATGATTCTTTTTTACTTTTAAATATTTAATTCATAATTATTCTTGTTTCTACATATGTATTTTCATTTTTATTTGTTTTTATTTAGTTTTAAAGACAGGGTCTCTCTCTTTTGCTTAGGCTGGAGTGCAGAGGCACCATCATAGCTCACTGCAGCCTCAAATTTCCTGGTTCAAGCCATCCTCCCACCTCAGCCTCCTGAGTCGCTGGGACGACAGGCCGGTGCCACCATGGCCGGCTGATTTAAAACATTTTTTTTGTGGAGACGAGGTCTCACTTTGTTACCCAAGCTGGTCTCGTACTCCTGGGCTCAAATCATTCTCCTGCCTCGATCTCCTAAAGTGCTGAGATTTACAGGCATGAGCCATTGCACCCTGCACATACATCTATATTTTCAAATGTTAAGTATCTTTATATCTAGGAGGTCATGTTGGATTTTAAAAGCCAACAGAAATTGATTGGAAGCAGTGTGCAGCCCTGAATGAAACTCTTAAGTTATGGGGGAAAAAAAATACCAGAACCTATGAGTGAAATTATTTTTTAAAATCTCATCTTGCTGTTGGACAGGTTTTTTAAAGACAGGGACCACATCTTCTGTAATCTTTGCTGAATCCCTTGTTTCCGGCATATTGTCTGGCACAGAGTATTTAATACATTAAATGGGTGAATAAAAAAGTGAATGGCGCCAGGCCTGTAGTCCCAGCACTTTGGGAGGCCAAGGCGGGCAGATTACCTGAGGTCAGGAGTTCAGGACCAGCTTGGGCAACATGGCAAAACCCCGTGTCTACTGAAAAATACAAAAATTAGCTGGGTGTGCTGGTAGGTGCCTGTAATCCCAGCTACTCGGGAGGCTGAGGCAGGAGAATTGCTTGAACCTGGGAGGCAGAGGGTGCAGTGAGCAGAGATCTGGCAACTGCACTCCAGCTTGAGTAACACAGTGAGACACTGTCTCAAAACAACAACAACAACAACAACAACAACAACAAACAAAAACAAACCAAACCACAACAACAAAAACAAGTGAATGGGATAACTCGGTGCTGAGTTTAAGAGCAAAGGTTCATCTCCTTGGTACCTGTTGCTTGACTAGAAGACAAATCTGTCATAAATGATCCAAAAAATGTTTACATAGATGAATGTGGAGGAGAATTCTATGTACGCATACACACAGAATACTAAGTGGCATTTTTCATGTGACAGATTCATTTCCATGCATATTCCATATTGTAACTCAGTCTTCACAACTGTTTTGTGAAGTAGCAGATCCCTGTTTTTTCAGATGAGGAAACTGAGGCACACATAGGTTAGGTTCACTTTTCCAAAGTCCTAGGATTTTTATTTGACTGAGCCGGGATTTGAATGTCAGCACTTAGTCTCTTTCTAGAGTTTCTGTGTGCAGTCACTACTCTCTAGTTCTAGCAGCATATCATGTGCACACTTGTACGTAACACCTGGCTGTGTGTGTTGTACACCTACAGGTAGACACTTCATGTACTTGCTGTGGTAGTACTCTAGAAACACTGGTAAGTTCACATGTTATCAAGGAAACCCCTGTATCAGCTCTCTGAGTGCTGATCTGGTCATTTTTTGCTTGATGACGCCAGTCTTTTAGTTCACTTGTAGATGGGCGTGTTGGTTTCTTTGAAGTGTTAGATTGTGAACCATAGGGCAGCAGGTGGTTAATTTCTGCCTCGTAAGAATTCAGCTACTGTTTTTAGGAATTTGCTTACAAACCATCAAGTTTGCTTATTATATTCTTACAGAGTTTTGTCATTTGTGGTATTGTAATGTATAATAGTATCTGACCCCAAGATCCTTACAATGAGGCCACGGAGACAAACATAATTTTGAGAAGTCAGAATGAAGAATGATCCTCAAAAGAGAAAGGATGGAATCTTGGAATTTTACTCCTGTGATGGATGTTAGAAATGATCTTATCTCAAAGTATTGGGGAGAGAACTTAGCAAAATCCTTAAGGAGCAGAGAAGTCCACTCTAGTGTGAATTATTTAACTTCTCTGTGATTTGTTTACCTTTCTTCAAAAATGGAATGATAATAATACTCAGCTCCCTAGTATGTTGTGAGGATTGAATGAGGGACTAAACATACATGGAGTACTTAAAACAGCTCTTGCACACAGGAAGTGCATAACAAATATTATCATTGAAATTATCATTTTACAATTGAGGAAATTGAATCCCAGAGAAATTAAATTACTTACTGAAGGTTAATCCAGCTAGCTAATGACTGAGCCAGGGCTGGAATCTTGACATACATGTCGTCAGCACTCTTGCAGTATTCAACAGAATTACTGTAAAGCAATCCTCTATTTGACAAGTAATAATACATAATCTCCACATTTACTTGGGCTGCTGAATATATACTGAACTTCTTGCTGTTCTTTGTTTTTTCTTCTGGGAACTATATATTGGGTGATTCTTTTAAAAAATGTGGTTATATGCCAACATTATGGGAAAGGAAAAAAAAAAAAACTTACCAGACTTTTCTTCCATACATAATCCAAATTTCAAATGTATTAATTTTGCCGAATGCCATGGCAACATACGTATCTGTTTTTCAGTTCATGAAAGGTATTTTGGGAATTATTGGCTCATGTATGCTTGAGCGTTTTCGTCTTTCAGCTATAGAAATACACTATGTATCCTCTTCATTTTGTGTTTGTGCTTCTATTCAAGATGAGAATAAAAGCAGTTAGTTTCTCGGTTGTAATATTCTTCAGTGAACGGTGGCTTTCTAAAACAGTCACACCTTGACTGAAATGAAAACTCTGCCGTATCATAAAAGATATTCTAATTACTGCATCTAGTTAAAAGGAGAATAAATCACTGGGAGATTATTTTAAGTGCCTTAAATATAATAAAAAAGAATAATGGACGTTGAACAGCTTGACAAGTTTGATGAATGCAGACTATGGCTGATTTCTGCTGCTTTCTAATGGAAAAGAAGAGCGTTTTACTTTCTTGGTGTATTGTCAAAGCAAATTTTTGTTAGGGAAGATAAGGAGAAGCCTTATCTTTGTTGAGCACTTGCCTTGTACCAGGCATTAGCCAAGGCAATGTATTATCTCATTTAATCTCATTTAATCCTCCCCAACCTTATAGATAACGTTATCCCCATTTTACATCTAAGAAAAATGAGGCTCAGAGAATTTGAATAACTTGCCTCAGGGTATATAGCTGCAAAGTAGGATCCAGAGTGCAAGCCAGTAGGCTCTGGCTTGCAGACTAGGTTCTTTCTCTTTATTTCATTGTCCCAGTAGGGTTGTGATGATGATGTAAATATAAATGTAAAATATAATTGTCTCCATTGTTACAAAGATACTAATTTCATCCCATTTAATTTAGAACGGTTGTGTCCAAAAAAATTTAACTTCTTTGAGCCTCTGTAAAATGGGTTCAGTTCACTGTGATCATGAAAGGAGAAGATATATGCAAACCTCTTTGCTTAGTGCTTGATGGTAAATGGGGACTGCCTGGGAGATTTGGTTTCCATATCATCAACAGACAAATGTGTGTTCTCAACTGATTCTAAGTTAAGAGTTTTAGGATATATTTAATTAATAGACTCATTAATTGTGCCTGAAAATTTAAAATGATATCTGTTGAGTTTTTCTAAATGTATTTTACAGATGAGATAGTGATAGACTTTCTTAAAATGTTGTGTTTTCCATTGGATTTTGCCTTCATAAATGTATGAAAATATATTTAGTTAGTGTGGACATACTAGCAGTGCTAATGCACGGCAGATTGTGTGTACATACATATGTGTGTGTGTTGGTCATTGTTTTATCTGTAGGAGGGTAAAAATCTAAATGGTGGGCAAATAAAATCAGAAGAAAATGTTGGTTAATTTTTGGATTATGTTGTCTCTATAAAAGAATATCATTACTGGTAAGTATTTTGCAAAGTGTTTAATCCATGTGGTGAATATGAAACATGTCTTCTTGGTTGACTCATTTGTATCCTTTACAGTACATTTTGGATGCCAGTTTGTAGATTCTTTTCCTAAAATCTGCAAAGCAAAAGAAAAGTTAGAATTCAGTACCTAAGATACAGAGATGCTATTACTCCAACCCCCTTGCCATATGAAGATCTGTGTTTTAAATGAGTCAAGAAAATTAACTTTTAAGATTCTGTGTGGATGTATGAATTTATTAGTATTCCAACATTCAATTGATGGCATTTATGGGAACTATACTCATGGAAACTCAGAAACAAAGAAACTTTTATTTGCCACTATATTCACACACTTTAGTATTTCTTTCCTAAATCTCTTTTGAAGTAAAGAATACTGTAAAATCATATAGTTTTGTGTTCACAGTTTTAAACCTAATTTTACACATTCACATGTATAGATATGCACAATTACTGGACTTACTCTTTCCTTGTGTTCAAATATAAAAGCTTATAGAATCTTGTACCAGCTATCAGCACATTCATCCAAATGAATTCCAAGTTTCTCCATTGCTGCTGTGGTAGTAAATAAAAATCTACCTTCACAGTGGTATTAGTTGTTCTTAGTCAAGCATGAGAGGAACAGTATATGGGTGTCATTATATAATTATTTTTCTAACTGTGTTAAATAATGTCATATTCTCCCTTCCTTTGCCATGTTGAATCAGCTGAAGAGACAAATAAGTACAGAAGGGATGAGTGTGGCTTCATAATCAGGGATGAACATGTTATGATCCATCTTGATCCAATAAGCAGGTCAATATTTCACAACTGCATTATTTTGTAAGTGAGGATACTGTGAGTTTTCTAGCAAAGGTTCTGGTAGATAAGATTGTCTTTCTTGATCTTTTATATCTAAATTTTTATTGTAAGTTATATAACTGCATTCTCTGAAAAATGTACCTTTGTATAAGAGAAATATGCTTAGAATATGTATTTGTAAGAATTTAAAGGGCAGATTTAATTATGGGCCCAAATTTAATGTTGTAGCATCACCATGATTTTTATTAAGAGAATTTGATGTTATTTAGAGTTTTCAGTTCACATACAGAATAAGAAAACCTTATCCTATAAAGTACAGTTATTATTGGTATCTGTGTTTTTAAATGTTTTATGGATACCTCATCAAAATGAGATCATGATCTCCTAATTTGTAGTGATTGTGATTATTTAAAACTAGCTGAACTAGGATAACATAAATAGTGTAAAAAGGGAGTCCTTCTACAATTGTGATTACTACATTAAAAATGGAATTTGCAATATCAAATGCCATATAAAGGTTAAATGATGTTAAAGATAATAATGTGTATAATGAAATCAAGAAAAGAGCATTTAACAGGAATGTATCACTTTATAGGCATAAAAGGCAAGAGAGACCTTTACATTGTCATTATTATGTACATGGTAGTATTTTCTAATTCAGTGGTCTTCAAATTGTATACCATGGAACTCGCTGTATGAAAGATAAATTTTTTACATGGGCACAAACACACAATTACCTTAGCAATGACTGAGGTCTTATTCTTAAAATATATTCTTTGTTTTGTTGTATTATTTTTCTCTAAAATAAAATAATTTGAACAAAATAAGTATGGGACTATCCCTATCAAAATAATAGTCAGTGATTGAATTTTTGAAGTGGAAAGGATGAATGAAGGCCTGTGGATAAAGATGAAATCCTGAAAAACCAAAAACAATAGTTTATTCACAAAATAGATGTTTGTGAAATTAAAGTTATACCCTTTGCTTTCTCAGTTGTGTGATATTTATATGTCTCAGTGTTAATGCTTGTGGAATAGGGACTTAATATTTGTTAACTGTATACATCTGCCTGCTTTTGTGAAGAATAGTAAATTTATATGCCAGGAATTTCTCTTTATTTTTTGCAAATACATAATAGTAAATAATGTTTTTTGTAATTCCTCAGAAATTATGATTAACTCTCGATAAGGCAAACTGTGGGAGGAGTATCAGACTATACAACATGCCAAAAAACATTAATTATATTTCTCTGTAATGAAGACCTGCAAATAAGTGAAGATGTTTGTAAGCAGTCAAAGTAGATGTCATCAAGTTCATGTGTTAAATTAGTTTTGGGCAGATAGTGAACATTCATTTACTCTATTAGACAAAATATCATAATTAGTGAAAACAATATTCTTTGTTTTGAGATATTCCCTTTGTTTTGGGGGTTCTGCAGATTTCCTGTGATATGTCTGCATCTATTTTTATTTACTTAGTCTGCTTCTTCAATGTGCTGACTTCATACCTTGCAAAAATTCTGAAATCTTCTCAACTGGTATTTTGTATATTGCCTCTTCCTTACTCCTTCTCTGTTTTGTTTTTTAAATGAAACTCCTCTTAGAAGGTTTTGGACAATTCTCATTCTATATTACGTCTATTTAATATAGACCATCTTTTTTTTTTTTTTTTTTTTGCTTCTCTGTTTCATTCACTAGAATATAAGCTCTCTGAGGACCAAAGTCTTTATTTTGTTCAATAATGATATATATTGAACATTTGTAAGAATGACCCAGAATGGATGTTCAGTGCACAGTGGAAGCATTTTTTTAAATAAATGAATGATTTCTGTATAATTTCTTCTGATCTGTTTTTCACTTTACCTAGCTTTCATTGGTCTTGTGTATTGTATAATTCAAGCTCTGTGTTTCAATGGCTATATTTTTAATTATTGGTGTTCTATTTGGTTCCAATTCAGACTTGTCTTTTCATTGTAATTTATGTTATTTTTATTGTCTGCATTAACATTTTAAATACAGTCATTTAAAAAAATCTCTTTCAAATTACTCTATTTGACAAGATCTTGGAGGCCCTAATCCTCCTTTGTGTGTCTGCTGACTTGTCCACAGTGGATAAGTTTGTGTGTGTTTCTAATTTTTGTTTGTGAGCTCATCTTCATCTGGGATGTTTGTCTCCTGTGGAAGTTTGTGCTCTGGGTTCTGGGACAATTCTTACAAAGTGGTTTTATGTTAGTTTCTGCCAATTTCTCAGGAATTTCATTGGTTTGGCATTAGTTTTTACATTAATTTTATGGCTTGTGGTTCCCAAACTAAGCAAATAGTGTAAATTTAGATTCTGCAACTGCATATGGAAAAGTTTTAGGGGTTTGATTACTCATAGGCAACTCTTTCTTTGCCCACCAAAGCCCTTGCCAGACCATGTTTTCTGGCCATTTCCCTGAATTAGTGACGTAAGAATCAGTAGCCTTTCCAAATCTCTGGATTTGTGCAGGGGTCTTAGGACCTGTCCCTCTGTGGGTCTGAAAACTCCAGCCCCTATCCCTTAGGGCCCATAGATCTGCTAATGTTTCCAGTTCAGTGTTTTTTGTTCTGGCTGTAAATTGCCTCTCAGAATTCCATTTCTTTTGAGTTGGGGTATGTATTTAACTTTTTTCTCATCATGTTTTATCCAGGTTTTTTTTTTTTTTTTTTTTAATGGTGTGTGTGTGTGCACGCATGTGTGTGAGAGTGTGTTTGGAGAAGTGCATTATTTGAACCATCATATTGCTGAAACTAGAAATCCCCTCTCATTTCTAAAATCAATTATTATGTGGGTATTTGCTTTCTTTTTCTGGGTGTAATATTAAATACGAAATGGGCTTGTGAACCTGAAGAATGTGTGAGAAATACTGAACCTTCATTCTTTTATTTTCATCTCTAAATCTTACAATTTTTTTTTTAAAGATATATATACAGCCATCTAGAGAAAACACAGAAAAGTGATTTGGTGTTCATCTTTGTGTCTGCTGTTTGCTGAAGGATTGCTAGCTAAGATATGTCTAACAATGCTATGATTGTTCCGTTTCCCTTTGAATTGAATATTTAGAGTAAGGCACTGATATGTCAGTAGGATGACCAACACTAAAAGTCCAGTATCCTGGGAAACCTCTGTCTTGGGTAGACCTGGATTATCACCTTAGTCTTGGATCCCTTCCAGAGACTGAAGAAATCCCTTAAAAACTTTCCTACTGTGGAGTCTTCTGGCTCAGGCCCCAACTACAGTCTTATATTCAGTCTTCTTTGTTAGAACAAAGTTTTAAATATATTCAAATAGTACAGATAAATATTAATCTGTCTAGAAAGAGAGCCTTAAAAGGATCCTAGCTTTTTACCTAGGAAAAATGTCCTCAACCAGTGAGAAAGTCTAGGAGCATGATCAAGACTTATTTTATATAGTTTGTCTTTTAGGGGCTACTGGTGGATTATACTTTTAGAGTTACATTCAGTATTACTGTGGCGGTACTAAAAAACCCTCAAGAATACATTTCACATTGATTTTATTATAGACATCTGTCAAGCAAAGCAGAGGCAAATGATAGCATACTCATTTACCAGTAATGCAAATCAAATGAGCTAGTGGCAACAAAATCACTCCTGACACCTTTGCCCTTTTTCTCTTGATTTGAACTGATGACGTGTGTGTGTGTGTGTGTGTGTGTGTATGTGTGTGTACTCTCGCTCTCTCTAAATCCAGACTAGCAAACAAGGGCCAATGACAGGATAACCTTCATACCTTCATACTTGGGTCACTCACCGTGTACTATAGAAGCAGTGCATTCTCTCGTGAATTAAAAATCTATTTATCCTTCCTGGCTGTGTAAGTCCCATAGAGGGCTGGGAGGAGAAGTGGAACTCTTTATATAGGAGGGGCTTAGACCTCAATAGCCTGTCCCTTTGAATGACAATAATGCCCACTAGCCTTGCCACAAATAGCTTTTGAAATATGAGAACCTTTTTTAATTCTTAAAATCCTTGACCACTGCAACTAATGTAAAGGCACACTCCGCACCACACTTATACACACACACATATACGCACATTTTATTCTGTTTTGTAGGAATGAGAATCTTTAGCAGTGCATAATTTTTAAATTATTATTTTGTTTGAGACTAGGTCTCACTCTGTCACTCAGGCTGGAGTGCAGTGGCGTGACCATGGCTCACTGCAGCCTTGACCCCCTCCTGGACTCAAGTGATCCTCTCACTTCAGCGTTTTGAGTAGTTGGGATCACAGGCACATGCCACCACGCCTTGCTAGTTTTTGTGTGTTTTGTAGAGATGTTGCCCAGGCTGTTCTTGAACTCCTGAGCTCAAGCAATCTGCCCACCTTGGTCTGGGATTACAGGCATGAGCCACCGTGCCTGGCCAACAGTGCATCATTTTAAAAGCTAGATGAAAAAGGGAAGGAACTGGTTGAGAAAGGAAGGTTCCAAGGCCAGAACATAAGAATGCTTGTTTTTAGTTTTTGCAAACATTGGTGAAATAATAGTTGGCTTTTTCATAAAGCCTTTCCAGTTGGAAACTGGAAGTACTTTTAAAAGTATGATGGAGGATACATACTTTGTAACATACTTACATACAAAATTTGTTCTTTGTGCAAATTTATTCAGTTTTACCAGCAATTAAACTCAGAATGTTGACTCCCCAGAAATTTTAAAACGTTTGTTTGTTGAATGTATTTATTGTTTCTATCCACAGTCTTTGGAAATCTGTCTTGTGATAGTTCTAATAATATGGTTTGAATACAGCATTGTCATATGTCTTATATGTTGGGGCAATATTCCAATAACTATACGTTTTATCTTCTGATACGTTTTTCTGAATAATTCTTTGTGTTGATTGTAAGTATGTTTTTGCAGAATCAATCATCAGGTTTTGAAAGTATGCTTTTAGGATGGCACTAGGTTACTGTATTTGTATTAACTATAATTCTGTTCTTTTGTAGATTTGTTCCTATAGAGCTATGGTTTCATGGTCTGAAGCTGAAAGAGGTTTAAAGAGGTCATCACAGTTCCTCTTCCCACCCTTACTGTTGTTAAAAATGAACGTGCATTTGACTATCGGAGGAATTTTGTTTATAGAACTTTCAAGAGTAATTGTTTCCTGTAATTTATAGTAGGAAAATGTTGATTTATTAATAGTTAAGATGTTCTCTGGGATGCTTGAAGATCATGATCTGAAAAACTTAAAAAAATTAGCAAAGATGTTGTTTCTATATATTTGCCAATGAGAGCACTATAACTTTGAAATCTAGGGCATTGTTTGAAACATGAATTGTGAAAAAATGCCACAACTTTAGTTATTTTATATTGGGTCCAGGGTAGTCTGCTGAAGAGTATGAAGTACAGTTTTATTAAAATATATCTCAGATTGAGAATGTGGAAACACTGTTCTTTAAAAAAATAAAATCTTCGGTAAGATCCTTTTATGAATTTACTGGTTTGTTCTCATTTGTCATCGGACTGTTTCCAGATGTAAAATATTACTTTCTTGAAATTGCTGTGGAGTCCACTATCAAGACCAGGTGCATGTTGTTTTACAGCCATTTTACTGCTGATTTTTAATGCTGAAACTCATAGACTGCCTTACTGATAATTTGTTTAACTCTCTACCTACTAATTGGACCAAGAAATAACTTTGTATCTTTATCTCTTTTCCATTTCATGTTTTATTTCTGTTTCAATTAGTGTGTGCCTTTGGCAAAAAGGAGATGATTTTGCTTTCTGTTTTAGGATTTGCCTCCAAGAAAAAATATATTTTATTGCCACATTTTCTCAATTGATCCAGTAGAGTTCACAGACAGTGAAGAGAGTAAGAAAACTAATTTTTAAAGCTTGATAGTGCTATAATTTTCTTTCCTTATAATAATCAGAAAAAGACTTTGTGTAACTTTTGTTTCTAATATAGCAGTTCTGAAAATCTAGGCTTACACATTTTCCTTCCTGTTACTGCTGTTTATACTTAAGTAAAACAAAAATGGTTGCTGCAGGTTTTTTCTCATTTTAGTACAGGATTTGAATTCTTCAAAGACTGCTAATGTTTTCCCACCTTAACAATTTATGGCACACCCTTATATCTTCACAGGCTGAGTCTGCTGATAAGAGTTTGCTAACTCATGACTTTAACACACCAGTAGAGATCACATTGGACTTAAAACAAAGAGAGCACCAACCCTGAAATGATTTAAGAGTGTTCTTAGCTGACTACTGAAACACAGTGTCTCACGTGGTGTTATCGGTAACCTTAATGCAGATTATAATCTTGTAGTTTAACCAGGATGTGTTGGTTATGGTGAAATGCCTTTATAAGGAATCGTGAAAGGGCACGAGGAATGGAAACAGAACCTCAGTTTTCTCAGTCTAAATGGTGATGATAAGAATTCCCTGTGCACATTTGTTGTTGTGAGAAAGGGTGAGATAGAATAGATTGGACACATAGTAGGTGCTCACTGTTAGTTTTTTTCATTCATTCACCACTGTGTCATTCTGTTGACATGCTCACAGTCATGTAGTGGAATATGAAGTTACATCGTGATATTTTTCATTCATTCACCACTGTGTCATTCTGTTGACATGCCCACAGGCGTGTAGCGGATTATAAAGTTACATCATGATATTTTAAAAGCTACCGATGTGGTAGATTTCACAGTCTTGAAAAGGGGTTTTTTAAGCTGAATTTTCAATTTCACTTAAGAAGAGTCCTGATTTGCTTGTACAAAGAGTAGTAGGGTTGCAGAGGAAGAAAGAAAGCAACTCCTTTTAAGTCCCAGTCACTACTCTGCTGTGTCTTATTCTCCACAGTGAGGAAGTCTAAGTGGACATTCTAGTGGTCAGAAACCTAAGCTTTGTCTTTTGATGAGTGCAGACAGGGGAGGGAGCAACTGACGAGGGCATAGAGGGGCTTGGAGCCCCTTCCCAAGTCTACCATCCCTTAGTTATGTGTCTCCTCCTCAGTAAAGCACCCCCAGTGCCCTTACTTGCTGTATTTTTCTTCATGGAGCTTACTTATCTATGGGACCTATTTGTGCATTCATTTACTGTGTGTCTCTGCATTGCTTTCCCTTTCACTACCCATGGAAGTGCCATGAAGGCCCAGTCTTAAGCATTACAGGTTGAGCATCCCTAATCTGAAATGCTCCAAATTCCAAAACCTTTGAACACTGACATGAGATCGTGACACCTTTGCTTTTTCTGTTGTTCCAATGTACACAAACTGTTTCATGCACAAAATTATCAAAAATATTTTGTAGAATTACCTTTAGCCGGTATGTGTAAGGTATACATGAAGCTGCATATGAAACGTAAATACATTTCATGTTGAAACTTGGGTCTCATCCCAAAGTTGCCTCATGTATATGCAAATATTCCAAAATCCCCCAAAATTAGACATCCAAAACACTTCTGATCCTAAGCCTTTGAGATAAGGGATACTTAACCTGTACTGCATCCTCAGTGCCTGGCACAGGGTGGATGCTCAGCAAGTATTTTCTTAAAAGAAAGAACAAAGGAAAGGTAGATGAGATGCCGAGAAGTGGAGGTACAGGGAAGAAGAACACAGAAACATGGTGATGAAAAGAACAGTCCGATACCTTATTTGAGCCCCAGAAAATGATCGGTACTGAAGAGATTTTATTAGTGGTCATTTAAGAAACTTGTGTTGTACTGTTTTTGTGTATTGGAAGGAGGCTAGACATTGTTACATGGAATTCACAGTTACATTTTCACTAAATGTTTCCGTGTGAAAAAAAAGTCAGGAAAGATTGGAGAAGGTCTAGGAAAACTTACCTTCGAAGATACGGTCTTGTAAATTTCTACTTCAGACTTGCAGCTTTTGGGGGCTGAGGCTGTGAGGTGATCTTGAGAGCAGCTGGGGAGGCTCTAATGGGGTCCAGCTGTGTGCCCAGAGAACCCACCCTCTCAGGATAACATTAACCAGGTAGACCCTGCCCTGCCTGGCTTCCTCTGGGCTTTATGGGTCCCCGTGGTCTGTTGCATTGATCTTGCATTTTCAGGTTTTATAGCAATTCTAAACATGTGAGGGTACATATTTGTTCTTTGATGTGTCCTTTGATAGAAGCCAGAGTGCTTTACCTGAGCCTGCCTTTAATAATGGGGGAAGGTGGGTCGCATGCCCTACAGCCGTACGCTCCCTGGGAGGCTGGTTTTATTGGGGTTGTTGATTGGCAGACTTTAATCAGGGGTGTTTCTTGTTTTATTTTTGAACATGAAGGATATTAAGGATAGCTAAACATGTAGTCCTGCTGGTGTTTTGTTTTGAACCACATTTTGTTCCACTGTGCCACTTGACAGAAAGGAGGGCAGAATGGAAACATATGGGGAGCAGAAATAGTAACACGTCATAGAACTATATGGTGTTGGTAATTTTTTGTGTTTTTCCATGTTTTATAATACCCTTACGTACACCCCTATTAAGAAGGCAGCTATTGTGCCTCCATTTCACAGAGAGGTAAGTTAAGGAATGTGGAATCTGGAGACGTGCTTGCCGGTTATGTGGATGGAACCTAACTTAGAATTCAGAGCTCTTATTACTAGATAGGACACCAGCCCCAGGTATTCATGCCATTTCTGTGAACTCTTTAAAGAGTAAAGGGACAGGAATTACCTTTTCAGAGTGCAACTCAGTGCACATCAATGGGATTATAGAACTTTAGGATTAGAAGGGCCTTTAATGGGACCATCCTTTAAGCTGGAACTGCCTCTGAAGGTTTGCAGCGTGCATGACCTGGCTATGCTTAGACAGCTCCATTGTTTATATTCCAAATCTATCAAACTAGTGAGAGAATGAGACACATCTTTATATGCTTAGGTTTGACAGTACTTACCAGAAGTGGTCATATTATGGTTTTCTATCTTCCTTTGGTGGCTTTTCAGCTTTCCTTGGTACCAGCCTTCCAAAAGAAATTAGCTCCCTTGTGCTCTCACTTTAATTTGGAAGCGGTTGGTTTGGAAGAGCCACCAAGGGCTCACTAAACAGCTCCTTAGAAGTTGCTGTGACTTGGCAGATGGCACCTGAGGTTTGGGATTGGAGATATAGCAGTGGCGTGTTTATGATGATGAGGAGGATGGCAATGACTATTAGCTCCTTAATCCATATTTAATCATATCACCAGACTTGATGATTGTTCATTGAAGATTCACTTCATGAAGTACAAGCTAGGTGATTCCTTTTTGAAAATAACACTGTGAACCTAAGATACATGGACCTTATGTGTCTTAAAATAACCCACTTCTCTGTGCTTACTCTTAATTACCTTCTTATTTCTTTGAATTTAGTTATGGGAGTAAATCAGACTTTAAAGTCATTCGTGGCGGCAAACCCTAACTATTCAATGACATACAAATTTGGTACTTTTGCATCCTATGCAAGTTTTGTATTTTTGACAGCTGTTTTTGTATTTAAGCAAGGAGATGAAATAAAAATTTCTAAACAGATATGCCATATTATATTCACCATGTTGAGTATAGTGTTGATTGGGGCCGATGTTTATCAGACTAAGCAAAGTGTGTCTGTATTAGTTGTCTCAAGAGGGTCTTTATTCTTAAACACTAATGAATTGCATAATAAGTCTTGGAACATGAAACATACCCAAGCACAATTTATAACTTTTCTAGGCTTTATTGATATTCCGACCATCCAGTGAGGACTAGAGTCATTCACATGATAGAAGGATACAGATACCATTTATTAATCTGCTGAATATTGATCACATTTAGCAACTTGATGAATATTGGCAGTAAAATACTGTTCCTCTACAAAATAGTAGTAGCCATAGTAGTAGCAAAATTATACTCACGTGTCTATGCATGATTTATATGTATGCATGTGTTTATATATATAAAGTGTATACATCTATATCTCTATATTTCCATTTTGCTATCTTTGTTGAGACTTATAAAGTAACTTTTAATTATTCTCCTTCCTCCATTCTCTACTTAGTGATCCTTTCTTTATGCCAGTCATAGTGGTAAACACTGGGAATATAAAGATTAATAAGTCACAGTACCTACCCTCAGAGCTGGAAGCAAATACTTATTATTCAGCATGATGAGTGTTACGAGAGATGGTATAGAAAATGCTCTGGTAGGCCGAGTGTGGTGGTTCATGCCTGTAATCCCAGCAATTTGGGAGGCTGAGGTGGGTGGATCACTTGAGGTTAGGAGTTCGAGACCAGCCTTGCTAACATGGTGAAACCCCATCTCTACTAAAAATACAAAAACATTAGCTGGGTATGGTGGTGGGCACCTGTAATCCCAGCTACTCGGGAGGCTGAGGCAGGAGAATCGCTTGGACCTGGGAGGTGGAAGTTGCACTGAGCTGAGATTGTGCCACTGCACTCCAGCCTGGGTGACAGAACGAAACTCTCAATTAAATGAGAGTTTAAGTGAGAAGAAGTCTCAATTAAAAAAAAAAAAAAGCAAAAACAAAATGCTGTGATAGCCCAGAAAATGCCTACTGTGTTTCAGGAATGCAGTTCAGAAAGGTGTAACGGAGTGTCATTTGCAGTCTAGCGGTAGTTTCATAGAATGTCTGTTTCAAGAGGACCCTTCTCTATAGATCTGTAGTTTTTATTAGTTATAATTTCTTCACACTTCTGTCAGAAATGTTTGCTGTTAATTTTGAACACTGATTTTCATGTGAATATATTTTTTTAAGTAGATATCTTTTTCATTTGGTTTCTTTCCTCCTGGCTTTTAAATATATATTTAAAATATTTTTATCCATGTCTAATTTTTGCAACTTTCAAAAAAACTTTCTAAGCAGTCACCTCCTGACCCTCTTTTTCCCCCTTAGTTGTTTCCCCCCCCTTCCAGGGCCACCTCCCCTCCTTCAGAGCCTCCGCATAATGCTATTCCTTTACCGTCCAGCCATCTGCCTGTTTTAGCCTCTTCTTCACTTTCTCTGTTTCTTCTATATAGATTTCCCCATATGTCTGCTTCTTCCTTTATCCACAAGTCCAGACACTCCTCCATAGCTTTCTTACCACCCCATCCTGGTGTCCCGTCTGTTCATAAATAACTCTTTCATCCGCTTTGAATCCCAACCCCCTACTCTTTCTAAAAAGAGTGTGCAAATAAACCTAAAGTGCACGGAGCCAAGATGCATAGCATAGTTTTGATTCAGAATAGACTTTCTCCTTGCCATCACCTGTTTTATTCCCCATTTTTTGTTGCTTGACTTCTTTGTAGAGATCCACAATTGCCGTTCAATTTTTATATGAAAGTGGATGCAAAGTTATTTAATATCTTCATGACAAAGTTTTTGCCTCTTACTGGCAGACTGTTTTGCCCTAATCAGTTACACAGTCTTGTGCAGCCTAGTGGTTGCTATTTTGGAGTAGTCAGGTTTGAACCTTTTGTTCTTCGGAAATTAACGTATTATCTCAGAAACAGCAGTCTCTGCTTGTGTGCTTGGCAACACAAAACTGCGTTAGGTCCTTTTGTAAGTCTGAATTCTAGGACATGTGCCATGAAAGGAGTGTTAACAGAATCACCTGCAGAAATGGCCACGGGGAGGGCTTTGTAATGTTCTAGATATTTAAAATGTTGGTGTCCTCGTCCTAGCATGGTGTGCTAGTGACAGGCTCCTTTCTCCCTGGTCAAGAGTAAACATTGGCAATTTACTTCCCTTTAGAAATGTGTTACTGTAGCCATTGTGGAGTTGCCAGTGTTTTTCCTTCCTAATGTTAGTGATAATTTTACTCACAGATTCCCTGCAGAGATTTTAGCTCAGCAGGAAGTAAATCTAGGTAAGATTGCCTTGAAAATTGATCTAAAGCAATAAATGCTAACTGTATCATTCCTTTTTATTTAAAAAAAATTGGAGGCACAACTAACTTGATTGTAACTGACGAGATCTAATAATCATGGCTAAGACCCCAGTCATTCATACATTCTCTCGTTTTCTCACTGCCTCTTTGCCTATAGAAAAATAAAAGTCGGAGATTGAAATGATTCACACTATATTTTTTAAGGATGAAATACCGTAGTGGAAATGAAAGGTAGAACTGTTTACTCATGAGATGCTGAAAAAAATCTAAACTGTAGCTTTCCTAGAGTTTAGGAAGCTAAATATTTTATTGGTATCAAAATCAAAAGTATCTAAAGAATAAGGTATTTTGTTTTGTTTTGTTTTTGTTTTTTGAGACAGTCTCACTGTTGTCACCTGGGCTGAAGTGCAATGGCGTGATCTCGGCTCACTGCAACCTCTGCCTCCCGGGTTCTAGTAATTCTCCTGCTTCAGCCTCCTGAGTAGCTGAGATTACAGGCACCTGCCACCACGCCTGGCTAATTTTTGTATTTTTAGTGGAGATGGGGTTTCACCATGTTGGCCAGGCTGGTCTCGAACTACTGACCTCAGGTGGCCCACCTGCCTGGGCCTCCCAGAGTACTGGGATTACAGGCATGAGCCAGTGCGCCCGGCTGAGGTCTTTTTTCTGTTGTTGTGATATTTAAGAATGAGATTTTACTGAAGCAAGGACATCAGAATAAAAAGAAATGTAAAAAATGGGAAAGACACTGAAAATGACAACAACCCATATTACTCATTCAGATTCTTTTTGGAATTTCAAATAGTCAATAATGAAGAGACATACATTCTTTGGAGAAACGTACCTTAGGGTCAGTTTTCCTTTAATGATACTGGTGCTGTTGTCACTTATATGTAGTATTTTTGCTGTTGTCCAATTTCTGTGGATTCTGAACATTAGCTATACACAGATACAAGTCTGTGGCTTCAATATATTTTAGCTTTTACATCTTGTCAAAAATGTACTCTTAGAATATTCTATCTTAGACTCGAGAAGATTTTAGAAATCACCAATAATGTAAGAACTGTTACTGGTTATGAATGAACAAAGGTTCAATTAAAGAGTATTTCCAGATAAGGCTGTACACGTCCACAGTGTATTATAGAGACCTCTGGTTTATGCACTGGATATTAATGGATCAGATTATGGTGATGTTTCTGAACGTGTGAAGGGTGAAGTTCTAAACTTCATTTTTATTAAATGAGGTCGATTTTCTTACCCCCACCAAATTACTTACCAAACATTAGATACCTAAGATCTTAATCATAGCCATCCTCTAAATTATTTGTTCTTTAAATATCCAGAGAATATCATGCAGCTTCCAGATCATGGAGAAACCAGTTCTGTGCTCTTGAAGTTGCAGTGGTAGGAGAAATAGCAGTCTTATATGACAGATTTTTCAACTTTAACCCTTTTGCTCTCTGCTAATTAGAATCATATGGTCATACACTTTTGTTTTTTTGTGTGTGTAACAAATTTTTTCTAAAGATTCAGCAAAAGAGTTTCAAGGTTACCTTCAGGTAGGTACAAATATCTTAGCCCTGGCTTCTTTTTCTCCCAAATTGGCTGTGGACTGTAGGAGCTTAATTAGTTCAGGCTCAGTGCAGTTGGTTTGCTCCTAGGGTGTGTCTACACTTACCATTTTTTTTTTTTTTATAACAGAAAATACATTTTTGACCGCTTTTCATAACTCCCTCCTATTATTGTTTACCAGTTTTAATTTTATCTTGGCATTTGAAAATCTTGGGGAAGGCCAATCTGAAAAAAATTCTTGGATTTTCAAGTTAGATATACATTGCTTTCCTAAAAAGAACTCTCTTTTGCAATAACTTTGATATCTCATTCATTTAGCCTGTATTTATTGAGTGCTTATCATGCATGTGGTGTTATGTTTTTTAATTGCTGGTACCTGGAATATTTAGAGAAAAAAAAAAACCTCATGCATTTTGTCTCTGTGTGTTTGACATGTCACCTCGTTGAATCTGCACCAGGTAAATGATGAATTCCAATAATCTATGGTAGTTACAAGGCCTTAGAAGAACCAGGGATGTGAATTTTTGGTCTGCTTCCTCAGTATTTCCTATTCATTGAGGAACGCATTTGTATCATATAAACAATTCCTTACTATTTTTCTTTCTGGAGAGAAAACAGTAATGGGTGGATTTTATCACAGGACAGAGACTCTTCCAGATAGCTGTTACAGTCCCTCGCTCTGCTCACCTGATTTAGATGAACCTCTCTTTGACCCACCGCGATGGTGGTAAGTCTGCCATTGCAGTTTTGTAGACACGCATGTGAAGGCGGTGTTTGTTACGGGGTCAGTGTCGCCGTAAGGATGCAGGGTAGAGTGAGGGGACCTTTGTGGTGGGCTTTGCAGCCTCCTTGGTGGAGGGAAGCACAGATGCATGAGGTCAGTTACTTTTTCACCTATCTCCTCCTTTGTTTATTGTTTACAGGAACACTTGTCTAAGTGGTGCACAATTTTGCCTTGCCTACGCTTCTAGAGTGAAAAATACTTGTTGAGACTCCCTGGGATAGGTTGGTTCTAACATCTTGGTGGATTGAGCCTGGAGCAGGAGTTTTGACTTAGAGTTCATGGAGAATGGTGTCTGTAAATGTATACATACCCGTTTATGTTTGGGAGAAAGCACCTGTGGAGCTTATCTGGGTAGCAAGAGGATTTTGTGACCCAGCAAAGGTTAAGGCACAGTGCCTGGAAAAATCAATTAGGATCCAGTTGAGTGTTAGATCTGGCCGTAGACTTTGCCTGGTGTTGGTAAATAATCTGAAAGTCTTAAAGCATCTCAGAGTAATGAAAGGGGCCCAGGGGCAGTGCCTTTTCTCAGGATTGCTGCAAGGATTCTGGATTAAAAATCCCTCTGCTGGCCGGGCGCGGTGGCTCTCGCCTGTAATCCCAGCACTCTGGGAGGCCGAGACGGGCGGATCACAAGGTCAGGAGATCGAGACCATCCTGGCTAACACGGTGAAACCCCGTCTCTACTAAAAAATACAAAAAACTAGCCGGGCGAGGTGGTGGGCGCCTATAGCGCCAGCTACTCGGGAGGCTGAGGCAGGAGAATGGCGTAAAACTCGGGAGGCGGAGCTTGCAGTGAGCTGAGATCTGGCCACTGCACTCCATCCTGGGTGACAGAGCGAGACTCCATCTCAAAAAAAAAAAAAAAAAAAAAAAGAAAAATCCGTCTGCTGTCTGTGGAACAGAACATTTACTGGGATCAAGCCTTGAGCGTTCCATAGGCAAAGAATTTCCCGAAACTAATCTGGCCCCATATGGTGTCAGAGGTAAGATAAGTGCTAAGCACGAGAAGCCAGAGTAATCTTTACTGGAGTAACCTCTGCTGGATCCCTTGTTAGATAGGCAAGTGTGATGTGTGCAGTAAAGTACATTTTTTTGTTTTTGTTTCCTGAAGTGGGACACATTTCTGTCCCCTTTGTGGTTCTGTAAATACATTGTTGAGTCCAGTGGAACTTCAAAGGTGGCATATAGCTACTGATGACACACACAAATATTGTAAGTTGATAAGGATGCCTGTAATGTTACAAATGGCTACCTGATGCCTGATGTCAATGCTGGTATCTGTAAAGCACACAATCACTGAGAATAGAGACTGTCAGCTCAAGGGTGTTGATGGCAATTTTATTGTGTCTTCAAGAAAGTGTGTTTCTTGAGAATTATTACCAGTAATAATGAGTATCACCTTATTTTCTTTTGCCTCGTTTCTCTTTCTTCCTCCATGAAACTAGGGTAAGCCTTATTGTAGAGAGAAGCTCACATGGATATCCAGCACCTAGGTTCCAGCTGAGAGCAAGGTGGACATGAATTGAGTTATTCCATTTCTGTGTAAATCGGCGTCATTTGCTACTTGTGCAAGTTTTGGGCCAGAGGTGTGGAAATTGGTCTCACTGTTAATCTAATGAGTGATAGCCTTTTTAATCGTGTATTTTAATAGGAAGGTAGCACAGTTGAGGGACCTCTTTTTTCTCTTGTGCCAAAGACAGCTGCGTTTGAAACTCAGTTTTTAATGAATTATTTAACTTTACTGTGTCCTATTTCCAAGTCTATAAAATGAGATTAATTGTATGTATTTTGCAGGATTGTACTGGAGACAATGATAGTACATTTCACATTCCTACCACAAATAAGCACAAATAAGGCCCTTGAATTTACTTTTCTCTACTACTAAGCAACAAAATAACATTGAGGAAACAGGAGTCTCTCTACCTGGTCTTTGATTTAGAATGTGGTATTTCTTCATTATGGGTAGAAGAGTATTTTTCTTTATAGAGAGTCATTGACCTTCAGGAAAAAAAAAATCAGTCAAAGGTTACATGGAATGAGAACCAATGTCATTTAATTGAGTTTTTTTTTTTTTTTTTTTTTTTTTTTAAGATTTAAAATGTAAACTCACTTGATTTAGAATTGATTGGAGCATGTGAAAAAAAACACAGTAGAAATTTAAAACTGTACCTAAATCTGATATAATAGTTAAGAAAGGTAGCTTTATAGGAAATCAAAGGGGACTGATTAGAGTAAGAGAGGAGAGAGAGGGGAAAGGGGATATGGTGGGTATCTAGAAGAAAGGCATACACCTGCCTAAAAGTAGGAAGCCAGAGATGGAGGAAGACCTAGGATGGGCTTGGAAAACTTCTGAAGCCTTAATGAACTGATCTTGTCACACACAGCTGTTCATTTGAGTTGTGGGCCTCAGAGTATTATTCCTTTTTATCACTGTCTTTTGAAATGCTAATTAGATAATTGACCATTGTTCCCAGTTCTTTGGTTACTTTTTATTCTTAAACTTCTAGAGACTAGTCCTTGAATGGGATACTCAGAGCAGCACACCAGATGGGAAATTATTCTCTGGCCTTTAGTTGCCAAATGACCACCACGGTAGTGCTTGGGATGTGTAAAATCCAGCTGAGTGGCAGAACTAGCCTAAGGGGTGGTTAGCATACTTCTTGGGATAGTCCTTCATCAATAGATTTTTATTATGTAATGATGAAGGGGCCTGCCATTGTGTTTTTATACAGATTTATCAGATTTACTGTAACCAATAACCGGTCTTCTTGACCATGAAAGGCTCATTTAAAGAAAAAATCACTTGAAGAATATCTGCAAATGATTAACAAGACATCTTTGGTTTTTCATGAAATACCATTATAAGCATAATGTTTGAAGATTATTTTTATTCTACTTCTGACCTAGTTAACTCATAGTTGTTTTTTAAAATCGAATTAGATAATGTGTATGAAAGCATCTTGAAGAATATTACACTCAGCACAAATGTAAGATTTGATTAATAAGGTGGTTATTAATGAATACCATATAGTAACGATATATCTGAGTCTTGCAGAAAAACATCTTGACCAACAGGACATGATGTAGTAGAAGAGTTGCCTGTTCTATATATTTTATAAAGAGAACTAATCATTTGTCTTTTATATACTCAATCTGATATCATCAGGAAACCTCATTTAGGTCTATTCACACTGTAGAGGCAGCAAAATAACATGCCTGACCTTTTCTGTGTAAATATTAAAAATTATTAAATCTGCATGTTGGAAAGATTGATTTCAGTGATACCTTCTAAATTTTCAGTGAATATTTAAGTGTTAAGTTTTCAGATAGTTTCATGAAAATAACTGACTTTTAGTTTTGGTACTACGACAGTTGGAATATTGGTGGTATTTTTCATTTTAAATTTACGTGAACTAAAATTTTCTTATGTGTCTGGTATGAACGTCACAGAAAAATCCTTTCCCCTCAAGCTATTTTTTTTTAAATTGTAAAGGCGATACTGTGTATTGCAGAACATTTAGCTAATAGTAAAAAATAAAAAGGGAAAGTCAAAAATTCCTTATTAGTTAAGTACTATAACAGTTGATTGTATTGCCTGGTGGTAGTCTTTATATACACACACACACACACACACACACACATATATACATATATACACATATACATACAATTTTTGTATGCAATTTTAGATTATTTAAATAAACTCATATTTATTGTTACATGTTTTTATTTTTATTTTTTTGTATTTGCATTTTTAAAAAACCGATAAGACCTGCCAGGGATATGTGTGTTGTTGTGTTTCCTGAATTTATTTAACTACTGTGGTTTTTCTGTTTGCTAATTTATTAATTCATTAAGCATTTGTTATTCCATTGTTTTCGTGGGTCAGTTTTATAGAAGTCATTTTCCTTATATTGACTGTTGAGTTAAATTATTTCACTCTTATGTTCCAGATCATGAATTTGTATCATGTAAAAATTTGGCTACATTCCCTAAGTTTTGTTGATAATGTAATATTCTCTGTGTTACTAGTTTTTGAAGTTATTTTGGTAGTTTTTTCCTTTTAATACAATAGCTACCTTGAACTGTCATTTAAATTTCAAAGAGATTATCAACTTTTGCTTTTAAAATTTTCATAACTGCTTTCTAGTTTTATTGCGGTGTGGCCAGTAAAGAAACGGTGTCGTTTCTGTGTCTTAAAATTTCTTATACTCTTTGTGTCCCAATAAATATTTTAGGACTTTCTCAGTATTTCAGATGAGATTTATTTTTATATTTGTAATAGTTGAAAATGTGGCTTATTTTCTGTAGTGTACGTTTTAATTTGCTTTTCAGTTTTTAAAGTTTTTTCTTAACTAGATCTCTTTTGAACCTAGAAAGATGTGTTAAACAGTTCTGCAAAATAATACTTCCCGTTCCTCATGCATAAGCGATTCATGATGACTGTGTGTTTATGGTAGATATTTTCATCTTTGATCTTCAGTACTCCCTCTTTTATTATTATCTCTTTTTTTCCACGTATTATTCTAAGATAACTTTTCAAGTTTGTCTCTACATCGCTTGACAATTTTTCTACAATTTTATGCAAATTTTAATTTTGTTAATGCATTTTTAGTTTTTTTACAATATTTCCTATTACATCCATCTGCTTTTACATCTCTTCACAAATCTTTTGTGTTGACACCTATTTTATAGAGATATTCTATTTTATATAACTGTCAAATGTGATGTTTTCTAGACTCCACTTGTATTTTTTATAGGGTGAAAATGTTTTTCAAAGTGTAATTTCCCTCTGAATTATGAGTACATATTCCCCTATATTTTATTGTGCAGATTTTTTTCTCACTACACAGTCTTTAACATGTTGAACTTTAGGACGCTCCAAGTCTGCCTTTCTTAATATATTCTGTGATGTTGAGGCTAACTACATATATTTTGTAAAAAGGTATGCTGGTCTCCATGTCAGCCTCTACCAGTAGGAGGCGCTGGAGGGAGAGTAGAAGGCTAGAGGAGGAAGAACTTTTCCTTTCCTGTTCTTGTTATCATCATTCTGGTAACATCAGTCTTTTCCAGTTTTTACTTTTGTCTACATTCCTAAAATTAACCTCCTTGGAGATAACAGACCCAGTCTGCTGGTGTCTCTTTCTCATCACGTCTCTCTGAGTTTACAGACTCTGAAAACCCAACCACTTCTCTGTGTTTCCCCAGCCCTGGGGATGGTAGCTGTTTCCATCCGACCGTTCATGGGTGCTTCTTCTCAAGTCTAAAGCCAGAGGACTGTAAATGTATGTGGTTTAAGCCACACATCCAACCATACTGGTTCAGGAAGGCAATGGTCTTCCAATAGTTAGCCTTCTAAAAACTCCCTTTAAAAATGAGACTTTAGAAAGAGGATGACAAATCCTGAGGACTCATGTCTTAAGAAAATTTTCTATCTAGATATTTATTATAAACCCGATTGCGTCTCATAAGTGCTGTGGATGTCATACTCTATCAAAGGTGAAAGGGTTATTAAAGTAACCTGCACTTTTCAGAGCAATGGTGGATGACCCTGCAGAAGGCATGTGGCCTTTATCAGATAACTCACTGTGGGGAAGCTGGAGAAATAAAGTAGAGGTGAGAGTAAGCTGACAGTTCTGGTGTGATTTTCTTGGAAGGATAACGTATAACGTAGGTAGGAAACACATGGGAGAAAGGAAGTTTTGCATTATGAGATTTGACTTAATGTGTACAGTTTGCTTTTGGTGTTGTAAAGCAGTAAAGAGACTTATTGACATCTCTATTTAAGGTCATTGCAGTGCATGAAAGGTAAATCAAAGTGTTATTCTTTATTAGAAGCTAGAAGATAACATTTACATAACATGCTTTTAAGGTAATGAGTTAAGTTCATTATTTTTTATTACTATAACTGTTTGAAGAAAGTTATTTTCATGCTAAAAATACTCCTTCTACTTGAATCTGATTTATCATAATTTTTGCCTGATGTATAATCTATTGTTAGGAAACGATAATTCCATTTATTTTTGTTTCTTGGGGAAAATTGTTAGACAGCTGTTCCAGTCTTTCCAAATAAACTCACTTCCAGAATTCCTAGTAAGTAGCAGTGCTGGTTGATAGGAATGTCACCATTTTTCTGAACCCCTCTGCCTTGTCACAAAGACATAGTGCAGAAGCCAAATAAGAAATTTGAGAAAAGGAAACGATACCAAGGTCTAGGTATTTCACAAACTGGATAATTAGACTCTGAATTGCGACGAATAGGCTGAAAGAAAAAATGTCACAAGCCTATAGTGGCTTAAGGAACACTGATTTCACAGTGAAATCTTTCTACATAAATTTTATGGTTAACTAGTAATAGGAATAAAACTGTGAAGCAATGTCAGACAATTATGTTATGATTCCTGCCTAATTAATGGCAGGCTTTCCCCTGGTGTTTTCTCCTTAACCTGACCATTGCTTGTTCTGTGTGATCACATTTTCTTTCACCAGTTCTTTGCTCATAAATAAAGCCGTGTGTTCCTGTTCAAAAGTTGCATCTTCATTTATAAATTCACAGAATATGTGTTTCAGGGAAAAATGTAACTCAATCAGCTTTGCATGGTTTACATAATGTGATAGTCTCATATTTACTATGTGGTTAACAAGAAATAACTGTTACCAACAAAAATCAGAGAATTTAAAAACAACGAACATTTTGCTTGGGAGCCTATGTATATCTCTATATAAATACATATAGACATCTATAAACATCATCGATCCTTCCCATGTGCACATGCCATATATATGTGGATGTGGGATGATACTTGTTTTTATATATACATATCTATATTTATATAGCTGAAGAAGTGAAACATATTGCTTTTTATTTAAGTGACTCAATGCGTTTATAGACAAGCTTTATTTTACAGTACTTTATCAATGCTGAGATGATAAGACACTGCTTTGATTTGGTCTTCTAAAGGTTAAAATTTGACAGAATAAATTGATTCCTAGAGACATTCTTATGCTATCATTGGCCTTATATTGAACAGAGAATTTCTAGGAAAATTATTATTCTTCCATGGAAATAAAAATTCACTTTAGGTAGCTTAATCAATTTGAATTATTAATTTATGGCATTGCTTTCAATTGTTGATGAGTGTATTTGTGCATTAGGTGTGGGGAGGTCTTCAGGGGATGGGAAGGTGGAGGGATGAGAAGATTCTTATAGCACTAAACTGAATTTTCAATTCCCTGGTAAAGTGAAGAAAGAAGTGAAGCCCCTTCATTTTCTTCTTTTTAGAATCGTTTAGCAACCACAGTTCATGCTTTATATTTTTTATGGAGTACTTTCAACAACTTGCTTTTGCAGTTGGGAAATGACACTTACCTGATTTTCTTGGGTTCTTTATTCATGACATCAATGAAGACTACTGCTAATTAAGCATAGATGAAGTTACACATATACTAAGCAGGGAAATGCAAGAAGAATGTGAAGGTCCTAGAGTATCTCAGTTCAGCATGTAAGTGAATCGTGTGCACAGTAGCACCATCCTGTCTTATGGCTGGTCAATGCTCCATATTATGAATTTTTAGGCTCTGAAATAATAATTATTTTTATTATATTTCTCAAATTTGCCAGAGTACCTCTGGGAGAGATTCAGATTCCATCTGTTTGATAGCTGAGGAAATGGGGACAGTTGGTACCGTGGTTTCTCAACGTTAGAACCCCTCTTCTTTTTTTTTTTTTTTTGAGACAGGGTCTTACTCTGTTGCCCATGCTGAAGTACAGTGGTACCATCGGGGCTCACTGCAGCCTTGACCTGCCTGGCTCAAGCAATCCTCCTACCTTAGCCTCCCGAGTAGCTGGGAATACAGGCGTGGGCCACCATGCATGGCTAATTTTTGTATTTTTTTGTAGAGATGGGGTTTCACTATGTTGTCCAGGCTGGTCTCGAACTCCCAGGCTCAAGCGATCTGCCTGCCTTGGGCCTCCCAAAGTTTTGGGATTAAGGCATGAGCCACCACACCTGACCAGAGCACGTCTTAACTTTTTAAGATTCATGATCCTGTTGGGACCCTCATGTTGTTGCTAATGTTGCTCATGTAATTTACTTTCATAATATCCTGTTTCCACCTATTTTCCCTCTTTGTGCTGAAGATTATTGAAGAGCATTGATTAGTGCCATTCAAATAATAGTCTGGTGAGTTTGGGTTGAATGTTCTTTTTTGTGTGGCAGGCTTGGATATGTATAAATATGTAAGAATATAGGGAACTAAATCTTAATTTTCAAGATGCTATTGTGACACCTCTGCTTGTTAAAATGTTGGATAATTGTGAGAAAAAACACGAAAATATACAAGGACCCTGTCACACTTCTTTATTCTCTTTCAGATTTTATACACTTAAACAGATTTACAGCAAAAAATCCTCCAATGACTTTTTAAAAATACTATTATGTTACTGATAAACTTTGGTTTTTGTCTATGTCCCTTCGTATATATTGACACAGTTTTCATTTTTCTGGGTTATTCATCCTTGCTTCACATGTGTTATCTGACAGTTAAAAAAATTTTTGTTGGACAATCAAAAGCAATTAAAACATACTTATTCAGTGCTTACATACCTTTGTGTTCTTTTTCTATGTCATTTTTTCATGTATAGAATATGTTTTCCAATAGTTTACATTCTGAATTTTTTAATGACTAGTGTTAAACTGTTAGACTTACCATCATTTACTTAAGTCTCTCCTACATATTTGGTGATTTTGGTTATTTCCATATCTTTGCACACATTTTTTCATTTTTGCTTCTATTTTCTAATACACAGTTTTTATAGCTCCTTGATAGAGTCTTTGATATTTTGTTTCTGTGAAGTTGTGTAAAGTTTCATAGAACTAAATTTGCTCTACTTAACTGTACCTGATGAATTCATATTAGCTGTAAACATTTAAACATTTTATATAACAGACAGCAAATCATCATATTGCTGGTAATGTAAGGAAGATAAACTCCATGCATTCTAGAAGTCATTAGAGATTTTGCATATAAAGACTACTGTCTGTTTCAAGATCTAAATCTTGAAGCAGGCATTCAAGGTGTTTCGCTAAGTACTTAATGGTGGGCCATTAATTCATGTAATCACTTAGGATAAATGATGGGCAGAAAAGTTACTGTGCAAAAAGTATTATTTGGAGAATAATGGATATATGAAAACTTACATAAATGATTATTGTAATTTTTGTTACTTTCAATTTATTGCTCATGGCAAAAATTGAAATCCAAGGTCAGACAGAAGAGAGATGGAGAAAGCTCTAACCAGCAAGGGCCTGGACTCTCACACTTCCCTGATTGGAGCTGCTGTGTGTGTCTGAGGAGTCACCATTTCTTTACTGCTTATACCTAAACAGAATTATACGTAGCTTTGCTTGCACTGAGGATGTTTATAAATCCTCTGGGTTTTACATTTGATTTACTTTCTTCCTCAGCCTTCCCATCTCATTTGAAGACACCTTTAGTTTTCCCATTTCTCAGACTTAACTTCTAGGGAATTATTCATATCTTCATTTTCTCTTATATTGTACATTTAAAGTCTTCATAAATGTTGTTAGCTTATATTTATTATCTATTGCTGCATAGCAAACATTCCCCAAACTTAGTGATTTTAAACAATAACCATTTTATTGGCACACAAATCTGTATGTAGTTCACCTGTTTGGACTGAGCTCAGCCAGTTGGTTCTCTTGTTGATGTCACTGGAGGTCACTCACTCATGAGGATACAGTCTGATGGCAGGTGGACAGGAGGGCCTGGTTGGTTTAGGGAGGCATCAACTGAATTGGCTCACTTCTGTTCCCCATGGTTTAGGCGTCCAGAGGCTGGCTCAGGGTTCTTCACGTCATGGTAGAAAATCAGCCAGCCCCACAAAAGAGCAAGATCCAATGAGCAAGCACTTTTTAAGTCTCTGCTTACATCATGCTTGCAGATACTTCATTGGCCAAAGCATGTCACATGGCATAGTCCAGTGTCAGGGTGGTAAGAAACTCCACAAAAGCATGGGTGAAGGGTGGTGTTATTCATTAGGAGCTCTTATTATAACCATTTCCCACAAGATTCTGACTTTTAAGAATTCAGCCACTTTTCCTAACCTCTATTGCTAGGACTTTGTAGCACTCTGGTAATAGTCTGCTAACTGGACTGCCGGCTTTAGCCCTTGACCTTAGTTAGTCTGTTTTTTAATGGAGCAGTGATCTTTAAAACATAATTTGGATGTTATTCCTCCTCTTCCCAGAACACTTCACTGACCTCCCACCTTATTTAGTTAAAGTCAAAGACCTTAAAATGATATGTGGCTTCCCTGGTACCTCTGTGATACCATCTGCTTTATCTCCCACTCTGCCCCAGCCACACCTCTTTCTTGGTGTTCTGCAAATGCACCATGCAAGCTCCCACCTCAGGGTCTTCACATTTGTTATCCTTTCTGTTAGGAACACTTGACTCAGGTTCTCCATAGTTGGGTCCTTCATCTCTCTCTTCCCTCAAATGCCATATCAGAAAGCCTTCCCTGACTACACTCTTAAAGATTACAGCCATTTCCTCTTCTAATGCTCACCATCGTGTTTCCTACTTAGTTTTTCTCCATCAAGGTTTCCAGATCACTCTCCATTCTGCTCTGTGTCTCAAGAGGCTAACCTTCTACAGTTGCATAATCAGACTGCCTTTCTCTCTTTCTCTCAGTCTTCTGGTTGGGTTCACCTAATGGAAAGCTGTCGCTTTTCCTTCACTTTGCTTATAAACCATTTTTTTCTTTTTTTAAAAAAAGACCCCCCAAAAACCCGACAGTGTATTATTTTAGATTTAGATAAGACTAACCTAAGATTTAGTGAGCATTTTCCATGAACCAATTTCTGTGCTTTCAGATATGTCATAAAAAAAGTTAAGTGGACTGTCATCCCTGTTTAAGAGTTAGGGATACTGAGGTTGAGGTTAAATGACTTGTTCAAGGTAACAATTAGAAAATAAAAAAGACTCCCAAACTCATGTCCAGTCATCTTCTCCATCTACAACCCTGTCTCCATAATTCATCACTGAATGGTCGCTGTTACACACGCCTTTGGAATTGGTCTTTTATCATATACACACCACCACCACCATTTTCTGGAAACTTCTTTTAAACCCAATCTGATTTTGTAATCACGTCTATATTTGCTAGTCTCAATAGCTGTTACCGTCATCCTCTTACATCTGAGGGCATGTTCGCCAGGAGTCTTTCTCCCTCTTTCTCTGGAATCACCAACCTCCTCTTCTCTCCTGACTCCTCAGCATTTTAATATGCGCGTTTCTCCTATCTTAAAATTAAAGATGGCTTTTTAAATTTAAAGATGGATTTAAATATACCTACCCCCTTCCAAATTTTGAGACTAATTTTTCTCCACATTTTGTTCTGTCCTTTTCAAGCCAAGTTTTCTCACACGACATTCTGTGTATAATGTGCCATGATCTGGCTTCTTTCCGCAGCACTCTCTGCAGATTCCACCTCAAAACGTCGTCAGTAACATGTCTGATTGGCTTTGACCTTTCTACTGCTTTACCTCTTTGAAGCAATGGACTTTGGAACACAGCCTTCTTCTATACCTCCTACTCTTTCAAAACTCAGCTCACGTCTACCACTTCATGGGAGTTTTTCTTAACCCAGAAGACTGATCTGATTGTCCCTGCAGCTTGTCCTCATGTCTGCTGGGGCATGTGCCAGCAATCACATCTGCTGAGGCACTTAGTCTTCCTGACAGAACTGTAGTTTCTGGAGTGGTCAGGATCATGTCTTCAGAGCTTGCACCCCAGCCATGTGCCTGTACGTAGCTCAGTAACCAGAACATAGTCAACACTCAGTACATGCCTGATGAATGAACAGATGAGTGTGACTGTACTCAACTTGGTGAGGCCATTTTTTTCCATGAGTTTTATACTCTGGGTTCTTTTCCTACCTTGCATTCTCTGACTTTTTTCCCTCTCATCTACTTGCCTGACTTCTTAGAAGATCTTTTAACTTTAATTTGTTTCTCCATCTTTACATTAAGTTTTGGTGATACAGGACTGAACAAGAACAGGTAACTGTCTTTATGGCTTTATGTTTATGTGTTTTCCTCTGAAATTAGGCAGGTTTCTTAATCTTGCTGAAGTTATTTTCATCCTTAAGAAAGTAATATTATAGTTCTTTATAGAGTGGGGCCGGATCAAATGAGCATGTTTATTAATTGCTTAGCATTATGCCTGGCACAAATTCAGTTACCATTATATGGTAATAATTTTAATAGTAATAAACCATATATTATATATATATTATTCATAATCAGATAATGTATGCATTATATAAAAATTGTACTATTCTATAAACATTGTAAAAAAAGTAAATAATATACAGCAATTGCTTTGTGCATCCATATATTTTTACGTGTGCTCCTTTTATTAAATCGTATGTTTTTCCTCTGTTTATTGTTTGCTTTTTACTTACCAAAAGCTTCTGTCCAAAAAAAGTCAAATGCTAAGGCTGCCCTGAGCAGAGTTCACTTTGGAAGAGGCTTTAATTGTAATGAACCTGTAAGAGCCAAGTTTAAGAATTGAGATAATCAGCAGCTGTGTATTTCTTTAAATTTTTATATTTAATGATTTATTTGAATTAACTGTTACCAGGTTTACATCTTCTAGATTAGTTTTTAGGCCTTTACTTTTCCTTGGCTGTGGGTGCTGACCAGCATGGTGGTAGGTATGATTGGGGTGTGTGTGTGTGTGTGTGTGTGTGTGTGCACGTGCGTGCATGGATAGGTGTGTGTGTATGCTCATGGATGTGCATGTATGAATGCATAATAGTTCAAACACATGCTCAGTGATTGAGTCACTGTCAGGAAGTAAGCATGGAGACCATGTTGCTTGATGCCACAATAGTCCTGTTACTGCATTGTCACCACAGGATGCCATTAAAATAGTTATGAAGAATGTCAGTGTTCATTAATTTGGTTCTCTTCAGAGAACATTAGCCATGGGGAAAAGATACAGTAGAAATCTGAGAAGAGATGGAAGATAGGAGAGAAACCTGGCTGTTGGGGAATGATCTTTGATCTTTCAGAAGAGGAATACATATCAAGAGCTTATCTATGTGAAAGAATTTACATGCAAAGCAAATCAAGAACATAGATCTTGCTTATCTTTATAGTTTCATCTTAGATGGCAAGGAAAAGCCACCCTTCTCTATACAAAGGGATTTACATGTTTATGATAACTCAATTAGCCTTAACAGGGGCTATCAGTATATGCTGGCTGTCTGGCCTCACACTTTAATGCATATGTATTTTCAAAGATAACTAAAAGATTTTGGGATTGAAATACAAAGAAAGAAGAGATAGAGAATTATCAAACATTGGGGATCAGCTTTAAAATTATAAAACCATGTATGTTCTGAAAAATTACTTCAGGAATAAGCAGCTTTTTTTTTTTTTTTAAATATGAGAAAGCAAAATCATATCTTGTATGCCATTAAAGGTTACTGCGTTTTCCAAATTTATAGTTGCAAGTGATGGAAATTTTCTTTAACAAACTGAAGGATGCATTTGTAGTCTAAATGGTAGCTTTGAGAGTAGTTAGATATTTATGGAAAAATTATAAGAAGCCATGTGCTTTTAAAAAATTTTTTCAAAAATAGATATTGGTTAGGAAAACTACACTCTTTCACTCTTTGGTAATGCATATTCTGACTCATTCACACAGTCATTGTGGCACCTAAAGTGTTGCAAAATTAGACATTTATATGGAGATGGGCTATTGATGTAAAAAAAAAAAAAAAAGCTGAGGGCTAGGAATGATAAGGCATGAGTAGAGGGTTTTACAAATGAGCTCTTTGTTTTCCACTCTTCATCATGCCTAGATCTCAGAGAGGTTTTGTCCAGTGAGAATAAAGAACCCATGAGAATTATGCAGGAATCACTGTCCAGTAAAAGGAATAGTTTTCCTTCAGTGACCAAGGGTGGGGCCTGAAGTCTGCACTAGTCAGGGACGCTGTTTTATCGTCTTCATGCCAGGTGAAGATTTGCATATGTGAAATGCCCACTTATTAGGAGAATTACATCCTGATTGAAATCCATAAGATGGTGCCCCTTTATCTTCTATCAGGGGATTTCATCTAATACTAGAAGGAGCAGTAAGATTCCATTAGTTTGTGACCAGTTATTCACTGGCCTGATCCTCAAGGTCATTGCCTTTCTTCAGTATTATTTGCTCAGTATCCTGCCTGCTACCCTTAAGTACTTACTTTGCCTATTGAAATCTTACTAGATATTTGTTCAGAAGTACCCGTATTTCTTTCAGGGTTGATCTTCTGACGATACTGTATTTTTTCTTGCCTTTTAATTATTTTTTAACTGTTTATTTTGAAAAAATTTTAAACACATGCAGTGTATACACAATAGTAGAATAATTTTCTATGTTGCCGTCATACAGTTTCAATAATTACCAGCATTCTGCCATTCTTGGGTCATCTACATACACCACTCCCACTCGATTTTGATAAATTCTTAATAATAGACTATGAGATCTTTCAAGTTTGAAACTTTAATATAAATATCTGTCTCTGTATAGACACCATACACGTATATATACAGATATATATGCATACACACAGATATATGAGACACACACACCTACCCCTTTATTTTATTTTTTACTAAAATGTAACGTACCCTCATTGTGGAGATAGCCAATGTTAATATTTTGATTGCTGTGTAGATTCTGTCTCCCTTTGGTTTTTAAAAACATAACATGAAATTTGTTTATTGCTTTTAAACTTCATATTTTACCATGAATATTTTCCAATGTCCTTGAATGTTTTGAAAGTGTGATTTTTAAAGGCACTGTAATACTCCATCACATGGGTCTTCCATAATTTATTTTAACAGTTTGCAGCTGTCGACCACATCTTAAACTCCTTGCACATAAATACTTGTCTGCATTTGCAAGGATGTTATTAGGATAGTTTCCTAGGGAATTATTAGGTGAAAGGCTCTTTATGTATCTTGCCAAATTGCTATCTAGGAAGGCTGTGCCAGTTTGTATTATTTTTATCTTATTAACATGGTAGTCGAAATAGTATCTGGTTGTGTTCTTTTAGAAATTGACATTTTCTGGATTAATGACACTGAACATTTTTCATGTTCATAATTCTTATTGCATGTGTAAAATAAGGTGTTATCTGGAATTGCAGTGAATGGTACATGCCATTTAGTTTAGCTCCAAATCTAGTGCTTTGCAGCAATGATTAATTAGTTTTAGTATTTCACAAATCATTTTTTGCTTTGTTTGAACCCAGAATGTCTGCCTTAGTGCAAGTTACATTAGTTGAGAGTTGGTCTTATTTTACTTTTTGAGTATTATTTTTTAAAATTGTCACTCTGTATAATTTTCTCCCTTTATGTCATGTAACTTTATTGAGAAATGCAATTCAATCAGGAATAATTTCACTTAGGTAAAAACTTCTTTGTCCAAGAAATATACCATCAGGTCCAAATAAATTTTAAGTTTTGGAAAAAAAATATTTATTTAGATACAAATTTGTAATCACTCAGAGTATTTGACTGGATTTGAAGCATAATTTACTTTTGGAATGAATTTAGAACTCTGTTGTTAAAGTACTGTGGTATAATTTGTATATCCAGTAGAATAAAAGTTGCCATTTTTACAAGTCAGTGTTTTAATGCTGATTTGGTCCTTTTGCTATGTGAAATTCCCCACACTCCCGTATAGGAATCGAATGAAAACATACACCTTATTAAAATCATAGAGGTAAGTATTTTCAGCTTCCTAAACAGCAGAGAATGCTTTTTTTCACTTTTGGAATTACTCTGTTACCTACATCTAAGTTGTAAATCCAAAAATAAAACTAGGATTTTATTAACATTTTCTGCCCTTCATTGCTTCCGTTCATACTTTGCTGAACTATGTTCGAATATGTTGAAAAATAATTCCGTGCATTGTGTGTTGAAAATGATATTAAAAGTGTATGTGTTATGTAGAAGAAACAATCAAAACAGATCTACTCAGACATCAACAGGATATTATTACCCCAAAGAAATGACGACAGTTTGCCAGCTTGATGCGTAAAGGAAGGAAATTTACAAACATCTCCAAGAGAGGCATGTTGAACGGTTGAAGGAAATGAGGCACGTCCTGCTTTTATTGTGCTTGTTGCAGTGGGATTCCCAGAAGACTGAACAAGGCTGTCCTGAGACCTCTGTTTGGCAAAGATCTTGTTGATTCATATTTTATTTTTGTTTCAGTAAAGGTCTGCTATTGTTCAGATTTCTAATGTAGCTCATAAACACAAAGCCAATATCATTTCCTCTTCTACTGACTGATGTGTACAAATAAATGAAAATCTACGGTCATCGTTAACTCATGTTCTGTTTCCATGGAGCATAGGAGAGTAACAAGGAAGGCCCCTTGAAAGAAAGGCCTTTTAAAGTGGAGGTCTCAGTTCACAAACTTTAAACGTTCACGAAGTAGTATTTTAGAATTTTAATCACCAGATATATTGGGGGAATTTATTACTTCCTATTCATATGGAAGAGGACAGTGGAGGTAAATATTTATGTAACTTGTATTTTAAAAGCTTAGTCTTGATTAAAATGTTTGATCTATCGACTTCTGAATCCTTAGAAGTTTGAATTGCTGGACATTTTTGACTGGGGCTTTTTACAAAGGCTTCTGGGTTGGAATGTGTGGTTCAGGATTTTGGTTTCAAATTTCTGTCAAGTTGGACACATATAAATGAGAAAGTAATGTGGAATATTATAAACATTTCTGCTTTTTTAAGCTCTAATTTTTTTTTTTTTTTGCTATCTCTATCAAAATGCCTGAAAATGTCATGACTCTTTAGACGGAGAAATAGAGGAATGGAAACCATTCTGGATCCTCTGCTGTGACTCAGTCAGTCTAAGGGGCAGACTGAGCGCTATATCTGGAGTTTTACATTATGAATGTGCACCTTTAAGCTTGAGTCAGAGAATGTGGTTACTGTCGGCCTTACTCATTAAGAGGTGCTGCATAGAACATCAGGGGGAGACTTGGCCTTGGTTTAGCAGAAATTTAAAGGAGACAAACATGAAAAGCAGTGTCAGAAAGTGGAAGACCAGTGTTAAAAATCTTTGGTTTTGCTTTCATTTCTCTTAATTATTTCTTAGGATTATTGCTTTAGATCATTTTCTCAGACATTTTCATGTATGAAGAATTCCAAAGAAAGTTATTATTTCAACTCTTGAAAGATACGCTTCAGGGTGAAGGTAGGGCTTGATTATCAAAGGAATTTCCCTGGCTGGAGTCCTAACAGTTTAACTTCCTGTGATTCCCCACACCTCCTTAACCTTTATTTTTGGCTCAGAACTTCAGTAATGTCTGGATTGATGGAATTCCTCTGGGAGGCAGATTTGAGGGTCTAAAGGTGCTTCTCAGTACAGATTTTGAGGAATGATATTAACTTATTAGAGGCACCGCTCTATTGTTTTAGTATAAAGGGGATGAGATTTGGGGGAATCATTTTGGATGTCACATTAAGCCACTAGCCATTTTACTCTTGATGACCTTAGTTGCCTTTAAACTGTATGTTTAGTGGGGATCATTCTTTCAGCAATTCATTCTTTTTTAAACGCAGTTTGATTTATAATTCTGGGGGCTGCCTCTGCATGCTGTACTATCAAGAGAGACATCAAATATCTTCTGAGTAGTTTTCGACATAGTGAATTAAAACTGAAAAAACAAGTAGTGATATTACCAACATCTTAACTGAGTGTGTGGTGGTGGTGTTTGTGTGTTTGTGTGTGTGTGTGTATCTGAGTGTTTTATGTTGCTGTACCTACTTGCTTTTAGGTAACTAGTTTTACCAGAGAAGAGAATAACTTAGATTATGTCAAAGTTTTTTTATGTAATGGTTTAAAAACCTGCCCTGTGTCTAGTACTCCTTTACGAAGTCCGCAAGACTTGGAGATAATAGTGGACAATAATGTTCCTTAAGGACTTACAGAAATAAGACACACACAGATATATTTAAATTCCAATTAATCTGATTTTTTAGTGAGGATTATTGAAGGGCTAACAACTTATATCAGACTCAGAAATGGAGTTTTTTTCCTGTTTAAAATATGAAGAGATTTAATAACATACAGGAGTCTTGCTATGATTTTTGAGAGGAGATTTACTCTAATGTTTCAGATAATCTGTTCAACAGTTAATAAAAATACGATTTACATTTTGTTTGGATTTTTTAAAGTCAGCACATAATTTCTAAAAGTAAGCAAATTTCTCTTAGGGATGGTGAAATGAAACCTTGTAGCATTTAGCATGTATTGCGGTTTTGTTATTTGCAGTTTGTTATTAAGTGTTCCTAGGAATAAAAGGATGTGCACAGCAACAATGTTTACTGTGCCGATTTCTGGTATTTTATAATTAAAGAGCAAGTGTGAGCTGGGGAGGGTGGGCTGGAAAGCATGGATGCTGGCTTTAAATCTCAGCTTGACCACTTACTACCTGTAACCTGGGGCAACAGTTATTTAATTTCTCTGTAAAATGAGGATAATACAAGTCCCTGCTTCATTGGGCTATGGGAATTAAATGAGTTAATGCGTCTAAAGCATTGAGAACAGTGTTCAGCCCATAGTAACTGCTCAGAGAGTATTTTTAAGCTATTAGCATGATCAAATTGAGAGAGGAGAAATATAATGGAGCAGTTTCTCAGTTCTTGTTAGGAATAATCATTGCATTTGAAAATTCAACAAAATATGAACATTCAAAACCCATTTTCAGAAGTGGTGGTGGTAGAATTTCTGTAACGGAGGAAAATTTAGGAATGACAGCCTGGTTAAAAGAAAGGGCGGGTGGACCTGGAGTAGGTTATAGATCAATTTAAAGCAGCAAAGTTTTCTAAAGATGCTTCTAGTTTTACTTCAAATAAGAATGAGTTTACAGTTGCACATATAAAATAATAAGGTGTTATTTGCCAGAGGCATTTTGTTGGTGGGGGGGGGGTGGGAGAAAGTTTTGGGGTGTATTGCGTGTGTTGGGGGTACATTTACCCTGTCACCTTTTTCCACTGTTGCTGGTCCTCTGGTCAGGAAGCCTCCCTGTCCCCCACTGGTTCTGTTATTTGTTCCTGGATAGCATCAACTTGAGGATGAGACTTTATAGGCAACACATTAGCCTCAGCGTCTCCTCCTGGTCATAGTCATTTCCAGATTACATGGGTCAGTTTCTCCACCTTACTTGAGTGAATGCCTAGAAAGGCTAGTTCAGCCTAGAGAATTTTTAGGGGAATGGAGAAGCTGAGGGTAAATCCTCAACACCAACACTTGAACCCAATCAATACTTGATAGATTGTACCCAGCACACACAATACACCCAGAAATCTTCTCCCTGATCCCCATCCAACTAAGTTTCAGCTAAAGTTAGAATTAAGTGGTTCCCTCTGTGTCTGCCCCTTAGCTGTTGCTGTTCAGGTGCAAAGGTGTTCATTTCTTTATCTACCCATGTGTAGTTGCCTAATATCCAACTAAACTGCATCAAAGTATATAACCCTTAGGTAGGCAAAAAAGATAATTAGAATACAGCAGTACCCCCACCCCTCTTATCTGTGGTTTCATTTTCTCTAGTTTTAGCTACTGTCCATCAACTGTGGTCCAAAAATATTAAATGGAAAATTCCAGAAATAACTCCTAAGTTCTAAATCGCTCGCCATTTTTGCGTCATGTGATGAAATCTTGCGCTGTCCTTTGCCGTCTCATCCGGGACGTGAATCCTTACTTTGTCCAGCAGATCCACACTCTAGATACTCCCTGCCTCTAAGTCACCTCTAGGTTTTCAGATTGACTGTTACTGTGGCAGTGCTCAGGTTCAAGTCACCCTTATTTGACTTAACTATGGCCCCAAAGCATAAAAGTAGTGAATCTGGCAATTCACATATGCCAAAAGAAAGCCATAAAGTGCGTCCTGTAAGTTACAAGGGAAAAGTTCCTCACTTAAGAAAAGGCCGGGCCTGGTGGCTCATGCCTGTAATACCAGCACTTTGGGAGGCCAAAGTGGGTGGATCACCTGAGGTCGAGAGATCGAGACCAGCCTGGCCAACATAGTGAAACCCCGTCTCTATTAAAAATACAAAAATTAGCCGGGCGTGGTGGCGGATGCCTGTAATCCCAGCTACTTGGGAGGCTGAGGCAAGAGAATTGCTTGAGCCCAGGGGGCGGAGGTTGCAATGAGCCGAGACTGGGCCACTGCACTCCAGTCTGGGTGACTGAGCGAGCCTCCATCTCAAAAAAAAAGAAAAAAGAAAAAATGTCATATGCTGAGGTTGCAGTATATTATAATTGTTCTGTTACTCTTAGTTATTGTTGTCAGTCTCTCACTGTGCCTGATATTTGATCTAAACTTTATCATAGGTATGTATACATAGGAAAAATCATAGTGTATATAGAATTTTGTGCTATCTGAGATTTCAGGCATCCACTGGAGATCTTAAAACCTATCCCTCTCTTAGAGTGAGTACTGTGATTATGTTTAAATAAATGAATGCATGCTTGCTTGTGGAAGTATATTTGTGTGTGGGGTGTGTATATGTATGTGTGTGTTTGTTGCATGTGGACATTTTAATGTGTGTATATTATCATAGCTGATGGTTTTCCTTTGGACATTTGGCTTCATTTTGTAGAAAGAAAATGCAGTTTTAGAATCAGGAAGGTGATTGGAGGATTCTGTCTGAATGTATGTGTGTATATAAATAAAATATATTATCAAAAGCCTGACTTGACTTGGGAACTGGGAAGTAGCAGCCTCAGGTCCTCCTAGGTTTATTGGAGTTACACTTACTAGCAAGTAGCCTAATCCTCTCTGCAAAGAGAGGAAGTACAGTTTTATGATAGCATCACGTGGGATGAGGATCATTGAACCAGAGAGAAACTGCTGCTGTTTGATTTCCACTGGAAGTCATCAGTATTTCTTGATCTAGAACAATGATAAAAAGTGATCTGGTCTTTAAGTAAAACTCGGATTTAAGGGTTTATCCTTAGAATCTGATCTTTAAAACTGGAAGCACAAGCTTTCCAGCTTTGAATTCACTCCATTTCAGAGATGAAGAAACCATTTCTCAAAGAGGTGTCTCTGTTGAGGTTTCACAGCGAACAAGTCAGGTCAGCTGAATTCAGGTCTAGTGTTATTTCCATGCAAATCTATTTGATTCTTCATTTTTGCAGTAATTTTAGATTAAACCCACTCCTATACTGTTGGAGTAGTCAGGCACATGGACAGGATGTATGTTTCCCAGATTTGAAAGTTGATTCTCCATGTCATAGTTATTTGTTCTAGTTGCTTTTTTCTCAGTTTTCTTATCTGTACAGTGGCAGTAGTTATTTCATAGAATTATACTGAGGACGTGAGTACTCAGCATAAGTGTTAACTATAATAATTATTATGTTATTAATGATTATGTAATTATTATGTATTGTTGATAGTAATATAATGATATATTGCTTTTTAGACACTTTAGTTAGCTATCCAGCAGATGACAATAAAAAGGTGGCTCTATTGAAGAGAAGGATTCCATAATTTTCTTGTGAAATTAGCGCCATAAATCATTGAACATCTTGCTTCATTTTTGTGTGAATTATTTGGATTGACTAAGTACTTTCGGTACTGGACTGAGTTACCATCTGCTGTGTTTTGCTTCCGTAGGTCAGGCTTATTCTCCTAGGGAATGGCAAGGTGGAAAAAAATGCCAATAACCTAACCCCAAAATGTATCCTTACTGTCCTGTTCACATTTATAAGACAGTTTTATTGCTGTAGGTAAGACGGATAACTGGGCACTATTCCAACATTTTGGCAGCTTTCCTTTTTCAAGGTACTAATATTAGGATTAGCATGTTGTTTTAAAGCCATTGCCTTTCTGCACCTTATAATTGCTTGCTCTTGGGGGAGGCTTGGAACATTTGAATTAGGGTTTTTTTCTGCCAAATATGGGAGAGGATATCTGTTTTGTTTTAATACTTCCATTGGTTTTTAAAGTTGGCACTACAGTCCATTTTGCCAAAAGACAACACAAATTAGAGGCAGTGTGGGCATACTGTGTATGGTGGGACAGACTCAGAGAGGGGCAGCGAGTATGCATGAGCGAGAATGTTATAGCTCTGTCAGTTTTTGTATGTGTGCCTCAGTTTATTTTTGGTATTGATACCAATGTTCGGCAATACAGTGATTTGCCTCATCTATTTTGTTTCTAAATCAAAGCCTTGGCAGATTAAAATGACAAGGAAAAGATTAAATTGTTAATGGTATAATCATATTTTTCTCTAAAGCATTGAAGAATTATAGTGTCTCTACTTATTAGCATGTGTTAACTTTAGTGATTGAAATGTTAGCTAGTTTTACTCAAATATTAGTAGGATTTCTAATTTTCGTAGGAGAGCCCAGTGCCACAAAAGTGACTGGTAACTAGTAGTCTTCAGTTTTCATCTTCATATAACTGTCATGAGGATTTAAGGAGGGAGCTGGGAAATGGTTTCATCTTCATAGATGCTCAACAGATGTGAGTTCTGTTTTCTCCCATGTGTACATTTCTTATCTTTTTGTAGACTTCATGGGAGTGGCATTTATGGATTCAGACTTACATTGTTGACAATGGCCTTGCTACCTGATAGATGATCAGTAAGTTACAGAATGAATACATATTTATAAGAGCAGCAGAGATAGGAGTCCATTAGGGCAATTAGAATAGATTCCTTTTTTTTATTTTTTATTTTTTTGAGACAGAGTCTGTCGCCAAGGGTGGAGTGAGGTGGATCCATCTCACTGCAACTTCTGCCTCCTGGGTTCAAGTAATTCTTGTGCCTTAGCCTCCCCAGTAGCTGGATTACAGGCATGTGCCACCATGCATGGCTAATTTTTATATTTTTAGTAGAGACCGGGTTTTACCATGTTGGCCAGGCTGGTCTCAAACTCCTGGCCTCAGGTGATCCGCCTACCTTGGCCTCCCAAAGTGCTGGGATTATAGGCATGAGCCACAGTGCCCGGGCATTAGAATAGATTGCAAAGAAAAGTTGACTATGTCATTCTCTGCTCTCTCCTGTATGTTGTTAAGTCTACAGGGCCATATTAGTACTATTGCCTAAAGAAATGGAGTTCCCCAAGAATGTGTGAGGAATAACAAAAATTCTGTACTTTGACCTGAAAATGGTGGTTCTTGAGCTGGTTATTTTTCTAGGTATTGGTGGAAGTTATGAGTCAGAGTTAGGTACTCATTCATGGATAACACAAGGACTTCTGTCAGAGATCTGGATGCTATCACTAGAATCTCTGTTTACCCTCTTGGGCCCAGTTTATTTGTCTCTTCTATGAGGAGGAGTATACCTGTTTGGCCTTCCTCTTAGGTTGCTTTTGAGAATGAATGAAATAATATGTGAAAATTCTGTTCATAAGTGTAGAAGGTGGCTAGTGATGATGATGATGATGAGGAGGAGGATGAGGATGATGATGATGAAATTGATGGTGCCCAAAATATGAAGAGTCCAGACTGAATTTTTGGCTTTCTAACTTCAAATTTTCAGGAATGCATGATGATAAAAAAATTGTTATTTCTGATATCTACTGCATTGTTACTATAGACCTTCAAAGTTTGACACAAATAACTAAATTGTTTTGTTGGTGAGGATCACTTTTATTTTAGCGGTGTAGCCTGTCAAAATAACCTTGCATGAGGATTCTCAAAGTTATACTATGTTTCACTAGTAACTAAGGCAGTTCCGTAAAAAAGACATTTAGAATGAATAAGGATAAATCAAAAGTAATTCATATCCATCGGTAAGGAGGTGACACATACCAAGTGTCAAATGTAGACATTTTAGAAATTGAAGTGTTACCATGGAATCAAAGTATTCCACTGTAAGGTTGAATATCTGAAGATACCTACTTTAAGCCGTCTGTTAAGATGAAGTTGATATTCATTTTACATATCCTGCTTGAAACCTCTTATGCTGTGAAATTTTCCTGTCTATTAAGAATAGTTTTAGAAAAATGAATTAGCTAATTCCTTAAGTTGTATGTAACTTGAATGTAAGTTCCTTTCCTTAACTTGTATGAAAATCAGTTCTCCTTTGTGAAAAGCATGAGATATACCTCCTATTTTATGTTGACGTTGGTTGCATTTTCAAAGTCAGAGTTTTACATTTATGTGCCCCTATATTGTCTAGCTTTGTAATCCCCACTTTAAAAGGCATCCCAAAATAGCAACAGAAGAATAAATTGTGACTTGGGTGTATTAGATTTGTATGATCTTGTTTATTGAGCTGCTTTGTTATTTAGTTACCAAGGATGATGTAAGCTTCTCATCCAAGCTTTCCTTTACTATGCTGCATTGTCCTTTAAATGTCATGAGAATACAAATATTTTCAAGGTAGCAGTGGGGAACAATCTAGATGAGATGACCAAAAGGACATCTCATATGAAACTGCAGTGAGCAAAGGTTTATTGGTCTTTGGATCTCTAAATAGAGTGACTTCAGATATCTAAATATAGTGAAAACCAGAATTCAGTGACTTTAGATTTAAGACCATAACAGGTTGTAACATCTAACTCCTTTTCTCTCTAATGAAAAAAAAAAAAAATGGCCACAACAATGCGCTGGATATCAGAAATAGAAACTTTTCATCGTCATGCATTCCTGGAAATACCAAGTTAGAAAGGCATAAAAGAATAGAGAGAAAAAAACCTGTCATAGTTAGTGTATCTACTTTGGTTAGTGTTTTTCACTTAGGGGATTGCAAATTCATATGAGAATTGCTGAGAGAAACAATGAAGTTAGAGCAAATACTCTCCTTTCATTGTTACAGCCTGTAAAATGCTATTTGTGAGTTGCTACTTATCTATCACCATTTCTCTTTCTCCACTTCATTGTTAGTGTTTGTATGATTGGGGTGGGCGGGGGTCTTCTGGATGGGGTTGCTCACACTCCACAAAGCCTTATCCCCCTTCTGTTGAAAGAAGACACAGCTGAAATCAGTCTCTTTGCCTTTTCATGATATGGGGATGCGGTGGAATCAAAGCAGGCAGGATGAAAGCCCAAAAGCTTCCTGTTTCCAGCTGTTTTCCTCAGCGAAGGTTTTTTTTTTCTTTTTCTTTTTCTCCCAAAGATGATGCTTCCTTTCAAGGGGTTTTTAATCTGCTAACTGTTTCCTCAGTTTATTTCACTACAGTAAAATGTGTTTCCTTTAGGTCATATCTGTCTCTTTTAAAACCCAACCTGTCCTTTTCAGCCGTGTTAGTTGCTACTCAAAAGAACAAACGTGATTTATAAAAGTCCTTTTAATGAGGTACAAAGACCAATAAACCTTTGCCACTGGAGTTTCATCTTTTCGGTTGCTTTATTTTCGTTTATGAAAAATGTGAGTTGTCAAAAAGCCATTGAGAACACTATTAATTTGACCATTTAATATTTGTAAACAAAGCCGTTAAGAATAAAATATGTTGTTATGGCCTTAAGGTTGGTTTTTTTTTTCCCCCTTCCGAATGCAGTATAATGATATGTAATTTGTTTAATGTAAATTCTTTAAAATTAAGGCACTGGAAACTGCATAAATGCTAAAATGAATATTAAGAGTGGCTTGATTTATTAAGTGATAATGTGCTTGAAAATATGGCTTTTTTGCACTGATGTTTATTGCTTCACTTTTCGCATTGATGTTGTTTTGGAATTTTCATTTCTAAATTCTGCATCCTCTGGGGATAAATGAAATATAAAAATGAATTCTTTTAATCACTCATTAAACATAATCTCTAACTAGACCTTTCACCCATTTCCTAGATCTTCAAGGGTTCTCAATAATCATAATCATTATACATTGATTTATAAAGGAGTATCAGAGTGAGTCAGAATTTTTCTGTTAATCACTTGTCCTTCCCCAAATATCCACACTGACCTAAACGTAGAAGAATTTATCAGCAAGAAAATTCACATTGTTGCCTGTTATTTGAGCTAATTCTTTGTGATATAATGAAGCCAGTGGCATATGGGGGAGAACCACCTCATTTCATTTTCACTTTAATGCTAACTCTAACATATGCTTTTGAATTGAAGTGGGGTCCCAAATGCCAATATATGTTAAAAGAATTAAGCACTTTAAAAAAGAGAAAGTTTTCCCTTATTTACTCCTGTTGCCCACTCTCTTGAGGGTGAGAGGCTGATAGCGCTTAAAAACATGAGCATGTCTATTTTATCTGTACTGTTTAATAGAGAGCTATGAAAAAAATGGCAATTAACATATTCAGACAGAAAATCATCCTGGCTGAATGACTCATTAAATAGTCGTATAAACAGGATGTGCCGAAATGAACTGGTTCAGAATTTAGTTCCATTGGTCTTTTCAGCACACACTGCTCATTATCAGCACTTTAAGAAGCAGACTTGTGGGTGCTTAGAGGACACTTAAATTTCTTTTCTCTTTATTTTTTTCTTAAACACTTCTCCCCTCCTCCACTCCTTTCCCGTGCTAGTCCTAATTCTTTGGCAGGCTAAGATTACTCTTCCAAACATAAAGCATTCTGTTGGAAATCGAGTTAGGGGTAAGAGCATCTGACTTTCATCCAGGTCAGTGGTCCTAATCCCAGATGACAATCAAAATGTATTTGAAGAATTTTTTTTTTTTTTTTTTTTTGAGACAGAGTCTCCGTCTGTTGCCCAGGCTGGAGTGCAGTGGCACAATCTTGGCTCACTGCAGCCTCCGCCTCCCAGGTTCAAGCGATTCTCCTGCCTCAGCCTCCAAGTAGCTGGGATTACAGGCGTGTACCACCATGCCTGGCTAATTTTTGTATTTTTAGTAGAGATGGGGCTTCACCATGTTGGCCAGACTGGTCTCAAACTCCTGACCTCGTGTGATCTGCCCACCTCAGCCTCCCAAAGTGCTGGGATTACAAGCGTGAGCCCCTATCCCTGGCCGTATTTTTAAAATATGCAGACATTGCTGAACCTCATTTTTTTCGGCTTCCCATTCAGTAGGTCTAGAGGCAAGGCCTAGAGGCAAGGCCTGGTAGTCCGTATTTTAATAAAAGCTCCCAATAGGATTCAGATAGCCAGCCAGACTTGGAAACTACTCACTGATTTGTGTCCCCTCAGAGTGAAAATGCTCTTTCCCCAGGTACACGATATATGGCCATCTGGCCTCGATATCAGTGGTTTGCAGACCTGGCTGCAAATTAGAGTCACCTGGGGAGGTTGGTGAAGAACTACTGATGTTTGACCCCACCCCCAATTAAATTGGGGAGGGAGGGGGGAGTTAAAACCTCCCCAGGTGATTCTAATGTACAGTCAAGTTAGAGTTCTTCTGTCCTACATAAACAGATGGAGCTAGGTTTAGCTGAAAAAGTCTAGTTTTCTTTTAGAATATGCTTTACCCTGTGCTAAAACTCTGTTACTGTGCCTCCCTAACCACACACACAGGCTTAAAAGTATTGCCTCTACTAAGGCTTTCACATTTATTGGTACCCTGTTCTCAGGTGGAATAGAATGCTAGGCCCTCATGATGTATCAGATTCCTGTTTCTTCCTACCTGAGTACCACATCTGTGATGTGCAGATGTGTTGGTATAGCATGAGCACCCCACAAAGGCTAAGTAATAAGGATGAAGAACAAAATTGCAGTTTAGCAAAGGAAGGAGCATCCATCTTTTGAGTCCTTGTATACTCCAAGACAAATTCTGAATAAACAAGTTTCTTCTTTAGCAAGTTGTGATATTAAATGGGTGCCTTTCATTACATTGGCTGACATTTGCATTTCTTGGACCTGTTCTGGAAAAGGGTCTGAGATGAACCCATTGTTGAAGATCTAAAAAACAAAAACTTTCGCCATATCAAGGGGAAGAGGAAAGATTTCCATAAGCATAATCTTGTATTATAGATGGTACGTGAAAACTCTACGTCCTAGCTGCCCACAGGGATTTCAGGGGTACTTTAAGGGGTACTTACAAATAAAAGGAAGAAGATATATTACATCACATTCCCGTTACCAAGGAGAACCTCATCCTCTCTAGGAAAGGGTTCTCTCCTGTCTTACGTGTGACTTTCCATCTACTAAGTCCCCTTGAAGTGACTGAGCAAAGACACTCTTACAACACTAAGCCGTTGGTGCTGGAAGTGGAAGTAGACGGAGCCCTTGAGGTTCAGGTGCCAGGTCCTTTATCTCTGATGGCTTGGGAAACAAAAGTCAGCAGCCATTTCTCTTCACTAGAGACTCTGAGGAGGTAAAAAGGCGGGGATTCACGAAGTCATCTTGATTTTTCCATATCTTATGGTGAAGTCTTGTGGTAGACCCCAGCACCCTGATGGTTAGTCTCACGCTTGTTAAGTTTACATAAGGCTTTCTCAAGAGACTGACATCCAGAGCGCTTGCCTTAGAGAAGACTGCTGACCATGGTCATGACACTGGAAGGTGTTAGGACTGGCAAGTCTACTCTGGTATGGCAGGAACCCTGGGCCCCCGAATAAGGGAGGTGATTATGCTTTAAAGTCTAGGCTTTCCGATGTGTAGGGCTTGTGGGACTCACTGTCAGGGTTGTGTAAGGCACGGGCCATGACTTGCAGAAGTCTGAGTGTGTGAGCACCCTCTTAAATATTGCCCCCAGGTGCTTTACTTGCTTAACCCGGAACCCAGCCCTGGCAGGGAGCAACAGCAGGAGGGAAAACCATTGATAATTTAGGTCTTCACATCTTATGCTTCATTTAATGTGGTTGATAAAGAGCCTCCTTGTAAAAATATCTTGGTGTAGACTCCCAGGGAAGGAAACACTTGTGTGACTGACAAGCCGGCAGTGCCCATGGCCACGTGTATCACCCTGGTGGAGGATAATTGTCCTATTATTTTTTGTCAGTAGGTATAACAAGTGGGTAGTGCTTTGTGTATTCCACTGTGATGAATTAATTTTGTGTTCATTGTAGTAGCACTGATCATAATGAATTAATTTGGTATTCATGTGGATGTCAGAGGTTTTTTTTTTCTTTTTTTCCCTTCCAATTTCATGTAGCTTTAGTTAATGGATACTTTACAGTACATCTGATCTGATTCTGTTCTCTCATTCACTTCTCGTAATTTCCCCCCCCCCACTGGATATTGTGAGGTATTCTGTTTTTAAAACATATTTAACTTGATCTTTAAATAATTAATGTTTTAATAGCTTTACATGACCTCAAACATTCCTCCTGCTTTTAATTTATAAAATAAGGAAACTAAGGTAAATAGTTATAACAAATATAACTGCTAGGTTGAATGATATACTTAATAACTTGTATATTTTAGTTTGGTTTAAAAAGATCTGAACTAATCATTTGTAATTTGTAGCCTTATTGAAGACAAATATTGCATCCCGTTATGCAAATATGAAATAATGAAAACTGTGTGCCGTATATAATAGTTTGCTCTTATTTTAATTTCTTCTCTCTTCTTTCCCTCATAGACGAGATTGATAAATGTATGTGCATATATTATTTATCTGTTCATGGAAGGACATGTAATTGACTATTAGATATGGTAATTGCATAAATGTATCTTCAAGCTCATTTCCTTTTCTGTTTATAAAATAAATGTTTTTGTTAAATTGGAATATACACTGAAATAGAAGTGCCTAATTTAGGATCGAGAAACCAGGTACCCAAACAAAAATCAAAATTCTGGGAACTTTTTGACAAACTTGTTCTATAACCTATATGCGTTTAAAAAATTTGTTCATCATGTTTGCTGACTATTGAAGATACTTCTAATAGAACAAGGGTTTCCTTCATCACTAACACACCTGCTCGGCTGATTTGCTCCTGGTGGAGATGTGGTTGAACCTTAAGAAAGAACGATGTTTTTTGCCTTACGAGTATCAAGATGGCATTTTTGGTCTTTCTTTAAATTTAAACTTGGAAATGGTATCCTCCATATATTCTCTCATGGCTTTAAACTTTTTTTTTTTTTCTTGTAATTTGACAGCTATTGTTCAGTTTGATTCTCAGCAGCAGCTGTATTCCATTGTAGACTGCTGTGTTTCAGCAGTTGATGGATCCTGTATATATTTTACTATTTAGCGTATATAAAGAAGTTGGGACTCTTGCAAATGGCAAGGACCATATAACTGGGTTACTATGGCTTTCATTATTTTTGTTATTATTGTGACAGATTGTACAGTAATGTACTAACAAAGATTTATGGCATCATACAGCAGTAGGAAATGTTGGGATAGAGGAGAAAACTCATGTTAAAACAAATGTCTGTAATAATAAGAGGAAAACAAAACTTCAAAAAAGCTCTGAAAATTGTTTCTAGTGTAAATATTTTTATTAACATTTGTTATGGTTGAAGATCTTGAGAGTAATTGTTTATGCATTTCTGCAATTTAGATTATGCTCTATGCCTATTTGTGCATCATCGTTCTTAGGAGATTGTTCTTTTCTTTCTTCTGTGTGTGTGTGTTTTTTTTTTTTTTTTTTAGGTTTTTGGTTTACTGGAACATACAGGTATTGAATATGCAATGAACAGAAAATTTATGGAGGGCAGAATTATGAGTATCTGAGGAAAGTTTAATTACTTTTATAATTTAGATAAGCTTCATAATTTATTGTAACACGCTGTACTTTGGCACAATTTGTAACAATTATAAAGCCCTTGAATTTAGGTTCTTTACTTGGCAGCCATCAACAGAGTAAGCTGTATGAAAACTTTAAGCATTTACTTTCCTTCCTCCGCCTTGCATTAAAGGCTTGTGCTGTAGTGGTTTTGTTGCTCCCATTTTCGTTTGCCACATCTCTGGGTTTTCTGTATCACAGTACAGTAGGCTTGTGGTTATACACTAGGAAGCAGACGAAGAGAGGACCTGAAGATACCTCCTGATGCCCAAACCTAGGAAAGGGAAAAATGGGGAAGAACCCAGATGACTCTTGGAAATGATTCTTGCCTCAATTAAAAAGACCTCGCTATTCACTTCCATATAAAGGACATAGCCTGAATTATTCAAACAATTCAGAAATCAACATTTAAAAAAACGAACATAAATTCCTTTTCATAATGAAAGAGCAGTGTAAAATGGCTCTTTTCTTAGACCTAGATTATATTACTGTTAAAGGAATTGCTGCCTAGTATACAATTTTTTGATGTTGTTGTTTTCTACGACATCAATCTTATTTGTTGTCCTTTTTTGTCATGCCTGTTAAATGTATTTTTGTGCATTGATGTTGAAACTAATGTACAAAGTGTGACATCTCCAAAAACTGATTTGGTTGTTCCTAAAAACATTTGTCCTTAAAAAATATATTTATTTGCAGCCCAGGAATTTTTAGATTCACATTTTTCTCTTAATGACTAAACTGTAGAACAGAATTAGCTCTCATAAAACCTTGTACTTGCTGAGCAACTCTCATAATTAAATATTATAACGATTTTGTGTGACACTTTGAACTTCTAAAGTTCTTTCACATCTGTGTATGTCTAGGACAAGATTTAAAAATTAAATTATTCTACAGTTGGAGTAGAAATAAGTGGCCAATTATCCAGCTTTTGTACCTCAAATACCTTCCTTTTTTCTTTTTTCCAAATACCTCCTTATATCCTCCACCGACTTTGTGGACTGCCTGAGTGTGACAGAAATGGGAACTTTAGTTATGACTTTTGATTCTCTTGTGTTAGTGTAGGTTTCTGGTAAGTCACTTGGTGCAAAACACTGAAACAACTTACCTATTGACTTACATGAGTCAACAGTCTGAATCAAACAGGTTGTGAACTGGTTAAAATAATAAACCAGTAACCCTGTGGTTGAGCTCTTGATGATTAAAGAACCAGACCTAAGAATGCATTTATAGTCTTTTAAAAGAAAGACTGCCACTTCTTTGAGCTGTGTTGCTTTGTGTAGATTTCTTTCTTTCTTTTTTTTTTTTTTTAAAGAAAGGCTTCATTATCTGTTTCAGATCTTCATAGATGTTGCAATAAGATACTCCTTTCTATTAGTATAGGATTGAAAGGATCAAAGTTAATAACTTTAACTGAGACACTTTAAAATAACAAAATAGTTTATTATCTCTTTCCTTTTCAAGATTTATGTTCTTACAAGGGTACAAGATTCCTGATTGAATGTGGTCCTACTGGTAAGGATCCCATGTAATAGAATAGTAATTCCCCTGCCTTGCATTCTCTGGTTTGTTTTAATGTTGCAAGTGAATGTGTTCTGCTGTGCAAATAAACGTAGTTCCTGATGACTTGCATCCTTAAACCCTTTTGGTCAGGGTATTATTGTCCTTTATCCTGAAAAATGTCTGTGATTGGAGTGCCCTAATACTATAAATCAATGGGGACCGAATTCAGCGCCTGCTAAGTAGTGTGAGGCAACCCTTTAAATGCAAATGCATCAGAGCTAGTTTTAATGTAATTTTAATAAGGCTGAAACCATTTTGAAGTAGACTTAAATCATCATACTCATCTTAAAAGACTCTCTATTTAGCTAAGAAGTCCCTTTATTCTCACTGGCCATTTTTCCTCTGTGTGCATGCAAACCACCTTTCATGTGATTCCACAGTTTTTCATTTCTTTTTTTTTCCCTCAAATAGAATATATGTACAGTTTGTGGTTACTGTATTAGTTGGAGAAGAGCATATATTGACTAAAATCGCTTTACTTCTTTTTCTTCCTGTTTGTACATGCCTGAGTAATCCGTGTGTGTGTGTGTATGTGTGTGTGTGTGTGTCCATAATATTTCAAACAAATTGCTATGTTTTGGTCAGAGAAGTAAAAATCTAGCTCCCAATGCTTACTGGAGTAGTTATTTAAGACTATGGTATTTAAATAGGGGAGTAAATGCAAAGTAATATAAAAAGGAGGAAAACATTTACAAAATCAAGCCTGACCTCAAGTCCAATATTTTTCAATCTTCTAAGCCTCTTGTTTTCACCAATTCACATTGTTTCAATGTATGTGGAATATATCTTGCTGTTGATATTTGGGTTGATGGGACATGTGCAGGATCTTTGATCTGGGGAAATAAAGTTGGATTAGGGACTAGCTTAACTGGTCTACAGAAACTGTAGACTACAGACACTGAAGACAAGAACCTACCGTCACATCTTTTGCAGAGAGACAAAGGCATTTTGCTCTTTGGATATTTTACCTGGGATATGTAGTTTGTGTATTTGTGTCATTGTGTATTAATTTACACAAATTTAAATAAAGAATATATTAATAAGATTCATCAAATAATTTATAAATTAATTTTCCGACATTTTTCTGTGTTCAGGAATTATCAAGGAGATGTGTAAATATTGAAGCCTATACTGTATTCCATTTATTAGCTTTTAATGTATTTCATATAATTCACAAAACAGTAATTTATCATTTACATTACTCCCCTTTTCCTATTGAGCCTTTTGAAAGAATAATGTAGACTAGCATTAAAAAAAATCTTGTTTCAAGACGTGTTAATAGAAATTTTATTTTCAGTACATTCTGCATTAAATATTGTAAAACACCCCTAGAGAGTGATATTACTTGTAATGATTCCCAAGTTGCTTTGACCAGAGAACTCCATTTTTCATGAAATACCTCCCATGTGGAACATTCTGCAGAAGACAGTTTTGTGAAATGCTAACTTAGCCCAAAAGCTTTTTTAAATTAAGGCCTTTCAGGTTGGTAGTGGTATTTAGTTTCTTGTTTTTTTACATAGACTTTGTTTAGGACAGTTTCCTAGGGTTGCTGTGTCACTCATGCTAACTGTCCTGTCCTCTTGAAAAATACTACTTGTGACATGTGAACAGATATGGAGGTCTTCTACCCGAATATTTTAATACCAGATAATAGCTGTATCTTCTCAGATATTGATAGCTACGTCAATGGAGATGTGAAATTGACTTCTATCAATGGCTTTTGTCCATTCTCCAAGAGAGGCCTATCTTTGTAGGTGGAGGTTTTGGTAGATATGTGTATGTGTCTCCTCCTCTTACCCTCTTAACAGTTTGGTCACAGTCGTGACCAGTGAGTATAGAGCAGAGCCTTGACAATGCACCTGGCTTTGGGCTCCAGCTGGATAGTATGAATGAGTGAAGCAGATGCTAAGGAGAGGTGAGTTTAGGGTAACTGGGGCAAGCGTGCCCCCTCATTAATTCAGTCAGCATCTCCAAGAATCCTGTGAAGGGCAAGTAAGATCTATCTCAGGACCAGCAATATCTCACCGTTGGTATGAAGATGAGAAGTCAGGAGACTTGAGCTGTAGGTTTGGTTGTCTCCCTGCCCTGGCAGACTTGCCTAATTTACAGCAAGTAGAAAATAATCTGTGTCTTGTTCAGATCTAAGTAACAATGCTTTAACAGTACTGTAGAATATTTGTTAAAAAGAACATATTAATTATGTTTTTAGAAGCTTCTGTAAGGAAGAAAGAAGTTTGACCCCCCAACTTTTCTCTTTTCTAGAACTGCAAATTACTGCTATTTTAAATAGACTTTGTTGTTTAACTCTACATCCAGGAAAATCTAGGAAATTAAAGAAGCATGCATATAAATGATTGTGTAGCAGAACATGAACATTAAATTGAAACAGTGAAGAAATTAAAGTTAGAAATACTCTCAAACATATGAAGGTTCTAGAATCAATCCTTTAAGCACAGTCTGAGACATGGGATATCTTTGCACTTACTTGGACCTTGGTTTCTATTTCTGTGATGATTATTGGATTTGATGCCATCTGATGTCCTGTTCAGCACTCAGATTCTATGAAGCTGGGTCTGAGATTAACTTAGGTCTGAGATTGACATAAAGGGGAACTGGTCCCTAGATGTCCTCAGGGCTGAGAAGTTATTGATTTCTCAAGTATAATAGGACTGCACAGACGCACAATTTGCACCAATCGGAACAAAATGTTTAACAAGTTCTGAGTATAGAAAACACTTTGCAATTTGAATTTCTATGATCCAAAATTCAGAAAAGCTCCTTTTTGATTAAATGCACTGCCCTCAACCACACATGCTCATTTTCTCTGTCTACTGCTTTGTCATTCTGTTTATTTAACTTTACTTGGCATACCAGAGTTGTAACGCTGAGATTTTAAAGTACATATGCAAAATTGGAATGTGTCAGAGAACCTAGGAACAGATTCATCAGAGGAGTCATGAGGCACATTGCACATGCTTTAACATCAAGGTGTAAACGGAGCCCATTAAACCATTAGTTAAGTGGTGATCGGGAGCAAGAGCCTGATTAGATTACAGAATCTTCTGTGTGTGAGCGTGGTATGTGAAAACATAACACTTGATCCTCACCACAGTGCCACGAAGATTCAATTAGAGAACTGGTATGTGCCCAGATTTGGGGACATAAAGGGCAACTGGATTTTGAAGGAAAGATGGTAAGGAAACACCTGCAAAAATCTGCTTCTCTGTGCAACAGACTGGGTAATTGCATATGCAGATGGATAGTTAGGGATATAATTACTTGATTTGTGAACACAAATGCCCTTTCGATTGTGTGAGTGTTGAATTTTGCAGTGACAGGTGCCTGCGGATTGCTGTGTGTGTATCCTTTGCACCCCTCTTTAAATATTTGGCCTGGAGTGTATCTTCCATTCATTGTGAATGGAACCACTGCCTTCCCGCCCCCATGATGGTCTGGGGGAATTGTTATAGCTCTTAATGTGTCTCCAACTTTTTCTCATAAATAATAACCTTAATTTGAAACCTTAACTAAAAGAAGGACTGCATAGAGGCATGTGGTGAAGGGCTTACGAATTATGCACAGAATTCATTTTTTAAAGCTGCTGGATGTAACTCATTAGTTTTCATTGTTTTCTCAAAATAAGGAAAACTATTAACCAACACTGCAGACTAATAGCCTGGATTTTTTTTTCCCCCCATAATCAACTGAAGTTTAATGGAAAATCATCTTTTGAAAGACTTCCTTTTTTCTCCTTGCTTTTTCTTAACCTTTCCATTAATACTGTTCCAATATCTTCTCTAATCTCTCTCAACTAAATAGCATTCTCAGTCATTCCTTTTCTATGTCAACATTTCTATACCGCACTGAAGATGTTTGTAAAAATACTGGTGCAGTCCAAATGGGATTTATTTTTAAATTCAAGAATTTGTTAAGCAGTCACTTACGTGGAATGGTCAGGTCATCTCCGTATTCCTTTCTCTGGCCTTATGGAGAAAGTGGAGGAAACGGTGTCTGCCTTTAATGAGGTTGTTAACGTGCCCGAACTCCACAGTAAGTTATTAAGTCATACTTTATGTGATTATTCAGTTTCTTTTTTTTTTCTCCATTCTAAACCAAACTATCTAAATTATTTTTGTCAAATAAAGGCTAATTTCAGCAGTTATTGATAATAAACGCATATCAATTTGAATCAACACATACCTATCAATGCGTATGATAGTCTGCTAAGTATAGTACATCAGTAATCTCATTTAATCTGTCAAACAATATATATTATTCCCATTTCACAGATGAGCACATTGAGATATAAGATTAAGTGTATTACTCCTGCCATATGGTTAATAAATAGAAAGGGATTAGATTTCAGAAATATGTACCTCTCTAGCCCACGTTTGTTGCTGTTTTGGCATCTAATTTGCGAATATAAATAAATATATCTAAATAAGTTTAAAAAAAAACTTGAATCTGCCTTTTTAAAGGAGCCTGCCAAAGAGAGGCAAAATAACCGCAGAAATCCCATTTTGACTGGCTTTGATATGAAGACTTCACACAACTCTTATTTTAATTTCTTGGTATTTCCTTATGCTTTGCTGCTCTTCTGAGGCACATTTTCTCAGTAAGATATTCTTTATGCTTTTTGACTAAAAATGTGGGGATTAAATTTTACCCACAAAAAGGTTTGAAACCGTTCTTTCTAATTCTTCATGTGTCATTAAAAAAGTATCCACATATATTTTGGTGCGTGTGGAGAAGGAGCTGGCACTGTGTGCTCAAATAATGCTCGGAACCACCTGCTTTGAATGTGGTCTGATTGAATCAGATGACGACTGCTTTTCATCACCGAGCCGGGATTGGGATGTGGGGGAAATGTTTTATTTTGATATTTCACATGTGCTTAGGTGTTCGTGGTTTCAGGTTGTTTAAGAACAGACTCTCATTGAGTGTTGCTGAGTCCTGTGGGGGAGATTTGAAAGGAACCTTGAGGATTTCTAGGTCTGTTTCAAAATTACGTCCTCTTGTGTGGTGCATTTATTGGTGTTCAGGATGCAGAATGCCTTGTGGAAAATGGCAAATCATTTTCCCTCATAAAAGGTTTCTTTTGTTTTTTGTTTGTTTGGTCTTCAGCTATTTTTTGGTAGTTGCCGTTCCTGAGTTCTGATTATCAGTACTTTCATCACTTATACCACTTGTTTCTCTGGAGTTCTTGGTACACTCTGGGTCCACTTTTCTTCTTTGGGGTGATGATTAACATCTGCCCTGATACTCACCTGGTAGTTGAGGCTCTGAACTTTATTATCTTCTCTTCGACTGCAGCTCGTGGCACTTGTGGGCAACGTGCCTCCCAAAGAGCCTGAAAGAGACTACTGCTCACTTCCTGCCATCAGACAGTATGTGGGGAGGTCAGGGGGTGGGCAGGGGAGAGGCCTGGTGAATTTCAGACTTTTAGGCCCCATCTAGAAGAATCTGCTTCAGTATGTCTTGGAGCTACCCAGGAATATGTATTGTTAACAGTGCTCCAGATCCGAGGGACAGTTGGAATTAGGAAAACTGTGGCTCTAACTGATGCCCCAATACTTCTCAAAGTAGGTGCCCTGCATCCTAATATGCTAGATGTGTTTTGTAACTGCGGATTCCTGGGCTGCACTGGGAGTGGTGGCCCTGGACCAGCCTCGGTCATGTGTGCCCCACCACACTCTTGGGATTTGTATTTGTACAAACTATGGAGAACGAACTGCCACAGAGATTCTAGGTGACAGGAAATTTTGGAGTAAATTGGAGGATTACAAATCATGCTTCTGCTATCAGTACAGGTACACACAATCCTCAAAATAGGGGACAGGTGTGTTTGGAAAGCTTGTTTTGTAAAGAGAGTCTTTTCTCCCTTTGACTTCTCTTCTTTACATGGAAGCTACATTTCTGAATTCAAAAGAGAGAGACAGAGGGAAAAAAAGAGAACAATAACAACAAAAGGTTCCTGAGGCATACCTAAGCTGCAGGAGCCAGGGGAGCGTCCCTTGTTTTACTTGGTGATGACTATGTTTGAACAGCCCTTTGCTTTGTCCTTCCTGCCCTCTGACATGAGGATGCAGGATTGGAATCAGTAGAAACCCTAGGTTAGTAGCGTCAGGCTCCCTGCCCTGTGTAGTCTCTGGGAGGACAGAGCTGCAGCTTAAGTTGTGCTTTTGTCTTGGCAAGCACCTTTCAATTTTTGTCCTAGCTCAGTTGCTTTGTTTGGCATTTTACTGGCCAATACTCCTTTTTTTCTCTCTTCTCTGTCTCCTAATTCTCAACCTCTTCTGGGGCCAAAAACTTGGAGGAAGGACTTTTAAAAAAACCAATTTCACTCCTGTTTATGTAATCGTTTCTATATTACAGAAGGCTATGGTGTGTTTTAAAATGTATACGTTTATTTCTTTGCTTTTCTCCCTTGTGACTGAATTTTTGAAAAATGCTTGAAACGTGGACACCAAAACAGAGTATATGTGTGTCACATTTAAACGGAAAACCCTGTTTGTTTTGTATATTAGACTATAGCCAATGAAAACTCAGGGAGTAAGGATTTTCATGACTACAGCTGAATATAGAACCTCATAAGTTTTTGTTGTAAGTATAAATATTGAGAATAGTTTTGTTTGTTTATGCCAGTGCAGTTTTATAGCAAATCCTTCCAAGTGGGGTGCAAAGCCATCCATGGATATTTGTAAAGGCTTTGCAAAATCATACATAAAATAAATTGTCCATTTGATTTGAACAAGTTTTGCAATTATTTGTGGCTTTTACAGGGGCTTTTGAAGGGCACTGTATTTATCTACCAGCTGGTTCTACTTTTTTTTTTTTTTTAAGAAAATGGAGAGCTTTGTATACAATCCCTTGGGTGAGCCAGTAATAAACTGTATATCAGGTAGTCAAGTCATGCCATTTCAAATCTGTTTTACATTGTAAAGGGGGTAATAATTTGTGAATTTCATCTCATAGAAATTTTTGTGCTTCAAATCAAGTTGTTATCCCATCCTTGTCTATTTTTTTTTATTGATCCCATCACTCAATGTTTTAGAGAAATAAAACATACAATGGAAGCTCTTGCTGGGAAAAAATGCTTTCTTATTTATTATATTGTATCTTGTAATAATATGTTTCTATCAGCATTTAAAAACATTCTGTTAGTTACTGATGATTATTTTGTCAAATTCTACGAATTTGGTTCTGTTTTCTTTTTGTGACAAAAGATTCTGAATATTTTCATGTTTAATAAATGCACTTCCTCACATGACAGATGTTCATTGAGCTCTTAGCAAGGCATTGGTGTCAACCCTGGTTCATAGGTGCCCAGAGTTCCTGTCCTTCTGAAGCTTGCATCCTGGTGGGGATAAATAAAGATACCAACAAACAAATATAAATATATGTATATGTATGCATGTAATTGACTGATGTCTGTGTGTGAGTGTTTCCTTGGTGGCATTATGCGTTTATTTATTCATTCTTCATGCATTTGTTGTGTGGGAAAGAATGTTTTCCAGGTTGAGGAAAGACATGAGACTCGACAGCCCAGGGATATATTAGGTAACGGTGAGGAGTCTGGTGTGATTGAGGCACAGGAGGAAGTGCCAATGCCAAATAACATGAGAAGAAGGTACACAAGATCTTGAGCACCTTAAATGCTAGCCTAAGGAATTTTACGTTTATACCCAAAGCAATCGGGAGCCACTGAAGATTTTTCTATGGAGAAGTGACAGTTGTCAGTGGCTCATAATAGATTGGAGCGGGCACTTTTGCTAAAGTTAGGGAACCTGTTTTCAGGTCCTTATTATGAGAGGTGATAGTTAAAAGAGGAAAGGAGGGGAGGGGGTTGGCAAAGGCTGTAGTTAGTTACATTGAGTGAGGTCAAGTGAAATGTTTTGAAGCATTCCTATGGAAAAGTTCCAGATCTTACCTTTCACGACTGCTAGACTTACTCCTCAGTGAAATAAGACTGGTCTTGATTTTTCCGTGTGTCTTGAGTTAAAGCGTTACCCTTTGCTACCTGGGCTCTACGATTTCACCTGTTCTCTGGCCACACTTTGGAATTCACTTCTTTGTGCTCTCCAATATTTGATTTCCTTCTTGTCTTCTTTTGTTGTTGTTGTTTGTTTTTGATACAAGAGTCTCACTCTCTCACCCAGGCTGGAATGCAGTGGCGTGATATTGGCTCATTGCAACCTTCGCCTCCGGGTTCTTGCCTCAGCCTCCTGAGTGTCTGGGATTACAGGTGTGTGCCACCACACCCGACTAATTTTTGTATTTTTAGTAGAGGTGGAATTTCACCATGTTGGCCAGGCGGGTCTCCAACTCCTGGCCTCAAGCCATCCGCCCGCCTCAGCCTCCCAAAGTGCTGGGATTACAGGCAACATGAGCCACCATGCCCGACTTTCCTTCTTGCCTTAAGAGTCCTGCTTCAAGGAAATTTCCGTCTCCTTTTCAAAAACTATTTCAGTAACAATCCCTTGGTGTTTATTTACCATTTGTAGCCTAAACTTAAAACTTTTTCCTCGTATTGGTTATTTTTCAAATACACTTTTCGTCTCTTCAACTAAATTTCCAGCTCAGGATCCATAATTTCTTTGGAGAGGCACAAACAGAAAGTTAGGTCCTGTCCCATATTTCTAAGTAGTAGGATTTATTTTTCCTTCTATTGAAATGAAAATATAAATGGCCTTTGAGGCTCCAGGAGAGCCCACAAAATTTTATTTTGTCCAAAATATCGCAAAACTTCAGTATTATTAATACTTAAAGATGGTTTGCCTCAAGCAAGAAATATGAAGCTCTGGGGAACACATTCTGTGTGTGTGACACATCCAGACAGTGTGGTTTGCCAAATGCTGGCTGATCCAGAGTGAGGTTCTTAACCTTCATCAAGTCAGGGGCTGCTTTGAAAATCCAACGCAAGCTATAGACTCTCTTCCCAGAAAAATGCATATAGCTAAATACATGAGGAAAATTCTGCAGTGCTTAGGCTGTGTATGTAGCATGTGTGTAGGTATGATATTGGTAAATCCAAAAAAAAAATGCTTTTTAGGTACCTTTTGTAGCCATTAACGTTACCTGTGCTAAGTGCTCATTAGATATTTGCTGGCTGATTCTATTCATGTGAGGGCCACAGGGACCAGGAGAGGTGAGAGCAAAGATGCATGCACAGATCAGAGAAGGATTAAATAGGGAATTATGCAGCATGTAACTTATACGTTTTCTGAAAATGATGCTTCTATGGGCTTAGACAAAAATGAGTGGCTGGGAGAGGATTGCCGTTGGTTAGATGAAGTCTAGATTTATCCAGAGTTGGTATTTCTTATTAAAGAACCTCAGTGAGCAAGTAAGTTCATAAACCTACTGGGGTGCTGGTGGAGGGGGAAGATCTACTTTTTATTGTAGTATGTTTTCAGCTGCAACAAAAGAAAACCCTGACTCAGATGGACTTAAACATAGAGAAATGTATTACATTACGATACCTACTCCAAAATCTCTGGTGGTTTCCCTCCTCTGTGTACTGCTTTCATCCTAGGAATGATAAGGAAATTCCTGCTTTGGTTCTGGGCATCACATTCAAACAGAAAAATCATCAAAGAGGATAAGAGGTCATCTACTGGTGTGTCTCTTTCCCTGGAGTAGGGAGATGTTTCCCAGAACCCAGTGGAGGCTGCAGCTTTGTGTCTTAGTGCTCATTTTGAAACTGGTACCTGGCCTGGGGATGGCAAGGGGTGTGATTGGCTGCAGGACTTGGGGGTTTCCCTCTGGAACTGGAAATGAGGTCACCTGTTCCTGATCCACTAGGAGGAGTGGTGGCTATGTGAACAAATGGCAATTATACCAAAACTGCTGTGGGTTCTACTAAGAAGGAAGAAGGGGAAAATAGATATTGGACCAACAGAACTAACAGTGTCATTGTATCTTCTGATAAACTCATGTTCTGAATAAAAAAGGAAGTCATGTTTTTATTTTTAAAAGTTATCTAAATCTGTGTTATTTTCTCTACCACAACACATGGGGTACACTCATATGCTTAAGTCCATGTGAGTGAGCTTTTTTAATAGATGTTCTGTCCACACAAGGACTGGTTTCCATGGCCCCCACTCAGTTTACTTATGGGCCCTACTGCCATGCACAGTTAAGAGAAAGGCAAGATTTTAGCAACTTGGACTGAACTATCGAGTTTGCCTAAACTCATTGTTTACAGCAGGACTTCTCTTCACAGGTGAATTGTTAATAGGTTTGATTACTTATTCTTGCCTTGGAGAATTTTCAGGTAAGACTTACAAAGTGATATGAATTGTCATCTCTCAAATGCATCTTTAATTTAAACATATTTTCTAAGTTTCTGGGTAGAGGAAGAGGGAAAAAGTACATGAAAATGAATTTAAAATGCTTGTCAGAGTCAGTATTAATTTAAACTGTTGCAATTTTCTGTGGGGCATATTTAACCCAAAAGAAAAGCCCTTATAATTAGGAAATTTGGATTCTGAATAATTAATTTGAAAGAGGAAAGATAACTTTTTCTACAGAGAACATCTTTCATCCAAATTTGGAGTTCCAGTTTCTGCAGATGTCACTTCTCTCTCATAACATAAGAAAATGGGTAAGAGGCAGTTTGGAAAGAGGTTGAAAGGAGAAATTATAGGTTCTCCTCCCAGCTTTTCCAATAACTTGCCTTGAGGTCTTGGACCAAGCCTTGACTTTCTCTGATGTACAGAGTTGTAAAGGAAGATGAAATACGGTGCATGAAAGTGCTTTGAAAAATCGAAAGCAGTAAATTGCTCTGGGATATTTATTGTTAGCATGGTGGTTCTGGTTGTTATAAATGAAGCAGAACATTAAATATTAATGATATTCTTATTCATCAATGGGGAAGTTACAGGGGAAAGGTTTTCCAAAAAATGCTGAGCTGTAACTGCCATCCAAGTAAGTGACGCAGAATGCCGAACCCACTTTCTATCTTGCTATTACCTGATCACAGAAGCTGTTTCACTGTAGAGGTAACAGTTGTTTTCTCCTCTGTCCTGAGGCCAATGATTATGTAATATGTATCAAATCACTAGGGTGCATATCAAAGTGAGCATAAAGAGGCAAATATTTCCCTTTACAATGACCATATAAGAGATTATTTCTGTCAGGGGATAAGACATACATGAAGCCTGACTGTTTCACTGCATTTTTACTATAGAAATCACTGAGCTTGAGACTTGTACGTTAACTCCGTCTGGTCATGTGACTGGCAAGTGAAGTGTTTCAATGTGTTAAGAGGACTGATCTGCATATTTCTTGCTGAATCTTAATCTGTACTTGCATATTTGTGAAACAAACGAGTATTTAAATTATGGAGAAAAGATGTATTGTGCCACGATAACCTTTATAGCATACCTGTGGTTTCTCTAGCCAACAGTGGACAAGGTGAAAACTCATTATACATTTTCATCATGTTAGGTATTCTTCTCAAAGTCACAGGAGTACTGCAGAATGGTTCGTAACTTTATGAATTCAGCTGGCATTTTGGATATATTTTGTATGGACGGCCCCTTTGAGGGGCTAAAGACACAGCCATCCATTTCACCAAGAGTCGCCGAGGGTGCCTTATTACCCCTACCCCGTGCTGGGTACTGAGGGTGGGATGGAAGGCAAACCAGACGCAGCCCTTGTGTTTATGCAGCTTATTCTTTAGTGGGCAAAAAATTACTTGAGAATCCTAAAAATGTAAAATTACATCTGTGACAAGTCCAGTGAAGGAGAAGGACAAGACACTTGATTGAGGAGGACATTTATTGCTAGTCAGGGGGGACAAGGAAAGCTGACCTAAGGAAATGATGATTCAGTGGAGTTGATACAGGAGTGAAATAGTCACAGTAGGAAAGTGGAGTGGTGGGAGTTGGGAGGAAAGTACTGTATTTGAAGAACCACGTGTTCAAGTTCTGCAGCAGAAGGGCCGGTGAAGTACTTGAGTGTTGTCAAAGGCAATCAAGGTAGCTGGAAGAGAGAACACGAGGGCCGTGAGGGTATGTTATCAGGATGACCTTGATGTTCACAATTAAGAAGGTTGCTCCAATCCTGACATCAATAGGAAGACTCAAGTATCTGAAGGAGGGAGTTTGCATGTCTATTCAGAAAGACCTCTTAAGCGATACACTGTACACTATTAATATGCCAGTGGTTCTTGGGGCAACTGTGGTTGTCTCACTACTATATACTCTACTCCTTCCCTAGTGTGTGCTATCTCTGTGATTTGTGTGGGATCACTACATCCCTGATGGACTACTGTGACTGGACTAAAACAATCAAGGTAATCCTATCCCTGTCATCACGATGATTAATTTGAGTCATCCAGGTCTAAGCAAATCCATGCATGGTATTTTTTGGCTTTAGGGATTGTTCCATCCTGGTCCCAATCAGGACAACGTTCAGCAGGAATTTTGCTCTTTTATAGACTGAACTTGCTCCCGTTGAAAGTCAGTGAGGAAGCAAGTAGATCTGGAATCCCATGACCAGGAGAGAAGCCTGCGTTAGGGTGAAGTTGACATGGAGGTGTCAGAGGTGAGGGGTACAAAGAAACTTTTTGTCCTTGCTAATATGGTAGATCCCCTGAATCTCAGACTGCACCTGATACCTGTTGAAGTTTCCTGGCTTTTCTCACCCCTAGGCCCTTCTCCAATCCTGATGCTAGCTGTTGACAACAGTCATTATTGAATACATGCCAGAAACCTCATCTGAATTCAAGGAGTCTCCCAGCTCTTTCTAAACCCAGACTTACTCATTGTAACTGTAGCTCAGACCAAGATGGATTAGACTACCTTGGTGAGAACAGGTGTGTGAAGAATCACTGATTTAAAGATTATTCATAACGTATCCCAGTCATTAGGCACAAGTCTATTTCTTGAGACATCTTAAGGGGTAATTCTTGGAAGGACATAGGTCCAAAATGTTGAATTGGACGTCTAGAAGTCAGGGTGGTAAAAACGAAGTATATATTGATTAAGTGGAGAGTTAGATGAGTAGAGAAGCAAAATGAAGCCGAGTAGAAAATTAAAGGTTTTGGGAGGAGTACTGCCTGAATTTAGATGTTTTTAAAGTATAGCTTTCTGTCTTCATGGGAATATCTTTTTGATATGCTGAGAAAAAGAAATCCAGGTGTTCTTCACTTTTGTAAGCAACCTGGTTTTTAGTCCAGGGAGCACCGACAACAGGATTTCTTGCCAATCACTTACCATTGTAAGGCCTGATTTTTCATCTGTAAAATGTGGATAAAACAGTCTACCTGAGTAATGGCTGTGAAAGTTAAATGAAGCAATTTGAGTACAAATACCTCACAATGAATGATTGTTTTCACTGGTGTGAAAAGAAAAAAAGCATCATTTGTCATGTTTGCCAATTTCCATGGTGTAAATACTCCCAACATTTTGCCAGTTCCGAGTTACCAGTGTGTTACAAAATGGAACATGGAGTTGGAGAACTACACATACAATGCCAGAGAGCTCTCCAAGATGCCACGCTTTCCTTCTTTCCAAATTAGATACATCCCAGATTTTTTTTTTTTTTAATGAGATGGAGTCTTGCTCTGTTGCTCAGGCTAGAGTGCAGTGGCACAGTCTTGGCTCACTGCAGCCTCCGCCTTCCATGTTCAAGTGATTCTCCTGCCTCAGCCTCCCAAGTAGCTGGGATTACAGGCACCTGCCACCACACCCAGCAGTTTTTTGTGATTTTAGTAGAGACAGCGTTTTACCATATTGCCCAGGCTGGTTTCATACTCCTGGCCTCAAGTGATACACCCGCCTTGGCCTCCCAAAGTGTTGGGGTTACAGGTATGAGCCACCGCACCCGGCCTGTGAGCCACCATGCCTGGCCTATGCCAGATTTTTTACAAAGCAAAATCAATCCTTGTCCCCCACCCCTGTTATACTAGGGTTTGTTTGATTTTAGTGACATCTGTATCAGGGTTGACACAGAATTAATAACTGAATCAATAAAGAGACCGGGAACAGGGCACCACCTTACACAATGTGACATGAGAAATGTTGAGGTGTAGCAGTTTATTCGCTTAGGTTAATCATGAACCTTTCTGTTAGGCCTCTCTGAAATTTAACATCACTCTGCCCTAAATCACCAGTTCCTTGCAAGTGTTGGTTCTAGACCATATAACTCACCTTTCTAAAAAATTCTGCTATGTTTGTGTTAGTAATCAAATACTGTATTTTATTTTCGTAAGATTTTCTTCCCAGTCTAGATTATATATTTCAGAGAGAAAGCATCCTATCTGATGTACATTTTGTGTCCTTTTGTTGTCAAATATCATGCTATGACCATAGCAATAAGTGTAATACACATAGTAGTCCCCCTCACCCCCCTACTTTTTTTTTTTTTGAATTCCTACTGTGTTCCAGGTTCCGTGGTAACATTTTCCTTGTTATCTGTAATCATCACAATAGTACTAGAGGGTGGATACAGTCATTCCCATTTTACAGATGAGGATGCATTCAATGTGAGATGTTAAAGACTTTCTTCAAAATTGCCCAGGTAGCAGGCAGCTCAGCACACCACCATGGGTGGTATTCAAAAGGTAATGGTTAAGAGAAAGAATGGATAATGAATATCTTGAGTCTATTTTCTTGAGACAGACGAGACTGAGCAGCCTGAGAACATTTGGTGCTCAGAGGGAGGAAATGCTAAGAGGGGAAAACAAGTCTGAAAGGGAAAGAAGGATAGTTCAAAGACCAGTTTCCCCTGCTTCACAATTCTGACTGGTGCCAGCTCTAACTGCGTATGTTTGCTTTACTTGGAAGATAGAATCATAGCGCCAGAATTCACGGAAGTCTGTTTTGGAAGATGCATTAGTCAGGGTATGCTAATTGCTGGAACAAACAATCCCCAAACTTCAGTAGCTTAACACTGCAGAGAGTTATTACCCTCTGGTGTCACAGAGCAATGTGGGTGGGCTCTGGTCCTAGCCTGGCTTCTTCCATGGTTCCGGTCTGCTATCCCCTAGGACCTTGGAGTTCACTAGATATTAGTATCAGGCTGATCAAAGAGGAAAAGGAGAGTGCATAGACGATTACATGGGAAATTTCAAGGGCCAGGCCTGGACAAGGCAAGTATTACTTCTGCTCACATTTTATTGGCCACATCCTAGTCATATGATCCCGTGACTGCAAAGGAGGATGGGGAATTTCAGATTCCTAGGTGGTCAGGGGCAGAAAGAGATGGGGATTGGTGAAAACACCAGAGGTCTGCAAGTTTGGTGACCACTAGTTTTTAGAGGTATTGGGTGTGTTAAGGTACCCAGAGGTATTGGGTATTTGATACAATCCAGTATCGTCCAGAGGTTGAGCATGAGCCACATATGCCCAGTGTCTTCATTGGGTCTTCATGTCTTCATTAGATTGCTGATGGCCTGTCACTGGGAAAGTTATTTACCTTCTCTGAAGAGAAAATAATAACTTGCATTTCAGAGTTTTTTGGGACACTAAAGGAAATCATGAAGATGGAACTGATTTGTTAACTAGAAATGGACATCCAAATAATAAGTATTGGTTACAGGTTTAAAATGAAACTTGCAGTGTTTGAGGAAGAAAGGGAAAATGTTAATGCAAAAACAGAAAAGGTGAAGAAATGGTGGGAAGTAGGTTATTGGCACTTTTCTTTGGATACCCATTGCCATATTTCATGTGATTAAGCTTCATTCCTTTTAATGAAGCGATTATTCTAAATAATCAGAAATTTCCGACCAATGTAATATTTAACATTTATAATTTTCACCTTAAATGTTGAACATTTTTAATTTGTAAAACTGTTTATTGCAGTTTAAATCTCCTTATGCCACAGAACTGTGGACTTCCTCTGGTTGCAAAATTCTCTACAGTTCCTTGAATTGAAAAGGGTTTAATTGAAAAGGGGAGGTGGGGGCCTTTTACAAACAAATTACAACTCATGTGGTACAATAAAGATAATTCATTTTATCTTGCTTTGCATGACTGTATATTGTTTTGAATTCATTCTGTGTTTCAGAAGCTTGCGATATTTCTTTTCTCTTGGTTTCTTACTTGTAACTGCAGATTTCGCGGTTTCTTTTGTGTACCGCTTGCCTCCCAGAATTTGGCCCAACAGTTTTGAGTAGCTGAACAATTTCTCGAGGACAGATCAGCTGAAATGTGGCCCAACTTGAGTAAAGCAGAAGGAATGACATAAGGTTAGGTGACTGATGTGTGAGTTTTTGAATTTGATTTGGTTTTACATGGAAAGGTTGAAGCAATGATCCATGTATTCTAATAAAAATCATCAGTACAAATCAAATAAAATCTGGCTTAGTGGCCATTTTCCCACTGTATCAGTCATGGCTAGCCTGTGCTGTTGCAGACCACGTTTGGCAGGCACGACTTTTTCCTACAACAAAATCTTCAAGTAACATTGCAATCTTTGCTGTGTTCAAAAGGCATCTTTTCTAATCAAACTGTCTGCTAATCTCATCAGATAACTCATTATTTTATACTGACAGCTCGGGCTTTCCCGAGACCCCTTCCCTGCTGCTTGTTTTCTCTCAAGATGCCTGGTTATTGTCATTCTTCAGGTCTTTGCCTCTATCTCCTTTCATACTAATGACATTTCTTCCATTCCTGAGGAAGAGTTACAGCTTTTGACCATTCCACTTACTGAATTGGTAAGACCAGTACCTCAGAGCAGCTCCCCTCTTTCTGACCGGTACTCCGCTAGTTATCAGATGGGCAAAAGGCAGGATGCATCGAAGTTACAGACCTACTAGAACCAAAAATGCTTATTCCCAGGAATTTGATGTGATTAAACCTAAGACATCATCCGTTGATGCGTTCTCATCTGTTTCAGGTCCTGCCCCCAACAGCCGGACTAGTAGAGTAAGGCAGATGTATTTTCACCACTTGAGTAGTGAACATGTTTTATGGAACCTGAAAGTGAAAGTAAGGGAGGGAGCATGGTTTGGAGGAAACCTTGGTCCATGTTTCCCTCATAGACCTGTCCTGCTAGCAAAGTCCTGGGCCTTTCTCAAAATGATGGCAACTGCGTGTGCCCTGGTGGTGAAATGGTGCAGTGTGCCTGGGCACTGCCCTGTGAAAAAGGACCCACAGAGGGGAGACTCATGGTTTCGTTTTCATTGCTGACATGGTTTAAAAATGTGCATTGCTAGCTGTGAAAACTCAGTCGTTGTAACACTGTACACCTTTCTTCTTTCAGCAAGTATCCTTGTGAACAGTAGCAAGTATTCTATTCTCTGTTAGAATTAAATAGGTAATCATAACAGCATGAAAGGGTGAAAGTATGTCTTATGCAAAATAGCCTCTTTTTATGTAGGACATCTACCAATTTTCTTGTGATTTTTGTTTTTCCTCTTTTGAAAAATGATTTTAGTCTGCTCGTGTTTAGGTACGTAACTTGTCTTGATCCCAGTTTTATGCTTTGAATGATCCCTGATACATCATTTTAAATGAGATGAGTATATAAAAAATAGGAAGCCGAAAGCATAATTGAAAATTGTGGTTACATTATCGTGAGATAAAATGGCCAGTCAGACTTCTCTGACCAATTTGATAAAAAATAAGGAGGTATCATTTGAACAAGTTGTAACATATGGGAACTGTTTTAAACACCATCATTAATATCAAGAAACTATTAGGAAATGCAAGTTTGTGTATCGTGTGTGTGTGTATATGCTGATTTTACACACACACGCACATACACACACACGCACACACACATTTTTAAGCCCAAGTAAGAGAAACCTTTGCCAATGTCTGCCAGGCATTTGGCTGAAGTGGAATTGTGAGGAACATTTTCTCAGCCTTTATAAATCGCAGTTGAAATATGTTAGCACTGTTCAGTTTATAAAATGACAAGGGCTGTAGGCTGGGCATGGTGGCTCACACCAGTAATCCCAGCACTTTGGGAGGCAGGGAGGATTGCTTGAGCCCAGGAGTTGGAGATCAACCTGAGCAACATAGCGAGACGCTGTCTTTACAAAAAATTCACTGAGTATGGTGGTGTGTGCCTGTGGTCCCAGCTGTTCGGGAGGCTGAGATGGGAGGATTGCTTGAGCCTGGGAGGTTGAGGCTGCAGTGAGCTTTGATTGCACCACTGCACTACATACACCCTAGATTAAGAGCAAGACCCCATCTCAAACAAACAAACAAACAAACAAACAAAAACGACGAGGGCTTCATCCAAAGGTTAAAGGAACTGTTTCTACTTTATTTTGATTATAACAAGTTAACTCAATATTGTATGATTATGCTTATGCTCTATCGAATGGCAAAGTTCCTCTCACAGTCTTTTTTGGGGTCAGTCTTCACTCCTCACTTTGTGAGGTGGGGGCTAGTTCATTTGCATACTTGCTCTCTAAATGTGGGAATATATTCTTTTAAAAGTGGCAACTTATCTCCCCCTTCTAAAATATTTTAGATGTTTCCAATTTTTTTGTATGTCAGCCCATGGAAACCACACTAAATTTTTCTGTGTCATGAGTGCACTTGTCTCTGCATTTGAATTTAATTGGGAAGTCCCTCTACAATGGCAGGTCTCCTTTTCACACAATGGTTTACAGAACGTGGTAGGAGGAGGCACCAAATAGCCTGTTAGGATAGCATGGCTCCAAAACTGATTCTTTAACTTGTCTTTATACATTGCATTAATTTACAAGTGGGTCAGTCCATCCTGTCCTCATCTTGGCTGAATTGCTTCCAAATTCATAGTAAATTATGCCTGAATATATTCTTGTTCCTGCCCTCCCCCCTCCCACCTAGGTCACGGGGCTACAACTAACCATTGTCTGAATTGAAGTGCCACTAGATGATCAACAATTGAAGAATATTTCTTACCAATTCAAATAGAACAGAAACTTCAGTAGAGCATTTATTGCCTTACATTTCTGTGGCTGTCAAAACCAGTTGATCACAGACGTGAGGATATGTAAGGAAACAGGAAGCTGTGATGGGTTGTCCCTCATCTAGGAGTGGTGCAAGTGAGGCTTGAGGGCATTGTCACTTTTTACCTTATACATTTTTGTATTTTTTTTTTTCAATAAGCACATACTTAAAAATTAGTTTGAATGTTCTTAAGGAATCTTTCCGTAGATGACTGATTAGTTCAACAGGGAAAAATTATAATCATTCATTGCAGAATTTGCATACCACTTTGACCAGGTGATTGAAATTGGCATAACACTGAGGGGCAGACCAACATGCCATCAGGGGGCTGTGGAAGTGATGTCCTGGGAAGGACACCAGGCCACTCCTGTAGTATTATATCAACTGGAATATAATCATGAGGAAGCATCTGATCCTCCCAAATTGAGAAACATTTCCATAAAATAACTGGCCTGTATTCTTCCCAAATTCTAATATCACAGAAAGAAAAGACTGAGGAATTATGTCTGATTCAAATGTATAAAACAGATAGACAATTCAGTACAGGGCATGATCCTGGACTTTGTCTTTTACCAGAGATGGAGGAAGTGCCCTATTGGAATATGGATTATGGATTGGATCAAAGTACCTGCAGTGTATTTTCTGATTTTGATAATAGTACTGTTTTTGTTCTTAGAAAGCTCACACAGAAATACTAAGGGACAAAAGGATATAATTGGTGCAACTTACAAATGGTTCAGAAGCAACATATTACATAATTCTAACTGCACTATAATTAAAAACTTTTAAAATTAGCCTGATGTGGTGGTCCCAGTTACTTGGGAGGCTGAATTGGGAGGATCTCCTAAGCCTGGGAGGTTGCGGCTGCAGTGAGCTGTGTTTGTGCCACTGGACTCCAGCCTGGGTGACAGAATGAGACCCTGTCTCAAAAACAAACAGACAAAAACCCCAAAACTTAAAAAAATTGTAAAACATGGGAAGAATGAACAAATTGTACGTTTTCCTTGACTCCAACCGTTTATCTTTTCTTGATCAGTTCCCAGGTGAGGCTAGGATATCTGTGTTTTTTATGAGGTTCCTTGGGGTATTTGGGTGGTCAGCCACCATTTGGAGATCACCATGTAGTGCCTAGATTATAAATTATCCTTTCAGAAAGAGTTGCTGGAATCATTTTGAGATTGGTCAGGTGCCAATAAATAAGTAATAGAAACGCCCTCAAAATTGGAGTTGAAAGGGTGAAATTTTGTTTTATTTAGTTTGGTGATATGAACATGGTATAATATTGTCACACTTTTTCTGGGGTTTAGAAGAGTAAGAGTAGCCTACAGTTGACCAGATGACTAATATTTATTTCATACCACAAAAATTAAATGCTTTACTAAAACTTCCATTCTCTTACAGTTCTGATGAACAACGTTGTACTGTATGGTTAAGTATCACACTGTAAATTTAGGCAATACATGTCCTATTGAGCCCATGGAGTAAAATAGATTTTTCCGTGATCCAAGCTATTACAATTTCACATGTGTAAAGTATTTCAAATTCATTTTTAATAGACTGCTTCCCTTCAAATACATGTGGAGGTAGATTTATACAACTGTAAATAGTTTATACGTTTTTACAGATTTTCATTATATGTGTTTGGTACTAATTTACCTCTTTTTAATTGTAGGAGAGATAAAGAATTAGTAGTTTAAAACAGTAGGAACTGCATGTTCTGCTGTGATCAAGGAATTAGATAATCTGGCTTGTTTGCTTAAGGGGTCTGTATCTTGAGACTTTTATAGGGCAGTATTAAAGCTCTGAGCCTCCTTATTATGCCAGTACCCAGAAGATTGCTTTAATGAGAAGTAAAGGGCCTTTTTCCAATTACAAGGGAATAACTGTATTAAGTTCCTGTGTTATGTCAACCTGCTTTGATTTGATTACTGTGAAAGAAATGGATTTATCTGTCAGTGTTACTTAATTAAGCCTTCTCATTGATGTTTTGCAGAGTAATATAGTGTGGTTTGCACATTTGAGCCTAAATACAGAGAAAATTGGCCTAAAACTAAGACATGACCCCTAAAGATAACATGTAAGATTGATCAGTTGTCATTGCCAGGTCATAGGCTGCAGTGTTAAACATAGGTGGAAGGATTGCCATGTTGAAGGGGTAAAAGGAAAATCAGTTTATAGGACTGATTATTTTAAGCAAAAGGAGTTGTGCTGGAAAACTGGATTTTAGGGAAGAGTTTTGAATATGTAAAACTATTGACTTCACCAATATTAGTCAAGCATCTGGAATAGGAAATGACAATAAAAGAAACAGGAGAAGTAGATTTCGTTAAAGTATAAAAGGAAATAGAAGAAAAAGGAGAAAGCAAGAGGAAAGAATGCCATTTGGGAGAAGTAGACCATTGTGGTTAGGCAGAGCAATTACAGCCTACAAATATTTCAATTAAGCCAGCCTCCCCTTCTCAGAACCTCACAAATGGCACCCTCGGGAGAAAAGAGGTATCAGGAAAGAAAAGAAGAAAAGAGGAAACAGTTCCATGTTTCATGTTGGCTAACCTCTCCCAAGAATAAGTTCAATAAATTATTTACCAAATAGGCATTTTAAATACCAATCTGTGTATCTGAAGTCATTATAATATTATGGATTTTGCACTATAAATATTACACGTATGGTTTGAAAAATACACATATAATTACATGTAGATGTTGTCAGAGGTATATATTCAGTTTTATTAGGAAATGAAGCATGTTCTTAAATGTATTCCTTAGTTGTTTAATGCTTCGTTTTCTAAAGCATCTACCTTTTATTTCTTGCACTTTGTGATATATCATTAGAAGGTGATACGTCCTTAGGAGGTACCAGACACCTAGTTAAAAACTTCCTTGCAATATTTTCACATTTAAGTACTTTGAAACTTATCTGTGTAATGTTGAAGTTAGGTGGTACTTTGATTTTTTTTTCCTTCAGATATGGTAACTTACTTCTGATTGTTATTCTCACCTGATTTGAAATGTTTATGCTCCAAGAAAACTGTCTTAGTTAAGACTGTTTTTTTAAGTGCTTTTACATTGGTCACATTTCAAAAAGTCAAAGAAGGTATATATAGTTCACGTTATACTCTTGCTTGAGTTATTCATGGCTCTTATTTGTAGGATATTGCTTAAAAAAGTAGGGTCCCCAAATGACTAACTTCTCTTCAAGAGGAAGATCCCAACTAGCCATTGCCATACATTTGAAAGGTTGCTAAATGGCACTTATCTCTCAGCATTTCACATTATATATTCAAACTAGGGTATCATTCAAGATAGATGATCGTTGACACCTCCAAATACAGAAATTAGTATAAAGGCTTCAGTGTTACATTTCGTTCAGTTTCATAATTTAACGGTTTACCACCTTGAGTTTCAAAAAGATTTCTGAGTTTCAATATAAGGAACACCACTGACGTATTTGTAACATAATAGTTACGCACTTCATTTTGTTACTTTCTCATTATCTGAATTTTATGTTATAGGAAGATACTTTCCCTGTTTATAACAACACACAATGGAATTAACTCCATGTCTTAAGCAGCAGCAATTTAGTGTTCATTTTTGAAAAACAGTTTATTTTTAACTTAAGGAAAATAATACTGTTTTAAAGGACTTATTAAAGGAAGTTTAAGTTGGAGGTTAATTAAGGCTAAAATATTGCAGTAATTGTCTGCGAACAAATTTTTCCTACTATACTTTCTCACCAGCATATCTACACTTTAACTTTCTTATCATATGAAAAATACTATAAGACGATCTCATGCTTGACCTTTGAGTTTCAAATTTATTTGGTTAGGAAATCCATTAGCTCTGAGAAAGCCAGAGTTGACAGCAGTCATCTGAAAATAGAAAGCCCAGGTCAGTATTCTTTATATTTGACATATCTTTTTTTTTTTTTTTTTTTTTTTTTTTTGAGACAGAGTCTCGTTCAGTCATCCAGGCTGGAGTGCAGTGGCACAATCTCGGCTCACTGCAGCCTCCGCCTCCTGGGTTCACGTGATTCTAGTGCCTCAGCCTCCCGAGTAGCTGGGACTACAGGTGTGCACCACCATGCCTAGCTAATTTTTGTATTTTTAGTAGAGACGTGTTTTGCCGTGTTGCCCAGGCTGATCTCGAACTCTCGGCCTCACGTTTTTCTAGTCTTATAGTTTTGATTGCTGTCCGCATAAGCAAAGTGGAGCTTTGAGTAATGAAATCATAATCCACCTGCCTTGGCTTCCTAAAGTGCTGGGATTGTAGGCGTGAGCCATCGCACCTGGCCTGACACATCTTAACATTTGTGTGGGAAGCATTGACATAACCCTCATCCTTTGCTTAGTCATATTTGGGAAGTGCTGGAAGCTTCTTGTCAAGTTTCTTGTTAGTGCCCAGATCAGTCATTCTGAAGCACCATATCTTATGTCTAATAGAAAACAGAAACAATCATGCTCGTGTGGACATCGTCTGTCAATATTTGAATCTCCTCAACTCTTCCTACGTCCGTAATAGTACTCAAATTTGACTTCAAATTACTCTACTTAGAGCTCTTATTATACTGGGTGCTAATGAAAATGTGCACATCCTTAACACGCTCTTTGCTGATGAAATATTTTGAACTCTAAATTCATCTGGCACTGACGGAGAGCATATGCCATCTCAGTTTGTGTGAGGGCTCAGCCAAGGGTTCTTCCTGGACTAGGAAATTAGTAGGAGCCACAGATGTACGCAGTCTGTGAGTCTCCATAATGGTGTGGAGGATATTTAATAGTGTCTGTTGTTGCAGGGAGAAGGTTTTGAGGCAGTGTAGACTTCATTGTGTTTCAGAATGATTATCTTTCCTGGAAGAACTTAACATTCTATCTCTGAATGCATTCTGAATGTGCTGAAATTTTTATTAAGAAATCAATATATTTCGACAAAAGCAGGAATCTGTAGACTTAGAGCAATGCAAAATACCATTTTAGGCATTTTTCTGATTTCGTAAAACTCTAGGATCCCGGCTGATTGGCATGTTGTAGGCTCAGAGTATAGAAAAGACAACTACACAGCTCTATGTCAAATCAATCTAGATAACTCTCATAACTGTTTATTTCAAATCAAGCTTAAAGTTACATGGTATTTAGTCTGCGTTCTTAGCTTGGGACTCTGATCAGCATACGTAACTCTTGACATGTCATTTGTGTATTACACATAGAAATACACTGAGATATAAAGAGAATACTGTAATGGTAAACCAAGCCACTGAATAAATGTAATGCTTACTGAATTCTCACTCTGATGGTGTTATACAGGTTCATGGAGAAGGTAGGATTGTTTAACCTAAATGTTTTGGGTGTTTCTAAGATCCAGGAGAGTATTTAAAAATCACTGACCTGTTTAACAGAGCAAGGGATTATAAAAATGTAAGGCTCAGGTTTTCTTAGATATTGGAGGGATTATTAAATTAGCCATTCATGATCAATATTGGTGACTATGGTAGGTATTTACTACAGATCAGGTACTTTCCTAAGTGTTTAACAAATGTTAGTTAATTCATTTACTTTAACAATAACTCCTTAATCTTGCAAATACTATCATCCCCTTGTCTTCTGTTAGAATACTGATTTTGTAGTATATCTTGGGTTTTCACTTCTGTTCCCATTGACCCAAGAGCCCATTATATTTTCGATGTTGGCAAATGTCCCCAGGGCAAAAAATGTGTTTTCTTCTTCCCTGGGTTCCAGCCTTCACTTTGATTTTGGCTCAATGATTCCTTGTTATCTTGTCTGCTCAGTATTTTAAAATTTTTCAAAAAACTGTCATCCATCATTTTTAGTTTTCTGTGGGAGAGTTGTCCAAATATACTAGCCTGCCCTATTTCCAAGAATGGAAATCAAACTTGCTTATTTTGTAGTTCACAAAAATGAGTACCGAGAGGCCAGTGACTTGCTCAGACCAGAGAACTGGTCAATGCAGAGTCCCTGCTGAAATCCAGCTCTTTATCCCAACTTCCAGTGCTGTGTTTTCTAAAGTTTGTCTAGTCTGTCTGACAGTTTTGGTCTTGCTGTCCACAAGAACAAAGTGACGCTTTGAGTAATCAGATTACAAGTTTAATGAATGTGGATAGGAAATCGCAGAAGGTAAGAATTACGTCTGAACATCTTTCCCCTAAATAGAGTGTTTGGTCATAGTTCTGCCTAAACTGTTGTGTTTTGGCACTGATCCGTCAAATACTTTATTATTTTTTTGGAGACAGAGTCTCGCTCTGTCACCCACGCTGGAGTGCAGTGGCTCAATCTTGGCTCACTGCAACCTCCACCTCCCGGGTTCAAGCAATTCTCCTGCCTCAGCCTCCTGGGTAGCTGAGGTTACCGGCGCCCACCACCAGGCCCGGCTAATTTTTGTATTTTAGTAGAGACGGGGTCTCACCATTTTGGCCAGGCTGGCCTCAAACTCCTGACCTCAACTGATCTGCCTGCCTCGGCATCTCAAAGTGCTGGGATTACAGGCATGAGCCACTGCACTCGGCCAATATGTCAGACACTATAGAGGGGGCTCATGCAGAATGAATCATACAAGATGAAAATTTGTGGATTTTCAGATTGCCTCCTAAAGCAGCCAGCAATCCCATGAAAGAGTTACTAAATCTATCTTAGTTTAGGGTAAAATAAGAAATTAGAAAAATCTTGAACAACTGAGCCCATTTCAGTCTTTTGGAACAGGAATTTCTGTCGTCTACTTGCTTTCTTCCTTTCCTTTTGCCCGGAGTATTATCTTTCTCTGTCTTCTCCCATCTTGGAAAAAGGGTGGCAACAGAACAAGGGAGGGGCGAGAACTAAATAGATTCAGCAGCTTCATCCCAGGTAGTTTTTTATTTGTCTCTCTGTTGCCTTAATGGATTTCACACATCTTTTTCCTGTATATTGTTTAGTCTCACCTCCAGAGGTAAACGCTTCTCATACTACAATATTGTCTTACTTTTCACTTTCTGCTGTTTTAATTCATTTCAATAAAGAACTAATGAGCCCACCATTGTACAGAACCACACAAGATGTTATTTGTGTCAAGCATACTTCTTTCCTATAATAAATGTATGTCACAGTTGGGTATGATATAAATATGTAGCTCTACAGCTGTATATATATTCACATGGTTATTTGGATAATAAATTCTACGTACTTGCTGAACTATCATATGAAACCAGCCATACAAGTTTTATTTTGCCTACTGTTGATACTATGGGCTGCTATAGGACATTCTGTCCTCTGTGTTGGGAGCTCACAGATATTTTCTGTCTGGCTTAATACCAGGATTAGGTATGTTTCTCCTAAACACTTTGTGTGTATTTATCTGATGGTTATTGTCAATCTTGTTTCCCTCTCTGCTTTGTCTACTTAATAGCTTCTAAAATTTTGACCCACCTCTCGCAAATAGCCAGTCCTTCACTGTGTGCATTTTGATAAACTCATCATACCTCTGGCCTTATTGTTCTCCTACTTTTATTTTCCAGGCGCTTGATTCCTTCAAATACTGATTTCATATCTTTTGGGTTGTATGTGTTTCTGTAATCTTTTGTGGACACAAGAGTGGGTATAAACTCCCAAATAAATATATTCACTCTGCGTGGGGAGAAGTGACAGGAGGGAACATTCAGCTGGTTAGAGAGAGATGCGAAATTCTTACTGGGGAGCCTTTACAGCAGTAAGCAGAGCTTCAGCCTCCTTTTGTGTCTAAGCTCTGCTATTTCCTGATCCCTTGGGCAAATTTTCTAACCCATCTGAGCCTCAGTTTTCTGATATATAAAACCAGAATACTATTAAGGCATTTGAGAGTTTAGCGCAGTGTCTGACATGCATTCAAGTCATACGTTCACCTCACTTCTTTGAGAGGTGAGGAATAGTTTAGGCAGAGTAGCAGTTACAAAACCATGGTGGTATAGAAGAACGTGCAGTGTCCTGGTACACTAGCAGGGGTAAGGAATGGCCAGGTGTAGGCCACGTGCAAGGTTTATATGAAAATGAGTCTGGACAAGAGCTTCTGGGATGCTTATGTGATGGAGGTGTATACTGAATGCTGCTGAAGCCAGCAACCCAGACAGGAATTTTAAGATAGGGAGTGAGAGAGGCTGCTGTTGATGGTGTGGGGCATGCATTTGTCTTGTGTTACAGTAGAGTAGTCCTGTGGCTTTCAAACTCCTGTGTGCATAAAAGTTACCTGGGGACCTGTTAAAAACAGTTTTCTCAGCCCCACCGCCGGAGTTCCAGACTGAGTAGATGTGAGATGGACCCTAAGAAGCCAATTTAAAAATGGGCATACAGGTGATTCAGGTGGCAGATGCACTTTGAAATGTACTTGGTGGTGCACTGGAATAGTTATTGAGGAAATGCTAACTAAGGGGCAGGCCTGACAAAGTTCAAGGAGAGGGAAGATGGAAGAAAATGACTTCAAAGCAACATGTTTACATTCATTATGAATAACCATTGCACATGCTATAGCTTTGTGTCTTCTGTGCATATGGATAAATGAGCACCAGTCCTATAGATTTTTTTCAAAGATAAACTATAATTAGAATTCATATGATTATTCTATTTGTTAGGTTTGGGACAGCTAGTGATTTGTCCTCATCCTTGAGATCCAGCAGGAGACCAAGGGAAGGGGAAGCCTGTTCAACAGAGAGCAATCAGAGAAAGAAAGGTGCAGCAGCATGAGGTCAGGAAGTGGGAAAGATGGAAGTGGGAAAGGCTGGGAAAAGAGCAGTCAGATCCGATTGGTCAGGAATCTATTTGTGAAGGAACCCAGCCAGTATTTAACCTGCTTTGAAAAAGCTAGACTTCCAGCATTTTTAATTAGTGGATTGCTCGCTTTTGAAATTGTCCAGTTGGGAATACTCAAGTTTTGATGTGTTTTATCTGCCTGCTAATTAGCAGGCTGCTTGGTTGACCATTACTTTTCCTTTTTCCTGTGGACAGAAGATGCATACGAAGGTCTCTTGGTACATTCCAGCTCAAGTCTGGGTTAAAGTGCATAAGGAAAGCTGTATATTTAGTAAGAGTTCTTACTAAATTATAAACAAATTTTAGTACATCTTTTCTCCAACTTCATTCCTTTTGCTGTAGCACAGGGCTTCTCAATCTCAACACAATTTTTATTTGGGGTCAGAACACTAAAAATATATATATTTTTTAGAGACGGGGTCTCAGTTGCGTAGGTTGGAGTGCAGTGGCACAATCGTAGTTCACTGTAACCTTGAACTCCTGAGCTCAAGGGATCCTCCTGCGTCAGCCCCTGCAATTAGTTAGGACTACAGGCATGTTCCACCACATTTGGCTAATTTTAAAAATTTTCGTAGAGACAAAATCTTGCTATGTTTCCCAGGCTGGTCTCAAACTCCTGGCTTCAAGGAATCCTTCTGCTTCAGCCTCCCAATGTGCTGGTATCACAGGTGTGAGCTGCTGTGCCCTGCACAGGGTATTTCTTACTGTGGAGAGCTGTTTTGTGCATTTATGAGACACTTAGTAGCAACTCTTGGCCCCTGTGTGATCAATGCCACTAGCACCACCCAAGTTGTGACAACCAAAAATGTCTCCTGAGTGGCTTTGCCAAATGTCATTTGGGATGCAGAAGGCCCACTGGCCTGGCCGTAGTGTCCTCTCCTCTTTCCTCCAAGTCTCTGCCTACTTTGCATGTTTCAAATCCTCTTTTAAAATTGAAAAGATAAAATGAGTCCAAACAATTTGAAATCTTGTGGTACCTTATAGGGATTCAAATCTGTTCCTCCATTACTTTTTGGCCAAATTCAAGAGGAGAAATCTCTCAAATGAATCCAAGCTGGCTGTTATAGGTGAAAAGAAAGTCAAGATGCGCCAGACTTTTGAAAGCTTGCAGTGGTTGAGAGATTTTGTTATTTATACACTTTTTATTTTGGCTGAAAATATTTGGTTTTTGTTTAAGAATTAAGAGAACCATGTAGGCTACAAAATTTATTTATGTGCGAATCCCAGAGGGTTGTAAGTAGCTTCTTTGTGTGCTTCAGTTCAACATATACAGGATCGGCCAGCATGCTGAGTTGTTAAACAGCAGATCTGGGGAAGGTTTTACACCTTTTCTCTAGGCTTGATGCAGTCCCGAGAGCTTTCTTGACATGCCTTGAAGCTCACAGTGCACTGATTTTAACTGTCCATAGGGGACATCTGTTTGCAGTTTGTGTTATCTTCTGAAGCACCAACTAAAAGGAAGTGAAATAATATTTGTCATTAAAAAAAAGAGAGAGAGAAGTTAATTTAGTGGTAATAACTTAGTTGTTGTTGCTCTTCTATCTCTTAAGATATTCTGAAACACCATGTACTCTACTGTATCCCAAAATAAATCAATTAATTATACTATGATTACTTCTGCTGATAATAAAATAGCAGTAATAATAAAAGGAATGACAGTAGAGCATTAAAAGAATAAACAGTATCACTGAAATGTTAGGAAACACAATAAATGGGATTGTATCTCCTGAACCATAGTTTCACACTTCCTCCTCCACTTCTGTCAGAGGGTGTTTGTGATGGCCGTCTGTTATCAGCCGTGATCAAAATAATGTAACAGTGAAACTTTTTATACTTTTATGAAGGCCCTTTCATCAAAAATCTCATAGCCATTTCTAAATATAGAGCAACTGATCTTTAAAACTCTTTTATGTTTTAAGCAATTAATATGGTAACTTAGCTGTTAGACTTTCCATCCTGCGTATTTGCCATTTGGAGCGTAGATGGAACATTTCGTAATCTACTCAGCATTGAAACTTCGCTGGTATCGAGTTTAGAATTCCAACTTTTCGACAGTTCATGTAGGTCTTTTCACCGTCATCTATCAAAACAAAACATTGCTTTATAATGGAATAACCACATTCATTTCCACATATCAAAGCCCAGATTAAGGATTGCAGGCCAAGTGGTATGTCTAGTTAAAAAAAAAAAAATTGAAAGACAGAGACAGTATTGTCTTAACCTAAAAAATTGTTTTATTTTAAGTCCTAATATCCCTGTAATGTGCTGGTGGAAATAGACTACTGAATACTTTATCAGTCTCATTTTCTGTTACATGTCTGGTGTCTCCTGTGATAAGCCTGGGCTGTGGAACAGAAAGGATCCAAGAGCATTATGGCGAGGATGCTAAAGGTGTTAGTGTGGATATTTACCTTAATTTAACTTTTTTTGGATTAAAGCTGTGTTAGTGTATTTTAAAACTTATTTTATCCAAAAGATTGTAATAAAACTTTAAGTACAGTTTCACATCTATAAAAACTGAGGCTGTCAAACACTGTGAAGGATAGAAGTAATTTTTATGTTCATACCTCTGGTTCCTGAGGGTCCAGTTCATTTCTGCTGTGAATTTAAATGAGTTAATTTAAGTAGATGGGTCAGAAGCCACTATCATCATGGTAGCCCTGTGCCTGGTTCTTAATTAAAGGCAACAGGAGATTAATTTGAAACATTAATTTAAAAGTGCATATACAAAAAGAAAAAAATTACTGCAAGAAAGCCTAAAGAACTTTTCTCTTGTCCCTAGATGTAGAAGACAGAAGTAGCTCAGGGTCCTGGGGGAATGGAGGACATCCAAGCCCGTCCAGGGTAAGTATATCTAATCTTTTCTCCCACAACCAGACATCCCACATATGTAAATTGACAAACAGAAGGTGTGTCTCTCTCTGTTTCTCTCTCTCTCTTTCTCGCACGCACACACACACACACACACACACACACACAGAGTCATGGGCATGCACGTGCATACAAACATACACACATATATGTGCATGCTAAGTTTAATGACGATCAGCTTGACTTTGGAATTTTTTTCCCCATCTCTTATTGAATGCTGTTATTCAATTTGACACCTGTTCCACTTCTGCTAACCAGAAGAAAACTCCTTCATTACATATTTGGTCTTTCTTTTGTCAGTTGTTGATCCATATTACACAATGCTATTTGTTGTAGATGGAAAAACTTTAAAAAAATTCCTAATATCCCTATAATGTATTGGTGTGAACAGACTACGGAATAATCCCAAAGATACAGTATGAGGTTCTGTCCTACTGGTATGATCTACATACTGAATCTGAGTTGATTTCACTTTGTAGACATGTTATCATTCCACCAGTAGGGACTTTGATCACTAGGTGGATCATTCATTTATTTGCTCTCAAGTTTTTGCTATTCTTTTCCACAGTTTTCCTACATGCATTGGTTGTTTCTTGGGGTGTAATAGGAAGACCATGGAATAAGAGTTGGGTGGGTGGTTAGGCACTATGTATTTTTGTATGTATATGATCTTGGGCATGTCATTTCATCTCTTGCGTCCTCATTTTCCTATTTTGCAAAATGAGGAAGTAGAGCCAGAGGATCATCTATGCTTGTTTCTTCCAATTTAAATATTCATGATTTTGTATGAAATTTCTTTAACTGAATCATTGCTAGGTCCTCTAAAATCCATGTCAGCTTTTATGATGTACATATAATGCCCCAGATTAAAAGTACATTTAGTGTACATGGTAAAACCAACATCTCTTCCTCTCCCAACCAGCTATATATAGATGAAGCATTCTGCAGGGAGGGTAACATTTTACTGTAAATGTTCACACAAATTTGGATTGGGGGAAGGTTCCATTTTGGCATAAGAGGTAGGGAAGGTAATCAAGCTGTCAAAATGAGGACATTCCAGCAAGTCAGAGTTAGACATTTCCACCTGTCCTTGGCATTGTGATCCTTAGTCTAGTGTTCAGGGTACAGCAGGATCTCTAAGCTTACCAGTAACTTTGTGAGCCCTTACACCAGCTGTCGCGCTTGACATTCTAATGCTTTATATGGATGGGTTGAGGAAATCTTTCCTCCTCCTCATGTTACAGTCTGCACTTGCAGAAATAAATCCATTCCCCTTGACAGCAAGTGGAGATCATAGAACTCCCCTCAATTGTTTAGTTCATCCAGATTTTCACAATTTCTTATGATTTCTCCATTCAGTACACATGGTACTTTTAATTGTGTTTCAGAAAACAAGGTCTGTTTAGAATCATCTTAATTTAGGATTAAAACTAACTAGCTTTTGGTTTTTGTTAGCTGTCCTGCCATTTTTCTCACGAATATATTGGTGAATAATTTCAAACCAATTTAGTGTAATTTATATTTTCTAAATCCAGAAGTTTGCATGAGACAAATCATTTGTGGCAGATTTATACCCAGGCAGACTTTCAAGGTCTCTCTTTTTTCATCTTAACATGGGGAGAGTGTCTACCTTCCAGCACTGTGCTGAGGATTAAATTAGATAACATATATTAAGCTTTTAGTACACTATCTAGGATGAGGACACTTAATAAGTGATAGTTAGCATTATGCAATGCCTGGTATAGAATGAATGAGTGTACTATGATGGGTATTTGCAATGTAGCCTCTTTTTATAGATCGACATGTTGGCAGAATTAGACTATAGTATCAGTCAAGTTAGTTGTTACACATGAGGAAAGGTGACTGAGAACGGGGTTGCTTGCCTTAAGGTGGAGGGGATGTGTCTTTTCCTAGATCATGCAGCAGCCCTCTTTTTTTGTGTGTGGGCAGATTCTGCCCTTTGACTCACATGCAACCGATACTTCTGAGTAAATTTGACTTAGACTTTATGGGCAGTTCCACCAGCTGAGCAGAATGACTTTCCCCCCTCTCTTTGGTCACTTTATGCGATTTAGTAGACTGAACGTTGAACCATGTAGTATAGATGATTTTAACTCTTTTCTACCATGTAATCAAATTTCCCCATTAAAATTAAGTAACTGGACAGCTTAAAAACATTGTTTTAATTTTAAATTCCCCTTAAAACAATAAACTGATTGTAATAATGAAATATTTCTGTCAAAATTTGTCTTCTTTACAACTGGTTGTTTTTTTGTGACATACTTTGTCCAACTCTAGAAATGCTAATTTATGCTAATGTTTTGATGTTCATATCATAGTTAAATCCTAATATTCTTAACTTTCTTATGTGTTGATTACTTATGTGACAATCTAGTTATCTTACAACCACAATAGTAACTGTAATAAAACATTGAAACTTCAGTATCCTATAATAAAACATTGAAACTTCAGTATCCTAACACCAAATGTTATTGTTTGAATGGCTCTATCTTGGTCTTTGAAAAGCAATTCATTGCATGCTATGCCTAATTTTCCCTTGTGGCACTATTTTGCTTTAATGTGGCCTTATTAAAATAATAATTTTTAACATACGCAATATACTTTATAGGTGTCTGATGTTTTACATACACTATTTAATTTAATCATGTCAACAACCCCATGCAGTTGATACCATTATTATTATTTCTAAGATTTCTCAGCTATTATGAGGAAAAGTTGGACTTCGTAGACTCTAGAGCTTTCTTTTAGCCACTATACCTGTGAAGGTGCAGATTCCTTCTAGTGAAGTTCCAGGGAGCGAATAGTGGACTCCAGTTTTTTTAGGATGGGAGAAGTTTTGGTAGTGGGGCCATGTTTATGTGCTGTTTATTAATATAAAATAACAACTTACACTGTTATTTTATTTACAGAACTATGGAGATGGGACTCCCTATGACCACATGACCAGCAGGGACCTTGGGTCACATGACAATCTCTCTCCACCTTTTGTCAATTCCAGAATACAAAGTAAGACTCATTTTAAATTAACTTACACTTTTTAAATGCTTATGTTTTACTATAGAAGGTAAAACCATGTCCTAGACAGAGGTCCTGCTTTTAGAAATTTGGATATTTAGTCAGTTCACTTGTAATAATCTTAAATTGCAGAGAAGTATTGGCAGTCTGTGTTTGGTAATAGTATATCAGAGATTAAGTTTTACAACCATATGGAATGAAATGCTTTTAGTGATATTGAATCTACGTGGAAATTTTGTTTTCCTTAGACCTAAAGCACGGACCACAGTTTCAATGTTGCATCAGTAGTTTCTGAGTTAAGGTAGATGAAGTCAAAGTGGTGAATATTTAGAATAAAAATATCACTGGGCTTGTTGATTGGCAATGATACATAGTCAGTGTTAACTGTGATTTCTGCTAAAGGGTTGATGAAAATAAATGGTGTTAATGGGCTTAGTGTGCTTAAATCAGAGTAGTGCGTTCAAGTTGAATTGTAAAATCTGGTTGTGTATTTATCAAGGTGTGAACTTTAGTGCTAATGGCCTAGGCAGACCGCGTCCTGCTTTACTAAAGCAAGTTACCTGTTAGTTTGAGCTGTCTGTGAATCTCCAGCATGCCATTCATCCTGGCATCCTCAGCATGTTTTTCTGCTTTTGGCTACCCTGTAGGGACGTTTGTTTAATAGCAGTAACTTGAGCAATGAAAAGATGATTCCTAATGTCTGAAAAGGTCCAATAGCTGGCTGCTTTAGTTTTGATTGAAAAAATGATCTTTGTTCTAGTAAACATGAGTTTTTAACAATATTAGTAAATCTCTCAACCTAGCCAGATTCTCTTGAGAATCTGTCAATAAGTGAAGTTACATTTCTTGGTACAAGCTGTTGGACAACACTCCAAGGAAAACACACAACGGTAATTATATTTTTCTGAGACCATAACTGCAAATGCTTCTAAAGAATGTCATGATTTTAAGCTTTGGAAGCTATACCGGTTACTTCAGGTCCTTGAATCTCGCGTTCTTTGAAAAATCACTGTCAAATCCATCTAAATGGATTTCAGATATTTAACACAAAATAGTCAAAGCAGATAAATAGTAGCAACTTATAGTTAATGGGTTACATCATATGTTCATGCCTTTGAGTGTCTTACCAACTTTGAGAACCACAAGGTTGGTTTTGGTCATAGGATGTTCTTATTTTTGTGTTATTTTTGCCTTCAAAGTAGTAAATCTCATATGTATGTTTTAACATTGTAACTAAAGCAGAAATCCCAGTCCTTTATCAGTTGTTGATAGGAAGGTGCATTGTTTTTTGTTCTCAGGATATGTAGATACAGGTGACTAGATACATTTATCAACTTAGATTCTAAAAGGCAGCTTTTGACTCTTCAGTGTCAATAGTTATGATTTTATATCCAGCACCTTTGCTTTTCTATTCATCTTCACACAACTGCTTAGAATAAAAGATTTATTTGAAAATAGAGTCTTGAGAAGTAGCACTTAAATAATATACTAACTTCCTTAGATCCTAAAATGATCCTCTAATGAGCTAAAGTGAGAAAAATGAATAAATAAATACTCATAGTGAGAAGTTTATGTTTTCTATGTGAAAAAAGTTTTAACTCTAAAGAACAACTTGATAAATTAATATTCCAGAATACACCAAGCAGTACAAACAGATTAAATGATTGTTCTGTTCATGTTTCCTCATGGGCAACTGCTTTACAAATCAAATTAGTTTTTCAATCCAAATAGTATTTAAAATATAAGTGGCCTGACAGTCTAGAGCAGAGAGAGCGGATTCTTTTCACTTGGTTGTTGTTTAGGCTGCAAATCCATGTCAGCCTTGCTCTTTTATCCCGTCTGCCCTCCTTCCCATTAAACTCTTAAATATGGAGACCAAGACAGTCTCCTGCATTGTGATAGGAAATGCTACTATGTCCACGAGGCCCCCACCCACTGTTCCCAATGAAAGGACTTCTCTGTTAGATAAGCTGTCTGGTTTGAAACATGGCTCTTCATTGTTTACAAACTGCTACATTTTCCACCTCAAGCAGATTTTTGCACAGAAAAGAATTGTGCTTGGGCTAAATGGTTTATCTGACATTAACTGGCGCAGTGTCAGACTGAGGTCAGGGAAGTCGCCCTCAGAGCGAGAGGACATGGCGCGGTATGCGAAAAAAAAATGGAAAAGGGAGAAAAAGACATTGAAGCAAGTATGAAATACCTTACAGTTTTATTTAGAGAAGAGCAATTTTTTTTTTTAAGAGAATTCACTCTGATGCTGCATTAAAAACTCTTCCCATCGCTGTAATTTCTCACATCCCAGACGCCTTCTTGATTGGCTTGCGTATCTGAAGTCTAGATTCGGGGAACAAAGATTCTCATTGATTTTGCCCAAGCTGCTGTTTGTTTAAAATGAAACCACTTTTCAGATGAGCCATATTTGGTGTTATGTTACAGCTTTACAAAGAAAAGATAGATCACTTTCAAGAAATTAAGGACAATTAATTTACAAATGGTAATAAAAACAAAGTAAGATCTATTGGTGTAGGGGACAGTTTGAACTCCTAGCATATATGCTGTGTTCTAAGCTGCACTTTGTGTCCAGACCCAGAGCCCATGTTGTGACCTTTGTGGACATTTTCTTTCTACCAAAAGAAGGTAGTAGACTTCAGTATAAGTGTTGGACAACACTCCAGTCTCCACTTTCAGAATCTTAACTGGTTTTCGTTAAAAGTGCAAAGTATTTCTTTCTGTTTCAAAGACTTAATTCTACCGTGATGTCGCATCAGGGTAAAAGCTATAGCATCAGAAATAAATCAGCCACTTTATTGGAGCAGATTCTCTATTGTCAAATCAATCAAGCCTGTGACTGAATTAGGCGTCTGCTACAGAAATAAGTGACACTAATTTTACAGGAAAGAGTTATTAACTGTAGATGACCTGATTTTTTTTTTCTTTTTTCTTTTTGGTAAACTGTTCATTTAGTAAGGTTTTATTTTATTGCAAAGAAAGAAAAAAGTATACTCTTTCTCTTTGAGAGTGGATTGTTATTAATTATGTATTTTGTTCTTTATGGCAGTATACAATTTTAGAGAAATGATAACAGGCATTGCTAGTATATTTGTTTATAAGCTCTTTTATGGTAACGAAACCCATTATTACAACTCTGAACTTCTTGATTTCACATGAATGGTTTTGCATTTTACAGATTTTTAAACATAATACTTCTATTTGGCACTGAAATTCCAAAACTCAGTTCATTTGTGTCTCTATTTCAAATTTATGCAAAGTGGGATGTAAGTTATAAGAGTAATAAAGTGTTTTAGCCTAGGCAACATGATGAAACCTCATCTCTACCAAAAATATAAAAACTTAGCCAGGCGTGGTGGCACGCATCTGTGGTCCCAACTACTTGGGAGGCCAAGGAAGGAGGATCTCTTGAGCTCAGGGGGCGGAGGTTGCAGTGGGCTGACATCATGCCATTGCACCCCAACCTGGGCAACAGAGTGAGATCCCATCTCAAAAGTAATAAAATGTGTTAATTTATTCTTTTTGAAATAAGCTTGTGTGTGTGGAAAAATAGCACTATTTGATAGTTTGTGAATCCCTAAAGTAAAATAACCAAAACACCCATGTGTGGTTATACATGCATGGACACACATGTACACCCACACACCCGATGTATGTATCGTGCTAGAAGAATTAATGACATTTCTTGGTTTATAAGATTGTTCTGTGTTCCTGTCTGTGGTTATACTTGTCATACAGGGTTTTAGTGGTTGATATTTGTAAATCTGTTAAAGAAAAGCCTAACTAACAGAAACAGAAAACAAGCTCCTACATTGTTTAAAAATAGGTGTGAATAGCCTTTCTGTTGGTTTCGATGTTGGCAGGGCTGAGAGATGTGAGTACTGACTGTCTGCATTGACCAATTCATATACTTTTACCTGACATTTACTAAGAACTCACTCATTGCTTTCATTGTGTAGATACATGCCAGGTTACATTTTGCCTTAGTTGAAATTCCATGCATTGTTTTATATCTGGAGAAAATAAATCATTTCTTCCTTATGATTGCCTATCATTATTAATGATTGTAATGTACACTGGACCTATTGGAAACTCGTTCATTGCAGTTCTTAAACGATGTGATGAAACCTTCCTAGGTGGTCAGTTGGATAGTTTTCAGAGTATGCTAATGGTAGAAAGGGTCCATGAGTGTAACTCCTGTGTTTTTTTTTTTTTTTTTTTTTTTTTTTTGAGACGGAGTCTGGCTCTGTCGCCCAGGCTGGAGTGCAGTGGCCGGATCTCAGCTCACTGCAAGCTCTGCCTCTCGGGTTTAAGCTATTCTCCTGCCTCAGCCTCCGGAGTAGCTGGGACTACAGGCGCCCACCACCTCGCCTGGCTAGTTTTTTGTACTTTTTAGTAGAGACGGGGTTTCACCGTGTTAGCCAGGATGGTCTCGATCTTCTGACCTCGTGATCCGCCCGTCTCGGCCTCCCAAAGTGCTGGGATTACAGGCTTGAGCCACCGCGCCCGGCCAACTCCTGTGTTTTTTAAGAGGGTTATTTATATGCTATAGAATAGTTTGAAAATCCTGGCGAGAAGTATATGGAAAGAATATGCACTTAAAAAAAGAAAACTTTTTTTTTCCCTTTGTCAAGCACTAAACTTTTGCAGGTAATTGTCCAAATATTTTTACAATGGTAGACAATATATTTTCTAGCTAAAACTATTTGATCCAAGGAAGGAGCTAAGCATTCCATTTTCCTTTTATTATTCCAGAGCATCGATTGAAAACTGAGGATAAGTGAGCAAGTTGCCCCATAAAATTACATACATGGCATTTGTGACTGAAGGGTGTGAAAAGTGATACTTTTGTACACTTGGCTACAGCTTAGTTCAGCATCAGGGGCTATGCTTTCACATGGCCCATTTTGAATGGTTCAGTTTCCTTACTGTGGTATTTGGTACTAGTCCTACTCATGGTACTTTCTCAGAGCATTAAATAATTTACCACCATAGAGTAAATGGTTTCTAACGTAGCTCAGTGGAACATTTTACTGCTGGATTAGATTGAGGTTTCAGGCAGAACTGAAGAAAGCTGCTGGCTTACAGGATGACCTTTGAATCTCATCTGGGTTAGCGGTTGATATTTTGATTTGGTTACTGTGGTCATATTGTGACAGCTGCTAGCTCATTATAATTCGGTTCCACTGCTCCGTTTGCCTAGCAGGAATATTTAGGTTTGTATTACTTTAGAGTGTTTATGGCTACCCTGAGTTTAGCCCAGCATAAAGGTGAAGTGTTGTGAGTGTTTTCAAATCCCAGTGGCAGAAGCGGATGCCACAGTCTTCTTGTAAAACAGCAAATGTGAGTACATGCTAATACAGGGAGTTTTACTCTTCATTGTAAAACAGAGAATAAGCAATGAATCAGCTTTTACTAGGAAAACTGTTTTTGGAAGCCTTAATGTACAAAGGAAAAGCAAGACTACAAAGAAACATAATTTTTCAAAGCATGAATGAGATGTTACCTGACTTCGTGGTCAGATATTTTATTCTGTGCAGAAGTGTGAGTATTAGAAAATAGCAAAACCTGTAAAATAATGGCAATCATTTGATGTTTGAAAGTTCCAAAGGTCAAATAATCTTTAGTAACTTCATAAGAACGGAACTGTGAATATAGATGTCAGCTCTAGAAATTTTAGTTTGCTTTTTAAATGCAGCAGGCCTTTTTGCTAGTTCATTAGTTAGGGACATCGTGGCCTTTTTTTTTTTTTTTAATGACGCTTTTCCGCTTGAGGTTATCTCAGTGTCAGCTCTTAGGTATTAGACTTATAATGTGGCACAAGTAATTTCTGAGCGAAGAAATTATTAATTGTGGTCTTATTTGATTTTACTTTGGGAATTTTGATTTTTTAAATGTTAAATTTAAAATGTCCTCCTGAAATATTAACAAGTATTACTCGTTTGAACCTCATCCTTGGTGTTATTAGCAATCCTGATTGTTGAGCTAAGGCTGGTAGTCAGGAGTCAGGAGAACTGAGTTTTTTTCTTCTACTTCTTCTATTCTTCTTCTCCTTCTTTTTCTTTTCTTTTTCTTTCTGTCTTTTTGTTTTTGTTTTTGTTTTTTTGAGATAGTCTCTCTCTGTTGCCCAGGCTGGAGTTCAGTAGGATGATCTCTGAAGCCTCAACTTCCTGGGCTCAGGTGAGCCTTCCACCTTAGCCTCCTGAGCAGCTGGGACTACAGCTGTGCACCACCACATCTGGCTAATTTTTGTATTTTTAGTAGGGACGGGGTTTTACCATGTTGGCTAGGCTGGTCTTGAACTCCTGACCTGAAGTGATCTGCCTGCTTCAGTCTCCCAAAGCGCTGGGATTACAGGCATGAGCCACCACGCCCAGTCAAGGATTGAGTTTTCTATTCTGTTTTGCTACAGCTGCCTGTGGGTCCTCTGGTCAGGTCGTTTTCACATCTTTAGATTGAGGCAGGAACAGCTCTTTAGGTGATCTCTGAGGTAGTTTTATCATCTAATGGCCCGTTGATCTTTCAGATACGTCATTTTATCCTTATACTATATTTTCTCTTTGGAGATGTTTTATTGTTCTTTCTCATCCATTCATCTCTATTTTATGAATACCTTCAAGTGACTTTGCCAGTGATGTGTTTTCCAAATGTAATTCTTTAAAGCCTAACTAAAATAAATATTCCTTTTGTAGCTCAGCTGATTCCAGATCTATAGCTAAGGAATTGGATTGGTTGGGGATAATAAAATAATAACTTATTAAGTTGAGTCACCAGGAGAAAAGTGCTGTGCATAGATCAGTATTTGGCATAGAGGTTGTAGGACCTCAATAAATGACTGTCGAGTGAATTAGGGAATTAGATAGATAGGGTTTAAACGTTGAATGAAAAGCCCATACATTAAAGTTAGGCTTATACCTTACTGTACCAAGAAGAAGACCTTAAACCAGAGCCAGTCATATAGAAATTCATGTTTTATTCTATAGGACTATATCCTTGACTGGACAAAATATTCTGCCAAAATAGGAAACGGACCATATTACAATGTGGCCTATTTCAGTTTTCAGTACACCACAGATTATTTTATGTATAAGCAGAAATAAGTAAAATCAATAATATTTTAGGTCGAGCACAGTGGCTCATGCCTGTAATCCCAGCACTTTGGGAGGCCAAGATGGAAGGATTGCTTGAACCCAAGTGTTAGAGACCAGCCTGGGCAATATAGCAAGATCCTGTCTCTGTAGATAATAAAAAAATTAGCCGGGTGTGGTTTTATGCACTAGTGGTCCCAGCCAGTGAGAAGGCTCAGGTGGAAGGACTGCTGGAGCCTGGGAGGTTGAGATCACCACAGTGAGCTGAGATTGTGCCACTATATTCCAGCCTGGGTGACAGAGGGAGACCCCATTGCTAATAATAATTATTATTATTATAATTATAATAAATATTTTGAAAGGCCATTGAAAAAAGTTGTGTTTCTGGTATTCAGCTAAGATAACTGATTTCCTATTGTCCAGTTGGAGTACATTTCCATCCTTTCTCATTGGTCTTGTTTCCTTTCTAGCCTACTCTGTGATATAGCACGGTTAATGCTGTGATCCTCAAACACGTTTAGAGTCAGACTAGGTTTACTAAACCAAGTCTTATAACATTTAGAAGAATTTCTAACCAGAAAAATGTTACTTGAAAACTATGGCCAACAGAGATGTATAGACCTTCTAAATACCTGGGGAAGATTTCTCACATAGAAAGTTATTGACCCAAACAGAAGATAAATCATTTAAGCTTCACATAAAAGTAAAAAGCAGTTTGTATCAGGTAGGAATGCTTTTGCTTCGAAGTAATGGAAAATGTGACTAATGGTAGCTTAAGAATAATTTTTCTCATTCTAGAAGTCTAGTGGTAGGCCCCTGCTGGAAGTGGTTTGCAGCTCAGTGATGTCAGGGCTGATGGCTCTGTGATTCTGTTCTTCCCTTCATTGTCTCAAGATGGGGATCACAGCTTCTGGTGTCTTCAGGTTTGATGCAGACAGAAGGGGAAGGGTGAGTTGAGCAGTGTCTCCCAACCACACTGCTTCCCTAGGATACAGCCCATCTCCAATTGCAGAGGTTGGGGCAGGGCTGGGAATGCAGCCTGGGAAATAGACAGGAGAGAAGGGAGTCAGGGATTCATACTGGGCTTACTGACTTGCAGTGTTCAATTCACACTTTAATTTTTTTAAGAGAAAAATACATAATTTTCTATTTAATAATTTTGAAAATTAAGAACAAAGCCCTAACTTTCATGTAATAAAAAAACATATAAAAAGATGTCTCAACTGTAATTTCCAGTCAGCAAATTAGAGAGGAAGATGGAGGAGGAAAAAAGATATTGTAGAGAGGAAGGTGGAGAAAGTCCAGGCATGACGTCTTGCATGGGAAGGAGTGTGAGGCCTACTGTTTGCATCTCACCTTCAAGGCCTGTGCCTTCATTGTCTTAAGCCTTTGAGCAAGGCAGCAACCAGCCAAAGCCAGCTCTCCTTACCTCTGCTTTCCCCAGAACCTTCTCTTTTAGGTCTCTGGCTTGACTTCCTGCCAGCCTGTCCAGGGCACCCTTGTTACGCAATAGGCCTGTAGCTCCAGTCACCACCCTTTTCTCCAGTCCCCTGGGTGGTCTTTGGCAGAGCCAAAGACCAGGCTTTACTCCCAGTGCCTCCTACTGCACCCATCCAGAGCAGGCCTGGCACCCTGGAGCACGTCCCTGGGACATGCTGCTACAAGCGACAGACAGAGATCTTTCTCCTGGACCATTGCCCAAACAGTTTCCAGGGAACTTACCTCCAGCAACCTGCCATGTCACCGTGAAACACTCAGACAAGAATACCTGCTGCCTGGGGGAGAAAACCCTCTACTTTCTTTTAATATGTACACAATTGCAGTTGTTGATTTTTAATGTGAGGATTAGGTGCAGCCAAAAGACATTTAGTTTTAGACAACATGCCACGACTGGATGAAATTGTGAGAGTTAGATCCATCTTTTGTCCACAAGTTTCCCAACTCTATTGAACAGTCTCATGCCATGAATCAGACACATTGAAACAGAGGCACGGGGAAGGACCATCTATCATTAAAGGTAACCAGGATGTGAAATAAACAGTGCTGCTTTTATTTAGTAGAAAAAGTTTTTCTCTAGGTTTTTTATTTTTATTTATTTTCATGTTTTTATTTACTTACTTTCTTTTTAGACACAGAGTCTCACTCTGTCACCCAGGCTGGAGTACAGTGATGTGATTATAGCTCACTGCATCTTCAAACACCTAGGCTCAAGTGATCCTCCTGCTTTAGCCTCCCAAAGTTCTGGGATTACAGGTGTGAGCCACTGGGCCCGGCCAATTCTCTAAGTCTTTCCTTGGGAAAATACTTTATTTGAATTTTGCATAAGCCCTGTACTTAAAATGTGTCTGTGACAGTATTAACCAGTACCCTACTTCTTGACTGGATCTTGGGCGGCAGGGGTGCAATTAAATACTTTGCATTTCTCAAACCTCTCATTACTCCATGGCTCCAGGAGAATAACGTCAGTATAGTTATAGTGAACCTCACATCCTTGAAAGTTATGTGTCCTTCTTAAGTGCTGTATTCATCCTCAATAAAAATAAGACTGCTTTCTTTGTTCATGTTATACATCCTTAGAACCAAAGAAGCAAAGGAGCTGTGTTGAGCACTGCAAGTCTTACAAGGTGTCATGGGACAGTGGATTCTAGGTCTTCAGGGGTCACTTCAGCATAATTCTTGGCTTTTCACTTCCTAGTGATGGGTGATGGGACATTGGGCAAATTTCTTCTGAGCCCTCATTTTCTGGTTTCCCAGGTGAGGACAGGGATGCCAGCCTGGCCCACCCCTCCCAGGCTCACTGTGAAAGGTGAGGTGACATGATACACTTTGTAACCACTGTGCTCTGCATTGCGAGGCTACACACTGCCCATCTGTCATTTTTGTCTGGGTAATGAATGGAAAAATCTATAGACTTTGGGGTTTTGGGTGGTAGCAGTTTTAAAATACCTATACCTTCTAAGGAGATTGGAACAGAAGGCAGGAGCAGGTGGAGGTAGTATAGAATGTTCAGTTCTGTAAACATCAAGACCAAAATGAAAAGGCGTCTTTTTTAGCCAGTCCACAAAACAGTAATCCTATAAAATAAGTACCTCTTTAGGGACAGCTGTGTTGGATTCAGATGCTCCCTTTTGTGAAATATTTGCCTTCAGCCATGTTTCTCTCCATTTTAAATGTTCTCAAGTTTCATCTTTAAACACAAGGCCAAGAACGCCCTGGTGTGGTGTTTGAGTGGTGAGTCTAGGGAGAACCCATGGACAAATGCAGATTTTTTTGCTTGTGTTGTAGGTCATCTGAATAATGGAGTCACTACAAGGTATGATGGTTTTCATCAAGGAGATAGTTTTACAAATACCTTCCATGTGCTCAGGAATGTTTTGGAGACAGTCCTATTCCACTTCATTTCTTTCTTCTTCACAGATGCTTGGTATAGACTGTTGCCTCTGTATATGGGATTATTCTCTCATTCCCCTTACTCACAGACGCTTGGTATAGAATGTTGCGTCTGTATTGGATTATTCTCCAATTCCCCTTACTCTTAAGAGTTTTTGAATCCAAAGGAAGCACGTTTTGTTTTGAGTAAAAGGAGGCGTTCAGTGGATCTCATTTTCTTTTCTTTTGCAGAATATCAGGCCTAGGAACCAACAATTGCAAAATATATGGAGCATAGATTGAGATTAAATTAAATTTATTTCTAAGTGGTTAGTAGACACAGCTCACACATTTTTCGTCGTCTTGATGATTGCTTATTGATCACTTCTTAATTCCTCGACACATTAATAGGAAAAATTATAAGGAAGCATCATTTGAAAGTGGTATAAAATACAGCTGGTTATATTGTTTATGTTTAAGATAAAACATTTAAAGCTTTCATGTAAATTGAAAATGCCACAAGAGAACTAACATGGGGGAAGTGGTGGATGGTGGACCTAGCAGAGCACTGTTGTCAGCTGGGCATTGCTGTGAGCACCAGATCACCACTCTCCAGTTCTGTGACCTTGGGCAAGTTTCTTTAGCACTGTGATGAAATGTCTCATCTAAGTAAGTTGCCCTGTGTTTAAATAAAATAACATAAAGCCACCTGGCCCTAAAATTCAGTTAATGCAAATTATTATTACACCTACTATTATGTTATCTACTCCGTTTTTCTGTTCATCGGGTCCAATCAGCTTGGCAAAAGTGATATGCAAACTTGAGCATCATGTAGTGAATTCTGGCAGAATGTGGAAGTGATTAATTAAATGCCACCCCCTCGTGGGCCATATTAAAGCTGAATGAAAATAGAAAGTGTGTAATATCTGATAACATTTGGTGGAGAAGGGGGAGACAGAAAAAGTGAAGGATAAGAGAAAAGGAGACACATATAAAGCTAATTTTAGAGCGATAGATCACAAAGTAAGATTTTCTAGCCTTGTATTACTAGCATTGGCTTGGCTTTCTGAGTCTTGAAATTACTAGATTACTAATTGGTAATGGCTTTTCCTCACCTTGGCTGTTCAGACCAAGCTGTACTCGTAACAGCCCAGTAGCCAAATCTGAATGCCTCGGATATAAGCATAAACTCTTTATGTGTAACTGATTGCACTTAATTGGGCAATACCGAATCATGGAAGAAAATGTATTAGTGACCCTGTCTCCTTCAGAACTTTCAGAGTAATTGGAAATGAGCCTAATATCCGTGTTTTTGAAAGCTTTAACAATTGGTCTACTGACAGGATTAAATTCATACTTTATATGGTGTGTGTGTTTTTTCATGCATAAATTTTTTTCCTTATTTATTGATGGTTTTACAAATATTATTTGGAAATTGAGATGCAGTGAGCACAGATCTTTTAAATAACTTGGCAGACTGCCTCAGTAGCTGTGGATGATCCCTGTTAGCTAGAGAAAAACCAGGAAAAAAAAAAAAACCCAACCTGGTAAACAATAGTTTACAAAATGATCTTTGTGTGATTTTGAACAAGCTGTTTTTCATTTTAATCTCAGTTTCCTTATTTCTGTTACTGACCTAACTCATAGAGATGTGGCCAGGGGAGGGTGGGCAAGCTCTCTGAATTTTTTTGTTTCTCCTGAAATAAAACAATTCTAAATATACATACTTTTGTGTGATTACATTTTCCATTTTTCGCAAAGCCCTAGGTATAGTTTGAGCACCAATTGAAAATAAAAGCAAGCCACCTTCTCCCCATCTTTTCAAGGTATTTTAATAGTTAATGAGATTTTGCCCCTTACCCTCATGAGTTTCATTTGGTTCTGAAATAAAAATTTACGGCTGTTCTCTCAGCTGAGCTGATACTAGTTTAAGAGTGGAATTGAGTTCACACCTGCTCTGGCATAAAAAGCCTCTATGTGACTTCTTTAAAATATTCACAGAGCAGAATAAGAGAGAGTACTCACTATCTCTACAATTGTAATAACTACACAGTAATGTTACTTGCAAGCACTTTAGAGAAGCTGCTCTATAAATTGACTCTAATCTGCTGATATTGTCCATAGATAGATGCCTCCCCTAAGTCACCTGTGTTCCTCAAGGTGGAATGCGGTTGTGGAAATGCAGTTGGTTTGTGTAGGCAGTGGGTCTACATTAACACTGTAAAGTGTACGTATGGGAAAATCTTTGCATTTGCTAGGCCATTTAGCCGTTCAAGACATGGTCCGTTAGTCAGGCAGCATACAATGGGTTTTCTGAGTGTTCTGGTTAAGGAGCAGGATGTGTAAAGTAGTATACATTTAGGCGGATAATTAATAATTAGTGTAGGCTTGTAAGGCTGTAATAGAATATATAAATTTCAGCACCTGTTAAAGTTTTATCAGAGCAGATCACCTTTCCTTACTGCGAGGGAATATTCCTGCCTGTAGAAAAATAAAGTGCTCCCACTACACGTGAAAAACCTTTATGATGAAAGGAGGACTGGTTTTTATAACAGATATTATTTTCTATGGTCACTGTGATTAGGTGACATTTTAGCAGTCACATTTAAAGAGCGTTCCTAGACAATAGTATTTTGTAGGGGTTTGCCTGTAGGTGGCAAAACACTGCATAGAAACAATATTTTAGTGCATTCTAATAGTCAGATACAGTTTACTTGTCAAAAAATCCACCTACCCCCCACTTCTCCCCCCCACAAAACAATAGGGTTGTTCATTTGATAAGTTCATCACAAGTAAATACTCAGAGCGAAAGCCTTTTCTAGTGGCTACGTTGGAAGGGGTAGAGAAGATGAAACATAGATCCCAAGTTCAGTTTTTGGCTTTGGTTGTATCATAAGCGGTTTTTACACTTCATATCTTAGCTGTCTTCATTTTCAGACATAAAGGAAGTGCTCCCTTACAGCAGTGAGGGAAAGGGCAAATGATATATTTGTGAAAGCAAAGCAGACTATCTTACTGCTTTAAAAGTTTCATTGGCTGCTTGATAAATAAAATTAACATGTTATCGATATGTCTGCAATCATATGGTCCTTAGTATATGTATTTTTTTAAGCCATCTATATAAATTCCATTTATTCTAGAAGCTGCCCAAAATGATAAACTTCAACACTCAAATGAGTCTTTGGTTCGTACAGTCATTCACCCAGCAAGTACTTTTGGAAAGCTAGTATCTGCAAGTCCTATGTTAGGTACTAGATAGTGGCAGGCCGCTTTTCTTGCTTTCAACTTGGCCCATATCCTAATACAAGAATTAGGTAGATATCAGATAATTGCAGTTCAGGGAGTTGGGGAAATAATCTGTGTGTTCCCAGAGTGTTGTTGCATACATATCAGGGATACTCCACCATCAGCTTCCTCATAATAACGTCTAATCTTTTTTTTTTTTTTTTTGAGACAGGGTCTCACCCCGTCCTTCAGGCTGGAGTGCAGGGTTGCAATCATAGCTTACTGCTGCTTCAAACCTCTGGGCTTAAGATCGTCCCTCCTCGGCCTCCTGGTAGCAGGGACTACGGGCACATGCTACCACACCTGGCTAATTTTTTCTATTTTTATTTTTTGTAGAGACAAGGTCTCACTCTGTTGCACAGGCTACTCTGGAACCTCTAGCCTCAAGCAGTCATCCCGCCTTACCCTCCTAGAGATTACAAGTGTGAGCCACTGTGCCCAGTTTGGCTAAGATTTTTGAGTACTCACTGTGTACCAGGCACTTGCTAAGTACTTTACACATATTATCCTGCCTACTCCTTATAATAAACTTCTTTGTTAGGCATTGTCATTACCATTTTACAGAGGAGGCAATTGAGGATCAGAGAGATTAGGTTACTTGCCCAGTGTTGTGTAGCTGGTAAGTGGCAGAACCCAGATTTGAAGCGAGATCTGCTGAACCCTAAGGCCTTTGTCCTTACCCACCACTGCATTGCCTCCTTTGTAGAGAATTTAGAAAGAATTCCCAGAGGTGGAATAGCAGCTAAACATAGAATGCCTGATAACAATAGTAGGCTAGTAAAACAAAGGGGTTTTTCCCCTTCATATCAGGTGTCTGGAGGCAGGAGGCTGCCTATGTGAGTTCAGCAAATCAATGTTTCTGTCTTCCCATTCTGCCCTCCTCAGCATGCTGATTTTCATTCTTCAGCTTTTTCCTCTCCTCTTGCATTTCTTTCTTGCAGGCTGGCTCTTGAGCCTCACACACAACATTAGAGTCCCCTAAAGGAGGCAGGGGAGGAAGAGATTAGGGTAGCATTTATCCTTACAGATATCCTATTCCATCCAAGAAGGGGGAAAAACATTACCAGAATCTGGTGGTCTTGAGCAGGATTCTGCTAACAACTTATTGGCTAAACCTCTAGCAGACATCTATCCATAGCTGCAAGGGAAGCTTGGAATGTGAACTCTTAGAGCCATGGTTGGGTCTCTGACTCAAGAGACAGGCAAGGGAGGAGGGAGTTAAGAATGGCTATTGTATGGATTAACATCAATTTTCTTAATAATGTACGTGGTAATGCCTGAGCTTCATCTTAAAAGTGAGTTAGAACTATCCTGGTGGAAAGAAAATTACCAGTTGGTAGAGATACTTGAACAGAGCCTTGGGAGCTGGAAGACGTAACAGGAATACTGGAACTGAAGTCATTCTATGAGATGACAATGAGATGTAGTTCCACAGAGGAAGGGGTGACAGGTTGATGGTTTGGCTGTGTCCCCACCCAAATCTCATCTTGAATTGTAGCTCTCATAATCCCCACATGTTGTGGGAGGAACCTGGTGGGAGGCAGTTGAATCATGGGGAGTGGGTTTTTCCCATGCTGTTCTTGTGATAGTGAATATATCTCAGGAGATCTGATGGTTTTATAAAGGCCAGTTCCCTTGCACATGCTATCTTGCCTCCCACCATGTAAGACATGCTTTTGCTGCTTCTTCACCTTCCACCATGATTGTGAGGCTTCCCTAGTCATGTGAAACTGTGAGTTCATTAAACCCCTTTTTCTTTATATATAATTATTTATAAATTATAATTAAAATCTTTATAATTATACCATCTCAGGTATTTCTTCGTAGCAGTATAAAAATGCTCTAATACAGAGGTGAAGCTGGAATAGAATCCTGGCCCCAGAAAAATGAAGGGTCTGTTGTGTTTAGGAGTGGAAGATGTCTGATTTTCAATGAAGCGTGTGGTAAACTACTCCAGGATTGATTTTAAATAGTGAGATACCATGATATGATTTATGATTTAGGACAGTCAAGCAGCTGTGAATAGTAGGCAACTTGAGGGCAAGGAGATTACTCAGGAGGTGATTAAGGCAATTCCAAGAGGAAATGATGAGATTGAGCTGAACTGGGAACAGTGAGGATGAAAAGGAGGATGGTTTTGAGTGATATTAAAGTGATGGAAATGGTTGGACTTGGTAACTGATGGGTAAGGCAGGGGTCATCCTTGGCTTCTTGGTGTCTGGCTTGGGCCACCTGGTGGATGGCAGTGCCGTTTGTTAAGATGTAGAATATTTGAGGAGAAGGAAGTCATGGGGGATTAAGGCAGTCATTTCAGTTTTGGAAATAATGAATGTTTGACATGTCTGTGGGTGGACAGATTTGTGATTCCGGGTTGGGATTGCAGATTTGGCACGCAGTATTAATATTTCATAATTGAAGTCATGGGAATAAATAAGTTCCCCAGAGAGAGACATGAGCCACCACCAACAAGGCAATTTATTGCATTGTGACAGCTCTAACTTTCAGAAAGTTCTCAATTCTGTAGCTGTCAGCCTGAAATACTCATTTTTCCCTCTGAAGCTAACTAGTATTGTGTATTGTCTCTCCACTGTTTTCAAGGATGATAATCTTGACTTCCTTCAAAAGCGCAATTGGAAAACTTGCAACACATCATAGAACATGGTTTAACCACACCTTGTATTCCCGGTCACCATCCTCTGCTGTGTTCTAGTTTGTCTCTTTTTCCCTCCAAGTGGTGAATCCAAGTCTTACCCTATATTCCAGATCTGGTTTGCTCAATTGTGGATCTGCTCTCGTTTTTAGTGTTAATGCAGTCTAAGATTCTGTTTATACATTCATATTTTAGCATTGACTGAAAATGGAGCTTGTGGTCCACTAAAATCATTAAGTGTTTTTAACATTAATTGCTTTCCAACCAAGGCTTCCATGTCTTTGTGTATAATGGGACTTAATATGTATCCTCATCTGATTTCTTCGTGTTGGCTTTGGTCTGCAGATGTGCAATAATTCTGTCCTTTCACTCTGTTGATACAGGAAGTGAGATGGTGTGATGCTTAGGAATGCAAACTCTTGGGTTTATGTCCTGGCTCTGCCCGCCCTTTACGACCTGGGTGACATCTAAGTTGCTTTCTCTGAGTCACAGTTTCCTCATCTCTGTGTTGAAGATATTATAAAATCCATCTGTTGGGATTGCTGGGTGAAATAAATGAGGTAATGCATGTATAATGCATAGAGGAATCCCCAGAACGTCATCAACACTGTGTAATTTTTCACTGTTACTATTGTAGGGCATATGAGCAGTTAAGGGCGCTGTTTTTATGATTGTGGATCCTTTTCTCTACTTTCTGGAGACAAAGTTTAAGGCAAATGGTTCATCTATGACAAATGGAAGAATGAAATGTGGTTCTTGATTTTGAGTTGTGTAATGAACCCAAATTTACCAGGCAATGGATAGGATATGATGATTACTAAATTTGCCATTGACTGATAGTTAACCAGCTACCTTGTTGGGTCTCTTGAGAAAAGAACTAAAACAAACAAGAACAACAGCAACAAAAGCTTAAAATTATCTGAACAAAAGTCTTAGATGTTTCTTTACCTACACAATGTTAAGGCAGAGAATTCCAAGGTGAGCCAGCTACTCAATACAGGTGCTGAAGGTTATGTGAAAATTTGGGTTAACACTAATGATAGATTGAGAGGTAACTATTTGTTTTACAGACTGCTTGCCAGGGGATGCCCATATTAGACTATGAAAATTAAACTCATGGCAAATTTTCAGGAACATGGTTCTTGTGATAAACAAGATCTCTGGAGGGTGATGTGTGAGCTCACAGGGGAGTTTTGAGAACAGGTTTGTGTTGTTGGACAGTAACCTGACAGCTAGGCATACTCAGAGGGAGGGCATAGATTAGTATCCAACAACCTGTTTTAAAACCAAGCAATGGGACCCCATACAAGGTCCAGGTTGACTGGAACTAAGTTAGATCAACCTGACTTGTTTTTATAGTAAACATCGCAATGGTGACAAGTCAGCAGGGTCATCAGCACACTGTTTGCAGTTACAGACTTCCCTCTGGACAAACCATTTTCAGCTTCCTCTGGTCACACCCACAAGAAGTACGTACGAATGGTATATTTAAAAAGCTAGCCCATCTTGGTTCATTATACCAGTATGTAGGATTTCTGTAGACTCTGGGCTGGTTACGACCTAGAGCTGCAGAAGGGTGCAGAGCTTCACGTGTTCATTCTGTACTGTGATAAAGTTTTTTGCACATTTGTGGAAATGCAAAAGTTCTTCTATGCACCTGGCTTCTGTTCCGGTCATTTCCTTGTATATGGGTTTTGATCTGGTGTTATTGGAAGAAGGAAGCTACCCATTCTGAGATCTCAGATTTCATTGTATCCAATTATTTATAAGACCTGAGAGGTGCTTTATTAGTTAGGAAGCATTTCAGATTTTCCCTGTAGCTTTTAAAAATCATCCTGACTTCCTATGTGTTATTTTTTGCATTGGCACCCATTGCCAATGCTATGTCTCAGAAGAGCTGAGACTTGTGGCCAATAATCCTTAGAAACTGATGGGGCTGTAGAATTTATTCCTCTATCACCCTTTTTGAAAATAAAGTTATATTTTTCATTTACATGGATGGACAAATTGGGGTCTTTAAAATAAAACCTACTTCCCCTTTTCTTTTTCTGATCATTTGTAGCAAAAGCTTAGTGGTTTTCTGTAGAACTGCTTTGTTTTGAAAATCAAATTGAAGACCAACTTGATTCTGCCTGCAGAGCAAAGCTATCTGCCTTTTTAGAAAATCTGGATGGTTAAATTGGAAGCACGTTCTGCACATGGTTTAGCAGTTAGTAGCCTGGAAAATGACCCAATAGCCAAGATAGTTTTTTTTTTTTTAATCTTCATTGTAAGTGCTTGTTTAAAGTTTAAGCTTGTAATTGACTATTTTGCACATTGTTCATTGTTAATTCTTTTCAGGCTATTATAGTTTTGTAAATACATTGCCTGCTAAGTTGTGTCGGTGGAGGAACATTAATGCTATAAGAAAATCCAGTTAAATGTGGTGTTTAAAAGCATTACCAACTAGCACTTGGGACTGGATCACCACGATTTCTTAGTGATCCCAGAGAAGTCAGTTTCTGTTGATTTCCCATTTATTTAAAATGGGTACGACAGCATTCTTTTTGGAGAATAGGGCAGCACACAGATGCACACTATGTTGTGGGCTGCTGAAGAGTTTCCACTGATTTGTGACTATATTACTCAATATTGCTTTGTAGCACCCTTAGTGTAATCCACATGGAAGGGGCAAAATCCTTCTGTATTTTACTTATTATATGATTACATAATACATATATTACTTTCTCCATATATAATATATAGTAGTACTTATTTTACTATTTTTATTCATTATAATGAAAATAATAAATTTATTGCGTGGCATCTACCATCTAGCTCAAGCTGCTCTATTTTGTATTGTTTAATTCTGAGAAAAGCTAATATTGGCTAATAATTAAAAAATGGGAGAGGAGTTAAATTCTGTCTCTCAGATAGTAAAGACCGCCAGGACATGGACATAATCATGGGAAATAATGGGGTGGATAGAATGTGATTTATCTGTGTATGTTAAAGAAAGTAAAATAGTGATCGTGAATGTACTGAATATAGCTTAAGCTATTTATCATTATGTACAAATGGAAACCTACACAAAACCCCTGTTGATTAAGTTTTATCTGAAACAAAGGATATGATTGGAAGTGGAGAATGGGAGAGTATTTTAAGAGCATGTGATAATCCAGCTAGAAGCTTCAGCAAGTCTGTGGTCAAACTAGAGAACAGAAAGAAAGAGCAAGGAAGCTTGATTTGGTTATGCAAATTTGGAGCACATGTAGGAGTTTGGACCTAATGGATTGTTGCACTGGATTTGGTCATCACATGATGCTTTTCATAGCAAATATTATGTGAGCCATTAATTCAAACACTGAGAAACACAGGCCATGTGTAGGCAGAACCGCAGCCTTTTTATCCCTCAAAACAAAATGTAAAAGGTGGCCTTTTTGGACCTTATAAAGAAGAGAAAGAAAGAAAGAAAGAAAAAAAAAAAAGGAGCAAGTAGTGAAGGAAAAAGTGCCCAGAGTCGAAACAGGCATGCGTATTCAGAGATAAATCCAATAAACAGACACCCCAAAGTTATGCTGTGTAAGAATAGACACGCTGCAAGAAATTTCTAGCTATCAGGCTAACAGGATGGAAAACTGGAGAGCACAGAGCAATTACTTATGAAGAAAGAGGCACAGTTGACATCAAGTGTTATAGAGGAGACTGGCATGATTACAGGAAGATGTTGAGAATATCAGAAAACATCCCCAAATTAAGAGTGCCAGAAAGAAGAAAGATTACCAATGAGATCATGATAAATAATAATGAGCTGTTTCTCAAAGCACCTGAAGGAGGGGCCTGAAAAATGGTTTGTCAAGCCTGGAAGACAGAGAAAGGGTAACGTATTGACGGACAATAGAGACACTGCTAAAAAATAAATGAAATTTTCACCCCAGTGTTCACAAAGGAGGAGGTGATGGGGACAGATGCCAGACACAGACACAAATTTCCCAGGGGAGAATGAAGAAATACAAAGAAATCAGGATCGTACTAAAACAGGTGATCAAGGGGTGAGTAGAAAAAAACAAATAAAATACCAAAGCTTACCAGTACTCACCTAAAAATCTTCAAGAAGTGGGAACAAAGAAGCTAACAAGAAGAGGAAAAACATTTCTGCATCACTTAGAAAGGCTGGAAGTATTTTCTTGTGTGTGTGTTTTTACCTAGTTAATTTGTTAGACTAGCCCTTTTGAAACTTGTCCTTAAAGGAAGTAAGATAGTATACTTAAAGAATAATGATCGTGGCAGGGCGTGGTGGCTCATGCCTGTAATCCCAGCTCTTTGGGAGGCTGAGGCGGGAGGATCATTTGAGGCCAGGAGTTTGAGACCAGCCTGGCTAACATGGTGAAACCCCATCTCTACTAAAAATACAAAAAATTAGCCGGGTGTTGTGGCACGTGCCTGTAGTCCCAGCTACTCGGGAGGCTGAGGCGGGAGAATTGCTTGAACCCGGGAGGCGGAGCTTGCAGTGATCCGAGATCGTGCTGTTACACTCCAGCTTCGGTGACAAAGCAAGACTCTGTCTCAAAAAAAAAAAAAAGATCATATAAGCGGCCTTGAATAACCAAGACATCTTTCCTGCTAAGTTCTTTTATAATTTCCCATTATGTCGAGGGTTTAATGTTTACTGTGCTTATTAAGGATGATTTTTGTGTCCAAGGTGATCACTGAGTCCTTGATTGGGCCAGTATTTGCAGGGTAGATGCTTCTTAGTGCCAGGGAGTGTGCTAGATCTGGACTACAGGGCTGGAAAAGATACATACTTCCTGAGGGTCTTTGAAGTCACTTCTTCCTCACTCATATAAGCAGCCCCACCTCGTGCCAGGCATTGATTTCAGTGTGTTCATCATTACTGGTCTTGTTTTTAACTAGCTACTTGATGGGCAAAGGTCTGGAGAGGGGCAGCCCCCTTTGTTGCTCACTGTGTCCTGTGCTGTCCTCAGTGTGGTGCCTACTTTTTGCCCTCATCCTCAGATGTGGATCCCTCTCTTCCCAAGCTCTTCTCTGTCCCCTGTGCTGCAAACAAAACTCCTTGTTTGTTTCTCCCCACCAGTGGCCACGAAGGAATTTACAAACCCCTCAACCTCCTACTGTTTTGGAATTCATGAAGTTCTTGCCCTGAGCAAGAAAGAGGCTATAATTCCAAAAGTACTTTTTCCTTTCTTCATTGTCCCACCCCCTGCCTTTCAACCCCTGCCCCACCCTGGTGCACACACCTCCGTCCCAGGCTGATAACTCCCCTCTCTTATTTGAACCACCCATCCCCCTCCTCTTGGCCTCTGTCAATTTTAGGGCTCGGCAAAACTGGGCTGACTAAAAACACCTTTCAATTTCTGTTCTCAGCATTAATCTGTCTTTGCTTAGTGTTCAAAGAATACTTTAAGATATTCATTAATGCAAACACTGTTGTGAGGAGGGAGCTTCACAGCAGTCCCTTCTCACCTTCAGATACTACTGTAACAGCTGCCTGGGAATGGAGTATTGAATGTTTCAGAGAAGCTGCTTCTGAGCGTGTAGGAGAGGACTGAAGAAACTTTCGTCCAGTGCACAGTTTTGTCCTGTAGTCCTTGTTCCCATGGCCAAAAGTCTTCCTGGTAAAATTAATCTCCAGTGCTACCTTTCCTACCAGGACCGCAGGTGGTGACTTTTGGTTGAAACAGACTCCGGTGGACCCTGGATTCTCGTATGTAATGTTCCACATTCACCCTGGGTTCTCATATGTAATGTTCCACATTCAGGTGTCTGTGAAAGCTGCTATACTTCATCCAGTACAGAAGGGTCCGTTAAGCTACATCACTTTCTTTTTTCACATTTGCGTTTTTTTTAATGTACAGTGAGTTGCAGTTTGGTTGGCTTTTTTTTCTGGGAATAGATCACTGTGTTGGGGACTGTCAGACTTGGTCCCTGCCCTGGGCGAGTTTGCCATCTTATTGAGAGGAATACTAACATGTGCGAGACAACTATAATCATAGCAATACCAACCCCACCTGCAATGGCTGAGTGACTAATGAGAGGAGAGAGTGAGGGGCTGAGCAGAGGCCTTGAGAAAGCGGCTGTTGTCAATCTTAGCCTATTTACCTTTTTTTTTTTTTTTTTTTTGAGAGGAAGTCTCACTCTGTCACCCAGGCTGGAGTTCAATGTTATAATCTCTGCTCACTGCAACCTCCACCTCCCAGGTTCAAGCAATTCTCCTGTCTCAGCCTCCCGAGTAGCTGGGATTACAGGCGTGCGCCACCACGCCCAGCTAATTTTTGTATTTTTAGTAGAAACGGGGTTTCACCATGTTGGCCAGGCTGGTCTCAAACTCCTGAGCTCAAGTGATCCGCCCGCCTTGACCTCTGAAACTGCTGGGATTAGAGGCATGAGCCACTGTGCCTGGCCTAAACCTATATTTACTTTGAATTTCACTATAGTCCACCATTTCTTGATGCCTTATATATCTGACATGTATCTGATGAGTGACATTCTTGAGATGTCTGCCCAGGACTCCTGAACCCCATGAGGAAATAAGATTGCACCTTGTGGTTCCTCAGCCTTACTGTGCATCTGAGTAACCTGTAGCCCATTCATACAGTGCAGATGCCTGGGCTCCATATGTGAGATTCTGTGTTTAGAGGCCTGGGCTGGGATCTAGGCTTCTGTTATTTAAACAGGAATTTCTCACCTACACATTGCTTCAAAAATTGTCATTTTTGTTTTCAAAATTGTTATTTTTTCTTGAACTCAATATTTTTAAATCCTTTTTTTTTTCACTTAGGAAAAGTGAATCATCACCTACTTAGCACCTAATTATTTACCACTAAGATGTTTGTGTGCAATACATTAATAATTTTTAGATCAAAGAAAATGGATAACTTCTAATATGTTAAAATTGTGCATATTTCCATTGAGAGAGAGAATGGGCTGAAATGATCCCTCTTTTATATTTTAATCATTCATCAAATTGATAGTCTACTGGCCCTAAAGATTTGCTTCTATAATAATGTTGTGAATGAAGCTGTCATTGCTGTAGATTCACAATTCAGCATCATACGTATGTGGTAGGAATGATTTTTCTTGTATTAAAGGAAAAAGGGTTAGCAGATTTTTACCAATTTAGAAAAAAGGAAAGCCAAATTAGAGGAAAGTCAGCATTATAAATATTTCAAAAAGAACCCCCATTCATTATATTTTGTAATGTGTAGCTAAGACTGACAGTGAAGTGGGAAACTTTGCCTTGTGCAGAATGGTTAGGGAAATAGCTAAGGATGCTAAGAAATTAGCCTCAAAATTGGTTGTAGGCATGAATGTTTTTCTCAGGGACTTGGGTGATTTTGTTACACTTTCTAATATTATCTCTGCTATCTTCTAGGACTTACTTTGTGCAGTCAAAGACTTTTTAAGGCTGTTCTGTAAAAGAAATACAAACTCCAAGTTGTTTGAATTTATGAGGGTTATTTTAGTTGTTGTTGCTGTTCAGTCTGTAAAATAGTGATGTAGATAATAAGGATATTTAGTTATATGTCCAGTGACCTTTGGAATAATAAAACTGTTTTTGTCTGTGTGGGTTTTTCACATACAGGTAAATGTTTTGTTCACATTCTGGATACAGACCTGACTTCAGGCTGCTCAGTGCTGCAGTTTCATAGGCTCATATGAGGTCCCCGGCTAACATTTTGGCTGTGGTGGTAGACCTTCACCTCTTAGATTTCATGTATCTTTTATTTCACTTCTTTTGTGCTTCTGTTGAATTCTGTATATTTAATTTAAGAAAATTAAGATACAGAGAGACAATCAGTTAATGTATCCTCTACGTCTTGTAATACGTGGCCCAAACAGAAAGAAAATGTATGGAATTTAGAAATTTCATTTACTTGTTTTCTTACGTCATAGTAGAATACCATTTTACCATTGAAATTATTAAAGCCTGCTTTTATTGAGAATTTTTGGGAAGTTGAAAATGTAACCTTTACGGAGAATTAAAGCAGTTTTATTTTAATGAATAAAGTAGTTAAATTATTAATCATATAAAATTATTTCTGTGGATGTTAACCATTTCTTTACTCAGGAACTTTTTTCTAATACAGAATCTTGATTGGTGAAGGTTTATTTGAAGGCGTATTCCACTATTAATGGTTCAAGAATATCCATAACTTTTGGAAAGACTCAAAACATATTGCATAATTGGATTTTAAGTTATGTTGTTTGTAAGCTTATTTGACTTGTATTATGTACTGATTACTATCAGTTTTTCTGGATGTAGATAGCTGCTTCTTATGGTTCTTTCATAGATAGTATTAAGTCATTCATTAAGTCTATTCCTCAGATGCTTATTGAGCATTAGACTTTTGTCACATACTTGCACGGCTTGGTGTTGGAGATACACCCCTTATCACCACATACTTGAAGTTGGGTTTTGTCTGCCGTAAGACACAGGATGTAGTAAACAGGCCAAGAGAAATACAGGGTCCTGTGGGTGCTCGTCACAGGGAGGGACATAGCACAGAGAAAGTTGGGGAAGTTGACATTTAAGTTCAGATCTGAGTGATCAGGAAAACAGCCAGCCAAAGGGAGCTGACATGGGAATGGATGGAGGCGTGTTTGAGTCATGGGCAGCCAGATCTAAAGAAGGCTGGAAATAGAGAGAGGACTGTGCATCTCCTTCCCATCACTGGAAGAGGCAAGGTATGAGGAGTAGGCTCTACATGAACATGAGGGCCAGCTCATGAAGGACTGTACAAGCCATGTTCAGTGTTTATCATTCATTCTGCAAATATATACTCAGTACTATATGTCAGGCACTTGGCATCAGGAAACAAGGCAGAAAATAATGCCTGCCCTTGTGGAGCTTTTATTCAAGTGGGGAAGAGACAAACAGTAAACATGGTGCTAGTGGTTTTGAAAATGGGCCAGAAGTATGTGTAATCCAAATGGTTACAGACTCAGCAATTGCCAATATAATGGAGCCAAATTCAAGACTATTTAATAAAAATAACTTTGCAATCATTTGCAGTCCTCAGCTGATAACTACAGATAGACTTATTCCTAACTCAGCATATTTACAGGTAAAGTTGAAGGTTACCTATAATTTATATTTATTTCTCACTCACATTGCATCAGGCATTGGGTTAAGCAAGCAAGCAAACCACATTTGAGAGAAGGCACTACAGTTTAATACAATCAGTATTTCAATTCACCAGAGTAGAACTTAAGAGTAGAAGGTTTATTTGTTAAATAAGAATACTTGACCTTAATGGCCACCAAAAAAGAGTTGGAAGAATGAATAAGATCTAGTATTTGATGGCACAACAGGGTGATTATAAGCAATAATAATTTAGTTGTACATTTAAAAATAACCGAAAAAGTGTAATTGTATTGTTTGTAACATAAAGGATAGATGCTTGAGTTGATGGGTACTCCATTTACCCATATATGATTACACACTATAAACCTATATGAAAATACCTCATATACCTCATATATACCTACTGTGTTCCTACAAAAATTAACACACAGACACACACACTTGAGAGGTGATCCGAATGTCCTGTATTCCTGTTTGAAAACACATTAGCAGAACCAGAATTCTTCTTTGAAGTTTTGAACAATATCACAATAACAGAAAAATCTCAAGATTTTATCATGCAAACAAGGAAACAAAAAAATTCTACATAGTGATTGAAGTAGACATTTGCTTGTCACTCAAGGTGAATTATTGTTAAGTAAGGAGTTTTTATTACAATGAACACTTTTTTGGCAGAATTAATAAAGAGAAGAGGATACTGGAAGTCAGTGCATAGAAGCAAAAGGAGAAATATAGCTGAGCATAGTGAATAGAGAAGATTTGCTTTCATTTATTTGCTCTATACATTAAGACCATTGAATGAGACTATTTTGTGTATGACAAGCATTTGAAAAAATTATTTTACTCTGGCAGTCTTAGGCTGATTTGTTTTATTTCCTTTAGAATAAAAGTTGCAAGTGGGTAGGAATTATGCCTTGAAGTGTTAGCCTACAAAGGACTGGAAAACTACTCAAGGGTAACAGCTGAAGAGGAAATGACTCTGTCAGCGTCGTGCACATGGATGATTGGGCACATAAGGGACAAGCAGGGAGAAAGGTGCAGAGGGAAGAGATCATAAAACCAAGGAGGCTTGCTTGGAACTAAAATAGAATAGCAAAAGTGAAAAGCCTGGGGAGCCACTAATGTGATATAGTTTCCGTCATAACATAATGCAAACATGTAAAGTTGAAAACGTGTGCCGCCTCTTGCATAGACATTGCTGTCATCAACAGCACACGCAGTTGGGTATATTTGGCGAGGCATTTAATCTCCTGGCTCTCTGGTCTCTTAGTCCATATCACCAGAGGCATGTATTTTCAAAACAGTCCAGATCAATGTCTGGTCTTTGTATCTGTGGTACAAATATAAAGCTTACTTGTCCACGTAAGAGCAAAGTAAATCTGTGATCCATTAACGCTAAATTGTAAATAGTGATAGTCAGTTTTGTCCAACGGTGTCTGTAGTGTTTATTGCTAAAGCCCATACATGTTTATTGATATTATTTCGAATCTGGGGACAGTAGCTGCTAGTTACCCATGTGCCAAACACTGTGCTGCTATTTGCAAATTTGATCTAATAGCAACTCTTTGTGAGGAGTATTTGTTATCTGCATTTTACCCATAAGGAAGGTAGGAGGGACAGAGAGGTTAAAGGAATCCAGATAGAGGACCACCTCTTGGTTCCTGGTATGTTTTGGGCTTAGCACACAGTTCTGCCAGACTCTGCAATGTGTTTTCTTAACCAGCAGACTTTATTTCCCTGGTGGGCAACCCAGGTAGTTGTGACAGGTTAGAAGTATTAGATGTAAATGTAAGTTATTGAGATGCTATGACTACCAAATTCACTACTGCACTTTTTACTTTTCTTTTTTAAAAACATGTATTTCAGCACACTGCTAAACCACAGCAAGAATCTTTCTAAAAAGACCTTCCAAGAAGCAGGATTACAGGTCACAAAATCAAGGGAAAATATTGTCATCATTATTTTTTAATAAGTGATAAGTGAGGCTGATGAGTGTAGACCTGTTGCTTTATTAATAGAAATATGTACATCTGGTGAGGACTTGTATTTGCCAAGTACACTGCTGGCCTGGAATTAGACTCCTCTGTGGAATTCAGGTCAGTGTTTACACCCATAGTAGTTTACAATCTTTCACAAATATGAGCAAAATAGTGGGAAAGCATTTAGAAGCAATTTAGAGAATCAGAATTAAAGTAGAATCAGTGTAGCACGTATGTTCAGTGAAGAGGGGCGAATAGAAGAGTGGGTTTCTCTGACAGATGATTAATCTAGTTTGTTTACTTTTTGGGAGACCCTGTTTCCACACTCACTGACATGTGAGTTTGCATCCTGGCTCAAGCACTTAAACTCCCCAGTCTCCGCTTTTGTATGTGTGGGATGAAGGTAACAAGGCCAACCTCACAAGGTTGTATAGGGTAAAGCGCCCAGTGTAAGATTTAAAACGTAGTAAGTGTTCAGTGGGGCTCAGTTTTCTCCTTCCTCCCTGCTACTTACCTTACCTTATGAAGAGGATGAATAAGTACAAATCTCAGTTCAGCCTGCAAAGGAAGATTATCATATTTATTTATTCATTTTTGAGATGGAGTCTCCCTCTGTTGCTCAGGCTGGAATGCAGTGGCGCGATCTTGGCCCACTGCAGCCTCCGTCTCCTGGGTTCAAGTGATTCTGCTGCCTCAGCCACCCAAGTAGCTGGAACTACAGGCGTGTGCCACCAGGCCCAGCTAATTTTTGTATTTTTTAGTAGAGACAGGGTTTCGTCATGTTTACCAGGCTGGTCTCAAACTCCTGACTTCAAATGTTTCACCTACGTTGGCCTCCCAGAGTGCTGGGATTACAGGCGTGAGTCACCTCGCCCAGCCCAGATTATAATTTGTAAATGCCAAAAACCTAAATTTCCTATTGCACTGTGCTATTACTTTCACAGAGTTGACTTTCAGAGATATCCCTGCACGACCTTTTGGTAGCTCCCTATGTCCTCTTGCTTCTCTAGTTGCCATTTCTTTCTTTCTTTTTTTTTTTCCTGAGACAGAGTCTGGCTCTGGCGCCCAGGCTGGAGTGCAGTGGCGCGATCTCGGCTCACTGCAAGCTCCGCCTCCCGGGTTCGCCCTATTCTCCTGCCTCAGCCTCCCCAGTCGTTGGGACTACAGGCGCTCGCCACCTCGCTTGGCTAATTTTTTGTATTTTTTTAGTAGAGACGGGGTTTCACCGTGTTAGCCAGGATGGTCTTGATCTCCTGACCTCGTGATCTGCCTGCCTCGGCCTCCCAAAGTGCTGGGATTACAGGCGTGAGCCAGCCACCATGACTTCCCTTTTTTTTTTTTTTTTTTGAAACAGAGTCTGGCTCAGTAGCCCAGGCTGGAGTACAGTGGCGCGATCTCAGCTCACTGCAAGCTCCGCCTCCTGGGTTCGCGCCATTCTCCTGCCTCAGCCTCCTGAGTAGCTGGGACTACAGGCGCCCGCCACCTCGCCCAGCTAATTTTTGTTGTATTTTTACTAGAGACGGGGTTTCCCCATGTTAGCCAGGATGGTCTCGATCTCCTGACCTCGTGATCCGCCCGCCTCGGCCTCCCAGAGTGCTGGGATTACAGGCGTGAGCCACCGTGCCTGGCTCTAGTTGCCATTTCTTTGGAAGATCCCCCTGATGTTAGTTATCTCATTTTCCCTGAGTGATTTTGAAGCCCTGTTTGTGCCACAGTAAAATTTATTGAAATAGAAGAACACTGGATCTTGAGAGATACCACCAGGACCTGCAAACTAATGCTGTGTCTCCCTAGACTGCCGGAGAGATGACCTGGGTCCAAGTCATCTTTCTTTCTCTTCACCGCCTGCCGCCATCATGTTTGCTCCAAGTCTTCACCATTCAGTCAGAAATACAAGGCCTTACATGGGTCAGGTAGTCCTCAGAGAAGGAGAGAAATAAAGAAAGTGGAGGCCAGCCGTGGTGGCTCACATCTGTAATCCCAGCATTTTGGGAGGCCGAGACGGGCAGATTACCTGAGGTCAGGAGTTCAAGACCAGCTTGGCCAACATGGTGAAACCCCGTCTCTACTAAAAATACAAAAATTAGCCGGGCGTGGTGGCAGTCACCTGTAATCCCAACTACTTGGGAGCCTGAGGCAATAGTATCGCTTGAACCCAGGAGGCGGAGGTTGCAGTGAGCTGAGATCGCGCCATTGCACTGTAGCCTGGCGACAAGAGCAAAACTCCGTCTGAAAAAAAGCAAGAAAGAAAGTGGAATCAAAGGGATGTAAGGGTTCCAGAAATTTAGACGAAATGTCAGGTTTCTCAGATGTGTTCCTTGATTTGAGGTAGGTGATCTTAGAAGAGCTGCAACTAAACTCCAACTAGCTCCTTCTTCCCCCATGTCTTAGAAGAAAATGGGCTTCATTTTTATTCTGTTGACAACCCTTTTTTGCATTTGCATCTTTCAGCTTCTTCTAACTTGCATCTCCTGGGACCTTTCTTTTCATCACTCTATTTTCTTTCATCATCTGTCTTTCCCCTGACTCCTTTTCCCTTTGCTTCAAAATGTGCAAATGGATCCTCTCTTCTCTGGCAGTGATTATCAAAGTGTGGTTTCTCGATGAAATGTGATCACTTACTTCAAATCTCCTGGGATGATGTGAAAGTTGGGACCCACTTCAGGCCTATATGTCAATACGTCAGTATGATACATTCCAGCAACTTTCCCAAAAAACTACTTAGTTTCCAAGGCAGTTTGGCATCTCCTAGAGTGGCACAGCAAATTCCATGATTTTTTTCTAGCCCTGTTCGTTTTGTCTTTTAAAACCTGTCTCCCTCAACATCCACAATGTTAAAAACGTCTAACTTGCCTTCTGTTTCGCTCACTACTCTTTTTTTTTTTTCCTGCTTTCTGCTTCTGTCTTCTTAAGTGTAGGCATGGGAAGAGCTGGGAATTTGGAGTCCTAGTAGGGTTTGATTCCCTCATGTCATTGCTCAGTAGCTGTGTGATCTTGGGCCACACGTGTATCTTCAGTAGGGCATCTGCTTTGGAGGTTTGTGTGGCTTGCAAGTGTCATTTTTAATTTGGGAGCCCAAATATAATTGTTTGTGTGCTAAGAATCTGCCTCTTCCAGTTTGCTGGTGGAAAACTTGGAAATGATTGACTTCGCCAGGGTTGTGGCCTCTGGATGAAAGCTAAAAGGTGAACTGCCTTTTATCCATTCTGCTTCCCCACCCCCCCACCCCCCCCCAACTCAGGGTCGTTTCCTGTAACAAATCGTGGTTAGTTTGGCATGGCAAGTACTGGAAGGGAGAAATTCTCTCCAGTGAGCCAGAAAATACAACGGGATCTGTTTGTGATTGATAGAGATAAGAGTGCTCATCTACTTTTTCCTCTGCTAGAAAAGTATTTTTCCCTGACAGCTGGAGACATCAAAGGTCTGAAGCTGTGGATACAGAGAGATGAATGTTCTAATATTAATATTATATTTAAAAATACACCATGTAACATTTAACGTCAACATGTCTAGTTTCTTCTGTCTGGTAACCCCCAGTCGTCCATATGCCAAAAGAGTAATTCCCATCACAGAGGTCATCACTCCAGGGAGACAGGCAACCGTTACGTGTCTGTGAGTAGCTGAGTAAGCCACACTGTGATAGTTTCTGATAGATCATGTCAAGACCTAAAGAGTGGAATCTTCAGGATTTGGAGGTAGGGAGCAAGTCACCTGGATTGATGAGGACTCACTGATGAACTGACCAAATGGGCTTTTTAAGAGTTCTCATGGAAGAGATGGAAGTTTCTTCTTGAGTGAGAGCAATCCCAGAGTCTGATTTCACCTAGTACGAGGGAAGGGAACATGTTTTGTCCTAAGCCAGGTGTGAAGTGTAGTCATTCATGTTGGGCAAAAACGTGGCAGAACTTGCAACTTCTGCAGGGACCCACAGGAAAATGGAGGAGAAGATTCCATGAAATTTCTGGTCCTGGTGTTGTGTGGATGGCCCAGGGCCCTGGCCAGAGAGATTGTGCCACTAGGTGAAGTTGTTTCACTTTCGACAACCCTGCTAAGGATTCATTTCACGTATATGCCGTCTGTGGGCCTTTGATGGTTCTTGTTTCCTATATTTGCTATGGATATATTTATGCATTTAAAAAATTTGCATCATTGTAGCTTTTCATTGACAAAATATATTTAATATTGTCGGTTTTTATAGTTTTGTTTAATCAGCTTTTTCCATACTTATATTTATTTTCTGTAACTTTTCTCTTTTTTATTGTCTGTTTTGCTCTATTAAGATGTTGTCTATCTTCTCCTCCTTCTCCTGAGTAGACCTCTGTTCAGTTCACCAAAATCCCTCTCCAGTATGAATCGGGAGGCTTACTATGTGACAACCCCTTCTAGGCAATAAGGCTCCAACTAAGGGATTAAGATTGTTTTTTGACACCAAACATTGTTTATCCTCTTAATTTTGAGCTATGTAGCCTGAAATCCATGCTCTGTGATGAAATGGAGGTGGTTTATCTGAGCTTTACTACTCTTAAAAATGAAGATAATGATATCTCAGAGCATAGTAGTGAAACTTAAGTAAGATGTACGCATCTAGCATGGGAGCTAAGAAATAGGAGATTCTTAACAAATGTCATATAATCTTATTTCTTCTTTAGTTTCTGTAAAACCCAGGAACGTTAGAAAATGTCTAGGTTGAAAGGAGAAGATCATGAGTTTATTGTTAATTTTGAGGTACCTTTAACCAGTCAAGTGAAGAGATCAAGTAGACAGTTGAATTTAAGGGTATACAGATCAGAGATGTCTGATTGGAGAGTCTGCAGTTGAAGAGCTGTTTGTAGAGATGTCAGTTGATGGTATGAGATTGCTTATGGAGTCTTGAGTAACAGGTGGACCTTGGGCCTAGCAGTTGAAGGATTTTCAAGATTTAAAGACATTCAATTGAGAAAAAAAGAGCATGCCAGGGACTAGGAGAGAAGGGAAATGTGATGTTGTAGAAGCTATGCCAAGCATAGTTTTTTAAGAAGCAGGGGATAGATTTGTCTTTTTGGTCATCAAGGAAGATGACTACTCAACAGTGTCTGTTGGCTTTAACTACGTTAATGGTCACTGTTGACATTTTCAGAGAGTTTTCTTGGTGGAATCATGGAATAGGAACCGACTTTCCATCCCTCAGAGTTGAGTTGGCTTTCATCTGACTTGGCAAAGTATTTATTTTATGTACTTCTAATGTGATTTTTCTCTATGTTTCTAACTATAGTTGTTTGCACTTTTCATTCACATAATAAATTATCAGTGTCCTGAAGACAGAGGTCATGCAAAATCCCATGTAAATTACATCTAGTTAAGTATTTAATAGTTTAGTCTTAGAATCATTGGTTTCTCATGATGAACAAAACACGTTTCTTGATCTGTTCATGTATTCATTCATTCACTGAACAGTTTTTTATTTACCAATTCCATAAGATAGCAAGTACTGTTTTAGGTTATGTGAATATAGTGGTGAACATAAGATACTCCCTTTTCTGCAAACTTTCATTGTGGGTGGAGACAGATGAGAAAGAATGAATACAAATGCTGAGGGCATTCAGTGTCTTCACTTATTTGTTCCTCACAACAATAGCATGATGTAGATGTTATTCCTAGTCCTATTTCATTGATGAGAAGATGGAGGCATCAAGATATTCAGTAACTTGCCAAGGTTATCAGTTCACTGGGAGCAGGGATGAGGGATGGAGCTAGAATTCAAACCCAGGTGGTTTGACTCTCAGATCCGTGTTGCTAATCATCTCACTACACTGCAAAGTGTTTGGCATGGGGAAAATCATTATTCTTATTATTAATATAGTTAATAGTAACTATTTCTCAAGGGAGCTGAGGAATCACTTACTCTAATTCAGATGAGAAAACAGACATTCATACAGCTAGGTATTGGCAGAACTGAAATTTAGAAGCCACATTTCCAGGTTCCCCCTCCAATGTTTTCCCCTCATCCAGTACCTCTTCTTTAAGGAAGGGAGTATGGAAAAGGGAAAAGAAGGTGGAAGAATGAAGGAATGGGCAAGGAGAAGGAAGGGTGTGTAGAGGAGATATAGGAAAAAATTAAACCTGTCGGATTTGGGGTTTTTGATGCTATTGAACTGTGGTTTTTAAAGCTTTTTTTGCCCCTTATATTCTCAAGAGTAGATATCCTTGAAATGATATCTTTATGCAAAATAGTGTTTTATTTCATCTATGACCAAAAAATAATTCAGCAGCTAGGAAACCCTAGCTCCTTAAAAGTAAAAGACTGTATTCCGGGAAAGAACATTGTTACTGGAACTTATACTGTGATGACACTGGTTGGTAGACACACTAGAAGCTTTGAGGAGTGTGTGTGTGTGTCTTTGTGTGTCTGTGTTTGTATATGTTTGTATGTTAGTATGATATATATATAGAAGTACATATTTATTTTATAAAATACTGGTAGTATTTAATTTACTTTGTGTATTGTCTTTAGGCGCGAGGGTGCTGAAATATTTTTCTGGGTTAGAAAAGTGTTTATATTTACATGCAAGGCTGCTCTAATATCAAGCACCATATTTAAACATCACAAATATACACTAAGCAAGGGACAGATGCACAAGGAATTTAAGTGGAGTTTTTCTAAATGGCAAATAATTAGAGGGGAACAGATGCCTATGGGCAGCAAAGGATGAAATGAGGTACCAAGAATTTTAAAAGGGAGATGGAAATACAAATGTAGAATGCAGTTGCTCTCAGAGATGTTTAAGCCTAGAAGGGGTGCTTGCCCAAAGTTCACTCTTTTTTTGGGCATTGACTTAAATTTGGTTCTCTCTTTACCTGTCTACCCCAAAGAAGTAGATGATGCTAATCATTCCAAAGTGGAACAGATTTTCTTTCGAACCTCAGTTTTGGATGATCTGTGGCTGCATCTCTTTCTTCTGCCTCCCTTGGGTCTTGTCCTTTTATAGGACTGCCAGGATATGACATTTCACAATCATGTCAGTTCTCACTTATTTATTATTTATACCCCATATCCTTCCAAAAGGGTTTTTAGGTAGGCTACCAATAAAAGATATGTACGAAAATATGTGTGTGTGTGTGTGTGTGTATATATATATATATTTTTTTTTCTCCTTGGTGTGTGTTTTAGGATGGACATGTCCCTTCTTTAAAGTCTGCTGTAAAATGGGTTGTATTCATCTCAGAACTATTCTGTGTAGTCTTGATGTGGAAAAGGAAACAAATCTCCCAGAATAAAGTAGAGCACTAGGCATTTCCCATCTTCCTGTAGAGTGATAGTTTAAACAGCAGGGGCACTGAGCAGAGCGATTCAGCAACCCAGCAAAGCTGAGCTGTAGCACCTGATCATTATCCTTCAGGTTTAAGATTTACCTGTTGTGCTCATTGTAACAAAAGAAATGAAATCTCTGTAATTATATTGGAAGGGGGAGGAGATCGTGTTTTAGTTCCTTTGATCTTGAGCTAGAATAGGCTCTGCTTTTGGAAATTTAATTTGAAAGAGCCCAACGTACACATCTGCTTTTTGTACTGCAATTTCTGTTGAGCTTGAAAATAGAAATTTATTAATGCAAATGTGTAGAGTCTGTTTCTTGAGGAAAAGATATACACATTCAGAACACAAGGTGATCCTTTCCTACATAGCTATGGAAGACGTTAATATGTTTCCTGTTTTTTTTTTTTTTTTCTTGACTTCAGATATGAAGTTCCTTGCTAACAAGGACTAAGCATAAAAATTATAGGATCCACTGGGGAACGGAAAGATTCATTCAGTACTTAGAAGTTTCCAAAGGACAAATTCATTGGTGAAGAGATGGGGGAAGCATCCTGAATCCTCAGAAGAAAAAAAAAGCCAAAAACAAGTGCATCATCAAACCATTTTGAGAACGTGTTTGAACTGATGGTAGGGCCCATGCTAAGAGACAAAGCTTTCATTTCGATGAATCCAATCTGCCTAGTGTTCTGTAAAATTGCCTTTGCCTGTAAATGGAATGGCATGCAGATTTTAGGTAGGACACTTTCTCACTCAACTTAGCCTGTACTCTATTTCAATTTTTCTACCATTACATGAAGCTTCACATAAATGACAACTTGACTTAATCCTTAAAGTGGCTGGATTGTGTGGTCTATTTTGATTAAACTTTTTCTTGTTCTTAGTATAAATTTTCAGTAATGCCTAAAATGTCATGAGCATTTTGGGACATAAATCCTTTAAGCTATTTTGTGGCCATATAGTTGTTCTTTGGAGCGTTTGAGTGCTTTCCTAACCTCCTTCTCATCTCCAAATAGGCAAAATAAATTCTAAATTGTCGAGAGCATTCAATCACTCTTCGAATGAGCAGGCATCTCCTAAAGCTGCAGAAAGTGTCCATTTTCAGTATTTTGAGTAAATAGAGCTGATCATTTTATAATATTTATACTGTATCAAAAGATCTTAAAAACTTATAAATTACCTAGACTTAAGAAAGAAGACATAATTAAATAATTCATTGGATCAATACAACCAATTTATTTTTTTCTGATGTGGTGTGGTGAGGTTTTTTTTTCAAATGGAGTAGGTGGGCCTCAGTGCTGTGTATTGTCATTTTGATTCTATTGGTTACTGTCTTTCTCCGCTCCCCCCTCAGTTGTTGTTTGGTATTTTTGTGCTTTGTGTTTGTTTTGTTTTAAAGAAAGGAAAGCTGAAAGCCATAGAAAGTTAGGCTGTGAATTAGGAATTCTGAGTTTAAAGCAGGAAGCCTGTCCCTAACTTTGTGTTTAAGTTGGTGTTTCAGTTATGTTGCCAGTGTAAGCTTGTGACCCTTGCAAATGTACAATTTCATTTGGGTTCAGTGATTCCTGGATGAGTTTGTGATATAGGATGCCAAAGGCTGTGGAATTTATTTAAGACACAAAATCTTGAGACAGAGCTGGTTCCTTGGAAGCTTCTGGGTAACCAGAGTCTCATTTTAACTAATTTGGAGGAGGCTAAGGAAAGTCTTCCTACCCACTTCCAATTAATTAATTTCTAACATTTCCATCTAATCATGACTTTGTCGAGTGACACACATCTTTTTTCCTCACAGGCAAGAAACTCACAAACAAAATTTCTATTTCTAATGGCAGACAGTTGGGGTGCCGCAGCCAAGCAGTCACCCTTAAAAATTAATGAGCGTAATGATGGTTAGAGAAGCGATTCTGATGGTGGTTAGGGAGGGAGGGGCCATGAGGATGGCAGAAGGAGGAAGACTGGACTCCTCATAAGTGACAATGATGTGAGCCCTTGTCCTCATCTCCCCTCCCATCCCCCCTTCCCCCCAGTCACCACCCCTTCCATCCTCCTCTCTTTACAGGAGCCAAAGCAGATAGAAAGACAGGGCGATTATGAAGACGTCAGTTGGAGTGTAGGCAGGCGAGAGGGGCGCAGTGCCCCAGATGAGGTCCGGGGGGAGCTGAGGAGGGTCACTCATGGACGACTGTGTGTGTGTGTCTGACAGACTGTGAAATGGTGCGTTGTTGCACGGCTGCGCTGCACCTGGGCCCTTCATCTGTGATTGATTGGTTTGGTCATGTGTAATGGTCCCATCTGCTCTGTGTTGTTTTTCTTTTTTTACTTATAAACACCGTTCCCAGAGGCTGAGAGAGGATGAGCTATGTTTTGTCATCTTCACTTACACTTTAGCTCAAAAAAGTGGTCAAGTAGGTAAGCTCTAAAGTCTATCCAAGTAATGTAGTAGGAAAGTACAGTTTTTCCCCTTTGCTTGATTTTGTTTGTGTGTGTGTGTGTGCGCGCGTGCCTCTCCTGCGCACGCGTGTGTGCGTGGAGTTTTAATGCTGCCTGTTAATATCTGAATAGTTCGTGAACTACGGAAGACCAAAATATCACAGAAATGATTTGCACAACTCTGTGTATTGTGACTCTTACTGCAGTAAGGAGTTTTTTTTGTAACGGAGCCAATACTTAATTAAAACCGCTGACATCATGGTGTTATAATTAAGCGTGGCATTAATTAAGCTGGAATAATGATTTTTTTTTTTTTTTATTAAGAACTGCTTCTATTGTATAAGACCGTTATCGGCTAAAAACAAAATAATTTTAAGGCAAAAATAAATTTGCTTTAACCTAGCCCTTTTCAACTTCCCCCAAAGTCCGGCCTCAGGACTGTCATCATCAGGGCTCTGAGTCTGTGTGTGCGTGTGTGTGTGCGCGCGCGTGCGTGTGTGTGTTTGGTGGTGTTGGGATGGGGGAGAGTGGAAGTGAAATTTGTTTTTTTTCACCCAAAAATGCTGATCGGCTCCTGGCATTCTGATGGCTAATTATGCATCGGAGAGCTTCGACAGCTGCATTCATCATCATAAAATGTAATAATTAATGACATTCCAACAAAGAAAAATATGCAAATGAGGACTCATTAGCATTTTCATATTCAGCTTTGATAATGCTTTTGCTGACAAGGTTGTAATTAATGAAAATTCATGTCGCAGTCAGGAGATTGGATCGGTTTCATTCCGCTCACAATTCCCAAATGCTTGCATTATGGAAAATCGGCGGCTCTGCCAACTTTTCAGGGAAGAAAAAAACACACACACACACTAAAAGCACCAGATGCAAATTAATGGTAGGGAGTCTTTAACTCTTTAAACCACCCCCCTAAATTTCCATCATAGGAAACATGTGATGAGTGTTAGCCTAAGAACTAGATTCTCTTTTTTTTTTTTTTTTAATAATAGGAAAGTACTTTTATTTGTGACCCAAGTATGAGAATTTCTGGCAAACTTTTTTTTAATATTTAAAAAAAACCCCAAACCCTCCACCTTTTCCCTTCTTTCCTTTTCCCTTTCAAGACTATTTAAATGTACATAGTAAAACATGTTAGGACAGCCAAGCCCCAGCATGTTGTGTTCTGTCCTCTGGCTGGCAGATTCACGCCACAACAGTTTATTCATCCACATGCTTTTTGGCGACTGTTCGTCACGTATTTGGGCTTAGATCTTCTGGTGCCTCCCTCGGCGTGCTACCCATAAGGTCGAAAGAAAAGCAAGTATTCGATTTCTCTATTCAGGGTGGGTTTTTTTTTTTTTTTTTTTTTTTTTTTTTTTGATGATAGTGGGTTTTTGTGTGTGTGTGTGTGTGTGCTTTTTCTTTTTAATCTATTCCCTTTGTGGTTTAGTGTCAGAGTTTGAGAATGTGCCCATAATTCTCTCACTCAACACTTCTGGTTTAGTGTTGTTCTTCACATGTAATTGTAGGAGACCCTCTACAATCAAAATGGAAACCCAGAAACCCCACACCAGAGATATCGACAAATATTTCACACAGAGAGCTATTAATTTATGAAAGCATCTGTGTGTTGCTTTCAAAATGTGGAACTTTAGGTTGGCAGATAAACACTTGATACCAACCTGGTACCATGTTTGACAGACAAGCCTGAAGTTAAACTGAAAGTTCTATCTGGCCCTCAAGGTTAGAAAGAAAAACTTAAACAGAGTTCTGACTTCATTTTCTATTTGATATTTAGGTTAAAAAATGATGATTATTAAAACGGGTCTTTTTGCTGAGGCAGGTGTTTTAATAAAAGGTTTGTATAATGATTAAGAAAAAGGGAAAATAGAAGTGTATTTCTTTACAAATTATAACGTTTATAGGCATTTTCACTCTCAGATCAATAAAATGACTTCTGGGAGTTCCTAAGATGCAGTTTCCTGTTTATGTAAAGTTAAATTGTAATTCCCAAAGTTGCTAGCCCAGCCTAAATAAAGATTATAAATACGCCTTGTCAAGGGAAGAGCGAAACTTTGATATTGGGGCCTTATTTTTTTAGAGTATTTCGGTAAAACAGAAAGAATCATCAATTATGTAATGAAAAATTTAAAATAAATCTCTTTTCCCTTTTATGTGATTAAGAATGACTAGGTTTTCACTCCTTATTAAACTCTTGCAGCTCCAAGAAACAGAATTTTATTTCAATCCCTTGCTTCTTCCAACTTTTATTTTGTCACAGTTTCTACATGAACATGTGTGTGTGTGTACACAGGCGTGTGTAAATGTGTGCGTGTCCATGTCTGAAAATTATGGTGGCTCTGTCCTCTCTCCTATAAAATCTATTGTGGTAAAATAGCAGGCAAAAGAGGGGTTTTACTTTTTTTTTCCTTTTAGTTTATTTCTTTTTTCTGTGTGGGCAAACTGCCCATCCAGATGGTAGAATTTCACCTGTAAGCAATCTGAAACGATAGGTTAATTCTGACATTTTATAGAGCTTTTTTATTTTCTTTTCACACAGTACAACTAAGTGCAGAATAACTGCTCAAGATAATGTCTCTTTTTTTTTTCTTTTAAAGCGCTTCCTGCTGTGATTGGTTCTTTTTCCCCCCAAATCTGAATTTGGGGCTCATTTAAAATCTGTGGCTTTAGGCACTTTGCTGTTATTGTCAAAACCACATCTGATGAAATCTTTGACCAACTTCTAATATGTGTAAATGAGGAAGTGATGGCAGAAGTGAAAAAGCAGGTTAGTCGCCGAGAAGCAGATCCTTGTAATTTTATAATGCTGAATGTTCCACTTTGATAAATTCACTGTTAGTTTTCTCCTCCCACTAAATGCCTGGCGTGGTATTAGCCACCAGAATCCTGGGACTTGCTTTTATTGTCAGTGTGGTTAGCCTCTGGTGGCTTATGTGACGGAGTAAACTGGAGAAAAACTTCAGGGTGATTCGTTGTCCTGTGATCAAGGAATCCCATTATTTCCAAAAGCAGGTTTAGAAGATGTTTTTGGAGTAGTGTGTGAAAGGGAAAGGGAGTATTGGAGATTGTTTTTACACATAATAATTGCAATCATGCTGTGTTGACAAGTTAGTTTTGAATGTGCCACCTTCTCTTTATTTCTAGAAAACCTTCATTTTCATGAATTATTTCTTGAGCTGATGATAAAGATGACTTTAGAGACATCTTCTGCACTGGCGTATTCCTTTAGGGGAACATTTTTGAAAGTGTTGTCCTTTATTGTACCTGTAAGGCTTTTTAGGACCTTTGTCATGGCATTGTTTGTTGCTTTTTCCATTTCCTGTTTTGCACATGTTAATTCTTGTGGGCGTTTTCTTCTTAAAGTGATGGGATTTTCACTGTCCAGCAGCAAACTACATTTACTGGAGTTATTGAACTCTGAAATAGGAAACCTGTGGGTGATCAATTTTACCTTCCCTAGAAGACACTGCTTCAGTCAATGAGAATTACAACCCCATGACTGATAATTTTAAAGGAGGGGTTCCACTAAGACACCCAGAGGTTGTGTTTCAGGTGTTGCAACAAAATCAACATTTGTTTGTGGGCAGCGAAGCCAGTGTTCCTGCCAGTATTCCCGTTCAGTCGCTTCTCATATTTCCCTTGCAAACTTTCCCATTGGTTGGGGTCTGTGGAGAGATTTCAGTGGCTGGCTGGTGGAAATGTTTGGGAGAACATTTGCGTATCAAAGCAACCTAAATATTTGCAAAAATGTTTGCTTGAGAAAAAAGAATCCACTTAGGATTAGGAAGTAACTGCTTAAACATTTTTAAAGCATTTGTGATTTCCCTAAGTATATTACTCATGAGCCACTGCCTAACTTGAATTTCAGGGGTCGCTCTGGAATCTCTATCTTTAAAAACTCTATAAGATAACAAAGGTTTTGCTTTACGATTAAGATCTGTATCCATATATTAAAACTTGACAAGACAAAATATATTTTAAGAATTGGTTATCATTTAGTGAACCTGCAAAACAAAAGATGTAAAGAAAGGGCCTCATGAAATGGTTGGATGTTGAATAGCTCTAACATCATTCTTACCCTCTACTATAGGTTTCTTGTTGATAAAACCCAGTTGTATTGCTATGATATGACATTCCTTCTGTTGGATTCCATAAACTTTCTTACCGTGGTAATGATTTGAATGTCAGATCTTACTTTTTTTTTTTCTTGCTAAAGAGTTTAGGCATTTTCTGTCCACATTATTAAAGTTTTAACTACATTTTACTGATGGTTTGGAAACAGTATGTGTAAAACTTAGTGTAGGCCAAATTTTCCAGTTTGTTAACAAGGTAGGAGTTGAGCATTGACAATTACTGTACTTAAAAGCCCCTCGGATCAGGTGTTATTTTACCATCTGGACATTTTAATTAGTAATAAAAGTGTGGGCCTGGATACACAGAAATAGGATCTACAGTACACAATGGCCCAATGCACTCTGTTGGTGCTGAGGTGTATGTGGCTACATTTTATAAACCTGTACGTATGTTTGTGTGTGTGTGGGCAAGTGTAATTATGTGCCAGGTGTGTCCTTTTTCAACCTGGGCACTAACACAGACCAAAACATTTGACTACTTTTCTTAGATAAAAAGTAAAAATGTATAATCTATGAACTTACATGTAAGTAAAACTGCATCTTTTTAATGGCCCTGCTTCCTCACGTATGGCATGATAAAATATAATGCTGACATTTAGGTAGGCCTGGGCAAAAGATGGGACTCTTCTCTTTCATAGCTGTGTACTCTAAGGCAAATAAATTAACCACCAACTATCCCTTTTTTCTCACATCCAGAATGAAAGTATAAATGATAATTGTTGTATCTACCTAACAGGATTATGAGGAAGCTCATTTGAGCATGTTTGTTGAAAAGCACTTAATAAAATATAAGACATCATAACAGTTTTTAACAATTGATTGTTAATACAGGATGCAAACGACCAATTCATATCCCACATACCATCTTTTATAATTCAGTAAATCATCTCATATTTAAAAATAAGGGAGATGCAAATATAACATTACATTAGATTATTAACAAATGATAACTTTAAGACCACCAGAAAAAAATGTGTTCATAAGTTTCAACATAAAGCAAAATGACTCATTCTTATAAAGTATATACAGGCTCATTGAAACAATGTTATCCTTAATTAAGGCAGAAGCGAGTGCATTTGAGGGAAATAGTGACCCTCTGGAGAAATAGAGAGTGAAAATAGTTTAGGGAAACGAGTCTTAACATTTTCTCTTTTGGAAAAATGCGTGCATGTTTCTCTTAATCATTATGAATTTCATGTTTGCAAACCAGTGTGAATTCCTTAACGATAATCATTATTGTTTAGAATCTACCTATTACTACACACACATACACACACAACACACACAATTTGCTCAAGAAAATCATCCTGAGGAAGTAAAGGAGTTGATAAAATTACCATTGGAGCAGATGAGTTTGGATACTTCTACTGAAAGCTGTTTCAGTTTTTATTATAGGTACAGATCTCCCCTGATAATTCTTTGAGAGAAGTAAAAACATTCGTTTTTAATTTAAAAGAAGGGTAACGTGCTGTAGCATACTATTAACTATTTCAATGATTTTATCAATTTTATCTTCCCCTGCCTTAATGTAATAAATGCATATCTTGATTCAGTACCAATCTTTACATTACATTGTCCCTAATGACAAATATTATTTTAGGCAACTTAGTTTTAATCATCAGAGTGTCTTAGGGAGCTTATAAAACTTGTCTCTGGGACATGGTATTAGCAGGATGTACAGAGTTCCTTTTTGGTGCTATGCTAGGAGGAGATAAATTCAACAGAGTCAGTCCAGCCCATTCATTCATTTGATAGATAATAAGTAAACCACAGAAGAAACAGGAATATGTCAGTTCTTTTAAGATTTTTTAGACTTAATATTGAAAACTGGTTTCACTTAATGTTCTATCAGTTTCATTTAAATGCCCCAATCCAATGATCACTTTCATTTACATATCCTAATCTAGTGAGCAGATAGGGCTTACATAGTATTTGTCTTGAAGACATTTTAAAAATGCAGCTACAGGTCCTCTTCTTTGAAACTCCATTTGGTAAAAATGGCCATGTCTACCTTCACCTATAGATAGATTTAAGGGCCCACAGTAATGGGATGAGAAAAGAATTTGTGATGCTTCTTGAAAAATGGTCTCATCAAAGGAATTCAGTTGAAAATGTGGGGGACTGCATTTAAACTTTGATATAACAAAATAAGTAATTCAAAGTAAAGTCTGTAGCCAAACTCCTTAATTGTGATGCATTTGCTGAGTTCCCCTCTTCCATCGTCGGGCCTGCTCTGATGCCATATGGCCTACCATGGAACATTTAACTTGTCAGATATAATGGATTGTCCTGGAAGCAGATTTTTGCTTTGAGCACTCGGCTCCTTTCTTGCATTTCACTCTCAGCTCCAGGCTGCAAGATGAAGGATTGTGGTGGAAATGCAAAGAAGAGACACACAGTTGATTCCCCTTACGAGAGTGACCTATATGCCACAAAATTTTACCCACGTAAAGAGGCATTATCCCCGTCACTGGCCTTAGCAGGCTGCATGTCAAAATCATTTAAATTTCCCTGGACTTAACAGATTGTGCGAACATTTCAGAACTGAGAGCTTAGGCAGAAATGGTGTTAGCCACATTGGCCAAAGGAGGCATATTATTTATTGTGACCTATGTGTAACATAGGCCACCTGGGTTTTAGAGTCTATAAATTAAGTTCTCTCAAGTTTATGAAGAATGCTAAAATATAGATAGATAGATAGATATGTTACTTGGCTTTTTTGTTTTTGTTTGGTGAATAGAGAGGTGAGGTTGAAATAATCATTTAGGAATTGCTTCTTAGCTTTTTGGCTAAGATCAAGCTTTTTGGCTAAGATCATTTAGGTGGAGGGACAGTGGCAGCTAATTATCCTACCAGGCTTTCTAGCTTAAAACTTAGGGGCAGGCCTTCCATTCATTCTAACCTATTTGAAATTAGAGATCGAATATGTTGTGGATTATTTAATTGTTATCTGTAAAAGTAAATAATGTAGTCTTTGTTGTTCATTTTAATTTGGTGCTTTTATGAACTATTTTTTTTTCAATTTGTGCTATTGTTTCAACAAGCTTGGAAACTAGTAGGAACAATTTGAGACTTTTGCATTTACAGGAAAACTTCTTTAAAACAATAAACAGTGCCCTACCTTTATGTATGTGCACATACATAGCTGTGGGGTACTCTTCTGGTATAACTACTGTAACCCCAAAGCAAATACTGTGATATAGAGACGCAGAATAGACAATTTGCAAGTAATCAATCAAACACAAACCAGTGGGAAAATAAGGAACTTACATATCTCAATTTATCCATTAAATGCTACATATTTGATTGCTCTAGGGTTACAAAAGTTAATTCATAGATTTGTATAAGACACACAGAAATATACACACACTGAAAGAGACTTTGCTAAAAATATGTGTTATGTTAGAAATTTAATATTTAATTTACTTCCATAAATTCATGCATTACAAATAAGTCCTCATATAGGTCAGATGGGGCAATAAAAACTACTGTGACCTTGAAAACTGACAGAAGCTCACTTCTGTACAAATCTTTTTAATGAAACAACTTTCTATGGAGCAGCTAAGAAACCTCTGTTAAAGTCAGTATTTAATACTAAAGTGTACTTGTGTATATTTCTTACTGATCCTAAATTGAGCACATTAGTTTTATCAATGCCACTGATTGGCCAACTGTACCCCTCCTCCCCCATACAGATTTGGTGAGACTTAGTACTAAATAAGTTTGGGGAGTGCCAGGCCATAGCCGGCTCTTGTTGGGGCATGTGCGCCCTCTGCTGGCTCCTCAGATAGGAACTGACTCGTGTGTGAGGTTAACTTTACTTTTCAAGGTTGTTTTTTTTTTGTTTTTTGTTTTGTTTCATTTTATTTTTATATAACTGATCAGATATTTACCATGATTATAAAGTTGTAGCTTAATACTGAGCATGGCAGTTAATTTGTTTTTATTTGGAAATAAAGGTGAGGTTTTGTTTTGGGTGTGTTTTTGCTAAATAGATAGTCCTGATAGTTCAAATAACATGCAATGCTTGTAATAGTCTTGAGTTTTTGAAGTGGTTGCTTGTGTATCACGATTAACCATATTTTCATTGCTTTCATATTCCCCTTGGCTTGATTATATTTGAGAAGTATTCTTGTTGGACTAAGTTGGGAATAGAACTTAAAAGGGGATAGATAAGCCATTGAAATTTTGAAATATGACTATTTGTTTGTAATGGATGTGGTAGGTAATCCCTAGTAGAAAAATTCCTGTTTTGGTCGGTCGATAGTTTTCACTTGCTTCGCCAAGGAAAATGTGAGTACGTTTACATCATGATGCTTTATAAAGGCATTTTTGGTTTCCTTGCAAACCAGATTAAGCTATGCTCACTGGCAAACATTGAGAATGGCAGTTTGAGTAAAATCTTTTTTGTTTTGTTTTGCTTTTGCAGTTGTTGTTTGTAGAGTATGAGATATTAAAGGAACAAATCACTGATGGTCTCTTTACTCCCAGGACACAGGAATAAACTATACAAGGGCAATTACAGAGGAAGAATGCCAGCCCCTCTGCCATCGCCTGGGTGGAGAGCATCCTTGGGTCCTGGTAGTGATGGTCAGGGCTCTGGGTAACGAGTATGTCTTTTAAAAATGGCAACAATTAGGCCGGGCGCGGTGGCTCACGCCTGTAATCCCAGCACTTCGGGAGGCCGACGCTGGCGGATCACGAGGTCAGGAGATCGAGACCATCCTGGCTAACACGTGAAACCCCGTTTCTACTAAAAATGCAAAAATTAGCCCGGCGTGGTGGCGGGCACCTGTAGTCCCAGCTACTAAGGAGGCTGAGGCAGGAGAATGGTGTGAACCCAGGAGGCGGAGCTTGCAGTGAGCCGAGATTGCGCCACTGTACTCCAGCCTGGACCGTAGAGCGAGACTCCGTCCCAAAAACAAAAAACAAAAATGGCAACAATTTTTGTTGACAAGGTTCCATCAAAGTCTTTATAATAATTTAATTTGTGTAGGTGATTTCTGTGTATCTCTGAAATTAAATGACTTGATTGAGTCAGTTTGGTATTTGTTGTACTGAGAAGGCAGTTTAGATTTTTATAGTTCTTTTGTCTTATATTGCAAATTTCTCTAATTTGTAAGCAAAAGCCATAAAAACTTCCAAACCAGCCATGGAGTGAACAGAGAACTTAGAGCTGTGGAAGGGCAGAAGTGTCATCTACAGGTTTTTTTTTAAATTTTTTCTTCCAGTTTTTCCTCTTTCTAATTTTAGGTTCCAGTTACCTTAAAATTTGTTTTGGATAAATTATATAAACTTTTACTTATTAGTGTTTACTTATTTTCATTTAACATTGTCGAATAACTAAGAATTGCATTATAACAAATATTAAGTCCTTATTACCTCCGTTAGAATGTCAACTTGCATGAAATCTCACATACATGTCTCTCCTGTTACCACCTTGTCTTCAATGAAGTTGTATTGGATGCTCTTTCTTGGTGCTTCTCTGGGTTCCCATTATATCCTTACTGATGGATAGCATTGTGTTACTCCTGGTATTTTAGTCATCTAAACTGTTACCTCCTTGAGAATAATGCCCATTGTTGACTCTCTTGCATCCAGCACATGGTACACAGAAAGCACCCAACAAATATGAATTTCCCTATATTATGTTTTTTAGGCTTCATTCACCACTATTCAGATGACAGTTTTTGCAGGTTTCAGGATTAAAAATTGTAGTCTGTAAACATATTATATGTAATGCATTTTATTTTCTTGCATACTTTTTATAGGATGAGATCATTCTTCTGGCTACTCCTTGTCAGCTTTCTCTTTTCTCTTTCTCCTTCCTCTCATCCTTCCCTCTGCCTCTCCTCTTCCTTCCTATCCTCCCCACCTTCCTCTCTTGATTGAGTCATGCTCCTAGATTCGGTCATTGGGAGGCTTCTCTTAAACATCTCAGCATGGGACCATTCGTCTACCAACCTTCCCCTTCCTTGAGCAATAACTAGTGCTGCAGGCTGGTTGGACTCTGGAGAGTGTGGCCCTGCGTATCTGGCAGTTTGGTTATTATTATGGGCCCATTCTCTTGAAGTTGATCTTGAAGAGCAGGCTTGGCTGGAAAACATCATTCTTCTATAAATATAATGGTTAGCAATCTTCCTACTCTTTGTCTTCCTTGGAATGCGTTTTGAATTCTGGGCTGTTCCTCCCACTCCCCTCCAGGTTCTCTCAGTAGTTCATGTTTAGGGGATATAGGTCAATTGTATTCAGTGCTAAGGCTAGAGAAATGGTCATTTAACATATTACAGATAACTATACAAATGGCAGCTGGATTATCTTCGGTCTGGGGTTAAAAATGTCATTTATATATGTGTGTATATATGTATGTATTATATCTGTCTATATACCATATATAACATTGTCATGCCCCCCCATTCTTTTGATGTAGTTTTGAGTATCATATCCAATGTGTGTGGTTTAAGAGATGAACACTGTTACATTCGTGTTCATTGTAAACTTAGCTTGAAAATTAAGGCTATCACCTATGTACCATGGTCCTTAAATACTCAATTTTTCTGTATAGACAACTAAGTGCCTATGTAGACTACTCTATAACAAATAAAATACTAAACCTTTTCCTCTCTTTTCCATCCCACTGTGGCTTATTTAGAGTTTTATCATTTTTATCTTCTACATTTACTGTTGCTAAGACTCTAGTGGAACATTCAGTTAAATGAGCAGCAAATAATTTATGATTAAAAGTGATTTGTGTGGTGAAATGTGGCTGCTGATTTCCTTCAGATTTGCCAATAAATTCCAAAATATTTAGCCAGGCAACAAAGTCTTGCCCAGATGATGTTGTCTCTATTACGTTCGGCCAGAAATGTCACCCTTCTCCTCCAATGAAAGGGAAAGGACTGAATTCTCTCCCTCACTGTGGACTTGTCATGCCTCCATGGAACATGGACAGTCAGAGAAGGGGCAGAAGGGCCCTTTTAAATGAATGAACCAGGTGAGGTTCACTAGAGTTGGATCCTGTATTCTAAAGGTGACTTCCACTCTTGAGATAGAAGAGAGATGCTTTCAGAGCAGTGGGCCAATGGATCTGATCAGATCTGATCTGAGAAGCAACTTTAACAAAACTCCAGGATTCTCATATTTGGGATACTGTTGTTTATTAGGGGAATCAATTTGGCAATGTAAAATTGATTTCTTAAAAAAAAAAAAACAGCCTTCATTATTGGAGATGAGCACATTTGAAGGCCTAGCATGCTGCCAGAGAAAGGTTTCTGTAACCCATGAAATGTAACTGTCTGAAATGACCTTGGGGATCAACAATTCCTTGTCTTTTAAAAAAACTCTGCTTAAATAGGTTGGTTCTAGTAGTAATCTACTTTTTGTTATCCATCATGTTACCAGGTTTATTGGAGTTTTAGCTAATGTAACCTGTAGAGCTGTGCCTATCACTTACATTGGTTGCTTGTCTCCCTAGCTGGTCAGAATAACCAGTGGAATTTTATTTACAAGAAAAAAAAAATCTACTGGGCACGGTGACTCACACCTGTAATCCTGGCAGTTTGGGAGGCTGAAGCAGGTAGATCACTTGAGGTCAGGAGTTCAAGACCAGCCTGACCAACATGGTGAAACCCCATCTCTACTAAAAATACAAAAATTAGCCAGGGTGATGGCATATGCCTATAATCCCAGCTACTTGGGAGGCTGAGGCAGGAGAATCACTTGAACCCAGGAGGTGGAGGTTGCAGTGAGCTGAGATCACACCACTGCACTCCAGCCTGGGCAACAGAGCCAGACTCTGTCTCAAAAAAAAAAAAAAAAAAAAAAAGAGAATGCCAGACTCTACTGAATTCACATACCATGGAGAAGAGAACCCAGGAATCTGTTTTTAGGCAAAGTCTTGCTGATAATTCTCCTGATCAGCAAGGTTTCTTAGCCATGAATTGAATTTGAGGCAATTGCTTTTCTCCACACTCACCAGCTCACCGTGAGTCTTCCTTCTGCCTAAAAATACAGTGAAAATATTTTATTTCTGCTTGCTTTTGACACCTTTAGCATGTATTGCAAGATGAGCTTTTTTTCATTTTTATATGAAAAACTATTATGTTCTTTTGAATAAAAAATAAGCTTTCAAATGCATATGCTGTTTTTTCCAAGACCACACAAGTCCTTAATTGCCTTGGTTATATCCAATTATTATAGACTCAAACTGCAGTAAAAATATAAGGTAGGGTAGGCATCGCTGTGAAGATACTATTCACATAAAGCCAATGGTAAGTTACTCATTAGAAGTAAGTTGAGTGATTTCAGGATTGCCCTTAGTCCTTCAGGTCTCTAGGGGACCCTTGTACAAATTGCTGATTCAGAAAATCATTACTTTGGTGGTTCAAGTGGTACTTTAGTGGCCTTAAAGAGTTATTTGACACACCTCCCCAAACAGCTAAGTTATCCCCATGATTATGTTGATTAATTGCACACTCTGTGGAATTAGTGTTATTTTCAATGAAAGATTTTCCTGTGTTCGGAAAATCAAGCATAAAACTCATGTGCTTTAATTTGATAATGTGTGCACTTCTCCTAAGCAGGATGCCAAGTGAGGGGCTGATTTTGGCTGTTGTTGTCTGGGCCATGTGAAATCATCTAGGACAATGTTTTTATTCTGCACTGAAAAGGTAGTTTTTGATGGACTGGAGGATGTTCACTCAAAATGCTTATCGATTAGGACATTTTCATCCATCAAGGAACTTGAGAACTCTTTGACTTTATGAATTGAGTTTAAATTATTTGGGGAGAGGATTACGGTAGTGAGAAGGCAATGGTTGTTGCTACAGTAGGCAGTGATAATAATACATCTAGAAAACTCCAAACAGAGGTGTCGTATTGTGGGAAAGTCTTGATACTGGAACTGGAGGTCTGTGTGCTAACTTCGCCACTTCATATCTGTGCAGCCTTTTTAACTATATGAGCTGGTTACCCTTAATTTAGTTACTTCATCTGTAAAAACATGGACTAAAATGTCCATTTAATGAGTTTTAGGGTGTGTTGTCTTAAATAATGTAAGTTAAATTTGCATGTGAGATAGTGCATTACAAATATAAGTGCTTTATGAAGAATTGAGTATAGAATCTGAAAATCTTCACTTAGCAGAGCCCTAAAGTGAAGACTTTTGGTGGCACCTTAAGATACAACCTGGAATTTCAGTACTCATACTGTGTTAAAGGCAGCACAGTGCCTAGATGAGATGAGGTGAATCAGTAAATCAGTGATGAAATGCAGCCAAAACTCACAATTTCCAGTGGGATCTCACAGTTTCCAGAGCTATAGGCCATTACTGAGTATTCTGTTTTTAGGACTAAAAGAACATCAGTGAAAGAGAGGGTTAATGCCAGTCTTTTCCAGAAAAAAATGGTTTACTGCCCATTTTTCATTATCACTTGATACATACAAGCTATGTGCCTGGTTAGTTACCTTTTCCCCTATTTGTCTTTATAGGATTTCCTAGGTTGTTGGATGACTAGTTTATTTGCTGTAATGGAATTGTAATTCTTTTAGCGCAAATTTATTTTACATTTAGATTTTTAAATGACTGTGGATGAAGGCAGAGTTGTCCCTGTATCATAAGATTCTGTAGGAGAGAACCAGTGCTCTTCTCTGAAATTTTTGAAATCGAAAGAATAATGTCACCTTCTGCTTTTTTGTAAACCCAGAGTCTCACCTCCAAACTGGGATCAGGAGTAAAGTTGACTAGCTAGTCAGAACAATGAAGCTACACCTGCATGGCCACAGATTACCGTAAGAAATATAAGCCAGTGGAAACCAGCAAATTAGTTAAAATGTTTTCATATCAATTTAAATAAAATAACAATTTAATTTTTGAACCTACATAATTTATCTGATAGAAAACTGCAAATACATAGTAACCTGATATATTCTTAGTGTTAAGTTTTAAATAATAGTAGTTCTTAAAGGCTATCAGCTCTTGTATTAATAGACACAAAAATGATGAGGACAGGCATGTATGCTCAAGTCAGTTTAGGAAACATTGTATAAAACTAAACTGAAAGCCAAGTACAGTGTCTCATGCCTGTGATCCCAGCTCCTCTGGAGACCAGTGCAGAAGAATCCTTGAGCCCAGGAGTTTGAGAGAACTTTGGGCAACATAGTGAGACCCCATCTCCTTAAAAAAAAAGAAAACCCTGAATTAAATGTCTCAACTGCAGTACTTCTCAGAGCCTTGAACATGCTAGATACAATGTAAATCTGTTGGGGGGTGGGGAATAGCTTGTAACAGTTCGTAGATTCTTTTAATTAGTCTCCCTTTTGGTTTTTGGAGCCTATTGTGGGACCACTATTCTGTAGATGATGCTGAGTGATGCTGGGTTGCCCTGTATTATAATTATATTTTTACTTTTACTCTTCTGTACATCTTAATACAAAGACATAGTCTTCACATAGAGAAGGTGTAGAAATGCAGTTTTCTGCCATGTTTTTGTTAATTAGTTGCTTTGCGTTAATGTGTGGAGATGGTGGCAGTTTATTTTAAGACATCACAGAATCCATGTGTATCATTTGTGCAGCTATAAAGTACCTAGAGACCTTTTAGGAAAAAAACACCATGTAAATGTAAATTATCATCGCCTATAAGACACTTTCATTAATTTCATATCAAATTCATGAGTGTTTTGAGCTGTGGGATTTAAGAGTCTTCAGTGTCGGGCCTCTAGTTTATTTATACTTTTTTTTTTCCCTCAGAGTTAAACACCAGCAGCATAGCATAGTGCTAAGAGCACAGTCTGGGCAAACAAACTGCCAGGGTTTGAATCCTCGCTCTGTCACTTGTATCTGTGTGGCTGTGGGCGATTTTCTAGATCTCAGTTTCCTCATCTGCAAAATGGTGTTTGTATTACCTGCCTTATGGGGTTGTTGTGCAGATTGAATGAATCATTTTATGTAGAGCTTTGAGCAGTGGTTAATACATGGTAAGGACACAGCTATTCTTATTTGGATAGGGAAGGAAAAGGCAGGTGTGGAAATGATGAAGGACTGTGAATAATAACCTCATGTGTGTGTTCAGAACTACTAAAAATTTCAGTCATTGTTTAATGAACTAGTCCTTTCTACATATGTATAAAGAAATTCATAGGGTAATCAGAGATGGGAGAGTCTGAGGATGGGGACAGAAATTTATTCTGAGTCAAACATGTTTATGATGAGTTCCCTAGTCCGATGCCAGGGAACAAAAGGCTCATTCTTCAGTTCCCAGAATGAGGATTAACAGTGAAACAGCCTTGCCTGGTATTGTCGTGCAGCATCAGATAATTTTTCATCAAGGCTTTTCATGGGATGATATATTCTCCCATATAGATGCATCTATTTCAGTAGTGGGTGAAACACCTGTCATTTATGTATAATTTTAAAAGTGGCATTTTACAAATGAAAGGATACACAACCAAACATGACCCTGTTATTCTCCTACTGGTCAACCACAAGAGGGATCGTCTCTGTTAGAGCTTATCTCTAGAAATCATTGTATTGATAAGTTGCTAGTCTGTCTCTAGCTCTTTCTAGGTGGCTTAGGAAGTGTCATGTGTATCCAGGGGCGGTAATCTACCAAAGGTGATCCTTCTTAGAAGTATCCCTATGAGTGGAATGGATTTATGAGATCATTTTTTTCCCTTCATGTAATATTTTCATTGTCACCCCATCCCCTTACAATAGGATACCATGGATATATTGGAAAAAAAATTGGAAGTCAAATGGCTGATAATACAAGAATATAAAAATATTCAATTTGAAAATCTGTAGACATTTGTTAACCATATCACCTTCAAATAAAAAGCAAATTTTCCTGCTCCTTCTTGGGACAGCAAGATAAAAAGATTGTTGAATAGATCAGCAAAACACTGACTTAAAAAAAAAAAAAAAGATTGGAAGTTGCTTGGCTTTCCTGCTCATATTAGTTTTTCCCGGGCAGGGGAAGCAAGTGAATCCTTTATTGATTGTCATTTGGTGCCATTTTTAATAATCAAATTTAAATATAGGCTTTAGCAGCGGACGGGTTCGATTTGGACAGAACACATGTTGACTTCCTGAACTGTTTGCTCACTGGAGAAGCCGACTTGTTCTGTAGACGGGGCTGCATGTTGATCTCCTTTGTCTCCAGAAGGATTGATTGACGGATGTTGTGTCTGCTCATTTACAGCGTTTTCCTTGTTTAATTTTAAAAATTGTGACATAGTATTACATGTTCGCTTGTATACATCATTTTTACAGAAGAAAGTTGTTTAGCCAATATGTCGACTTAGTTTATGAAATCCTCTCTATAGCTTTCATTCAGCCCTTCGTGTACTCCATTAGGTCATATTCATTTCATGCACGGCAAATCGTAACCAGCAGCAAAATTTAACATTTGGTCCTTTTAGGTATAAAAATGAATCAAATGCCTGACAAGATTTGTTTCTGGTATATATTTCAGAATCTTCCTCCTCCCCCCCCCAACCCTCGCCAACCCCATCTTTATGGGCATACAACAAATGTTACTAACGGGTACTTTTAGTTTTAAAAATATGGACAACAGTACTCCACGCAGTAAAAGACTTGAGCGATTAATGCTACCCTTATGCCTCTTTTGAGTAGTTTTAGCCATGGGGCTTGGCACTGCCACCATTGTCTTTGTGCCAAAAAATATCCGCAGCGGCTGTCGCATTCTAGTACCGGAGGGTTGTCTCGAAAATTCCGCAGTGAACGCGCCGGGTTTGTTCATCACTGCTATCTCTTTTAAATATTGGAAAAATAGAATCTTCAGCTCTTTCAAAGCCCCGTTGTGGTTGTGGGGATGGGGGGAGGCGGGTGGTGAAGAATGGAGAAAGGAGGAAAGAGGCTGTCCGCGCCAGCCAGTTGGTATAAGTGACAAAAATCCATGCCTGACATAGAGTAAACACAGATATTTAGGAGCTTTTGTGTTCATGAGCACAGATAGTTACTTAAGGATCCTACTCAAACGTGTTATCAGCGCTCTTGAAAATTTTGTTATCTGAAACAAATGTTCCAAGTGAATTTTAAGTAGAAAATCAACATCAAGACCACAGCTAATTTTTAATGGATAATTTACACAAAAGATAGTTTCTTTTCTAGAAACCGAGGTGCCCTTTTAAAATGGCTGCTTTTTATCTTAAAAAAAATAAATGATAGGAATCGCGATTTTATATTTGAGAAGGTGCTTGGGCTTTATCCACAGTGCCTGATTATTTTGCTCCAAAACAGGGGTTTTGGCTCTGAGGGCAGATTTATAGTTGAATTTGGGAACAAAAAGATGTAATAAAGTTAAAGGCTTACACTATCAGAATGAAATGTGTTCGCTCATGATCTCTGGACCGATCTATTTGATGGCAAAAGTGGATGCTACAGATGAAATCTTTACAAGAAGTATAATCCTTAAAAAAAAAAAAAAAAAAAAAAAGTCTACCTCCCAGCCTCCTGCTGGCTGTGCTGCCTCTTTGGTACCTCGCAGACTTCGACAGAGCCCTGGACGGGTGCCCATTGATGTCATGGAAACACTCAAATTACTGAGAATGATTCATGTCTATGCTGGTCTCTTATCCTCCCCCACACAAACAGGAGTAGATTTTTAACCCTGACAACTTGTAATTTGCAGTGGGTTTATTTTTGTATCTGGATAAATATTTTTTAACAAGCAAAATTAAGATTAAGCAGTCTGTATCTGATATGATAGTAAAGAATGCTGGGTTCCATGTAGCCAAGAGTACTTTGGGGACTCTGTAGCGTGAATTCATATTCTTCTCCTCCTCTTTCCCTCCTCCCTCTTTCTTTTCCTACCCCTTGCTCTTTGCATTCCACTCTTCCTCTCTTTTTCTCCTACTTATTCTCTCTCTCCTTTTAAAATCCTGCCCTTTTATCTTTAAAATAATGGAAGGAGTAGCCCAACTTATATCTATAAGTGAGGCAAATCCTGGCAGAAAAATTCTTCCCTCCAGTTCTGTGTGTTGGAGTCGAGTTGGGAAATAATGCTGAGTAGTGAAATTCTACAGGGGATAGCTTCAGGAATTTCTTCTAGAGAAAAAAAAATAGATGTTTTTTTCTTCCTTAAACTGTATTTTACAATTTAGATTTTTAGAAATGACCAAAACAGGACACTAGATGTTCAGTTTCTTAGGAAGTCAGAGCAGATTCTACTTTATCTATCTTTCTTTCTGCCTGCCTTCTTACCTGCCCAGCTTCCTGCCTGCGTATCTACCTGTTAAACAAGCAAATATTACGTCAAAGTAAGTGATGTAATGGTGGTATTGAAGCATTCTTAGATGCAAAAACTTAAGGAAGGACACACGTCCTTTGATAGCTCATGAAGGTCGAGCCTTCTCTGTTAGTAACATTTAGAGAGAGAAGTTAAAGGGTGTAAGTAGCTTAAATTTGACATACACAGATGAGTAAATATGTCTTTGTGACCATTCCCACTGCTGATACAAGTATAAATGTATCTTTTCTTCAATGTAAAATCCTCATACAATGGAAGTTATTCTGTTTCATCTTCTACGACTGACAATCTGTGCGATGGTGTCTTGTTTCACTGAAATTGAAACTGATATGGGCATTGATTTTATACTTTGCGCTGAACGCTAGACCAGAAATGGGGCGGAAGTGTTTTCCCAACTTTAAGATTCATTAAAATCAGTAGAAAAGTTAATACTGGGAAACAGGGGGTTAATTTTAAGACTTAGGTTTGGCTTTCTTTGAAAACTGCTATCCATTTTCTATATATAATGACTTGGATACAGGGTACCCTTTTGACCAGATAGAAAATTTATGGATATAAATGTATCAAAGATACATTCTTTGTGTGGTATCAGGAAGGCATACTCTAATAACATTGCTATTGCCATTGACCTAAAAGATAAAAAGGCTACTGTTACTTTTAGCATTCCTGTTGAGTTGAGAGGGGAAAACTTGGGGGTTGTAAACTTCAGAAGGAAATCTATTCAGCCTCTCAAAAAACAAGTTTAGAGTTTTCCCATTGGATAAAAGAATAGTGTAGTCCTATGTATCACATACGGTTACTGTAAAGCTCCAGTCTTGATGAAAGAAGTATCCTTTAAACTTGAATGGGGTGGGGTCTTAGGCACCTGCACCTATCTGCCTCTTTTAGCTCCTTTTAATGTTCTGGTATGGACAGATTTCTACAATTATTCTCCACATGTCGCTGTCTGGACTCTGCTGCTTAGATCTCTTGTAATGTGATTTCATTATCTTCCCTAATGATTATTGGGGTTAAACTTTAAAAAGAAACAAATGAACACCCTTGATTTTATTCTTAGATGTGGCCAAATGGCATTGAAGGGTCCATAGATCTCTGTAGAGTAGTCTACAGATAAAAATCGGGCTGTTAGAATTGGAACCAGACATTCACATTCCACAATCCCTTGTGCTGCTGGGTCTATTGGTGGAATCTGAACTTGGGTTCAGAGTAGGCAATTTTTCAAAAGCCCTGTTTCCCAAATGTAAATTCCATCATCATCTTGATCATGATGGGACTCACTCCTGGGAAAGGGAGTTTTTGAAAACGAGAGAGAGACTCAGAATTTTGAATAGTTTCTTTGCTAAATTCACCATCTGGAGAGCCTTTGATTGATTAGTTTTGGCCTCACCATTAAGTGTCAATATAATCAATGGGAATTACTAGGCTAGGGTCATTACATAGATAATTTGCCTGCTGTGTAAATAAAAATGAAATTGTTTAAATTTTGTGCAAGAGAAAGTGAAAATAAGGAGTTACGATTTGTTTGTTAGAGAAAGTGGAGGCCATTGGAATGACAGTTTTTGGAAGTGTGGAGCAGTTTGGCTAAGAATAGGAATGAAGGATATTTTTTTCCAGTTTATCATAGCCAGAGTGAGGAAGTGTTATTCCCTCTCTTGCTTGCATACATTGCCAGTAGTGCCTACTTTACGTATGTAAACATCGGGGAAGAGCAGTAGATGTCTGTTACCTGGAGGAGATTTTTTTTTTAAGGAAAAACACAATTTACACTTTTTTGTCGTTTCTCTTGGCAGGTAAAACAGAAAGGGGCTCATACTCATCTTATGGGAGAGAATCAAACTTACAGGGTTGCCACCAGGTAAGTGAGAATCTCTGTTGCGGAAGGGTTGAGAGGATTAACCTGGTAAATCAGTTTGTTTGCTAAATTAGATGATGCATTTTAAACTGTGACACCAAAGATGCACTGGCAAGTCAGATGATGGCTCTCTCTTTAAGTAATGAAATAACACAGAGCTTAGAACTAATAAAACCTCATCTTTAGATCGCTGCTGTATCAGAACTACGTTCATGGGCTTGTTTTTATTTTTTAATCCATCAGCCGGTACCAGTGGCACTGTTTGCAAACCAGCAATGTCGGTGAAAGTGGTTCTATCAAAGGAGTTTGTTTGCAATTAAGAACTTAAGAATTTCTTACGCAGGAAATACTTCACGGAGTCATGTGTCAGACCCTGGGTTTTGGGTGGCTATTGCCCTAAATTATAGTTTTCATAGGGGCTGTATGATGTTGTGTGAAAACAGGGTTGTATTGAGGGATAAAAATGTCTGTGAAAATATGATTTGTTGTCCCTTTTTGTTTCTGAATTGTTTTTGGCTGGAAGTCAAGGCCAGCAGGCTAACAGCAAAGCCGTCTCAAGGGAAGCATGCGTGAGCTAGAAAAATAAGAGTACTTTAATTAAATAATAAAATGCCAGTGTAATACAAAGGTATAGCATGTGTGTGTTTGTGTCTCTGGGCACTCTGCATTTGTATACTTTAAACTCTCCAGAGAGAGGCTATTTCTAAAAATACTATCTGGCTAAAAGTGCAAGCTTTGTTTCAAGACAATTGAGTTTTTATAGATGCTTTCTTTTTCAGTTCAATATCAGTATTAATCATGTATTTAAAATCTTTTTAAAAAATTTATACTTCCTTTTTATTAGTGCATTAGTTTCTTTGGAAAACTCTTGATGGAATTTAATAATTCTCTTCAATATTCAGAGCGCTCTACTGTTTTTATTATTTACCCAAACAAAATGTACTTTTTTTTGATGCTGGAAAGGGGATGCTTACTCTCTTGAACTCTCTCACCCTCTCATGTTCTTGATGGGGGAAGAATCTATTTTGATTTTTTTTTAAACAGCCCGTTTAATATACCCCTGAAAAATGTAAGCAAAGTTTTGTTTTCGTAATAAAATCGAGCCTATGAGGAAAGTTTCCTTTACGTATCAGACATAGGAAGGTACGACTTCTGGTGGGTTGGTGTGTTTGTTTTTTCCCTGTATATATTTGCATTTTTAAAGTTTACTCCCTTGGCCCAGCCACCAATTCAGTCATATTCAGCATCTGAAAGATTTGTTGCATTGAGGTGAATAGTGCTTGCTTAAGAGCTCCTGCCGGAGTGCAGTTCATGGCAGTTTGTTTGGAAAGAATTCTGCAGGAAAGAAATTTACAGCCATTCCAGCGCAACGGAAACATCTTTGGAATGTGAGTGCAAATGTTCGGGCTAGATAGCCTGGGCGACAAGCCTCTGAGTGCTGTGTCTCTGGTGTAAAGCTCTCAGTTCCTGCAGAAGAACGTGTTCCTGTGGGTCTGGTTTCTGAGGGTCAAGGCGGAGGTCATTAGAGTTTTGGGGAGAAGAAAGTTGACAACATCCTTCCTTTCTGCAGATGGTCATGGCAGAGGTCTCTGTTTTCGCTGGGCCCCTTTTTCTGGTCATTGAGAGAATAGGCTTCCTCGCCCCTGTATCCTTTCTTACTAATAGGAATTGGCGTGATTCCTCACAGACACAAAGATTTCCTCTGCTGAGTAAGCGTGAGGCCCCTTAACTTGTGAAAGCATCATCCAGACCGTGTGAGTCTGTCTGTGTATGTGCAGAACACAGACCCTCCTTTCTCCATTTGTGGGGAATACTTCCCTCGGGTGAAACTGAAGTTAATTTTTTTTTTTTTTTTTTCAAACAAGGTGAGAAGTGGAAAGGGGCAGAGGGTGGAAGAGAGGTGGATGGATTGGCATGTGATGGCTGAATTTTTGGGCCTTGGGAGGTTCGTTTTGAGGCATTAATGTCCAGGAAAATTCTTTTGTATATAGCACTATGACTGCATATGCTTTTCTTAAAAGCCTTCATAATGTAGCTGTGGAGTGTGGAGATTCCTTCATTCTTAATTTGTGCTTCGTGGTTGTGAGTCTTGCAAGAGTCTACTATCTCTGTGCTTAGCATGGTCGCAGCAATCTCCATAAACAGTGTGATTACTTAGAGATAAATAAAAGTGAAATTTTGGAAATTTGCTGACAGAGGGAAATAGGGACTGAAGATGAAAAATGTACAGAGTATGAATTTCTGCTTTCTGTGAAATTTGAGGAGAGAACAGACCATAGTGTGTCTTCCAGTGAATTAGTTTCTCTTGTGCTGTATTGTTTGAATCCCTGTCTACAACACCAGCTATGCAAACCAAAGAGAAAGGCAAAATCTCAGTATCTTGGGCTTCAAGTCTAAATAGCAGATCACAGCTGAAATGATTCCCCACTGTGTGACAAGGTGAGTGACTCGTGGAGGGGAGGCTTTTGTTTTCTTCTGTTTACTACATGATTGAGATACGGAATAGAAAACCTTTACATGGTGTGCCCTAAGGAGCTCCAAAAGCTGCTTTATCGTATTATAACAGTGTATCCTGTGGACTTAAAGGGGTGAGCAGTGCTATATGGAAACACGCTTCTTCCTGTCCCAATAGCCTTTTGTTTGGTGTAGAGACAGAGTGGTGGTAAGCAACAGGTAGTAAAGGGCTGTCCTGGAGGAATACATTATTATTGTGAGATATGTATTGTTTCAGAAATATATCAAGTTAAAAAATAGATACATATTTTAGATTTATCTTAAGGATTTAACATTAATGCTAATGGACATATGGCACTTTTTAAAATGGATATATTTTAGCAGAAGAACGAAAGCCGGCAGGTTCTTTACTAGTAATTAAGTTGTTTTCATTAAAAATAGTAATGGGATAATATTATTTCATTAATGCATTTCCATGTGAAATTATCAGAAATAAACATGGTGACTTTTTGAGACTTTTAAAATTGTGTAGAAAATGAACCAATAGATAAGCAAAAGTAACCAAATGAACTTTTTTCAGTTCTTACTAAATATGACAAAGCTAATTTACATCAAATTGGGGTGCAGAAATCACACCCAGCTTAACATGTTCTTGCCAAATTGTAACCTCATATTCCTTTTAACTGGCAGAGAAAATAAAACTTATAATGGAAAATCTGACAGAAATGAAAATGAGTGGGAATAAAGTTTTTTGCAAGATAGTCCAACCTTAATACTATAATAGACAATAACTAATACCTAATGGGCATCATTGCAAATGCCAGAAGGGAAAAAATGTCATTTGTTTTTGGCTTCTTTGGCTTCTTTTGCTGCTTTGAATAGAATGTTTGGCGACTTGCAAACTTTTAAATTTTGCTGAAATCTATTTTTTTTTTTAACGAGATGATGACATCAAAACAAGTAATTGTTATTAGTTCTCCCCTCAAATGGAAGTTTAGTGTTTATTATCAGGAATTGTTTGTATTTTCTTTCTGGGGTATAGCCCATGTCTAAAGCCATGGTTTCATTATTAGTATTTGTGTGTGTGTGTGTGTGTGTGTGAGAGAGAGAGAGAGAGAGAGAGAGAGAGAAAGCTGCCTATCTGAGACCAATCAAATTAGAATCTTGTGAGCTGGGCCTGTGCTTTTCTGACAACTCCCAAGGTTATTCTAATGTGCAGCTAGGTTTTATCATTTCCTAGAATGTTCTATAGAAATATACTCTGATTAATGACTTGTGTTCAACATATGGCATTACTACTGACCTTGAAAATGCTTTTAGGCTCTTTGCATTAATTTGATTATTCAAGGCATGGAAATACATTGCATATGAACTTCATTTAAAAGGTGGTGAAAATTAGTGATATAGTGAAAATCTTGAAATCTTTATGTAGAATTCCACAACTGAGTGTCCTAGCCCATATATTGTTTTCTCTAGTGAAGTCCAAGCCTTTAGCCTCATCCAAATTCTTTTTCTTCCTCAGCAAGTAATCAAATAGGACTTTGCTGTTACAGTTATTTGATGTTTAGATCTTAAAATGACTAATGGAATATAGGAATTAGACCTGATCTAGGAGATTGTTGTTAATTTCCATAAACTTGGAGACCAGGGAGGAAACGGATTTTCTTTATATGTGACTTAGTTTGCCCATAGGTTGCTCATTTTTGGTTCATCGAAATTAAGCATGTAGTTGATTCCAAAATGAATTTCACATTTTAGCATTGATTTATTTGTCTTACTATTTTTACTTTTTATTCAATAGGTATTACAAACAACTTAATTCTAAAACTTTTGGCTTCTTTTAGTTTTTCTTATCTAAAGTCAAAATAGGATGTAAGCGAAAACGGCACAAAATTATTTTGTTTATTATGAAATTGGCAATTTAGGCCTTATGCAAGCAGAAATACACATCACTTTTTAATTTGCTACGATGCCTAAGTGTTTATTCTGAGTGTTCAGCACATCCCTCGAGGTCTTATGCATCCTTCCTGGGAAGCTCTCCTTTGCAGGGCTTTAGCACCTTTTAAATTTGCCATCATTTTTATGTGTTTGTTGCATGCTGATTTCCACAGGATTCTGTAAACTCCTTGAGGGCAGCGACCATGTCTGCTTTATCTTGCATGTGTACCATGTGCCTAGCAGGGCAAAAATTGCAATGACCTAGTGTTTCTTTCCTCAGCATCACTTTTGGAAGCCATTTTGAGGGAGTAAAGTCTGAATAGCAATGTACACGAACCATATTGTGAGCATCTTTTTCATGCCTACGAAAACCAGAAAACTGCCCTCTCCCAAAAAAAAGTCCTTTGGAAGCTCTTCCTTCTAACATGCTGTGCAGGCTCTGGAAGGACACCAAAGTCATATCGTGGAGAGACACCCACTCTGACTTTTGGGGGGTTGAGTCGTCTCACTCACCTGGTGACTTCACCATTCTAGGCCTGTATATCTGGAAAGGCCTGAATGAGGGAATTAGAGATGGTCTGTGGTTCTGGCAGAGGTGTTGTTGGAACCAAAGGTCAACATCCTGGTCCGAACATTGAAATGTAGCAGTGTGAACAGTAGGACAGGGTATTTTAAATTGTGACCGTTTCAGGCATCACAGGGCCTGTGTTTGCAGTCTATATGTCATCGCAGCTGTGTCCCCGAGCGGTATTTTTCGGGCAGCAGCTCTTTCATTTTGGGGGATTGCTATGGGTATACCCTTCTTTCAAAAGTCAACCAGTACTTATCAAAGGGGAGAATGGGTCCATTCTTTCGTTGCATTGGTTAAGAAATATTCATTGACCCCGTAGTGATGTGTTAGATACTCAGAAGAAAAACAAAGGGATCTTGTATATCTTCCCTTCTATCCCCACCAGCAGCTTCCTGGTTATTAACAGGAAAAATTGAGCTCTATTTATTTATTTTTATTTTTGACCTTATATAGCATAAATTTTTGAGCATCCAGAACAGTTGAAAAAATAATAAAATGAATGCTGCATACCTATTTAGGTTAAACAGTTGTTTGTATTTGTTATACAGTATTTTTTTGTGTGTGTGTGTATGTATAAGAATACATATTTTTCAGTGAACCAACCTTTTTAAGTTGCATATTTAATAAGAATGCACCCGTAGATTTTTCAGTACGTATCTCTTAAAAATCAGACATTTGCCTAACATACTGTTATTATCCCTAAAGAAATTAACAATAGTTTCTTAATCTCAATCTGTATTCAGGTTTCTTCAGTTGTCTTCATGCAAATGTCTTCAGTAGCTTTTTAAAAAAAGGCTACGAAAATGCCATTTACGCATGGCGTTTGGTTTCTATGTCTCTTTATAATTTCTTGTAAACTAGAGCTGTTCCTCTATTTTTATTCTTTTTTAAATTGTATAATTTATTTTTTAGAGATGGGGTATCGCTATATTGCCAAGGCTGGACTCAAACTTCTGGGCTTAAGGGATTTTCCCAAGTAACTTTTTTGTTGGTTTGTTTGAATGGTAGTGACTTTAAAGAGACCAGGCCGACTGTCCTATAAAACATTCCCCTTTCTAGAATTAATAGATTTCCTTTCCTTGTGGTGCTGTTTAATTTTGTTTGTCACTTGTTTTGCCTACAAATTTAAAATTAGGTCTGAAGGTTTATGCAGGTTCAGGTTAAACATTTTTGGCTGGAATACTTCATTGAGGGTGCCGTGTGAGTCAAATTACGTTCCAACAGAATGTTGAGCTATGCCGCTGTTGGTAATGCTAACTTGAATCACTTGGCAAAAGTGGTGACCACTGGATTGTTCCATTGTAAAGGAACCTTCCCCTGTCTGCAAATAACAAATAATCTTTGTATTGATACTTTAGAAATGGACAGATACCCCCTTTTCCCAACAACTTTTGACCTAATGGTTTTAGCACACCTTGATGACCCTTGCCTGAATCATTTATTTCAACTAAGGACTTCAAACTGGTGATTCTTTTAAAATTACGTCATTCCTTCCACATTTATAGCTAGTGTTCTTCTATAAAGAGGCAGTTTCTTTCATCATTCATTTTAACACTGTCAGTTTCATGTTTCATATTTTATATAAGTGTCATAACAATTATTGTTTTTAATATGTTTCCTTACCTGGAGGATGTTGGAATCATTAAAGTATTCTTGAAATCTCTTAAGGTATATTGAGAAGAAAAGTAGTTATGGCTCAGGCTGATGGTCAGAGAGGCTTTAATTGTAAGAGGAGGGAGGTAATTACAGGCATGTTTCCTTGTAAACTAAAGTTCAGTATTCCTTTGGTGAAATTTGGAACCTTGCAACAACCTCTGTGCCCCTAGCTGTGTTTCTCCGATTCTCATATTGCCACTCTATAATTGCTCGTAAGCATCTCACAAGGTTGATCATCAGTAGCTGACTGGCCGACTTGTGGGGGTTCCTGTGATGCTCTGTGAAGCTGCGCTATCAGGGATCAGCTAATAATCCCTGCCTCAGTCCTTTCACAATCCAGACATGGTTGATAGTGAATGTCAAAATGAGTGAATTTCTAAAAGATAGTTTGGGCTTAATCTAACTAGTATTAGGTGTCGATATAAATCTCTGAGTTGGTTATTATTATCGTCCCTTAATAATTAAGAAAGGGGTGCTCAGAGAAGTAAAGCAAGTAGACCTCAAATCATTTGTTCAAGTAAGTTTCAGAGCCAGACTCTGAACTCTAAGATGTTTTGTTTTAAAACCAGTGCTTTCCAACTTGGGTTCCCTGCTGCTTAAGCCTATGATGGAGTTTTTAGGCTCAGAAGTCCATATTAGTTCTCATCTAGAAAACCCTGTCTGGTCAATTCCAGGCCCGCTGGAGGATCTGGGCCTGGAGACAGTGCCTACAACAGAGTAGCTGCACTCAGCTCTGTTCAGGGTTAGCTAGAACTCTGAACAGTCGGTAGGGAAAGGCATAGCAGAGGGCAGATTGCATCGTTCCTGACTGCCCAGCCTTAAGGGGGGAAAAAAAAGATTATATGAATAATCTATTCAGTAACATCCTCAGAATTAGCATGTGCAATTTCCTTAAAACCAATGAGGATTTCCTGTGAAAAGGCTGGGGTGGAATATGCCAATTCACATTTTAGCAACAGCATGAACACTTTCTTAAAAATGTATAGATTATGTTTTGGCTTTGCTTTTTGTGCAATGTAGGCAGAGTACGGTTTGCTATTATATAAATTTGGATTCATTATAGATCACATTATTGTTCCAAAAACACAAGAGCTACATACAACGAGATTCTGAAACAATACCTTTAGCAGGTTCTTAAATATGGCCCAATAATTTTTTGATTATGGCATTTAGCCCTCAAGTAAAATATATGAAACAACAGAATATGTGCTAGGAGCATAGGCAAGTTTTATACAACAGTTCAGGCAGTTAGTGCATAAAAAGCCATTGAAATTGCTTTGAGATGATTTATGAGACACCAAAGAAATGGACTCCTAGTATCCAAATTGAAATTTCACCAGGATCGTGGGATTAACTTCCCCTTTCACCATTAAGGGTTTTTTAAATAGCTTCTAACAATTAGGACTACAGTTCTTCATCTTTATATTTCTGATAGGTATAAAGACAAAGGGGAAAGTCAGTTAATGACTGAAGAAATAATTGATTTAATGCTGAAGTGTATCTGATATAATTGAATGTTGAAACATATCTACATATCATGTAGATATCAGTGCCACTCTGTAGTATCCTTCTGTAAGAAAGGCAGTATACTCAAAATTCAACATCAGGACAGTGTTTCAATGTGAAATAACAGAAATATTTCTTTATTGAAGGTCATGCTTGATATTATTTTATTGTTGGGAGCTTTTTACTGAAACTCTTTAAAACTGAACCCTCAAATTAAAATATTGGCAACACTGAAAGATAGCAACAGAAGCCTGTAATCTGAATTGACGAACTTATTAAGGACTTAAGAAAAAAAAACTTTAGAAAAGAAGCATATGTTGTTGAGTCTGCTGCCGCGCCTGATAGTGATAACCTGCTTAGAATTGAAGCACCCCATTCTTTGAAAAATTGTTTGCGCACTTTGGATATTGACGTGGGTTTGTTTACGTGTGCTTTCACTAACAGATCACCTGAACTTCCTAAAGCATGGACCTTTCGTGTTCAGTGTGTTGTTTTTTAATCTCATAGAAGTAGTTTCATGGGGAGGAGAAAACCGAAACCAGCAAGAATACTTCTTTGCATTTGCCTTAGCACTTCCAATACGCAAATGTTGCTTTTTTCATAGTATGGCACTTACTTCCGTTAGACATTTCTTGTACTTAACAAAGGGCAAAGTCACATTTTGGCGGGAGAGCGACTTTCGCCCGGCACTTCACCAGATCTCGTTGAATAGAATATATTATCACTGTTAACATTCTTAGGTTTCTTAATGAAACCTACATATCCTTTATTTCCATTTTCCTCTCCTTTCAGAAGACATCTTCCAGTGAACAATTTCTATGACTTAAATAGCAGATATATGTTGTTTTCAAGCTACCTCAAAGCCATATTTTTGTGCATTTGTGACAATAACAATTCCATGCTTCAGAATAATTACGTAGGAGTATCATTGAGGTTTTTAGGCAGTACCCACCCTCTAGAGTTCTATACGTGGGGGTGTCTGTGTGTTGGGGTTTTACTGTGCAAGCACACAGAATATTCTGAGCTCATTTGTACCGTGATAATGAACAGCAGGGCACTGAATCTTTTCAGTTTTATTGGCATTGTATACAGTAGTTATTAAATTTCATCTCTGTAATACACCTGCAGTAAAATAACAAAACATTGGTGCACTTAAAGAACATGTGTGTGTGGTACAATGCCCTCCCCATCATTTCAGACCCCTGCAAACAGCTGCTTACAGATTTCAAGATCCATTGTATATATTCCCTCGAGCCCACCTCTAATAATCGAGACACATCTGCCATTGCAGTATTATAGGCATATGTAGTTTTATTGAAAACTATACCTGTAAAAAAATTAAATAACTCCTGCCTCAATTAAATTGGCAAGCTACCTTTTGCAAAGATCATGTTGCAGACCTCTTGAGACCCAAGTGAGTTTATTTTATTCTTATATTACAAATCACTAAATATGTTATTTTTATTTAGCCGAGTAGCTAACTTTCCTCATACTTTGATGGTAAGTTATTTTCATCCATTCTCACTTTTGTCTTCCTTCTCCCCTCATCTTTACATGTTAAAAAAATTCTGCAAATTGCATGAAGCAAACATTTTGAGAATCTGACCAGAATAAAATCAAAGGGAAAGGACCCTAACATGGAGCTTTAACTTTGAAGTGATTATTAAATAAATACATACAAAGGTTACAAAATTGGGATCAAATTTATAACTCATGTTGTGGCTTGTGATTTTTACAAGCTTCTTTGAGATCCATTTGATCATCATAATGGCAGAATAGGAAGTAATATGAAGAGGAAATGAGTTAGTAGGCCATACAAAGCATATGCAGATGGATTCCTATTCGATTAAATACCTTAACACTTATTCTTATAAAAAGATAGATATGAGATCTCACTCTGTCACCCAGGCTGGAGTGCAGTGGTACAGTCATAGCTCACTGCAACCTTGAACTCCTGGGCTCAAGCGATCCTCCCTCCTCAGTGTAGCTAGGACTGCAGGCATATACCACCATGCCTGGCTAACTTTTTTATTTTTTGTAAAAGAGACAGGGTCTTATGTTGTTGTCCAGGCTGTCTCAAATTCCTGACTTCAAGCCGTCCTTCTACCTAGACTTTCCAAAATGCTGTGATTATAGGCATGAGTCACTACACCCAGCCAACATTCTTAATACTTGTTGAGGATTGGATCAGTAATAGATGTGTGCAAAATAGTTTTTTATCCAAAGAAGGAATAAGAGTAAAATATTTAGCGATATAAAAATGTGAGCATAAACTTATTTTAAGTTATGTAAGGTATCTGTATAGGTCTTCATGTGAGTTAATCATGCCAATATATAGTGATTTAATGAAGAAGAATTTTTTTTTTACATTTGTTTTATATTTTCATAGAAAAAATCCAAAAAGACAAGTTGCCCACTATATGGGAAACATATATGTATATATATCATATATATCAGTATATGTCTGAATTACATATGTCTGTATATATGAAATACACACACATTGTTATAAGACAATAAGCAGGTTCCTTATCCATAGTTTCTTAGTGAAAAAACAAAACAAAACAACCTTTTGTGCTATTGAAATGAACTGTGTATTACTGGACCGAGGAAGTGGTTACAGGTGAATGCTGTTGCCAAAGTGAACATAGAGTCAGAGAAAAGATTCTCCGTTGAAAATCAGAAAGTAGATGATTTCATAGGATCAAGTCACAGATAAATATGAGGTGATGACTGCTGTAGAGAAGGTAGAAAATCAAGCAGTGATATTCTTTTTTTTTTTTTTTTTTTTGTGGTGTTGTTGGGGATTGGGTCTCTCAGTGTTGTCCAGGTGGGGCTCAAACTCCTGGGCTGAATCAGTCCTCCCACCTCAGCCCTCTTGAGTAGCTGGGAGTGTAGGTACGCACCACCATGCCTGGCTTGTAGTAGCAGTATTGACAACCAGTCAGGATAGAAAATAGTTACATGTTTAAATAAAGAATTTCCTTTTTTGGGCCGGGCACGATGACTCACGCCTGTATTCCCAGCACTTTGGGAGGCTGAGGCAGGTGGATCACTTGAGGTCAGGAGTTCGAGACCAGCCTGACCAACATGGTGAAACCCTGTCTCTACTAAAAATACGAAAAGTTAGCTAGGTGTGGTGGTGCGTGCCTGTAATCCCAGCTACTTAGGAGGCTGAGGCACAAGAATTGCTTGAATCGGGAGGTGGAGGTTGCAGTGAGCCCAGATCACGCCACTGCACTGCAGCCTGGGTGACAGAACGAGACTTCATCTTCTTCTTCACTCTGTCACCCAGGCTGAAGGGCAGTGGCACGATCTCTGCTCACTGCAACCTCTGCCTCCTAGGTTCTAGTGATGCTCCTATTTCAGCCTCCCGAGTAGCTGGGATTACAGGCATGCACCACTAGACCTGGCTAATGTTTTTTGTATTTTTGTAGAGATGGGGTTTCACTGTGTTTCACCATGTTAGCCAGGCTGATCTCAAACTCCTGACCTCAAGTGATCCACCCGTCTTGGCCTCCCATAGTGCTGGGATTACAGGCATGAGCCACTGTGCCTGGCAGAGTGTTCTTTTTTTGATAGGAATGTTGATTAAAGTCAGCGAGTGGTCATTTCTTTCCACTTGGGCTTACCTGGGCCCAGGAGACTCTGCTCACTCTGTTCTCCCAGGGTATTTTGTGCCCCACTCCTAGTTCACAGAGATGCCAGATTCCATGGAATGGAGGACTGAGTCCTAAAGAGGGTTGTCGCTTACAACTAAAACATCAAACCCTAAGGGAATCAGAATTTAAAGTCTTAAAAGGGTTTCAGCTTTGTCATATAGAAAAATATTGAAAATTTAAAAAATATATATTATGAATTGTAAACAAACTTTTTGATGAAAACTCATGAAAGTTGGGGAATACACCTTAACTTGGGCCCTGCCACTGCTTTGAAGTCCCATCAGCTGAACTTCGTTCCCTGGGATGTGGTTCACTCCTGTGGAAATATATATTGTCTATTACATTTGAACGGTGAAGTCTGTTTGTCACGCTGAGCTCAGCAACTCAGAACTGTCATGTGTAGAGTGACTGGTACAACACAACATCAGTAGTGGTAAAAGATTTGTATGGACAATGACATGTGGCAAAGAAGAATGTCAACAGCTGCTACTGCTATGACATTGTCCCTCAAGGAGTCTTGCTGCATCTCTGCCATGTAACTGTCTCAGCCAAAGAGAAGGCACTAACATGAACTTCTTCCCGAGAATACTACTCCCAACTAGTAACCATGTAAGACTTGCTTGAGTCTTTTCTGAGGGTGCAAGTCCTGGGTGCCATTTGTCACTGGAAAGAACATTTAAGTTTGGGGCTTTTTGTATAGGGGGAGGGATTATTCTTTGATTTATTTCGAGAGAACTTGTCCTCAATTTCCTTTTGCAGGTAATACACACACCCTATCAGTTTTTGGACTCCAGACTGTCTCTATCCATATTTCATTATGAAGCAGGTTTTTATCTCATTATGATTTAGATAATTGTACTGGCCTCTAAAATTTTATAATGTACCTTTCAGAAGCTCATAGATGCCAAGATCAGAGGCTCCTATGGAATTCCATCTAATATATCTTCCTTAGCCAGTTGGTGCACATAATTTTCTTTGCTCTAGATAGTTACACATATAGCTCTAGAAATAAAATGCAGTTATCCTAAATCAGCTCTGTAGAGCCTTAACCAGCAATCAGACCATTTAGAACATTCAACAGTAACACATTCTACCAAACTCTGACTCTGTGTGTTCAATAGATATTTATTAGGAAACTCACCCTGTGTCCCACTGAAGAGTCTGACATGCTCTGTAGGTAGATGGATTCAACTAATAGTATAGTAACCATGAGGCCTTAGTATTTATGACTTTTCTTTTATTTATTTCTTTTTTTTTTTTTTTTAAGAGACAAGGTCTTGCTATGTTGCCCAGGCTGGTCTTGAACTCGTGGCCACAGTGATCCTCCCACCTCGGCCTCCCGAAGTGCTGGGATTATAGGTGTGAGCCACCACGTCCGGACGTATTTATCACTTTCCAAATTCGTATTTTTATATGTGTTTGGATTTATTTTTCAAGCAGCCAGAGTAAAAATTTGTCAACTACCAAATTGTGAGTGCAGAAAAATAGATAATTCATCTTTGGTATTGTGCTTTTGAATTTGAATTCCACTGCTTGGATTTCAATCTGTCAGGATTAGTTCTTCCATCTGTGTCCCTTGGTGTGGTGACTGACTCTGAGCCACCATCTGAGACTGCTCGGTCTCCCTCATCTCCAAACGTCCTCAGTTTCCAGATCTCATCAATTCTGCTTGCAAGATACCAGTACATCTGCTGCTGTCCCCTAGACCCCCAGTTACCACCACAGCTGCCCATGCTGCTCTGAATCCTCTACCCACCTTCTCCCTCACATGCCTCGTGCCCACTGCTGCTGGAGTGACAGTCTCCACAAAGCATTGTTCCTTGGCTTTGGGGGCCTGTCCTTAGCATGGTGGTAGCCTGGTCCCTGTTTCTGCCTCCAGCCTCGGCCTTCGTACTCACCATTCACATCTCATGTTCTAGCCCTGCTGAGCTGTTTGCAGTTCCCTCAAGAATTCTTTCACGGTTCTCTCTGTCTTTACAAGGACCAGAAATACCTTTGCCCTGCCTCCCCTTCTCCTTGCCTTACATCTGTTCTACCAGCTAACTCTCCTGCTTTGTTCAAGATTCAGGGACCCTGGATGTTATAACCAGGGCAGAATGAGCTGTCTCTCCTCTGTGCTCAGGAAGCCTCTTCTCTTTCCTCACAGTCATCACACTGTCTACAGCCAGAGAGGGGCAAGGGTTAGGAGCGAGGGCTAGGCTTGTCATCTCTACTGCAGTGTCTAAGAGGGGCACTCAGAAAGTGCTTGTTCCAGAGTCACAGGATGGATGAGTGAATGAATGAATTAGCAATAGTAACAAATTGTATGTGAGCGTGTAACTAACTATATTTAAATACTTCCATGCAAATTTCTTGACTTAAATTAACCATGCCCATGACCCCTGAGGCTGAAATTATTTTTAATTCAGTTTTATTGATAAAGAAACTGAGATTTAGAGAGTTTTTTTTTCACTCTTAAGGCAGAGATGGGACTAGGGAACAGACTCCTTTGGTTCCAGATTTGCCGTTTTCTGTCACCTCTTTATCCCTGGATAAAGCTGGTGTAGGTTTGTGTCATAGCAAATAGCCCACAGAGTCTTCTCATTCATTATTAGCTCCCTATTCATTATTAACTTAGGGATCATTCATAGAGGCACTTACCTAGTTACCAGGCTGGAACCTCTGTCTGCCAATAAAAAAAAATGCGCATTTCTAAAGAGGATATGAAGAACCTAGCAATCTGTGTATCAGGAACATTGTCTTTACATAGCCCAAAAAGAATATTTTGAATGTTTCCTGTAAGTAAATACCAATTGCAATAGCATGGTGCATACCACCTGTGCTATCTATTGTCCATCAGTGGTACCTTTACTCTCTGGTTGTGTTGAAAAGGACCACGGTCCTCCTGGAAATTTCTGGTGCTGAAGCTCAGGGGAGAAGTACACCACCAGCCACATCTCCTCCCCCAAGTTTCATTCTCCTTCACTCTCCCTGTAACATCTTGGCAGAGGATGGGGAGAACTGGGAAGAAGTGGATACATTGAGTAGATCATGTTTTTCCTCTTCCTGTTTCCTTCTTGTGATTTTAATTTTGTAACCTTGTTGTAGGACATAAAAAATGAATGATGACAATGGACTTAGCGTTTATTTATAACACTGAAATCCTTAAAGATAGAACGTTAGAGTCAGAAAGGACCTAGACATCATCTGGCACCCAGTGCCGTTTATGTAGCAAGTGGAAAACTTGCTCAGAGATGTTGAGGTTGGTCGTCATCACACAGCAAGCAGACCTTGCTCAGACACAGCCACACAGTACAAGTAAAATTCCTACCCTGTAACAGGGAAGTTTTCCTTTGATGTCTTTGTACCCGCTTTCTTCCAAAGAGCAAAAGGTCACCTAGTCCATGAAGTAATAGGCAGTAGTAGCCGGAAACACATCCTGAGGAAATTTCTAGACGATTGTCCCTTTGTTAAGTTACCATTGAATCATACTGTCACAGAGCCAGAGGGTGTCGTTTGCTTGTAAATACTGAGTTTTTGAAATGTCACTGTAACACTGGAAAAATGTTGTCTCTGAAGGTTGCCAAAGTGACAGAATCCCGACGTTGTAAATACCAGCCAACACAAGTGCTCATAAATGACAGGAATAAAATATACTTGACTAAATCCATAATAATCACTGATAACACTGTTTACCCTCAGTGACCAGGAGCTGTAAACTTGGATAAAAAGCACATGCGTACAGATATCATTACTATGTCTGAGCCTCTAGCCATTCCAGAATATTTTGATGGAAAAGCTCCCTAAATATGTAAAAGCTTTGCAATAACTAAGAAGCGAGTGTGTAAGATAGGGTGTCAGTCGTCCCCGATGAAACTAGAGAGAGCCTTGACTATATTCAGCCCCCAGAGGACTGATAAGGCCTCCCTTGTTCTGATTAGACCCAAACTCTGAGTCAGGCTAGTAGGGCAGGCAATGCTATATTTTCAGTAGATGTGATTCTTAGAAGGCCCATTTGCCAGAAGCATGAGCCCACACCTATATCATGTTCCATGGAGAAAATATGGAATGAACTTAGAGATTAAAAACTTTGGAGCCGTGAATGGGAGGATTCCATGAACTACACTTTGACTTTCAAAGGGTGGATGGATGGTCAGACCTTTCCACAGTCCTAATACTCTATAGCCCAGGCTTTTTGTTAATAATAACTTCCTCCTCTGTAGAAATGATTATCTCCCTGTTTTTTCTGTTTTAGTGTAAAAATGTTGCCTGTATGTATCCGAGTCTTTAAGAGGAAATGGACACATTGGCAAACCAGTGCCTCCTTTGGCTCTGTGATGTGGCTGCTGTTACTACTCAACTAAAGCACCTGTTATATTCCAGTCTCCCCAGAAATACTCATAAACAGTGGAGACTCAGTGACAGAGGGTTGAGCCCTCCTGGTTTTTCAGCTGGTGAAAGAGAAATCCTGATGGTTAAGGAGATAGCAGAGTAGCCTAGCACTCCGGGAGCTGCTCTTACCTCTGCTATGAAGCTGTGCATGGGGAAGAGTAGGGCTGCTTGGAATGACCTCCTTACCTTTCATATATTGAAACATGTTTCTTTTTCCTTGACATGCTCCTGTATTGTTTGAATTTTATTTTATTTTTTTTTTGGTAATTGTTTTCTTAATTAACAATAAAAGATTTTTTAGTCAATATTAGAACTAGTACTTGATGAGATTTGGGGAAAACTACAAAACTATAGATTGCAAATTGGCATTTGACCAAGAAATTATGATGGTGCTCCTTGGATTTTTATGCTTAGGAAACAGTCCACAAGAGGGAAAAAACTTTCGTTCAGAAGATACCCATTCTAGTGTTAGCTGGAATGGTGGTAACGAATGTAAAATGGTATGAATGTCCATGGCTGTGTGATATTGGCATGTTTTGCTGTCCATGGGTCTAAGTGGTTGGTATTATAGCTTTGAAAGAGTCATGGCAGAGGAGAGAACAGGTGTGTCCCAAACCCTAATGAACTCAACAGATTGGCGTGGCATTCTGGCAATGTAGCCATTCAAGGCAGCCATGGGGACTCCCTGGATGGGGACCCAGCATGCTTCTGTTGGTACCTGCAGGCGCTAGGAGTAGGCCTGCTGTGCTGGTTTGACTAATGTGGTGTAGGTGTTGATGTTGGAGAGTTGGTGGCCAGTCTCAGGCTCTCTTCTGGCACTGCTCCTGCTTGTTGGTCATGAATGCAGATTGAGATTGAATGGCTTCTTACATTTCCCTTGAAGAAAGGCAGCTTTGTCTTCCAGGAATGAACTGATGGTGGCAGCCATGTGGACATTCTGCAGCTTTGGCACCCAGTAGCGATGGTCTGATTGCCTTGAAATTGTGGGAGCCTCTAGGGCCCTGAGAACTCGAGCAGGGCTGGACAAGCCTTGGAGCAGAACTTTGCTGTGAATTCTTTCTTTGACTCCCAAAAGATGAAGGACTCTTATCCCTGATGTCTACCTTTCCACTTGACCTTTTTAGTCTTTAGTGGTCTTTTCAAAGTAATTTTGCCTGGACACGGTGGCTCATGCCTGTAATCCTAGAACTTTGGGAAGCCTAGGTGGGCAGATCACCTGAGGTCAGGAGTTCAAGACCAGCCTGGCCAACATGGTGAAACCCCATCTGTACTAAAAATACAAAATTAGCTGGGTGTGGTGGCTCATGCTTATAATCCTAGCTACTCGGGATGCTGAGGCAGGAGAATCACTTGAACCCGGGAGGCAGAGGCTGAAGTGAGCCAAGATCATGCCATTGCACTCCAACCTGGGTGACAAGAGAGAAACCATATAACAAAGAAAGTTATTTTATAAAAAGCATTTGGGGGTTTTCCTTTGGGTATGGCAGGCAGATTGGCCTCTGATTTGGGATAGTGGAAGAAGAAGAGTTGAATAAAAGTAGTTGGGCCATAGAATGGCCATGGAAGGTCCCAGCTAAATCAGGGTCAAGTTTAAATGTATTTGTATTTTGTTCAAATTCATCTTTATCTAAAACAGGCTGATACCGTTTTGTCTTTGAGCTGCAGGTGGACAGCCACAAATTTGACTCTATAGTTAACCAGTTATCCCCCCGCCACCCCTTGTTTTTCTTCCTGATTTCTCTACTTCCAATCAGCTGCTCTTTTAGAAACCAATAGAGAAGTGAGACAGGGGGTGGGGGCAGAGGATGAAAGAAAAGGGGTAAGCGGGAGGGGGGAAGAGAGGTTGTTTTTGTCATTAGTGAGTAAAAAATCTGTCTGGCTCAGGTAGTTTCTTAGTGAATTCAGCATTTAATGATTAGCTTAGAGGGGTATATTTGAGCTGAAGATTTTGGGAACTCACCTTTCTGCTCTATAGAACCCCCAGATTTCTCCTTTAGTTATACTTTTTGATTCATTCCACCCCCATCCACTGACCCCACTGCCAATATTGAGGTACTTGTGAAAGCTCAGAATCTCCAGTGTCCTCAAGGAGCTAGCCCCAAAGTGCCCCCTGGTGGCTAGAGGAGAAAAAGACAAGATGGAGGATGGGAAAAAGGTCAGGTGGGTAACTTTGCCAATTCTTTTCTGATAGTACTTTTGGTAACAGCATCAAATGGGTTGTCTTCTTTCAGTATTAGTGTGAACCAGCTCTGAACAGGTTAGCGTATCAATGTATTTCCCTTTTTGGGTCATTTTGCTGCAGGGATTTCTTTCCCTATGCCAGTTTTTGTTGGTCTGATTTTTGTTTCTAGGCATTTTGCATTGACCTGAGCCTTCTCACAGTACTGATGACACTGGGGGAGGGGAGAACAGGAGTGGTTGAAGACGACACAAGTTGTCACTTCATGTGCTGGTGTGAGTAGCACAGGGAAGGGCTGTGATTTTATAGGCACACTGATTAGCCAAGCACTTGTCACCTCCACTGCTGCTCATTGGCCTACTGAGTGCGAGTGTGCCATCTAATTGACAGCTGTCTGTTGTCAGAGGGCCATCTTTTCTCCTTTTCAGTTTAACTGAACACAACAGAGACATCTGCAGAGCTCTCTGCAGCTCTGACAGGGTTGCCCTGCCTGCCAACCCTCAGACTCAGAAGGCAGCATAATTGAAGAGATCCGAAAAGGATATTAACCCATTGACCATCTTGGGCTGAGGTGTAATGACCAAAAAGTCACTTTTTAAGGTGACTACTGGTCTTTCTTGGTAGAGGAAGACATGGGATTCTCTGTCAGAATGAGTCAGGCCAGTAGGATGTGCAATTTCTTGGTAGTGATTGTTCGTGGAGTTTCAGTTCATCTGAGCACTTGGAACAGGATGAGAAGTTCATTTTCAAGGTAGACCCAGTGTTTCATGGTGAGGTTACACTGAAATCTGAATCCTGGGTTACATCGTTAATGTCCGATTTGGCTTGTGTAATGACAGTAGTGCTTGGGATGTGTGTGGTTTGGATCAGGGTTACTCTTTTTCTTTTACAGTCAAGCCCGACACTGCCCTTTTAGTGTAAGATTCCAGAATCTCTCATGCAGTAGCATGGAAGGTATGGCTAACCCTGTAGTAAGGTGGACTGCCTCTTTGGGACATTTCCCATAAACCAGAGATACCAAGGTAGACTTTGTAATGGGGAGATTATTATACAAATATAAGCTTGGGAATGTGAATGTTTAATGATTTGCCTTGTTGTAGTGTCTTCAAATGAAGCTCTATTTATGTGAGGATCTACTGGGGTTGGAACAACATGCAGACAAGCTGGCTTTGTCTGGGTCGAGTCACCCATGCTTGCAGGATGGGGGTGCTTGCTACATTTGGAAGTGATTTAGTGGTATCCTAAGTTTATTGGGAGGAAAATACATCATTGTATTTATTTAAACCTTGGATTTAGAAAGGGACAGTATGTGGATATTGGATAAATTGCTTTTACTCTTTCTTTGCTTTGCATTGTTCTCCCCTCTGACAATTTGCAACTTAACAAACCTTCGTCATTGAACCTGGGTGAAAAAGAAGACCTGAGAAGCCTTGAGTAATTTGTTTCAGACTGTTTATACTTTAGCATTTTACAGATGTGAGCTCATTTGAGGGATAGTATTGGAGAAAGGTAGCATCGTTAAACTGGTTGGAGAAATTTCAGGCAAGTAGATAGGAAAGACTCCTTTTCCAAGTTGTTGCTCACAGATTATGATAGATGAATTCAGCAGAATGTTCTGACCTCCAAGACTAGGTCAGATAACTGAGTTCTTGTCTTGACTCGAATCCTAAGTAGCTGTTTCTTAAAGCTCTGTTTCTGCCTCTGCAGAACGAAGGCTTGGCCTATATAGTGTATGAGATTCCTTCTAGCTTCAGGGTTTTGTAACTATCAGAATAGGGAATAAGGAAGGAGACTATGCCGTAGTAGCCTTTAGCCATATCACAAATATTTGACTTACTCCCAGAATAGCATATGCAATACAGAAACTCTTTGTGCTTGAAGGGAATAATAAATACAGAAAGCATTTGAGAAGTTCATATTTAATTTCTGTTAACTTTTTTTTCTCAATTTCTGTTTATTATAAGATGACAAATGCCTTCCTTTTTTTTTTCAGTATTAAATCCAGGTGATAGGGATAGCGAGAGGATTGGGTCAGGTGAGACACGTGACTCACCGGTGTGCTTATGATTCCCCTTGGAAGATGGTTTTGGGTAGCATTCTGGGAAAACTATGGATAAAGTCAAAGGCTTCCATATTTAATTAATTGTAAGACTTGTTTCTTCACTTTTCAACATCTCAGAAATGTATGATATGCCAATTCAATTGGCAACTTTTTTCCCCTCTTGATAGTAAATATATAATGATGTTTTTGACATTCAGTGACATCTTATAGGTGATGAAATATAATTTTGAGGGCAGGAAGCAAGTTTTTTTTTTTTTTTTTTTGACTGAGGCTAAGTGATTAGATGACTTCTTTGTTTCAGTGCTGACTAAAGCTGCGATGTCCTTTTAAATCACTTTGAAAGATTCAAATTGCTGTAGGAAGACAATTCATACATAGGGCTCACCCTCCCAGAACTCCACACTTAATGCCCACTGAGGAAGGAGGGAAATGCATACAAATACATATCACAATATAGAAGGAATATTCTTGCTCAGTAACTTCCACTCCTGAGCTTTTATCACATTTTTCTCTGTAGAATTATTTTTGTTTCATTGTGTCCAAAATGTCAGATATCTTTTTCAAGGAAGGTCAAGGGAGTTTGCCATTTTCTAAGCCAGAACTATTCTTACCTAGTCCAATACTAGTCAAAGTGGTCAATAGATCACTTAGAATTTCCATTTTTTTAAAAAAAACACTTTTAGAGTTTGTTGATTCCTTAGAGATCATCAAATCCAGCTCCTTATTTCACAAATGAGTAAAGAGAGGACACAAGTCACTTGTTCAGGGTTCAGTTAGGAACTAGATAGAACCTGGGTAGCCTGATGCTCCCATTCTTGCTACTAAACTCCATACAATGTAATGAAAGTGGGATTGAGTCTAAAACAAATACTCTACACATCTTTTGTTGATATTTCTGAGGGAGAAATTTGAATTTCTGTGAGTGCACATAGCTGGTTTCCCTTTGCTTTGTATTTCTGAATGCTACACTTGTCTTCTGCCTAGCACACTTTTAAATTCATAGGTGATTTCACAAGGCACAGAAGCTCAGCTTGTCACATGTGGTTTAATATATGCCACACTTTATGCTGCAGTAGCACCATTTGGTCATATTTAGTGAACTCTGTGGTTGTTGAGAATGCCAAAGCAGCAGTCTCAGAGATTGCAGCATAGGCCTCTACTTATTTAGCAAGCTTAGCTTGAAAGTTGTCAGTGCAGCTAATGTTACAGTGGCTTACTGAGACCTTGGCCTTGTTGCAATATTTCTCCAAACCTGGGTGTTTTCACCTTTGAAATATGAATCTGGATTTAGCTTTTTCTTAAACAACAACAAAACGGTGAAATCTTTAAGTTAGTTAATGTGAATGCAATAAGAATGTAAATTTAATACTTATTCATTTATTATTAAATACTGTTGTAAATAACATTTTTAGATTTAATAATGATTTCCCAAGACATTTCACGCTATTCTTTGCTTTGAAACTGATGGGGTGAGAAGAGAGTTGAATCTTAATTATTATTTTTTAGTTAATTAACGTGATTTTAAAAAAACAAGATATATTTTCTGTTAGACCCCTAATTAGAAAAGATGTCAAGAATAACATAATGCTAACTTAATTTTAAAATTGATAAATGAGGGCAAGATGATTGGAAAGTATCCTCTAGATTGCACAGAAAACTGGGGTTAATATTAAGTGAATAGCTCTGAAATGCTACTTTCCCACCAGCTCCTTAAGCAATTTAGTTTTTAAGACCTAAAACTGACTCACAATCTGTGGTATGAAGGATAGATGTTAATAGTTTAAATATTTAGGCATTGCGTGGGCTGTTTGTTAAACCATTGGTAGCTTGAGATTGGCCAAAGTGGGAGTATTTTCACCATGTGAATGAGCGTCCCCGCTCACGGTGGGGCATGAGCACAGCGCTGCAGGATACAGAACTGACATTTGTTACATACCTGACATTTCCGTTACTCTTTTATTTATCGTTTTGGGCTGCATGTTTGTGTTCCACTCCCACTCCCCAGATTCATATGTTGAAACCTTAATTCCCAATGGGATGGTGTTAGGAAATGAGGCCTTTGGGAGGTGATTGGGTGATGAGGGTGGAGCTCCGATGAAGGAATTAATGTCCTTATGAGAAGAGGAAGACACACTGGAGCCTGTCAGAGGTGGGGGACCAGGGGAGGGATAGCATTAGGAGAAATACCTAATGTAGACGATGGGTTGATGGGTGCAGCAAACCACCATGGCATGTTATGTACACCATGTAACAAACCTGCACATTCTGCACATGTATCCCAGAACTTTAAAGTATAATAAAAAAGAAAAAAAAAAAAGAAAAAGAAGAGAGCTAGCCTTCTTTCTCTCCTCCATGTGAAGATACTATGAGAAGATGGTCATCTGTAAATCAGAAAGAGGACCCTCGTGGTGGCTCACACCTATAATCCCAGCACTTTGGGAGGCTGAAGTAGGAGGATCATTGAGCCCAGGTGTTTCGAGACCAGCCTGGGCAACATGATGAAACCCTGTCTCTACTTAAAAAAAAAAAAAATTAGCCAGATGTGGTGGCACATACTTCTGTAGTCCTAGTGACCCAGGAGGCTAAGGTGAGAGGAACAACTGAGCCCCGGGAAGTCAAGGCTGCAGTGAGCCATGATCTTGCCACTGTACTCCAGCCTGGGCAATAGACTGAGACCTCCTTTCTCCCCACCCCCTCCAGAAAGAGGATCTTGTCTGGAATTCAGCCATTCTGGTCCTGATCTTAGACTTCTAGCCTCCAGAACTGTTAGAAGTAAATGCTTGTTGTTTAGGCTACCCAGTCTTTGGTATTTTGTTACAGCAGCTAAATTGACTTAGACATCATTAATTATATATTTTAAGTCCTGTGTTTTAGCGTTCTGGAATGAGAGCATTGAGAATGATTGTAAAGCTGAGTAAATTAACTGAATTAACTATTCCACAAAAAAAAAAAAAAAAAAAAAAAGGAATGCTTGTTGTTCTTGGAGAATGGCTATGCACTTGGAAGCTGGTCACCTTCCTTCCTCCCCTTCTTCCTGGTGAATCCCCTGACTTTTCCCAATCAGGCTTTCTGATGTGGAGGCCTCCTCTGCTTCCCAGGGACATACTCCCTTCTCAGGGTTTCTGGAGCCCCTGCATCTCTGCTACCCTGAGATGTAATTCTTACCTGAGAGTTCAGCTCCTCCCTACATTTCAGAGGCTTTGGTGGACTATTTCTTATTCATCTGTGCAGACACATTGTCCAGTGTACAACCTGCTCAACAGGCTTGTTGAGTTAATAGACTACTCTGTGTTCTGTATTATGTGGATTTAGATGTTTTGCTTCTTTTTCAGCCTTCCTTTCCCACCCTCCACCTTCCTGACCCCCGCTAAGATGCTACCTTTTAAAGAAAAGAAATAAGTTCTTCACACTTTTCCACATTTATGTTTCGATATAAATCACTGCTACTGGTATACTTCATCACAATTAGATTAAATATGTTCTTTGAAAGAGGAAGTGTCATCTAATGAATAGAAGTGAAGTATATCTGAAAATGTCACACAACTGAGAGTGTGACATCTTTAGTAAACAGAATGTTGAGATGATTTTAGTGCTAGGCTACTTTTGTAAGAGACATCTTATTTGACACCTTTTTTCACAATCAACTTTTGTGGTTCTCAAACTAGACTATTGAAAAGACCAAGTTCCCTATGTCTTTTCTTTGAAAACTTTCTTCTTTGCATTAACCTGTTCTTGCTAGTGCGTCTAAGTGTGGAAAGCAAAGATTCGTTTTAAATCTTCTTCCCAGTCAAAACAGTTTTGGCTTTTTTCTCGAGCGGATAAGTAGTATAGTTTTCTGTGTACCATGTGTAAGAGAAGAGAAAAGGTCTGACTTTATGTTAGATAATCTATAATTTGATTGCTCTATCCCACTATATGGAGACCAAAGTCACAGTAAATGAATGCCTTGGGTAGAGGAGGATGTAGCCTTTCAATCAGACTTCTTATCTGCACTAGTCACATGACTAGCCTGGGGCAGATATTTAAACTTGCTATATACCTAAGTCTCCTCATCTCTTAATTGGCATTAATACCAGCACCTTCTTCATAGGGTTTTGTAAGGATTGAATAATTTAATGTATGTAAGACACTTAGAAGAGTGTCTTAAATAATATGAGCACCTTCATTAATATTAGCACATTTTTTCACATGATTTTGTGAGGATTAAATAATATAATGTATGTAAGACACTTATGAGTGTGTTAAATTACAGACTGTGCTCAGTAAATGTCTAATATTATTTTTAAACTGACGATTATTAGCGAAGCTGTAACATATCTTCAACTTTGGGGTGCACAAGAGTGGGCAGTATCTTTGAAGAGGTCATTGTTTCTAAATCTGTGGGGCAAGTACTCCTAGGAAAACTTTTCATTTTGGTCCAGCTCATAACTTTAGTGACATTAGTCTCTGCAATTTCATGCTGAGAAGAGAAGGTAGCCTTCCTATTTTTTTTTTTAAGTTTTCAAAGCCTAATTTTATATTAAAAGAAAACAACATACCAAAACCACATATTTCTTTTAACTTATTAAAAGAAAAAAGCACAGTAACATTAATAAAAAGTTAACAAAATAGCACAGTAACATTAATAAAATGTTACGTTGTCTTTTTATTCTATAGCATGAAAGGAGGAAATAGAGTAACTTCTCTCGAGCTACAAAGTAGCTAATGGTGGCAAAGATTACTTTCACAAAGTAATACAAGTTCAACACAGTATAGAATTGCCTTTGATTTCAAATGGTAACAGCATTTATTGGATTATTTTTGTAGATGTTCAATGCCACAAGTAAAATGAAGTTTTCTTTTTAAAAGGATGATAGATGTGGCCGACCCATCGTTGGGTCCCTGGACAGTGGTAACACGATGGGGTTTAAAGTCCTTCTTGAAATAGCCAGGTTAATCTGCATAAAGACTATGGTACTTCATTAAGCTTTTTGAAAACTTTCTGGGGTAGGCCAAGTGGCTATTTGTGTCAGTTAAATGTAAGTACAACTACTTAAAATAACATTTCTTCCCACTTGTGCTTGAGTCTGGGTCTATATTTTTCCTGATAATAACAGGATAAAATGAATCATTTGATTCCATATTCCAAGAAAAACGTGTCCATTAGGTAGAGGAAGTTCTTAGAAATTATCTCCAAGAGTGGCTTGTTTTGTACCTGTCATATTTATTATAAGGAAAAGGGAGATGTAGACTGGTGGGGGTGATGGTAATATGTTCTTAAATCGAAACGAGTTGCCAGCTCTGTTGCCCAGGCTGGTCTTGAACTCCGGGGCTCAAGCCATCCAGCCAGAGAAGGTTCTTAAACCTTTTGCTTTCCACTGGGCACCTTTATCTACATTTTACCTCATTAAACTCACCAAGTGAATCAGACGCTTTGACTCAGTCATAACATGTTGATGTAGAGTCACTTAGTTGGAAAATATAGATAAGATGGGATCTGGGAAGAACTGGTAGATAGGCAATTGCTCTGAAAGTGTGGGACCCTATTTTACAGTTTAATGACACCCACCGTTTAGTGCCTCAGCTATTACTCAAGTGTGCTGTGCCTTTCCTACTGGCCATGGTAATGAAAGGGTGGAGATAGCAAGTTCCTGCTGAAATTTTCACAGAAAAGCTAAGCTTTTAAATGATGTTTTGAAGGAATGGTTTCCCTACCATCTATAAAAAAGGCTTGATTAATTATTTTATTGACGAAAACTATATGCTGTGTTTCGGGATAAACAGCAGGAACATATTGAGATTCTTGGGGATAGTTTTCCTACAGCCATCAAATAGGTGTCCACACAGGTTAACCGGACTGTGCAATCAGAATGTGGGGCATTGGCATGCCAGTGTCAAGTCTGGAAAAGTCGGATGTTATATGTGCAAGTAGAAGAGAACTGAAACTATGAAGAGTCATTTGGAAAGCCCCCGTTGTGAGTGTGTGATAGTTGAGAAATGGCACCTCCTCTTTGCATACTTAGGTTTGAGCAGGAAACAAAGAAGTGACTCAAGTCATGTTATGAAAAGAAGAATTGGGTTGGAGGTCAGACTGGGGATTCTAAACCTGATTCTGAGTTAACTAGCATTTTAGCCTAGTTGCAGGCACTCCACAGCAGCCCAATGAGCCACCCCTTCTTGCAGACCTCAAAATGCACAGTGATAAAACTGCATAGCATTTTCTTTTCCATATTTTCATGTTCTAAAAAATATTATTGGCCAGGCACAGTGGCTCACACCTGTAGTCCCAGCACTTTGGGAGGCCGAGGCAGGCAGATCTCTTCAGCCCTGGAGTTCAAGAGCAGCCTGAGCAACATGGTAAGACCCTGTCTCTACTAAAAATATCAAAAAAAAAAAAAAAAAAGAAAAAGAAAAAAAATAGCCCATTGTGGTGATGCATGCCTGTGGTCCCAGCTGCTCAGGAGGCTGAAGTGGGAGGATCCCTTGAGCCCTGGGGGTGGAGGTTGCAGTGAACTGAGATCCTGCCACTGCATTCAAGACTGGGTGACAGAGTGAAACCCTGTCTCAAAAAAAAAAAAAAAAAAGGAAAAGAAACTATAATAAAAATAATACATGGATACTTATTATACATGGATACTTTCTTAAAAATTCAGACACTTGAGAAAGTTGAATAAAATATAAAAATACTTAATTTGGAGGTCATTGCCTTAGTTATAAAATAGAACCTTTCTACTTAGAATTTCTGTCTCTCCTACTCCCTGTTTGTAAAGATTTTCTTTTGTGACTTCAGTCAAGTTTCATACTTTTAAATGTTTTTGTTAATTTTATTCTTAGTATTTTTTTCCTAAACAGTATTTTTGTTCCATTATAATTTTTTCAGTGGTTAGCTGAGGTATAGGAAAGTTGTCTTTTTTATTGTATGTTAATCTTATAACCCATAACTCCAGAACTTTCTTACTAGCCTCTGGTAGTTTTTTTTAGTTGGTTAAGATTTTCTAGGAAGAAAATCATTGGCAAATATTGCGAGCGTTGTCTCTTACAGTGTCTGTTTTATTTTCCTTGTGCTAGTAGGCTGGCAAAGACTTCCAGGAGAGTGTTAAGAGAATAGTGGAATACAGGTCAACTTTGCATTTTCTTGGCTTGAGCAAAGAATCTTCTAATGTTTCATCATTAAATAAGTTTTCTGTAGGTATCTAATTAAGAAAACTTTCTTATGATCCACCACTTTTTAAAATGAATATGTGTGTTCAAACTAAAGATATATATATAGAGAGAAATATATGTGTGTGCTTGTGTGCATGTGTGTGTATAAACTTTAAGTCATCCTCTCAAAGTTCCTGAAGTAAAATTCTATTTTGTTGTTTTATGTGGAATTTTATATTTTATTTAAATTTTTATATTTATATATTTAAAATTTTGCATGAAATGGCCAAGCGGGGTTTAATATAAAATGGAAACAGGGTTTATCTCAGAAATTTTGTGGCTAAATTCCTTGTATCCCATCTTATCTAGGGATGTTGTTTGTTTCAAGTTTCTACCTTGAGAGTAGCCTGTCATTTTCTTTTTTGTGTGCTGCTTTGCCTAGTTGACATTTTGGCTTTATGTGCTCCTGTTGAATGCATTGGGAAATTTTCTTCTTTCTGTGTCCTAGAATAGCTTCCTTAAGAGAGGAATTTTTGATATTTGGGGAATATTGCTTGGGGCTTGTTCTTTTTTTTTCTTTTCTTTTTTCTTTTTTTTTTTGAGAGAGGGCCTCACTCTGTCCCCAAAACTGGAGTGGAGTGCAGTGGTGTGATCATGGCTCATTGCAGTCTCTACCTCCTGAGTAGCTGAGACTATAGGCCCATGTCACCACTCCCACTAATTTTTGTATTTTTTGTGGAGACGGGGTTTCGCCATGTTGCTCGTGCTAGTCTTGAACTCCTGAACTTAGCCATTTGCCCACCTCAGCCTCCCAAAATGCTGGGATTACAAATGTAAGCCACCGCACCTGGCGAGACTGGTACTTTAGAACTGGATTTTTTACTAACTTTTCAATTTCTATTTCTTTGTGTTTCAGTTACGATAGTTTTTTTTTTTTTTTTTTTTTGAGACGGAGTCTCTGTTGCCCAGGCTGGAGTGCAGTGGCCGGATCTCAGCTCACTGCAAGCTCCGCCTCCCGGGTTTACGCCATTCTCCTGCCTCAGCCTCCGGAGTAGCTGGGACTACAGGCGCCCGCCACCTCGCCCGGCTAGTTTTTTGTATTTTTTAGTAGGGACGGGGTTCACCGTGCTAACCAGGATGGTCTCGATCTCCTGACCTCGTGATCCGCCCGTCTCGGCCTCCCAAAGTGCTGGGATTACAGGCTTGAGCCACCGCGCCCGGCCACGATAGTTTTTATTATCCTAGAAAATATCCATTTTCCAGACTTTAAAATTTGCTGCATAAAATTATACATACTTTCTCCTGTTTAAAAAAAATTCCTTATCTATTTAGCAAATATATTTTGTAATTATGTTGATTTCTGTTTTCTCTCTTTTTGTTTTTCTTTACACTTGCCGGAGGTTTGTCTGTTTCCTTTGGTTTTTTCAAGTACCTTCTTTTGGTTTCATTGATAATCTACATTTTGTTTTATCTAAATTTAATACATTTTAAATTTTATTAATTCATGATATTTATTTTGCACTTTTTCTAGCTTTTTACATTGTATGTTTTGTTCATTTAATTTTTATTTTTACATCTTGCAATTTAAAGCCATTATTTTTCATTGGTTACAGCTTTGGCTGCATCCCTTAGATTTTCTTATATATGGCTATCACTGTCATTTATTTGTGTATTGTTTTAAATGTTATTTTTGCATTCTTGTTTAGTTTAAGAGTTACTTAAAACACTGCTTTTACATTTCCGCTTTAGTAAAATGTTTTTCATGTTGGCAGTGCTAATGTGATTTTGTTTTTACCATTTTATTTTATTGCATTCTGAGTGGGGAAATGGCACTGATATTTCCTATTTTGGGGGTAATCTAGTAGGATTTTAAAAAATGCTTAGTTTTTTTTTAAAGCATTTTGTATGCATTTGAAAATAATGAATACTATTTCTCTATTATTATTTTTTTTTAATTTTTTTGAGATGGAGTCTCACTCTGTCACTCAGGCTAGAGTGTAGTGGCGTGATCTCAGCTCACTGCAACCTCTGGCTCCCGGTTTCAAGCAGTCTTCCCATCTCAGCCTCCCAAGTAGCTGGGGTCACAAGCATGCACCACGAACCCGGCTAATTTTTGCTTTTTTAAGTAGAGTTGGAGTTCCATCATTTTGGCCAGCCTCGTCTCGAATTCCTGACCTCAACTGATCTGCCTGCCTGAGCCTCCCAAACTGCTGGATTACAGGCATGAGCCACTGCACCCGGCCTGTTTTCCCTATTTTAATACATTCAACCTTTTATTACTTATTTTCATTCTAATTGATTTAAATTTCTGAGAGATATTTGTTCTAGTCTTCTACTTTGATTATGGATTTACCAACTGCTCAGGGTATTTGTATTTTAAAAAATATACCTCAAAGCTATATCATAAATGATTGGAAGTTCATGAATATTTTGTATTTTTGGTGGACTATAAGTTTCATCAATATGAAATATCCAACTTTTTTCTTTTTTTACATTTTTGCCTTAGATTGGCTTTCAATGTATAGTAATGTTCTCTACATGCTTTCTTTTTGTAGATTTTATATTATATTTTATATCTTTTTATTTTTCATATTGTCTGTTTTATTTTTGATGGTTTGTTATACACAGCATTTAGCTTTATATTTTTCTAGCCTAATGTGACAGCCACTGTAACTTAATTGAGGAAGATAATATCCAAATAAACATAGTTTAATTTTCTTTTTTTCCTTGGCTTGATCACAATTCGTTTGTTTTATATTTTTTGCTGCTTTAAAATAAAAAGTCTTTACTTTTTTTTTTTCTAATGGTACAGGAATTATACATCTTATTTCTTGTGAAAGTTATTCTTGCATTTCTAACTCACGTATTTCAAGTTATATATCTCTATTAAAGTCTAAAGTTGTTCGGTGTCTGTATCTTTCCTAAAAAAGACGATGGAGAGTCTTAGCATATTTTTAATTACTCAGTTTCTCCCTGTGTTCCTCTCCTTTACCTCTCATGTTGAGGTTGATATGTTTCCCTTTTGGCTTTTTAAATTGTATCAACATCACATAGATTCTGCTAGCATTTGCCCCATCTTGCTAATTTTTGTGGACCATGTTGTTCTCTTTTTTGGGGTTTATTTGTCATTATGCAGTTCTATATCCTTATGTAATGTTTGTCAGAAATGTGGGGGTATAAATTTTCAGAGTCTTTACATTTTCTAAATTGCCTGTAGTTATTTAGCTCACCTTTTTGAATGCAAGTTTGGCTACATAAAAAATTTGAGTTTTAAAGCCTTGTATCCCCTTTTTCTGTCACAGTTTTGTTCTGGCTTGCCTTGCAGCTCTAAATATAGTACCCCAATTAATCACCTGGATTATTGCATCAGACCCCACTCCAGCTCCATGTATGTGTTGACCCTAGGATTGCAGCATCCTGGATTTAGCTCTGTTTCCTTGCAGTCTTCTTGATTGTCTGCTGCTTTTTGGCTCGTGATTTATTTATTATTCCTCTATAGAGCAAATCCATCTACCTTTATCTTTAAGAATAATTCAAAATTGCTAGTACACCAAAGGTACTCTTCCTTATTTTCTGGCACTATTTGGCATGCATATCTCTTCTAACTTCACACACACACATACACATACACCCAGTATCATTTATGACATATGAGGTTAGAGGAAAAGTAGAAGCTTATGTTTAATCTACCATCCCAAGCCAACCCCTTTACATGGAACTTTACACATTCTAAATGCTTTCAAATACAGTACTTTATAAGGAAGGAGATGATCTTATTCTCCTTTTATAAATTAGAAAACTGAGAGGTTATAAGGCATTTTATTTATTTATTCTTTCATTTATTTCTCCATTAATCCATTGGCTAAATTTGTATTGATTATCTGCTATGTATAAGCAGCCCTCAGTGCCAGGGACAGAAAACCCCAGCTTCCAGGACCTCACAGCTGAGAATGGAAGCAAGTGGGTAACAATAGAGACTTGTGACGATAATTTCAGCATAGGGTGGACTTCAGCTCCATGCATGTTTGAGACATGTGCTAGGTGCAGAGGAACCTAAGGAGAGGCATCTCTATGTCAGACTTCCCAGTGGAAGTGTTGAGGAGTGTTTCCCGGTTGAAGTGTTGTCATTGATTAAAATCCACGCTGTAAATGTAGACATGAGTTGACTGCTATGCTCTTGGTATCTAGTAAAGTGCCTGGTCCCTGGTTGGCACTTAAAAAAAAAATAAGTGAATGAACAAACAAAGCTTCCTTGGCTCTCACCGAAGCACTCCTTTTGTTCTAACACATGTGATAGTCTCCATGATTTCTTTATTTCTCCAAGCATCTCTGTGAGTAGGTACAGTGAGCATCTGCTGTCCACAAAGGAAGAGGCCAAGGCTACGGGGAGTTAAGTGTCTTGTCTGAGGAGGCTTGGATCCCAGGTTCCTCTGACTCCCTACAGGCAAGACTCTTGCTGGCCCTATGGCCCCCTCATCCAGGTTATTTTAGCCTCTTTTTTCATACTCTTTCCTGCCCTCTGAACATATTTCTACCAAGACCAAGTATCACAAACTAATGAAGAGGTGTAACTGGCTGCCTCCTGGAGGAGGTATTAAGAAGCATACAATGGCCAAAGTGGAGGAGGAATAAAAATACCTCCAGAGACCTCAATAATACCAAAATAGCTGGTCACCCCATGTATGTCTAAGCTCTGATACAGCCTTTCTACGTGACATGTTCATTTGGAATTATATTAGACATTCAGGTTTGAATCAGGGCAGGTCACTTGGAATGTCTCAATTCAGTGCAAAAGTTATAAAAAAAGTAACATTCCCCCCAAGCAAGTACATAGCATAGTACAAAACATTCTCAAAAATTTTGTAAAGGAAACACATTTTACAGTTTAACTCACACCTACTTAACTTCCTTCTCCTCCCTCTCCTGTTCCCTGTTCATTATTTCCCTACTTAGTAACTGGCTCTTAGTTAATATTTTCATGGTCTCAGCCCCACACCTTTTTGTTGGTCTCTTTTTTGTTTAAATTGATTTTATTCCTATCTAAGGAGACACTTTCATCCTTTTTTTCAAGCTTTGAGGCCTCGTTAGATCACTGCACTCTAATTTTCTGGGGGGAGAGTTGTCATTTGCACTATATGTATAGTCTGAGTATCCTAAAATTCTTGTTTTGAGAAAAGCATCCTTGTGGTGAGCGGCCCATTTCGAACTAGGAGGACTGGCTAAGGTGCTCACTTAAGCTCTTTGCAGTTTTGTTCAGTTGGTTGTTTCTATGTTGTATCTATCTGTCTGTCTCTCTGTCTGTCTGTCTGTCTCTCTGTCTGTCTGTCTACCTACCTACCTACCTACCTACCTACCTGTCTATGTATTGAGCCCAGGCTGGAGCATTGGTACAATCACACTTCACCGCCCCCTTGACCTCCCAGACTCAGGTGATCTTCTCCTTAGCCTCTCAAGTAGCTGGGACCACAGGTGTGCACCACCATACTTGGCTAAATTTTTTTTTTCTATTTTATTTTCTGTAGAGACCGAGTCTTGCTGTGTTGCTTAGGCTGGTTTCAAACTCCTGGGCTCAAGCAATCCTCCTGCCTCAGCCCCACAAAGTGCTGGGATCACAGGCATGAGCCGTTGTGCTCAGACTTCTCTTTTTAACATAATATTGAGATTGGGGATCAGACTGTACTGGTTGTAGGTAAAGCTATTGCAGCACTCCAACTCAAAGTCCTGTCCTCCACGATGGGATGGCCAGGCCTGGGACCTGAACCCAATGTTGGAGGCAGCGGCAACTTCCCGTTGATCCATGTCCGAATACATTTAAAAGCACACACACACCCACAAACACAAACAAATAAAACTTTGATTTTCACTTCTTAATTGAAAGCTAAAAATGCACAGTTCTTTTCTGCAGATTGACAAGCTGATGTTTGAGCAGTAGCCAAAGAACCCAGTTTAGTAAACTGCTGAATTTTGACATTTATAAACATTTAATGAATACATTTTTATTTATGTCAGCTTAAAAAATACAGCTGCTGATATCTGCCCCCCTACCCCCTGACAACTTTTTTTGTCTTAATGCCAAAATTAGAATATTTAAATATTTTAAAATTTCCTGGTGAGCACCTGTGCAGATGTGAGGGCAGCGTGAATTCACAGGGAGAATGTATGATGTTGGTTATCTTGATGTGCTTGTGGGGAATGTGTATTTCCTTGTAAGGAATGTCACGTGCCACCTGATCCTCTTTCATGGACCTCAGCCGCTTTCACCTTGACTTGAAAAGGAAACCAGCATTGTGGTACAGGGGCCAAAGGGACACATTTGTAGCCTGTCCTCAAATCAAGTGGGACTTCTGTTTCTTTCCCTGACCATCTGCTTGACCTTCAGTCTGGTGTCTCCAAGGAACATGTCTCGCTGGCAGTTTAAAAAATTCTCTTACACGGAGAAAGAGACAAAATATAAATCTTGAAGAAATCAGTAGATTTTTAACTTCACTGCTGGTGTTGAGGAGAGAGTTCGAGTCTCAATCTCTTTCCTTAAGTATCAAAACATGTAGAATTTACATTATTGACATGTCAAACTTTTTGTGCTTTTTCATTATGGAAGGTTTCAATACACACAAAAATAGAGTATTATAAGATGTGCTACTGTATTCATTATCCAGTTTCAACAGATGTCACCATTTTCCCAGTCTTTTGTTATATAGCATCCCATTCACTTTATGTTCCTGAAATATTTTAAGGCAAAGCCTCGACAGCATATTATTTCACCTATAAATAATTCGGGAGCATCTCTAACAAATAAGCCCCCTCCTTTGTTTTACATAGCCATGGTGCCATATTGCAGCTAGCAAGACAATCAGGAATTCTTAATAGCATACTGAGACGTTCCTCAATTGTCTCACAAATGCCTTTTTACAACTGGCGTGTTTGAATCAGAATCCAAACCAGGTTCACACATTGCATGTGATTATCATGACTTTGAAGTCTTCTTAAAATCTACAACATGGCCAGTCTCCTTCTTTTTAAATATTAAAACTGAGTTCATTTTCCTGTAGAAAGCCCACATTATGGATTTGGCTGATTGCTTCTTTGTGGTGTCATACACCACGTTCATCTGTTCTCCGTACTTCCTATAAGCTGATACTTGCAATTAGGGCAAGCTTGTCTAACCTGTGGCCCACGGGATGCATGTGGCCCAACACAAATTTAAAAACGTTCTTAAAACACTATGGGTTTTTTTTTGTGTTATTTGTTTTGTTTTGTTTTGTTTTATTTTTAGAAGACCGATTCTGTTTGCAGTGTGTGAATGTTCTAGGTGAGGGTGGGTTAATGGGGAGAGTGAGACTAACATAACATCTATAAATGTCATGACTTTTTGTTGTTGTTGTTGTTGTTTGTTTTGTTTTTGGAGATGGAGTCTCCCTCTGTCACCCAGGCTGGAGTGCAGTGGCGTGATCTCAGCTCACTGCAATCTCCATCTCCTGAGTTCAAGTGATTCTCCTGACTCAGCCTCCCAAGTAACTGGGATTACAGGCGTATGACACTATGCCCTGCTAATTTTTGTATTTTTAGTAGAGGTGGGGTTTCTCTCTATTGGCCAGGCTGGTCTCGAACTCCTGACCTCAGGTGATCCCCTTGCCTCAGCCTCTCCCAGTGCTGGGATTACAGGCATGAGCCACCGCGTGCGGCTGAAAACACTTTGAGGTTTTTTCATGGGTAATCTTGGATATGTTATTTGCTTCACTCAAGAGATAGTATGTGGCTGTTCATGTCTCACAATGCTTAGATTGTTCAGTGAGTTCATGTGCTACCCACCAGATCTCCCTAATACAGAGTTTTACATTGTCTTTCACCTGTTTGTTTTAGGATCTATTAATGATTATTTCATTGGCAGTTGCAAAATAGCCATAAGTAAATTGATTTAATTAAGCTTCTTCTCTTTTCTAAATCTTATCTAGAGTTTGACTATCTGTTAATCATTCATTTTGCATATTTTACAGCTTTTTGGGCGTATTTTACATTCTATCTTCTGTTTGAATATATAGAATGTCTTGCATACCTCACTCATTTCACTAGAAGAGGCAAGTGTTTAAATCCTACTCTACTAATTTATTTCCTTGTTCATGTTTTCCTGCACATTCATAAATGAGGAGGACGTTGATTTGTCAGTGATCTTCAGTGCTTAGAATAGTTGCTGAAACATGACAAGAATGTTTATGGAAGAAATTACCTTATGGGTTGTACATGTCCTCTAAAGATATCATATACACTCCTACATTGCATTGGTGAAGGGGCCACCAAACAGCAGAATCCTGAAACTTGGTTGAACTATGAAAATGTTCTTTTTTTTTTTTTTTTTTTTGAGACGGAGTATTGCTTTGTCGCCCAGGCTGGAGAGCAGTGGCACGATCTCGGCTCACTGCAAGCTCCACCTCCCGAGTTCACTCCACCTCCTGGGTTCACACCATTCTCCTGCCTCAACCTCCTGAGTAGCTGGGACTACAGGCGCCCACCACCATGCCCGGCTAATTTTTTGTCTTTTTAGTAGAGGCGGGGTTTCACCACGTTAGCCAGGATGGTCTCGATCTCCTGACCTCGTGATCTGCCCGCCTCGGCCTCCCAAATTGCTGGAATTACAGGGGTGAGCCACTGTGCCCAGCTAAAAATGTTCTTGATACGTTATAATTTCCTCAACCCCTTTACCCAGCATTGGCCATTCAGGCAAAGGAATAGGAGTTCCAAGGCTTGCACTGTATGTTTGCAGAAGGAGGGAGGATGGCAGATAGGTTTGTGTGTGTTGGGATGGAGGAAGTATACAAATAAACCAATTAATATCAGTTGTTTTTATGTGTTTATTACACATACACACACTCACATACACATAAGCACACATAATTAATCACACCCATGAACACATGTACACAGCTGGTCTACACCAGATTGCCCTGACAATTTTAGAGCTGTGTGCTGAGAAATTTTTTGGCTTTGAATGTGCAAGACGTATCACGGAGCAAAGATCGCCTTGGCCCTAAGGGAGATGATTTTCATCTCTACCACATGAGTAAAACCTGGGTGGTTGAACCATAAATTATTTTGGGTATATCGAACTTTCTTCAAATAACACTTAAAATTAAATGTCCAGGTAAGTAATTTTCAAATCAAAACAACCAAAATTGTTAATAGTTATGATCATGCTTATATACATATTGAAATGTATATGCATATGGAAATGTGTATATAAGCATGCTCTTCAGTGAAGCCAAAAATGACCATGGAGCAAACATACGAAAATGCTCCCCAGCAATGAAAAAAATGACTCTATGGCAAACAATAAAGTAAAATGCTACACCGTCTTCCTGTAGAGGACCCACTAGGTTTGGACAAACTGGCTGTGCTCAAATACATGTGCCAAAATTGAACAGGCTAGGTGTGAATATTCTAAGGCAATTGAAAGACACTTTTTCTTTAAATAGGTTTAGGTGTTGACATTATCTCTAAAAGTAATTAAAAGATGATTGACATAGTAAATTTTCTTTTAAGCCACGCCTTTAAGCACATTGTAGGAAAAAGACTGTTAAACGCCACCGTCTCTTATTTAGAACCCTTGGGGCCATAGTTATTTCAGAATTTAAGAATCATTTGCATTTTATGAAGTTAATATGGTGTATATAACATGTCCTGTGTAACTCCCCAGTGAAATCTGAAACAGCCACAGTGTATATGTAGATTATTTCTATAGCAAAACATATGAATAGATACACCTAGTAAGACAAAAACTGTGGATATGTAGATATGCTCACATTAGTTCAGGTTTTGTCACAAACTACAGCTTTCAAACCTTCTGGAATTTTATAGTTGAGGGCGAGAGATTGTGAACCTTCAAATGAACAAATAAATATCTACCTTTTCTGAAGAAAAACAAAAGCCAAATAACAAATAAATCAAGAATCACTTTTCATAAAGGTTTTTAAATCCCTCAAATGAATGTCTTCCTTCTTTCAGTTCACAGATTTAGAAATACAAAATAAAGAGGGCCTATCCACATAGTCAATATATATGTGTGTGTGTATGTGTGTATATATGTGTGTGTGTGTATAAACAATTTTACAATTAGTTCCTGCCATACAAAAAACCTTAGATTTTTTTTTTTTTTTGAGATGGAGTTTTGCTCTTATTGCCCAGGCTGGAGTGCAGTGGCGCGATTTCAGCTCAGTGCAACCTCTGCCTTCCAGGTTCAAGTGATTTTCCTGCCTCATCCTCCTGAGAGCTGGAATAACAGGCGTGCATCATTTGTTTTTTTTTGTTGTTGTTGTTGTTTTTTTTTTTTGTATTTTTAGTAGAGATGGGGTTTCACCATGTTGGCCAGGCTGGTCTTGAACTCCTGACCTCAGGTGATCCACTCGCCTCGGCCTCCCAAAGTGCTGGGATCATAGGCATGAGCCACTGTGCCCAACCAAAACTTCAGATTTGTATCTTGTTTGTCCCTCAAAGCCTATTAGTTGAAAGGCTGATGGACTCACTGTAAGGTCCGTTGTTGGTTGGTGGAGAGCATTAGGGAGCTGACTTTTGGCAGATGAGGAAAACAGCATGATTACTGCTTTGTGCCACTCTGCTTTGCGTAATTGACCCACTCCGAAGTTGTTCTCACTCCATGGCAATGCAGGCATTTATCCAGTGCTTCTGCAAGAAGTAATTTGGGGAAAAGCAGTAAGGAAGTAAGCCTTAACAGAAAAGTGGGACCCAGCAAGAGTAGAATCTACACATCTGCTAAGCCCAGCCATCATATATATATATATATATATATATATATTTTTTTTTTTTTTTTTTTTTTTGGAGATGGAGTCTCACACTGTCACCCAGGCTGGAGTGCAGTGGCATGATCTCGGCTCACTGCAACCTCCACCTCCCGAGTTCAGGCGATTCTCCTGCCTCAGCCTCTTGAGTAGCTGGGTCTACAGGTGCATGCCACCACGCCTGGCTCATTTTTTTGTATTTTTAGTAGAGACAGGGTTTTACCGTATTAGCCAGGATGGTCTCGATCTCCTGACCTTGTGATCTGCCCGTCTCAGTTCCCAAAGTGCTGGGATTACAGGCATGAGCCACTGTGCCCAGCCCTTACATATTTTTAATGTACATTAGTAAATTATAAATAATGACAGTCTCCATGTGGAAAATGAAAATCAACTTAGCTTACAGATTTTTAAAAATTGGTCAGGTGGTCTTATCTCATATATATAGACTTTGAAAGATTTCAGCACATTCTATAGAAGGCTCTCAAGTATCTGATAGACTCCCCTGGCAGCTTTCACCTGGTGTGTGCATGCACAGACATAATCAACTTAGTCTTTATCCTGCAGTAAACAAAGTTCGAGAGAGGTTTCTGAAATGAAGATAATCTTCGTTCTGCCTTTCGCTACTACCGAAAGTTACCTTGTGGGGCTCTGTGAAGTTACTCAGGTTATGTTTTTTATAACAAATATAAACCACAGAATTGGCCGAAATGAGAAATATTCTGATGAACGTCATGATTTGACTGAGGTTGGAGGAATTGTAGAGAATGGTTAAACTTGAAGATACTTTGTAGGAAAACAGGTCATATGCCACAGATGCTACTTTTAAAATCATGCTTTTTCATTAAATGTAAATTTACCACATTATTTTATTTATCTTCATTAATTTAATAAAACTACTGCTAGGCTTTTCTAAATTTTCACAGATATAATGTTACCATAGGCATCTGTGCACACATATTTTTGTATACTTGTCCAGTATTATCCATAGAGTTAAAATTTTTAACTTGAAAATTCTAAGTCAGAGGCATATGCTTTTAATATTTTGCAGTACATTTTAACTTGCCTTCCAGGAAGTTTATACCAGATTACATTCCCATTAGCTATATATGAAAGTGAACTTCCTCACTGGCAGTTGAAAATTTGTCTTATTTTAAATTTGCCAAATAGCTTGTCATATATTTATTGCCAAATTTCAAATTCATTCCTTTTATAACGGAGTGGTTCATGTTCCTCCCCAGTCTATTTAGTTTTATTCTTATTACAATGTAAGAGCTTTTTATTTATTAAGAATATTTATTTTTTCATTAAATATTTGTTAAAAATATTTTTGTTCAACTTTGTGTGGATTGGATAATGCTTTTATTTTTATTTATTTATTTAGAGACAGAGTCTCACTCTGTCTAGGCTGGAGTGCAGTGGCACGATCTTGGCTCACTGCAAACTTCGCCTCCTGGGTTCAGGCAATTCTCCTGCCTCAGCCTCTTGAGTAGCTGGGATTACAGGCGTGCACCACCACACCTGGCTCATTTTTGTACCTTTAGTAGAGACATGGGGTTTCGCCATGTTGTCCAGGCTGGTCTTGAACTCCTGACCTCAAGTGATCCACCCACCTCGGCCTCCCAAAGTGCTGAGATTACAAGCATGAGCTACCGCGCCCAGCTGGGTAATGTTTTGAAAAACAAGTATGTACTCTGGGTCCCAATATGTTCTAATTTTTCTAGCTCTAATATCATAGCTAACAAAGGCCATCTCTATTTAATTGCTTATATTTTATTCTCAGGCTTTCATGTTTTAACCTTTGCATTTAAATGTATTTTAGTATAAAGTGTGAAGCGAAAATGTAAATTTTCCCCGTTAAATGCTAAACAAACTTTAGTTACCATTTATTGAATAATTTATCATTTTCTCATTGATTTTTTTTTTGCAATGACAACTTTGCCATAAATCTCTCTGTAATATTTCCTGATCAGGCAGCAGCAATACATCGCTTTAATTTACTTTGTTTAAAATGTATATATTCTCAACTTACATCTTTGTAAAAATTGTCTTAACTATTATCATACATTAATATTCCAGATAAACTTTAGAATTCGTGTCTTCTCTACCCTATTCATTTTTCTGTCTTTGGAATTTGTTTGAATTTGCATTAAAGTCTCCTTTAATTTTGAGTCATCCAATCACATTTATGCAAGTACTTTCCTGGGAAATATTTGTGTGAAAAGATTTTCTTTTAAAAATTGACATACAAGATTATTTTGGTCTTTTAAAAGTGTTTATACTGCTGAATCCTTTCATGATTTTTGTTAAACTGGCTTGTGAACTAGTTCAGCAAGTCAGTGTCATATGCTGAATATCTAAATATATTTATAATGAGAAATATAAGAAAACATAATAAGAATATTTCTGTCTTACATCCGTGGAGAGAAAATAGAATATTTATAAATGCAAATGCTCTACAATTACTGTAAGGAAACTTAAAGATCACAGTCCTGTTCTAACTCTGTAAAGTTATTTGCTTGTTTGTTATTTTAATAGCATCTTTCTCATAAACATTTAAGGCTGGTTATAATGTTATGTGTGTGAATATTGAGTAAACCGAATGATTGGAGGCCAGTTATTTTTACAAAGATTTTATGGAAAAAGCAAGTTTGGAATGGATTTCAAAAAAGGGACATTGGAGCCCAAAGGTCAAGGTCAGATACATGTTTTCTTCTTTTCTTTTTCCTTTCTTCTTCTCTTCCTCCTTCTCCTCCCTCCTACCCTTCCCTTCCCTTCCCTTCCCCTTCCCTTCTTCCTTCCCTTCCTCCCTTCCTCCCTTCCTCCCTTCCTCCCTCCCTCCCTCCCTCCCTTCCTTCCTTCCTTCCTTCCCTCCCTCCCTCCCTCCCTCCCTCCCTCCCTCCCTCCATCTTTTCCTTCTTCTTCTTCTTCTTTTTTTTTTTTTTTTTTTTTGGAGACAAAGTCTCATTCTCTTGCCCAGGCTGGAGTGCAGTGGTGCCATCATAACTCACTGCAGCCTCCAACTCCTGAACTCTTGAGCTGAAGTGATCCTCCCACCTTGGTCTCTGAAAATGCTGGGATTACAGGCATGAACCACCATACCTGGCCATTTTCTTTGAACTAGAGCTAAAATTCTGAAACTGGCAGTCATTGGAGATAAGACAGGAAAAGGCAGTTGGGAGGCTCCAAGCATGTGATTTCAGGATAAGCATGAGTTGATTACTGAAAATTTCAGATGTGAGATTTCCAGGAGCAGTGTGAATCCAGAAGATGTAAGAAAGATGAGTGGAGTTCACACAGTTTGGTTATTCATGCATCTTCAAATATTTTTCAAATAATCTTGGGTGGATACTTCACTTACTTCTGCCTCAGGCCACCTTATTTGTAAAGCAGTATTAGTAGAATCCCCTCCTTGAGGGGTTATTAGTATTAAATAAGTTGCATAGCCAACAGCCTGAAACATACCAAGCACTGTATGGATATTTGCTGTTATTTGTATGATTGCTGCCATTTACTGAGTGGCATGTGTGTGCTGGTGCTTGAGACTCAACAATGAGGACATTCCCTCCCACATCTGCCTGTAATGCCAAGGCCTTGTGATAAGGGAGTGGCCTGAAGCCCAGGGTAGGGAAGCTGACCTCCCCAGCTATGTTGGGGAAGGAGTCTCAAGGAGATGACAGCTGACCAGTCCTCAGGGTTGTTTGCAAGTGGCTTCTCTGCTGTGGAATGGGAAGAAAGGGTCTCCCAGGAAGAGGGGTTAGCCTTTGTAAAAGTGCAGAGAAACGTTTGTCTGAGCTAGAGAGTAATTAGGAAACTGTGAGCAATTCCATATGACTCTGACTATAGGTAGGCTGCAGGGATGGGAAGAGACAGATGAGGACTGTCTTCCCAGTGCCTAGAACAGTGCCTGGCTCATAGTAGGTGTTCAGTGCATCTTAGTGGAGAAATGTGTGAAAGAGGAAAGAGAGGGCTGGGAGGTAGATTCCTACTAGATTGGCCATGGGTAGAGCTGGGGGCTCAGCATTTTCGAGCTCTGAAGTTTTGTCTGCTTGAAGGAACAGGAGCAGCTCTGGATTTTAGGAGGGCAATTCTGTCCACAGTGCACCAGTGTTCTGGTGAGGCTGGATGATGGAGAGAGAGAAGTCTGAAGATAGCATCCATAAATCTCATGACAGTTCTACCCCAGCAGTGTAATTGAACATTGAGAATATGTCCTATACCTTTCTTTTAGAAAAGGGGTTAGCAGGCCAGGTGTGGTGGCTCACACCTGTAATCCCAGCACTTTGGGAGGCCAACACAGGTGGATCACGAGGTCAAGAGATTGAAACCATCCTGGCCAACATGGTGAAACCCCATCTCTACTAAAAATACAAAAATTAGCTGGGCATGGTGGTGTGCACCTGTAGTGCTGGCTACTCAGGAAGCTGAGGCAGGAGAATCGCTTGAACCTGGGAGTCGGAGGTTGCAGTGAGCCAAGATCGCGCCACTGCACTCCAGCCTGGTGGCAGAGAGACTTCTCTCAAAAAGAAAGAGGGGGAGGGTGGTTAGCAAATTATGACTTAAGGCTAAATCCAACCAACAGCCTCTTTTTATGAATAAAGTTTTACTGGAACACTGTCTGACCTGTTTGTTTACATATTATGCACGGTTGATTTAGTGTGACAATGGCAGAGTTGGGAGTTTGCAACAGAGACCATATAGCCAGCAAAGACTAAAATATTTTCTATCTGGTCCTTTAAAAAAATGTTTTGTAACCTCAGTCTTAGAAGATTGTTTTTAGGTATTTAATTGTGCCATTCTAGAAAAGTTGACGTTGTCGTAAGAGTTCAGACAAATTGATGCATGCATAGTCTAAGAAAAATTGGGCCATATCACTTCCTATGAAGAAACACAGCGAAATTTTTATTCAATTCTTAAGTTGTTGTCTTGGTTGTCTAAGTTCTATCTCTAGTCTCCGATGGCTATTTTTGTGGCTTTGACCCTAGCTGACCCAGCCTATTGTCAGTAGTTAAGAAGGTAGAATCCAAGTGCTCAATATCATGTTAAGACTTCCTTGCTACCTACTAAGGGGAGTCATTTTTTTAGCCAGCCGTTTTAAGTTCTAACCTATTTCATATGCTGTGTTCTCACAGTAACCATTCCCTTCTCTTGCTGTTTCTTTGTCCTCTCTCCTTCTATGTTTCTTCTACTGAATTATATGGCACTACTGAATCTGTTTCTCCTGAGCAGTGCCTGCATTATCCCAACTGTTCCAAATTCTTTTTAGAACAGGGCCCTTTGGGTGAATGATGAACCATTTAATAGCCCTATGTATTATAGAAATTTCACCATTTTCAACCAAACCTGTCATAGGTAAGAACAAAAGTAAGCCATCATGTGTCTAGAAAAACAACTGATTTTCTCACAGATGTTACAAGTTCTTACTCTTCAAATGTACTTTAAAGGACTGAGAGTGTAATTAGGAATCAGCAGAAGTTTTGTGGAAAAGATGCGTTGAGCCTTTTGCATATTAAGGATCAAATTTTACGTTTTGTATGAAGCATTCACGAGGTAATGTTCTTAAAAAAAAAAAACCACTCCAGAGGCACATGAGGAACGCTGAGGACACGGCTGAATATAGAGATGGAGGAATTACGTGTCTGCTGGGGTAGAGATGGAGAAGGCATGTTTACACTAGTGATGGTTGAAATCATGCAAGCATCTTCCATAGCTAATAAATTATCTTATCCAGTTGGCCTGTACCGAGGGCATACTGTGTACTGGGGCCCATTCTGTTGGATGCCAGGAATACAAAGATGATCGGAGCTCACTTTCTGCCCTTGAGGATCTCACAGATTAGAAAGGAGAAAAAAGAGTTACTTTCCACACAATGCTATAAATGTTACAACAGATGAATTTTTCAGATGAAGTGAAAGGAAACGTCTAGAAGGAAGAGGACTGAAATGGAAGAAGACTGGGGGAAAAGAAATAATAATAAAGAAAAAGAAAAAGAATTTGAACCTTTTTAGAGAATATGATTGACCCCATTGTGGAGATCAAGATTAGAGATGAGTGGCAGGCAGCTGTGGAGAGCAGAGGCGGAGGTAGTAGGAAGATCAGACTGAAGAACTGAGATTTCAGTTGTCCAAGCGGGTATGCTGTTTTACAGTCTCACGTGTCTTGGGCCTATTGGAAACTTACATAATCTTTCTGTGCATGACTTATATATCATACATCGTATCATTTCATCCAAACTTATAACACATATATATTAGTATATAGTAAGATTTTTAAATATACAACATATTTAAAAATACTCCTTACAATTAAGCCTCAGTAAGTGCCAGGAACTTTGCTAAGCACTTTGTATTATCTAACTGATTTCTTACCATGGGTAGGCATTCTTATACAACATTTCTCAGACAAGGAACTTTGCCCACCAAGGTTAGACAGATTGTCCAGGATTATCCACGGGGTAAGTTGCACTCACACCATGGTTTGTCTGACCATACTTAATTAGATGGGCTCCTATGGGGTAAATTTTAGGATAAGCTCTTGACTTAAAAATGAGCCTTCTAATGGTTGAGGGAGGGGGAGAAAAACCAAGTACACAGAAGATAGCCGGGGAGTGTGGAGCAGAGAACTAGCATAGGCTTTGAAGTCAAACCTAACTGAATTCCCAGCTTGGCTCCATTGCTTGCCAGCCACATGACATTTGTCAGGTCACATAACCACTCTGAATGTCCCTATCTGTACATTGGGGTTTGTATCATCTGCCTTGTTAGCATGTAAAGGATCTGCACCTGTGCCTGGCACTTAGTGGACACTGTGACTTGTAGCTGCTGCTGCTCCTACTACACCTACCATCCTTGCTACTCTTCTTATATTCACATCCATCCTCCTTCTCATACTACTATTACTACCTATGCTAATAGTATGGTGGTTATTGTTAGCAGCAGTAGTAGTTGAAATGACTCAAAGATAAGATTTATGCTAAAAAACAGAAGCACAGTAGTTGTTTAAGCCCTCCATTTGATCAATAGCATTAGTTCTGCATTTACTTCAATATTTAGTGAGCATTTGCCATGGCAGGTCTCTGTGCCAGGGGCAGGTGTGGGACATTAAAACATGAAGAAGTCATTTCCTCTTTTAGCTGCCATATCCACTAGTTTGACCTTTACGCCATACACTGTTGGTCAGATATTCAAGAAGGAATCTTGGGAGGTAAAAAGTTAGTGCTCATCAAGTTCTGACTGGCTTAAAGCTGTGCATAGCTTTGGAAGGAAGGTCAGGACTTAAATAATTTCAGGATGAGTTAAAGATTACATTGAGCATTTACTGCTTCTCCAGATAATCTGTTTCTGCCCATCATGTGATGGATGTGTCGCCTTATTTACAAGTGCAGATTGTTAGTGGGATACTTTGTTTTAGTGATATCTTACAGAGTTGGGCATTAGACTATAATTGAGCTTCTGTGTGGGGTGCTGAGTAGGCCACATGACCCTGGTCCCTGTCTCCAGGGAGGCCAATTACATAAAAATGGCTGCCATATTGCTCAGAGGGGCAGGTATTTACAACAACCTTGAAATGGAACTTCCACCCAATATGATGAAGACTGATTTGTGACAGTTTGATATGCCTTTATTTTGCTAAAATAGCAACCTGGCCAAATATATTTTTCAGCACATTTATTATAGCTACATGTTTATATTTATAGCAAAAGTGTTGCTAATTCCCTAGTATATTAACAGGTCGTATTCAAATTGTTCTATTTTTACTTTGGCACAGAATTGCTGAAGGAAACATTTTTAAGGCAAGTAGTGATTATAGCATATCGACTCACTACATAGTGAATTATATATTAAATGAACTTCCTGAACTGAGAAGGAGCTTAAACTGACAAAGAAGATAGTTATCTTAAATTTTGTATTGTTTACATAAGATTTCTTCAAATCCATTTTTTATTATAGGTTACTGATTGCCTCAATGTTTTCTTTTTGCTAAATTTCTACCTTCCCACCAACAAATATAATCCCCCTTTTAATATGTAATAGATAACCTGGGATTCCAGAATGGATTTTCAGAAACCATCAGAAAACCTCCTCGCTTTAGTGTATATAATAAATAATATATTCTTTTTTTAAAAAATATGAGAGTCAAATAGGTATATGCATAAATCTTGCCAACCCTTGGGCAGTTGTAATTTCCATACCAAAATGCATGAGTCTTTACTTGACTATTACTCTGTTATACATTAAGTACTAGTTACCATGGCAACCTTTGCATCACATTATAACATTTAAATATAAGGTGTTGTGTTTCCTTATGAGGAAAGACAATGTATTTGAATTTTTGAATGTTTGGTGAAATACAATCACTACTAAAATAAATAATTTTGTGCAAGGCAGTTAAATTCTTTGGGAATTACGTACATTTCCAACCAAACCTATGGAGTGTGTTCATTTATTTTTATTTTTTTGTGATTTCATGGAGAAGTAAAATACATTTTTTTAAAACAGCACTTGATAAGTCACATAAAAGTTCATTAAATGCCTATAATTGCCCTTGTAAGTGGCAAAACACAAAATTGAAAGATATTTGAGGTTATTTATCAGTGACTAATACTTTAGCAAGAGTTCAAATGTAACATCACAAGATTTATGAAATTCTATCCCATATAATGCATTTCTTATTTTTGTATGTCTAGTTGGCTAACTGTAACTAGTTTTGATCATACCTATAGTTGAAGTAACAGTAGCAATTTGCTCATGCGTGCAAAAGCAAAATTAAAGGAGCCACTGAACTCATCCTTGTGGCAGTTTCAGGAACATGGCCACTTAAATTTAATTATGGAGATTGTTGGGCGATTTCTTTATTAAATATGGAAAAAACCTAGTCATTTCTTGTTGCCAGCGTAGCTCTAGGCCATGAGGCTGTCATCTTTGTTATGTAGACTCCCATATATAACTCATTTTTAGCTTTTTATAGTAACTTTTCCAAATTGTTATCACAGCTTGTACTTTTTTTATCTGAAAATAGATAATCTAATGATCACTCATAACTTTTGATGCATCTTTTCAGTAATAATCAGTGGATTGTAATATGGGACTATTTTGTGTGGGACATAAGGAAGAGGTAAGCTCTGTGCTGGACTCTGGCTCTGCAGAATGTTTTACATATGTTGTTTCATCTATTCCTGATAATGCTATGATAGAGCTCTTATTAGTCCCTTTTTACAGAGGAAGAAAATACGGTTTAGAGCAGTTGCATAACTAACCCCCAACTGCATTGTCTGTATTTCTTTGAGCTAAGGTTCAACCAGTTTGGTGTGACCTTAAAGTCCTCCCTCTTTCCTTAATAGATTTGAATTCTACTTCTGACTTGTTACAAACACAGTGTGCATTACATGTTTAATGTAGAAATAAAAAACACTGACAAAAAGCCTTTTAAAATATTTGCTAAATAATAATTTCAATAATTTGCATTTATCTACAGCACAGCGGTCTTTTAGGTTCCTGATTTGCAAGATATCTTACTGTTTGTAAGTTGCCCAAGTCCTCTTTTGTTGAAACCAAGCATAGGACAGAAATGAAAATAAATTATAAAGGTGTACTCTTGGAATCAGGAATGAAGACGGTCCAAAGACTGACCTTCAGTTTTGAGCTTTGAAGTTCAAAAGTGGACAGGTGGAAATATTGTGTTCTTCATTGCCCTTTGGTGCGAGATATATTCTAGGTTGCAGAGTATGTGCCAACAGCAGCAAAATTATCGCCCTCCTCCTGCTACTGTAGTAAGTCAGCAATGGCCCTTCTGTGGTCAGAATGGCAAATTCAGCAGCAACTATTCGACAGGGATTTACAGAAACTTCCCCATGGTTATTAGGAATCTTATTCAGCAGTGTCTTTGAAAACTCGATTCTGTGCAGAATTAACTATGTAGAAATGACCTCAGTTGTGATAAAAGGTATTTTAAACAAATCTAATTTGTAATTTCACTGAATATGTGTTTTGCATTTAACACCACAAAGTCTGGTAGATACCTACACATGTATTTTGCATTCATAAGTTTTACATTGGTTCAGAATTTTTTTTCTGTATTAAAATTTTTAAAAATCCTGGCTTTATAGAATCAGTTAACCATACAAAGCCACTATACATCACTTAGGTTTGTGATGAAAGAATGGAATTGCAGCTGTGTGAGTACTAGAATACCCAAACATGAATTAGACTCACAAGCATTTGGCAATAGTTCAGAAAAGGAGCTTAATCTGGTTTCATCTGAGACTGCTTTTCTCTGTTCTGCAGCATCCCCCCAAGATGTTGTGTCTGATACCAGATCACAACGTAATGGGAGTGACGCAGAATCGAGAAAGCCCTGAGAAACCAGGGGCACATTTGCTTTTCTCCAGAGATTTTCTTTCTCCTACTTCTTTTTTCCCTCTCCCACATTCCAACTCTGAAATTCAAGGTCATTCACCTATTAGATGCATTAATTATAAGCCAAAAAAGCAGTATTCATCGTACTGTGATCTCAGTCATATCTATAATTAAGTGTAAGTATAATCTTCCCTTTTAGAAATGTACCACCCACCCATTACATTTAAAGTGCTGACTGAAATGAAATAATAGTTCAGAGCAAGATGATTTTAGTTTAACAAGAAAAAAGTTGATAATTTAAGCTTCAAGCAGGGAGTTCTATTTTTGATTACCATTCAGTTATAAATCTAATTTGAGATATATGCTGCTTTTCTGTTACTCAAGTTTAATTCATGGTTTGCTTTCTTGGTTGTATAAGCAAAGTTCAGTGGTTGATCAAGGTTGTTAAGAAGCTCCCCTGAAACGGAATGGGGACAGAGTTGAGAATGTGTTCGAAAGACATTCTGAGACCCATATCTGATGTAAAACAAACAAATCTGATGTAAAACAAACAACCAAATTTTAATTGAAAAAGACACTTAGAGAGTGCTGTATTTGGGGATTTGAATGGCCAAGTTAGGAATGGCCATTTGCAGGGGAATTGGCTGCAGAGGGTGAACCCCAAAACATTGCAACCTGGTTGACAAAGTCAGTGTGTTTTATTCGTTGGTTATGGTATTGTAAGTCTTTTGGGGAAAAAAATAGGAGCGAGTAAGGGGAAGGGCTTGTCTCATCACACTGTGGACAGTTAAGTAAAATGCTAAACTATGGGTTTAAGATTTACAGGTTAGCTCTGCCAGATGCCACATCTGCCTCCAGTGTTTCCTGGCAGATTCGGGCAGCCTATTACTGGGACCCAGCATAACCGCAGAACATGAGCTTGCACAATGTGAAAAACCTAAAACCATTATAATCCTGTTTAAGGCCAGGATGAATTTGCCCATTTGAAAGCAGACGTAGTTTTCAAGCTTAACTTTTATCAAGCATAAACTTGTCTTTATATATATATATACACACACACACACACACACACACACACACACACGTATATATATATGCAGGTAAATTCATAATATAAATGAATACCTTATCCATTTTGTGCAAAATTTGATTTACTTTAAATCACACGCTGTTCACTTTTTAAAATTCGTAAACTCAGATTTTTCAGCCAGTGGAAAATTTATCTTTCTCATCGCTACAGAGAGTTAAGTATGTGACATAAAGGCCAAACAATAGTAAATGGTCATTGTTCACTTTATAAGTATACTCTATAATAAGAACACATATATTTTTATCTTCATTTTCCCTAAGGAGGTGTTTAGGGCCCCCTTAAATGTGAGGAAATGTTTATTTTGTTGCTTTAGAAGAATGATTCTATTGTCCAAGGGAGAAAGAAATAGGAACAAACAGGTCTAAGGAGAAAGAAACAGGAATGTGCTTTGTGAAAAAAATAAAGATTAACAGGAACCACTAAAGGTTTGTAAGTGCTATCTGGTCCTAGTACTATGTTACTGCACATAGTCCTTGCGCCTGCATATATAAGAGTTAGATGTGTGATTTATAATGACTAGCCCATGAAATTATTTTCTTTTAAATTAACAACAGTAAGGTCAACCACAGCCTGTAGCTGTTTTGTAGTTATCATTTTATATTTTTCACAGCTCTATTGTGAATGCTGCTAAAAGACAGTGTAGCAAGTGTGTGTTTTTAGATTGACCCCTTGAATGCATTTAATTTCTTGAGAGTGAAAACCTTTGCCACCAGGACCAAGAAGAATTAACCAGTGGTTAAACTCATTTAAAAACACAAGCAAGCATTTCAACGTATTTGCTCAGCCTTTTTCTGAATATTTTATATACTTCTAGAAAAAGGAAAATGCAGAAATAGGGGTGATTTGTGTCTAGAATACGAAGTTATTTTCAAACTCCTTTCCAATGAAATGAAGACTCATTCGTGGATTTACCAAACTGTAAGGAGGTTGTAATTTCAAATCATTCACAGCTTTATTGATGGAAATTTCGAAGAAAACTTGGACACAGACTTCACTATAACTTTCTTTGTTAATAACAAATGCCAAGAGTGAAATTTATGTTGAGATTCAAACATTTTTGAATGCCACTCCTAAATGATGAATTACTTGTTACTAGATTTCTGATTTATACAAAACTTTATTATAATAAGCCTTATGTTTTAGTTTGCATTGTGTAGTGTTTTAATATGTCTCTTAGGTTCAAAAGAGGCAATAGTTGAGCATACAGATGTCAGATTTTTATCTGATAAATCTGGTTTTATCAGGTATTTATGTGGTAAACATTAAGATACTAGCAATGAGTTTATTACTCAAAATGTGCTTTCAATCTGAAATCTCATCCTTGAAGTTGTATTTTGAAGTAATGTTTATTACATATCTCTTGAAAAAGTCTTGAGCTGGAATCAGTAAAGGCGAGCTTGTCAGCAGCTGATTAGTCCTTTATATATGACTCATCCAACACTCAGAAAAACCCCTTGGAATAGAGAGGTTCTCTTTATGATATTTAGCTATATGGCAGTGGAAAGGGGAGGTTTGAATTTTTGATTTTCCAGCTTATGGGTCATATTTGACCAACTGCTTTCACTGGAAGACATGCCACTTTGTTGAGCTATTTAGGAATCAAAAAGACTGTCTTAATTTAAAACAAGGACGCTTTGTTTTAGTTGGTGACTGCCTTGTGAAATTTTTCAGTTCTCAGCGGGTTAACCAGGGAACAGGGGCAGAGTCATAATTGGCCTATTTAGAGTATTTTGCATGTGAATAGTGTGTTAGTGAAGCATCCCTAAGTCTGTTGTGAGTGACATGGTGATTAGAATTTAGATTAGGGAAAACACATTCTGTACTTTATCAAGGACAGTAATTAGTTCAGTCAGTAAAAGTTGATTACAAGTAACGATAAAGTTAGATTTTTAGTACTTAATTTTAAAATTTCTTTATTAAACAGTAAATTTGTTCTTAATATAAATGGTACTATCTACTCTTGTTTTATTGCATATCAGAATAATTAAAAGAACAATGTGCTCAATGCAGAGTATAATCAGACGATTTATATATTATGGGTAAGTTTCTATGTAGTTTTTAGAAAATGTAATATTATATATAATCTTTCTGATGTCATCATTTTTAAAAGTTTAATGATCGTCACACAGATAGGTTATTGTGGAAGTTTTCTAGTGTTCAGGTAAATGTTTAATCTGTGGGATGTGTCTTAGCTTCCGATAGACCTCAAGAGGGCATTGTGAAGTCCTTTGTGGCTGTTAGCGTGGAATATCTGCTATTTCTGTAATTTTGAGAGTTAGTGTGAGGATTTGAATTTCCTCTTGTTTCAGTTGGCATTTTCTCCTCTGTGGGTGCTATGACAGTTTGTGGAGAATCATGATATGCAGTACAGAGAGGCAGGGTTCTCAGTCGAGTTCATAGGCTACACTCACTCCCAGTGCTGCAGCCGGGGGAAGTTGTGTGCGTTCACAAAATGAGATTCTTCTTGTTAAGGAAGGGGATGAATAGTTCCCAGATAAGAGCCTAAGTCTAGAGAAAGGAAACATTAGTCTTATATAAATGCCATTTGTTTTGTGAAATTAAAACGTGAGTCATCTTAAAAAACTTAAAAAAAAATATTGTTTAAAGGGAATCATCTACTTTCCTTCTAAAAGTAAAGAATTAAAAATTCACAAACTTTGTGATAGCTTCTTAGACTGCCTTTCTTTTGAGTTTTTGTTTTGTTTTAACTGTCTCAGCTTAGCAGATGCCGTTTGCTTTATTGCATTGGTTTAAGTGGTAACAATCAGTTGGGAGGTGGTGAAAGTGAAAACTTAACCTTACATGTTTGTTTTCCCTTTTTAACCTTTTAGCAGAGTCTCCTTGGAGGTGACATGGATATGGGCAACCCAGGAACCCTTTCGCCCACCAAACCTGGTTCCCAGTACTATCAGTATTCTAGCAATAATCCCCGAAGGAGGCCTCTTCACAGTAGTGCCATGGGTAAGGTATTCCTTTGTTTGAATGCCTGAGGGATGATTATGCCTTTTTCTTTTTTCTTTCTTTCTTTAAAATATCGCCCCCTCATCCTACCTCGCACCCCCAAAAAACCATAAAATTTGGCTCAGTTGTCATCCTGGAGACTTCACCCCAGTACACTGAGTAGGTACGTTAACAACTTATGGTAGCAGAACTTTTTTGGTGTCTGCTTATTTCTAGTTTTCTCTTGGCTGCACCCATAAGGAAGCTTTCAAAAGATCAAAGTAGCAAAAAGTTAAATGTCTTCATTTTTAAGAACAAGGCAGCATTTGATTTCTGCTAGTATCAGATGTGATCATGGTAACTACAGTTTGCTAAGGTAATGATTTAAGGAAATGTGGTATCATCTAGAAGTCTTTGTGTTTTAATCTATCTTAGTTAGGAAAATGGGCATTTGGGAGCTGACAGCATCTTCATTTTCTTTCAGAGGTACAGACAAAGAAAGTTCGAAAAGTTCCTCCAGGTTTGCCATCTTCAGTAAGTACTGCTTGTTTCTGCTTTGTATATTGCTTATTTTGTTCTGTTTTGTATCGATGGGAAGGAGATAGAAGTAAATGAGTTTCCATGCGCCCAGAGCATCACGTTTATCTAGAAGGTGGATGAGGTAGAAATGACCTGCACATCCAGCCACCTGACCCACATTGGAGTGATTAATTTCTTCTCCTGGAAGACTGGGTGGTTATGTTGATATTCAGCAGGTTAAGCTCTAAAGAGAGCCTTGAAAAGGTGCCTGAAGTTTGAGGAGTTTTACCTGTACAGGGCTTTCAAGAGAATGAGTATTAGTTTCATGTGTTGGTTAAATTCTTTGTCAGTATTATGATGATTTATGGATTTGCATGCGAAAGGAGATTTGTGGAGAGGATTTAGGAAAAATTTACATGGGTTTCAGCCCAGAGTGCAGGAAGAATGTCTCTATTTTCTGGAGAGGTTGCTGAATAAAGGCTGCAAAGGTAGCTGCATCAGTAGCCATTTGTGTCTTTACTACCAGGTGACAACTAGAAGAAGTCAGCTGTAACCAAGAGCATTCTGGGTCTTTTTAATAGCTGGAGCTCTATGCAGAAGTTGCTAATATCCCCCACCCGCCCTCAGGTCCCCAGCACAGCAAAAGCTGGTTGTAATCACAACTTAATACATGATATCATATTTTGAATTCTTACGTTCCTAGATAATTGTATTTAATTTTGTTTAGGACTAGTCCATTTCTGGTAATTTTCTCCTTACGTAAAATGAAAACGTAGTTTCCTCTCTTCTTTCTCTGTTTCTTTATCCTTCCTCCTTTTTTTCATTCTTCCTTCCTGTTATATAAAGTTTTGATTTAATTCTGTAGAGTACTAGTATTCTTTGAAAAGAATGCTAATGAACTTTATTATGTTTTTATACTTTAATATAAAATCATATTTAGATTTCTTAAAGTTTATTACCAATCAATGCTTGCATATTAGTTTCATTTCCTTTTTGATGTATTAGAAGAATAATAGGTTTTGCAAATGTGCTAAGATTAGATTAACCCAAACACCTGTGTATTTGACTTGATTTCAGTTCAGCTCATCCGAACAATTATTAAATGAATGTATCAGAATAAGGTCTTATCAGGAAAAAGAGTAAATTTTGTGTGCTGATTATCATAGAGTTGGTGATGTTGAAGAAGCATCACAAAATTATTCGTAAATATAGAAAAATATTGTGTAAATAAGATTGCCAATGGTGTATAAAGTAGTCACTTTCAACTATCAATACGTGACTTAAAATTGTACTACGTTGTTTATTCTTTGAATTTCTATGTTGTATTGAAATTGACTGATATGCCCAAAGGATTTTATCGCATATTTTAAGCTTGAAGTCAGGGGTGGATTTAATGTTGATGAAACTTTAGCTTTTAATAGGTTTTATGACAACTTCAAATGATATAGTCCTAACAGCTGTTTACATTTTAAACATGCCTGAACTTAATATGGACAATATTAAATGCATTTAGTGGACCTTTGAATGTTCTGAAACAATGGAATAACTATCCTATAAAAGCCATGAAAAACTTAAAGCTATCCTACCCTCTTTATACCTTGTATTAAAATTAACTTGTTTTATCCAGTGCTAAGATTAGGTAGAAATCTAGACAGTTTCTAAGGAGTGCATTGGCGTGGCATCGGATGGCATGTATATGCTTAATCATTGTCAACAGCAATTTTCATAATTCGTTGTAAATTTTTAAGTATTTCCCTATAGCTAACTGGCCCCTTTAGAAAATTTTACTGGTACAGTGTTTTCTTTGCTGTTAAGACAATTTAGGTGTTGCTGCTAGGTTGTGATACGTTCAGAAATATAAAAATATTTTACCTTTCTTTCCCAATAAACAAAACTTGGGAATTAGGAATTTAGTTTTATTCCATATAATTTTTGGTTTTCATTGATCAGTTTAGGATTTACTCTTCTTAGGAGTTTTATCTTGACTAAATGTTTTCATGGTTCTTATGAAACATTCTGATGAATAGTCTTTTTTTCTGAAATATGAGGAAGAAAATACAATTAAAAATGAAATTTTTATCCCTATTTTTTGAGCAAGAAGAACATGTTTAGATAATTTTATAATTTAATCATCCATTTACTCATTACCTAAAAAAACTCAGCTCTATTTTCATGGCAATTTAACTTAGTTTATGTAAGCTTTGTTGTAAATATCAATTGCTTATTACTTACAGCAAGATCCACATGGCTTACCACCACACAAAATATTTATTTTAACTTGATTCCAAAAAAGGTCTGCAGTAGACACGGTCAGACCTTTCCCCCAGCAGATCTGTATTTCTATATTTTTAGACCTCTACCATGCTTTTTTTTTAAAGCTCAAATAAAATTATGACTATTTGATAAGAGATAACTTCTTAAATTTGTTTCAGTATGTATGAGTATTTGTATAACAGATACTAAAAGATTAGAGATAATAAAAGTTTTCCTTTGGAGTGATTATGACTACATAAAGACACTTACATGTTTTCTTTGATACATATTTACCATGACAAATAGTAATAAATCTGTCACAATCTGTTGTGGCAACTCACTTTCCCCCCCATTTTGAAATGGGCCCTCTATTTCCCTTATGATAAAAGGAAGACAACTTAAATGGTGACACTGCATCATCAGGTATTATTTGTGACATGCCTGTGGTGCAGAGACTGGACTTCTGTTCCCATTAGGCTGGCTCTTCCTCCCAGGCTATCAGGAGAGAGAGGGGATTGCCTGGCCCTGTTTTGAAAACACTGCAGCATCTGTGGGAGAGAGAAAACATGGGCCTGGCCCGACATCATGCCATGGATCTGGCAGGATCCACGAATGTGTGTTTGTACTGTGTGCTGCATCTGGAGACCTTACATCACTGTGGAAGGATGACACGATGATGGGATAACAGAAGACCCACCAGGCAGGGTCTACAGGACAAGCACAGTGTGTAGGGAGGAAGACTGTCCCTCTAGTGCACATAGACCAGTACTTGCTAGGGAGATTATTTTTTTTAAAGGAAAGCCTGTGTGAAAGACAGCTATCTAATTGCCCACGAGAGCTCTGCTTATTACTGCAGTACATTTTTATCTTTTCGGTTCATATTTTAGTATGTTGCTCTTTTTAGTCACGTCCCAATTTCTCGTAGCCCTCATTTTTTGCGAAGACCTTAGTAATAAAGTGTTGTCTTTGTCGATGTCAGAATTTATTTTGCATGTCTAAGCTCTTGAATCTACGTGAGAAAATCTTGTTTTGCTAGATTTCTACATTTTGGTTTTCCATTTCAAACCATATTTCATCTTAAACTCAGTATTTTGCAACTTTACTGCTCATTTCAACAAATTTGTTTTATATAGCCTAATAATCATACACATTGAATCATGAATTCGTACAGAGAAAAAAGGACTATAGTAAATTAAAGTTTTGGAAAAAAATGATTCATGATTCTTGAAAGAAATTAACATGAAAGTACTAAAATCTAGAAAGTAGCAAAAAATTTTACATTGTGCTGTTTTAAGATACTTTCATCAAACACACAAACAAAACAAAGGCATTACTTTTGGAAACTTTATTCTGCCCATCAACATGTAAACCTGTAAAACCTCTATCTTAGAATTTGAAGTATTTCAGAATTATATACATTTTATCAGAAACTGTTAACAACTACAAACTTTCTACTTCAAACTTTGGTGGAATTTGTCTCTACTTGTAATCTGATTTGAAACTTTAATGATGGTCTCACCATGACCCCAGTTGGAATCTCTTGAACATCAGATTTTTCTGGAAACAGAATGTTTTATCCTTAGAAATAGTTTATGATCTCTCATCTCTGGTGATCTTTCCTAAAACTGTACTTTTCAGTAAAGTCTTTTTTCTACGTTAAATTACAGAGGGGTTTTGTGTATGTTTTTTGTTTTAAAACTTAGGAAGACCTGGCAAACTTTAAGTGGTCAGAGATGATTTGGGACACATGGATGCTAAGATAAACAATTTCTACTATTATAAAGATTCTAAAATAAGATTTGGACACTTCAAGAATATTTGTGACATAAGTTAATCAATAGGTAGGTTTGAAAAATAAAAACAATGTGTATTAGATACTAGGTTCACCATTTTTCATAAGGAAAGAATTCTTAAATAAAATGAAATATTTAAGTCTGGATTAGAGTTTCCTTTACAGAAGTGACTATTAGGGGTATCAAGAAAAATGAGTAATGCTAATGGCCTTAAATGCCCTACGTATTTTGTGTTATATAAAAACTTTCATATTTGAAGATTTCGAACATGATATTGAATCCATATCTTGAGCTATTTAGGGAAAACCCCCTTTTTCCCAAGTGCTTGAAGAAATCACAAACAATTTAAAAGAGATATTGGTAAATTGTTTTTTCCTTATTAGCGGGCTGGAAATTATGTATGATTTTAAAAATCAGTACTGAACTCAGAAATATATAATTTCCTACATCACTTTTGAAACTGATCATAGGGAAATCAGAACAATGCTTTTTCATGTCAACAAATTTTAACAAGTAATAATACAATTTTCTTTAATATGAAAGTTTTATTGAAATACAATATCCATCACAAGGGAACTAAATATCAGCCATCTGGGCTCTATCCTTTTTAGGAAAGTCTAGAAGTAGCTGATTGTGTGATAAGATGTAAAAAGAGGAAGCTCTTCAAGGTTCATCCCTGCAGATAGATGCTTTGTGACGAAGTATAACTGCAAGTGTTTAAAATATTAAGATAGCTCTTAGTATTCACTTTTAAATGTAGTGTACCCATTTTCTAATTAAAGATATTGGAATATAAGGTTTGGATATTAAAATTGTGCTTATTAATTAATGTTTAGGCAAGAAGGAGGTTAAGAGTGGCACAATTAAGTCATCTCAAGTAGGACAAAACTGTTCACACAATTTACACGGCATGTATAACATGACAATGGGCAACAGTGAAAACTGAGAAAATATTCATGACAAAGAAAGTTTTTTTGTGTGTGTGCAGTTAATGCTGAATTTGCTAATGACTTCTAGTTCAGCATGTGCGTTTTTTGTTTTGTTGTGTTTTTTTTTTTTTTTTTCGTGAAAACCAATCTTCTCTATTGCACATTGAGGTTATGATTTTTATGAATTACTGGTATATGAAAAAATATAGGAGAATCTTTTTATTTGTTTTCCTTGGAGGCTCTTATTCCATTAAAAATTTTTTAGAAAGCACACAAGACGCTTGCAAATACTCAACGTATATGCCATTAGGCATTCTAATATCCCAGAAGTTTGCTCAAGGATTTCTGAATTTCTGTTTGGAATTTTGGAATAATGAGCTCCTTCATCCACTATCCTCCCCTTCTCTGCCTTGAAGCCCAATCCTGTGCCCTTTAAGAAAGAAGGCTTCTGGTGTGCATATTTTAGATAGAAAGAGAGAAGAAACATAAAGGAGAAGACAAGCACGAAAGTTAACTGTGGATGAAAGGTTTGTGTATTTTTGAGCTATTCCTGTTTTATCTTTACAAACTAAAACGTTATATGCCCCAAACACTCAAACGAAACACCACCAGTTCATTCCTTCCACAAGAAAGAGGCCTTCCTGGCCAGCAGTGCCTCATTTTTCTACTCAGTGAGCTCTTCTGAGGAGTGGTGCCTGATGTATCTTCCTACTCCCCAATGAGTTTTTATTTTTAATCAAGTATTCAAAATACTATTTTGCAGCTAAGATTTATCAGGACTTTCGTTACGATGTTAGCAGCTGGAATAATAGTATTTAGTGTAAAACTGGACTTGTTGAGAAAAGAGAAATACATTTCTGGGAACTGCTATTTTGAACTTTATCATTTTCACTGAAGAGTATATTTTGGTGTGAAGTTTTGGACTCGAGAGTGGTTTAAATTACTGAGATATGTAGGAAACCACTGCAGGGCTGCTTTACCCAGAGAGAATTATAACAGGGCTTGCATGTATTTTGAAAATAAAACCTTTTTCTGTAGTATCCAGCTTAACTGTGAATTTATATTTACGAAATAATATAGATAAATGCCTTGATAATTTGAATACCATTTTTTAACTTGTAAAATTTAATTGATTGAAAGTTTTATTTGCTAACATAGCAAAATATTCTCCTTTTTTCCAGATCACTGACAATTTCTGCATTTTCTAGGTTTTATTGGTTTCGAATAATTCTAAAGGTTTTCATTGAAAGTAATGAACCAGGAATTGGAGGGCTAAATAAGATTCTCTTAGAAGATGTGGCAGTTATCCTAAAAGAATAAGGAGTCTCTTCGAGAATTGGCAAAGTTGTATTTTCTTAAATCAAAATCCATACTTGGTCAGGCTGTTGACAGACACCTGCTTTGTCCTGGCTTTTGTTTGATTTTTTACATAAATTGCACTCAATTATTAAACTGAACATAAAATTGCATCTCAAAGCAATAGCACAGGATTTTCAGCCTTGATCAATTTCGACTGTACCAGGATGTGTGTGCGCCCATGTGTATGAATGTGCTTCTTTTAAAGGAATAGGAGCTTTTATAAAATGTGGTGCAAAACTTGTCGTTTTAAATACTTAATTATTTTTTTATCTGAAAACAGCAGCACGTGAGTCCTTCTTTTTTAAGCTGCAGCTGCTGCATAGGTGTAAGGCTATTTGAGGAGTCTGATGCTTTACTTGAACATATACTCCCTCTTCAGAGAAGTTAAGGTAGTGCAGAAGTTTCTGCATTTTGTAAAATTTCAGGGTTGAAAATAAAGGTGCTTTATGATTTGGTGAGATGGATAGATTTCACTTCTGAAAGAATGCTCAAGTTATATTTTGGAAGGAACATTTTAAGAATTCTACTTATGTGATTTAGTGACACCCACTGTTGTCTGACTTTGTCATCTGAGGAATTAATCATAAATAAGCCACTAGGGATGAAACTTGATATATAAGTGCTTACTTCCAGAGTAATAAGAAGAGGAACTGTGTGTGTGTTAAATTTCACTAAATTTATTTTGATTATTCCGTAGAGCAGGAAATAGGAACATTGCGTAGTGAAGCTCTCTTCATAGCAAACTGTAAAGAAAATTTCTCAGTGTATTGCCATATGTTAGCAGTGATTAAAGGGCATTTCCTTTGTGAAACATGGAGCCATATTAGAAAGACTTATATTTTCTCATAAAAATGACTTTTGCAAGTACATTTAATCATGAAAACTGGTATCATTCCTCACACACACACACAAAAAGTCACTGTTACCACTTGCTGTTACCATTAGGGATTTTAGGAAAATGCTACTTTGGAACAATTATTTTGATGACATCTGAGAAAGAGTACCTAACTGTCTACAGGAGCCTCCTCCCTCCACAGCCCATATCATTCTAAATATGCCTCCTGAATTCTGCTTATAATAATATTGTAATGGCTTTCATTCTACCGATTGGCACAGTATATCATTATATCATTAGCTGCTGTGAGAAAGCAGTTTCAAGTAGGTGGCAGATTCTTAGCATTAATGTTTTCCAGTAACCCTGTTTGGAGAATTGGGTTGTTTCACAGGTGCTCAGGTATATTCATATGGTACAATAATATTTTCTGGCTTGCTTTCTATGAAACGAACTTGAAGTACAAAATAATTCAATAATAAGTGGAGTATAAAAACTGGGGCTCTAGCTTAAGAAAGTTTAATAACTCAAGACATTAAAGGATGAGAAAAACAATTGTCTAAGGAGGCAGCAGTGTTTAGGTCATTTTGTATTACTGCTAAAGCTGAGATTTATTAGGAGAATGTTTATGGCCTGATGATTTAGACTTGTTGAGTTAGTTTAAATTTTTTAACCATTTGGTCAAGTAGAAAAGCACTTTTCTGTATCTATTGTACCATTTGAAAGTATTGTTGTATAAAATAAATTCGAAATTCTGCCATTTAATACTCAGGCATATGATTCAGGAGTGAAATTGCATTGCAAGAACTTTGGGTTCCCTCATATAGTGTGTTAATATGAATTTTATTTTTAGAGATATATAAGACATTGGCACATATAATCTGTGGCTTAATTGATAACGGCAAAGAAAACGGAATTAAACATGTTTATTATGAACAGATATAGTTGGGATTACAAAATTCAAACTGCAGTCAGTAATTATTTTACAAATAAATGCTCTTTCATTTTCCCTTTAGTAAATATATCAGTAACTTCACCCGGTGTTGATATAAATGAAACCTGACAGTAACAAGCTGGGAGTGCCCAGGTAGAAGGGAAAAAAAGCAGGTTCATTAATTCATTCATTCCTTTCTCCATTTATACTTATTCAAAGCGTATTTTTCATTGCAGCTAAAAACTAGACACACCGTGTAACGTGGAACATGTCTTTTTCTTCTGTGTATTCTTATTTAAATCGTGGAGCTTTACAACTAAGATTCTTCACGTTTAATGAAATTTGCAGTCTTGTGTCACTTGCATCACAATTTGTAGGAATAACCTTAGCATTTTAAAGAGTGTACCGTGTAGCCTTTTAAGAAAATCATGCATTTGAAAAATAAAATAACCCACACAGTATAACACATGGACTTTTGTCCCTTAAGCTGATTGCCCTTACTCACTTGCTTGTCACCAACTTGAAGTGGGTGAGGGACATGTTTTAGATACATCTTGTTTGTCCTATAGAAGCCAGACTCACTGCTTTACTTTTGTGTATTACCCTGAAGTATGTTTCCAGTGAATGATTATAGTAGTAAAAGTGGTGTAGTAGGTTAGAAAAAGCACTGCACTAGACACAAAAAGACCTTTCTAATTTAATGTCTGACAGCTTCTACTTACTCAGTGGCCTTGGTTAGCTCACAAACCTGTTTCTCTGTCTACAAAACAGGTATAAATAGTGTCTGCATTTATTATGATGGTGTCAATATACTAATAATATACCTTTATCAAAGTACTTATTCCATGCCAGAGTAGTTACTCCATGTACTTACTCCATGTTCTGAGTGGTATACTATTAAATCATTTGCATCTATTAAGTCATTTATTCCTATAAAAATCCTATGAGATGGGTACTACTGTTTATTCAAGAGACTTAAAAATGAGACCCAGAGAGGTGAAGAAACATGTCTGCGGTCACACATAGTAAGTGGCAGAGCTGGGAGTGAGACCTAGGCAGTCTGTCTCTAAAGTTTCAGTGTTCTTAACCATAATGCTGTCTATGCTGCCTATAGCGTTTCACACACTCTGTAGACCAAAAAGCTCTCTTCAGCAAGGTCGTCGTTAACTTAGCAAGTATTTGACTATCTACAATACATTAATATTAAGAAGTTTCATTTCACTGTAGAATAATCATCAGTATCTCTATATAGTTATATCCTATAACTTCTGCCCAAGCAAATCAGTATGCCAGGCAGTCCGGGATAGCATTTGTGTAAACAAAGACAGTATAATGTAGTGGTTAGAGTATGAAATCTGATCAACTGGGTTTTTAGGGGGCTGTGTCACTTCCTAGCTACACAGTTATTTGTAAAATAAGTAGTCATTGGGGTTTTAATGCATTTATGTAATATCCTTGAATATTACATTCTATTGTTACACATAATAAAAAGCACTGTTATGCTGTTACCAGTAACAAGGTAACTACCTTTCTTTTGGCATTTGAGAAACAAATCTAACATGGCAGCCTACTTAGGAGTAGTTAGCAGTAGAATAGAAACTAAGACCAGGGTTTCAACTATGTGCAAAATAATTATAATTTTACGTAACAGAAGTCACTTGCTTTTTCTGAAATTATGTAATATTGCTTTTTTTTTTTTTTTTTTTTTTTTTTTTTTTTTTTTTTTTTTTGCCATGGGGTCTTGCTCTGTCACCCAGGCTGGAAGTGGTGCATAGTTCACTGCAGCCTCAAACTCCCAGGCTCAAGCAGTCCTCCCACCTCAGGCTCCTGAGTAGCTGGTACACAGGTTCACACCACCACACCGGCTAATCTTTTTTTTTTTTTTTTTTTTTTTTGGTAGAGACAGGGTCTCCCTGTGTTGCATAGGCTCTGCAAACCCATCTCTATCAAACCAAGACACGTAGTCAGCCCTTTTAATCATTAGACATAGTGCTCTGCAAAGTTTATGTTGGAAATATTTTCTCTATCTTTTCTCTTTTGAACTGGTGCATCAGCTACGATGCCTGGAGCTGCTTATAATGTGGTTCCCTTGGCCAATAATTTGTTTATGCCTAAATCAGCCTTGCCTCTAAGTGATAACGAGATACATGCTTTCTTTTGTTTTGTGTCAGTGGTATTCTATAATAGGCCGGGAACGGGTCTGCCTGAGTGATGCACAGCCTCTTGGTGGGGCTGGCTATAGTTTCCCCCACAAAACTGAAGGTTAGGCCTAAGGTATTAACTTTGCCTGGCAAGATGAAGACGTGTGGACTAGGAAGACCTGAATGGCAGTCTATTTATCTCATAAAGGAAACAGAGTTCAGTTTGTTTAGGACTGCTTAGGTAGATTTCTAACATTAAGCAGGAATATTTGTACAGATGTTTTAAGGTAAAGCCAAAGAATGGCTGGATTCTAGCCTTTGACACATTATAATGTATCTTTTCTCAGTGCCCCTGTTGAATTCACGAAAGAAAAGGTATTTTTGATCATCGGCTATGAGAAACTTAAAACATTTTTTTTTTTTTTTAAAATAAAGGCTGATTTAGTTAACTCTTCTTGCATTTAAAGAAAAAAACATCTGCTGAAAGTAGGGAGGGGAGGTGTGAGCGGAAGCATGGTCTCCACATTCCACAATGAATGTCTTTTCCCAGCCAATTTTAATTTGCAGAAAAACCAGGCATCGAGTTAGATTCCTCGGGAAAGGTCCGTGTTGGCTGGTGAGCCCTGAGCTTCTTCCGGGTACCCCACCACCCCCACCCCGAACAGGGACTGATGCTTCAGTTCACAGATAGTCTTTCTCTGGAAAGCAGATAGATCCGATTTAGCCACCCCTCATTTGTAGTCATTGCCACCTTGTGGATTACAAAGGATATTGGTTTTCATCAAACTTCCATTTCGATTTGGCTTTTTATGGCAAGTACACGTTGGCAGTGGATTGCCGTGTTCCTCACCAAAAGGATCCTGGTTTGTTCAGCAACACCTCACTTCTCCACTCACAGTTCATTTATGATTCTGATGAGAGTGTTTTTTCAGGAAACACACATTTCACTTTTTGACCTAGGAGCATCTGTTAGAATTTTTTTTTAATACTACTTTGGCATTCTGAAAGTGTTAATGTCTTTCATATCTGTTTAATGCTATTTAGGGATATTTATGATCACCTCTTGGTTACTCAGGGTAAAGTGTGTCGCAATTTTTTTTAAACAGACAGGAAAGCATTCACATGAGGAAACAGATTGCTTTAAACATGTGCTTCCTGTGACAGTAAAAAGAACAAATTAGATTTAACACTGTGTAATGAATGCATAAATGTGTACATTTAAGCTTTTAAAAGCTTTATGTTCAGTTCTGGTCACAACAAAAATTGAGTCACCTGTAAAAATTAAAGATGCCTGGGGTACTCTCAGACTTTTGAAATGCCCAGCAGTTGCAGTCCTCGCCTGACGATGCCTCGTTGGAATTATAAAAAGCATGATCTATTAGTGCTGGAGAGAACTAGAACATTACAAGGCACATTCAGAGGTTAAACCAGGTTAGAGTCAGATTCCATACATTTAGCAAATAAATCAGAATTTGTTTTGGGGAGGAGAATACTTCACTCTCATCTTCCTCCCTAAGAATCAATGAAAAAATCAATTTTCGGGAACCCCATATATTCCCCTGTCTTTCATGAAAGTAAAAGAAGGAAACCTGATGTTTACTTAACTAGCATTTACTACAATTTAATTATATAAGAAAATGACTCTCTTTCTTATGTAATTCAGTTTGTGCTCTGTATGCTGGCAGGGAGTGAATAGAATCTGAGTTAATATTTCCAGTTAGACTCGAGTGTGGAATTGGAGGGCCTGAATCCTCTCCCCGGAAGAAGAGGCACTCATGGCCATTTCTGTCTGAGCCTGAGGATAGTGCCTCTCCGTCCTCTGTGCTTTCAAAGCTGAGGATTTGTGGCACACTTGCCATCTCTCTGGCCAAGGAGGGCCAGGACAGAGTCCCTCGGGGGAGGGCACGTAGTTTGAGGACATCTGACTCTCTTATATCACATACTGAGGTACTAATATCAAAACAGACTGCTTGTCGTCGCACGGTGGGGCAGTGCTTTTTTTGGCTGCCGTGGTCGAAATGAAATGGGCAAGCTGTAGTCCGCTTGGCATCAGAATGGGCTAAGGGAAGCAGGGAAATCAGAGTCAGACTGTGAATGCAAGTCACAGCCAATGGTTAACTTCCTTTTTGTGTGTCACTTGGCAGCAGCGAGACCGATGGTGATTTTTTTTTTTTTAACATGGGTGAGAGTTCAGTGCCCTAGGAAGAGCCGTAGACGCTGTTATTGTCCTTCCTCATACAGTTGACTTGTGTTGATTTCTTGAGGCCAGTACAGCTGTTCCAAGAGCCAGCTCCAGGAGCTTTGTGCATATGTACATGGCCATCGGACATTGGATGAAAAAGGTAATCAGATGAGAGGTGATCCATACAGAATCTCACTGCTGATCACTAGGCAGTCACACAGGAATCAGGTTCTTGCATAAGGCAATAATACCAAAGAATAATATATAGTGCACTTGAATGGATACTCCCTTGTATACAGACACCCAAAGATATTTTTAAATTATCACCACTCTACACCCCTCATCTCACATAAAAGATTCAAATCAATTTTGGACTGTCTGGAAAATGTAGGACTAAAATAGCCAGATTGAATTCAGATAAAATTACCTTCTGCTTTTTTGGGAGGTTGTTGCTTTTTGGTTAGCCACATTATTTTCTTTGAAGATTCATTTGGAAGAGAGTTTGGTAGAATTTCTAGCCTCTCTCAAGATTTTCCTACCATTTCTCTGTTTGCAAAGAGCTGTTCCCCAAAGGCGAAAAGAGCGAGTTGCCATCTTGAGCGAATTGTATGTTTAGTGAACACCAAATGGTCTCAGAGTTACCCTAAATTTTCATTATATCTGGTTGCTTTCAAATACTATTTATTCCCCTCAAAACTCCTAACCATTTATGTAAGATATCAGTAAGATGACCAACTTCTGACAGCCCAAAAGCAGGGAAGGAAGCTTAGAAATAGAATACCATTTGTCTGGTAATTAGAGTGTATCTCCTAAGAGTTCGAGAGAATTCTGATTAACCTTTCTGTTCCCACATTCTCACATAAAATTAGCACACCTTTTAAATTATTATCTAGTATTTAAACACATATTTTTGAGTCTTCTTAATGCAACAGGTTCTGGAGACACTAAAAGTGTGTTATAGTTTTCTTAAAAACTTCATTTTTCTTACATTTTAAATGTTCTGTTTGTGCAAAATTTCGAGAATCACCATAAGGGCTTCTTTGCATTTTTAATTTAGTAACTAACATATGAATAAATTTGCATATTAATTAGTTGCAGATTAAATCATGCATACATAATTGCCTCCTTACTGTGTTTAATGTTTGTCAAAATCTCCAGCCTGGTTTGATGGATGTCGTATGAAAGATTACAATTTGATGTACCCTTGGAAGTATTTACACCAATAATGCAAGATTCTTAATAGCAGAATTTTCCAGTTATATACAGTTACTAATAAACATGTAAGGTAGGTACATGTCCCTTTGACTAAAATTTTTTTCTTTGCACCAAATCATTTACTATTCATAATCATTAATGCATCTCCTAATTATACAGCATATGTCTGTTAACCCTTTCATTGCTGGCCTTCAAATGGTAGCTTTCTTTTTCTTGCCCCCTAAAGAAAGCAAAATTGTTTGATAATATTCCGAAATTATTCGATTGCCTTTTATTTATTTCTCTTCTAGTATATGGACACACCTCATTTGCCATTTATTTTAACATACAACAGATAATTATATGATCATTTTGTATTTTCTAGTTAAAGATCATAAAATGACCCATGTGCACATGCTTTGTAGCTGATGGGCTTTTGCCTTTCTTTTGCCAATGCTGAAGAAAATTGAAATATTTCAGATACTTCATATAAGTAGTTAAAAAAAAGTGTATACACAAACATATACTCTATTTAGGAGGGTAATTGTAGGATAGGTAAAAGTATTTAAATTGTATTTAATTTCATTTTGAATATTGAAGTGCATTTAATGTATCGTGATCAAACATAGGATGGAAATGTGATTTTTTTATTAGAACTGAGATCTCTGAAGTTGAAACTGACAAGAGAATAGATGCTCTTGATTTGATATAATTTTAAAATGCCAATATGTTTTCTTAAATTTCTTCGGGGATTTAATATTTTAAGTTTTATCTTACTCATGTAAAAAGTAGACCAATTGGCTTTTTTTTTTCCTTTTTACTATTTTGATGTCTAAGCTGCTTATCACACTGTATTACCCTGCATTAATGAGTATTCCTACTGTGCAAAATTCTATCAAAAATGATGGTGTGAATGTCATTTTTAATTGGAAGTTTATACAGTCAAATTTATAGTACACAACAAAAAATATGTATGTAGTTCTGCTCCAAGCCTTTTTTTAGGCTTTTGATCTTTTTAGTTTAAGTATACATTTTTATTAATCTAAGTGTCATTTGAAAGTCTACACAAATGTGACTACATTTTTTTATTAATACCATTGTTGGGAAGAGAGGGAAACTAAGGCATAGAGTAATTATAATGTCTGTAAACTGTAAGAAGAACAAATACAGGAATGACCAAGAATAGATTTTCAGGGGTCTTTTTTAGACATGAAAACTTGCTGACCAGTTCTGTATGTTTCACAGAAGTCACAATGTATGATTTCTGTCTTCTTTATTTTTGAATGCCTGCATTGATATGCCTAGTAAAAAGACAAAGGTTAAAATGAGTTGAAAGCATAAACAGCTGATTTCCCCTCTTTGATTCTTTCATAGGAGAAATAATATTTCCTGGTCACCTACCTCAGGAGCATTTATTTTCTTATCACAGGGCACAATGAACTATTTATTGATTTAGCAAAACATTCTTTTACAACACGCACTATTACATTAAATTATTTAGCAATGTGAAAAATGAAATGAAAGCTGCAAAACTTATAAAAGGAAGCAAACAGTCAGACCCGAAACATATTTATCTACAACCATTGTGCCTAGGTAATTCAGGGCATATGGTATGTAAATGATATCTGGAGATCCTTGCCAAATCTACACACGACGGGATAAATTAAGGACAGGTTTCCCTGGGTGTGAGTCCCATGACTGTGGCCGGCACACTTTCTGCTTGAATGTGTGTGTTCTGTTCTTGTCTTTCAGCAAGAGCGTCACAGAGCATTCAGTGGCCAAATCTGGTCCTCAACTGACTTCTAAGACATTATTTGCAATTCTCAGGAATTGATTTCATGATTAAATTTAAAACGCAGTACCAATTTGCCAACTTTCCGTTTGCTCTCACAGTTGAAAAGTAAGATCTGAATAATTTGTCAGGATATGTTTGGATATTAAGCCATTTAAATGGGTATCTTTGACAGTGGAAACTGAGTGCCTCTGAGCTGCTTAGTTACTGAAGAAAGGTGTTACTGAGTAGCGACTTTTCTGTAAGCAAAGATTAAGATGTTTCCTAGAACAGACTATGAATTATTTTGAATGATTGATAATTTTGGTTCCAGGTTGGCCCAGTAATAATTTATTAATTCAACTTGACAACCCAAATTACTGGTATCACTTATTTTATTTTCAAATTATTATTTTGAAGCATATACTCTCATTTTTAGAAAGGTGAAGGCACTGACTTCTATTTAGAATTAATTTTGAGTAGGTAAGAGGTTATGCTGGTTTTTTTTTTTTTTTTTTTTGAAAGGAATGTCTTTTCTGAGCTGGGGGTTCTTAGCTCAGTTTTTAATGCTTTAAATTAAGGTTCATTTTTATCTTGGAATCAAGCAATTGGAGATTTTGATTAGAAACTATGGCAGAATTTTTTCTCCTATAATTTATTGGACTATACCTAAAGAGTGCAGTTACTGTGAACACTTAATAAATACAAGACTTATATGTTATTTATAAAAGTTATTTCAGGGTATTTTAAGAAATGTAGAGTATGGCTTAGCATGTTTTATGTTTTTACTATTAAGAATAATACTTTTACTAAATAAAACTGCATTTCTTTTATAAGAAGATAATGCTCTTAATATTATGGTTGTATTTGAATTAGCAGTTTAGTCCCTGTCCCTACATTCCATTTAATTTATGGAATGCAAATAACATACTAGTTACTGCATAGAAAATGAAATTAGGCTGAGTCCTTGTTCCTTGCTGTGTAAATTGGGTAAAAATCAGAGAAAAAAATATACCCTTGAGATCAATATAAATCAATACTACTTGACACAGATCCAGCTAAAAATTCATGAAAGGGGTCGTAGTTCTGGAGGAGTTTATATAATTATCATGTAGCCCACAGTTTGTGAACTCAGGGCAAAGTTCTTAGCTGGTTGTTCTGGGACCATCCCTTGGTTCACTGAAACTACTTTGCACAGCTGTGCTTCAAACTCAACAACAGAAAGCAAAAACAATATTCACTATAAAATAAATGTCGGCTTGCCTTTCAACTTCACTGTGAACTTGCAGCCCTGAAAACAACAAATGGGGTAATCGCAATTGAGATTACAGAATCCAGATTAGATGTAATACACAATAGGGTGGTATGGACCAATTTTATTTACATGGGGCAAGTGGAAGTGCTGTGAATGCCAACATGTTAAGCATCATAGCCACTTATTAAGATGTTAGCTTTAAATGTCAGTCATTGGACCCCATTTGAAATGAAGCACCTGCATTTTGTTCAAAGAAGTTAAGGTATATTGGGGAATGCAGAGGTGAGTTGAGGGGTTATTTGTTTTTCTGTTTTTTGTTTTGTTTTGTTCTGGTGGGAGAAAATGCCATAGACAATAGAGATAAAATATCTCAAGTATTAAAAGTCTATTTTTATGCACTGTATGATTCAAAATGACTGAGCAGTCTTGAAATTTTATAGAAAGAAAAGAATATAAGGAGAATAAGAAATGATATTTGCATCTTTACAGACAACTCTGTATAGCACATTTAAGATTCTGGCAATTTCCTTCCAAGTATCTGAAAATTAGGAATTATGAAGGAAACCCAGACAAATACTTAACTATAGCATTGCTACCAGGTGTCTCTTTGATATCAGTGAGTTAGGAAACTTTAAAAAAAGGTTAAAACACCCAGAATGATAACTTATTTTAGTATATGCTTTCAGACGGAATATTTCTTTGTTAAGAATGTTGAAAGGTTTTATTTAATTGTTCATACATATTTAGTAAATTTTTGGTAGACTTGGCCTATTAGGCTTGTTTCATAAAAGATATGGGCTACTGCGTATTTAGATCTTAAGTTTATTTCAAATTGGCCTTTATAAAACTTTAGTGCCTTTCTCTTAGAATTCTAGTCAACAAAATTCTATTCATCAAATATATACATCACAGAAGTAACTGGTGATACAGAGTGTAATTCCTCCCATATTGTCACATGGAGTCTCTATCTCCTCAAAGGGAAAGAAACCCTGACGTCAGTCAGAAGTTGTAGGTGTACTCACTTGGCACTGAGTCAGCTTAAAGTTCAAGTATGAGGTTGAAAAATTCACAAATATTTATAGCACACCTACTAAGTGCCAGGCCTCCTGGAAGGTGGACAGCAATGGCCAATGTTTCTGCCATTGGGAAGATTTGCACCAAAGTGTGTACGGCCACAAGTAGTTGTACAAATCAGAGTTCATTTTGTAATGCTTTATAAGGGTCTGGTATCACTGGTTTTCCTTGCAGACTAATAAATACAGAGCTTATATGACTCTTAAAAATACAGTGATAGCAAGTACATCCTAAATTATGTAATCATGTAGTCCATGGTAACAGTGTAATGTATGATATAAAGATGGAATCAGCCACCTGGCTTACTGTAATTGTTGTTGAGGTCCTTTGTTATGAACATATATTTCTGTTAACAATGCAACAAAATAATTTTTTTAAGTTGTTTTTTTTTTTTTCTGTAGTGCCTCAAATCTACATAAATGGAATGTGTTGGAAAGGACAACAAATAAAAAGTTAAATATGTGGAAATGACATGGAAAGCACCTGTTTCTTCCCTTTGTTTTCTTCCACGTCATTAGGAAATAATATTTGCCCATAGAATATGGTGTCCCTCTAAGAAAATATTTATAATTGAATGTTCAAAGTAGAATATAGATTAAATAAGTAAAGGAGACTTGCCAAAAAAAATTAAAGAACACGTGAAACAAACGAAAGTCTGCACACATATAATAAGTGGCATGACAATATTACCTCTCAAAAGTGACAATAGATGTGTCCATCTTTATGCCTTTAGCATGTTGTTGGCATTATTAGTTATCATATTGAGAGAGTAGCCACACTATACAAGAGAAAGGAAGGTAAATTAGATCCCTCACGCCCCCTTCTTCTGTGAATTTTATGTTTTTGAATACACTCTCTGCCAGGATAGCAAATAAAATTTGGTTCACCCCGATCTTCAGCAGATTATAATCTAGGTAAAGTACAGACCAGGCTCATGAAATCAAAAATAATATTTAGAACATTTGGAAACTAGGGGAACAGCTCCTCATAATTATGTGCACGTTTTATCAGTGTAAAGTAGATATAACTCTATTGAAAATTGTTGTCTAGTAATATGCTCATTTTCTCATTTCATGAAGACTTATTTTCAAATGGAAGTTACAGCTGGCTATCATGTGTTTTTCTGACAAACTCTTTTCTCTGTGGACATGATGATTTCTGTTGTTGTGGAAAGGAAGGAAATAAATCTCTTTTCGTTCCTCATTCACTCGATGAGCAAAATGTGATTGGGCTCCTATTGTGTGCAGATTGTATTGTTGGAGCACAGGGCAAAGAAAGCTAAATTATCATCTTTGTTTAGGAATTTAAGATATTTGGGAGCAGCAAGGTAGATGACATGTTTATTTAACAAGACACTGAACTTTGCTGGAGAATCTTATATTCTAGAATATAGTCCTTATCTGGAAGCGACTACAGAACGTGATTCTGGGTGACAGAGAGCTGCAGATCTGGCATGATTAAGACAGTGGCCACAGATACTCCACTGAGCTTCTGTCTAGCAGCTTCTGTCTGTCTCTTCCCTGAAAATCACAGGGACTGTGTGGAGCTTTTGCTTGGTCAACTAGAGAAACAACTTTTGATTGTTTTTACGTTTTTCAGAGATTGATTTGCCAGAGATACTACATTATGATAAAAACATAAACACAGAATTTAGGGATTGGAACAAAGTTTATAAGATCACAATTTAACACAGTTATTTGAAAATTATTGGTTTATAAAGAAACAGATTTATACAAAGCTAGAGCTTACTCAGGTTTAAAGAGCTACTTAGAAATGAAGCCGAAACTTAAACCAACATCTTGATTTCTGGCCTCCACATTATACTGCTTATCTGGTGAGCTCAAGAGGAGAGGTGGGATTGGTTCTTATCCCCACATGCTATATTGGAAAACCAGAAACTTTAGCTCTATTGTAAGTCTTTAAAGAAAGATAGTTTAATGTTTAAAACTTTCTCATGTTTAATAATTGTCATAAAATGTATAATCATTTGTTTAATAATTGTACTACTAATAATGACTCAATCCAGAAATATTTAACTCATAGAAAATGTGATGGACGGCCGGGCATGGTTGCTCACGCCTGTAATTCTAGCACTTTGGGAGGCCGAGGCGGGTGGATCGTGAGATCAGGAGTTCAAGACCATCCTGGCCAACATGTGAATACAAAATACAAAAATTAGCCAGGTGTGATGGCACATGCCAGTAATCCCAGCTACTCAGGAGGCTGAGGCAAGAGAATTGCTTGAACCCAGGAGATGGAGGTTGCAGTGAGCCAAGATCATACCACTGCACTGCAGCCTGGTGACAGAGCAAGACTTAGTCTCAAGAAAAAAAAAAAAGAGAAAAAAAAAAAAAAGAAAATGTAATGGACACAATACATTTAGATTTTTAATAAAGTATACATATGTTTATTGCAGAACATATGAGCAGTTGATTAAAGATATCCAACAGGTCAGGCGCGGTGCACTGCTCATGCCGATAATCCCAGCACTTTGGGAGGCCGAGGTGGGCAGATCACGAGGTCAAGAGATCGAGACCATCCTGGCCAGCATAGCGAAACCCCATCTCTACTATACAAAAATTAGCTGGGCATGGTGGCACACACCTGTAGTCCCAGTTACTCGGGAGGCTGAGGCAGGAGAATTGCTTGAACCCAGGAGGCAGAGGTTGCAGTGAGCCAAGATTGTACCACTGCACTCCAGTTTGGCAACAGAGTAAGACTCCATCTCAAAAAAAAAAAAAAAAAAAAAAAAAAAAAAATTCAACATTGCTGGCAAGTTTGAAGGTCACAGCCCATATACAAAATGGGTATATCTTGAGGAACTCTTGTCTTTATCATATGTTCTGTACCGTTTCCTTACACGCAACACAGTTACTATATGATGGCACTAAGTAGGTAGAGGTCCAGACCCCATAAAGAACGTGGCATTCAGTTCCTCAACAGATGTTAGAGAACACGCCCCACTCAGCAGTAAAGGATATCTTCAACAGGAGGGAAAGGTGAGAGTTGTCCTGTTTGTCATTTTGACTAATATTTAGAAATGCTGAAGTTGTTTTTTGATCAGAATGCGTTTGATAGTCACGCCTGAAGAGGTCAAAGTGCTGATATTGTTGAAAACAAATACCCCTGTCCAACAAATAGAGACAATTTTCATGTCTTTGGTTGGTAAGCACCATAATTTGGCCTTTGGCACTGCTGTCAGTAAAGCTAGTTGATGACTTTTATGTCAATTTTTGGCCCAACCATAAATGAAGGAAATAAGACCAATACTGCCACATTACTTTTTCACACTCATTACCCATACCTGATTCAGCTTTGTTAATGTTGAAAGCCAAAATTTATCAGTATCATTTTTTCCCAAATCATTCTTATTTTAGTACTGTTTATGCTCAATAAAAGCTTGTGAATTTCTTTCACTGTATTTAATTAAAACCCAGAGTTTTTAAAAATTGCATGTTATCTCTTTAAAACAATTTATTTTAGATTACTCGTGGGATTTACTCTAAGCGCTTGTTTTTTAATAGAAGATGATGCAAAACTTGTCTCACCTGTTCCTTCCTGGTCTTGTCTGTGTTTATGTGTGGGGTAGGTAAATGCTTTTGATTAACAGAATGACGAGAGTGCTTATTTTGAAAACTCAGTAGTTAAAATTTAAGTTTATTTTGAGTTAAAGAACACCACATTTAGATTAGGAATGGACCATTGACCTGCTTAAGCTATAGGCTATCGATTGGCCTTGAGGGAACTGCTAAACATGAACTTGAAAAGGCACTTCAATGGTGGATGTACGTTGGATGCTTTCACTGTATGGTCATTCACTTGCATCTTTAAAATTTATGTTTCGTTTTTCCTTTACACCTACTCTTTTCATTCCGTTTGTCAGAGATGGCCATTAAAGTATTTGACAATTGTTTGTTCTGTGCCTAGCAAGTTGTTCTATTGCTCCATCATGTCAAACAACAAAGGTGATCAACAGTTAGAAACCTCAGGAAATTGCTAGAATCTTCACCCCCAAAGAGGGTTAATAAACCCTAGATAATTAGTTCGTTTAGAGTGAAAATCATTTTCATTATGATATCACATTTCCACTCTGATTACCGAGCAATGCATTGGGAAGCCTGATATTTATTCACAAATTTTTTAAAATTGAGAACATCCTGTGCTGAGATTCCAGCCAGCTTCATCAATCCATTTTTTGTTAAAAGTTTCTCAACTATCATCCTTCATCCAGACAAATAAACATAACTAGGATTTCCCCTCTAACTTTTTGGGAATTCCTTTACACGTGTACCAATTTGACGGAAAAAAAACAATTGTCCTCGAATTTCATTTGACTCAGGTGATTGTGGTAAGCTCGCTAACTGACTTCATCTAGGAAGTGCAGCAATCTGAGTCAACTTCCTCCATCACTGTTTTTACATTGTCCAGTGTGATGCTTCCTCATTGTACCAAAATAGAAATGGTTTGTTTTTGTATCAAACTTGGAGACTGGCTATGGATTACACTGGGTTAGTGTAAGGGTTTTTTTTTTTTTTTTTTTTTTTTAAAGAACATTCCACTTATCCCAAGGGAAAGAGATTGACGGCCTGGGGAAAAATAAGAGGCATAGTGAAGTCTTTTCTCCTTAAATAAAAATCACATCTAGTCTTCAGATGTGTCAATTACACTGTCTTTGTCTAATTTCATTTAATATTTGAGAGATTTAGTAGTAAATTTGTGACTTTTGCAGTTACTTTGCAAAAAATTGAGGAAGAAGTGAATTTCACTTTGAGTCAAGTGTATAGGTTCCAGTGTAATTAAACCTAAAAATCTATATATTCTGGTCTTGCTACTTTGGTATTACACTTTGCCATATCACATAATGCTATTAGCTACATTTTACCTTGTTTGCAAGGTAATGCTGTTTTATATCTCTGGTTTGTTGAATTTCATAGAAGATGTTATGTTCATATAGATAATGGCATACTCATTGAATTCTTTACCTCAGACATGTGAAAATATGTGGAAAAGTGGGGAAATGAATCTGATCAGATTTCACTGTATACTGAAATTTGAGAACCTGGTTTTTGTATCTGTTTTGCATGCTGCTATGTCTCCAAACCATATATGTCTGTGTGAGTTTTTATAATGCCACATAAAGCAAAATGAGAAGTTTCTTCTTTCTTCTAAAGGGAAATAGTGCCACAGAAAGGTAGAAGTCAAATATTTACTTACGGATCAAAAATCTAGTTAAAAAATAACCCATTGCTTACCTTAGTAATCAATGTGAATTACTTTATAATCAATATGACTGCAAGCTATCTGACTAGTCACTCAGAAAATAAATATTGGATTATGTGATAAACCATTTGAACGTCTACATATGAACCCAGGCCATATAAAAATAACCAATTCAAGATAACGTAGGAAGCCACTAATAAAGACACAAATAAAATTAGATTTCACAGTTTATGCTGATATTTTGATACTTTTCTGTGATAAAAGCATCTTCCAAACTAAATGTTTCCATATTTGAACCATATAAATAGTTAAAACTATTTTACCTGCTAATATCTAAATGATGCCAAGAAAATAAGTTCATGCCACTAAAAAGATTGAGATGATTTGTGCTTTATCTGACTTCTTCGTGTAATATGGATTTACTTCAGATAAGTACATTTACTACTTTTCCAATAAGTATGTTTATCTGATAAATATTTTCTCCAGATGTGTGTGTATGTTGAAAAAAAGTTTAAAATAGTTAGGATCCCAGTTGAAAAAGTAAAAATCTTAATTGCTTAATAAGAAAACAGTTATTTCATAGTCTTAAGATTTCAATACAAAGAAATATGGGAATACACATGTAAGAGGTTTGTTGGTGTTCATTATTAAATTACAAGGCTGTCTCAAGTTATGGTCATCAGAATAAATTTGTGTGTGTGTGTGTGTGTGTGTGTGTGTGTCCTCCTGTTAAATTAGATCTTTTATGAAGTTGTACTCATGCCTATTAGGGATTTTTGTCATTGCAGTTTAAGTTGAATATGAAACATTAATCCTTTGTTGGGTCTAAGCTATCACCATTTATTACAATTTTTATAACATTCCATATATATGCATCTACTAACTAAACATCAGCCTTAATTTAGCTTCTGAATTAAATTTTTTGTTAATAGTGACTCCTACTGGAGAGCAAAAAATACCAATTAGTTTAGCTTCTAAATAAACTATACTCCTTTTTTCAATGGACAAGGGTAACCTCCTATTCATTGGCTTGGCAACATTTACTGTTCCTGTAAGTTTAAAGATGAGAACATAGATTTGAATACTAACACATCAGCAGAAATTATATTTTTGAATACATACATAATTCTCAGGCCAGTCGTGTTGGGTGCTCCAAAAAGATTTGTGATTGAATATCTTTGCTCCATTGGGAAGAGTTTAGCATGGTGCTGTATTTTTATAATTCTTTTACCCATTTTAGCAGACTTCTGTTACCTAAGTCTATTTTAGGTGGAGGTTTTTTTTTTTTTTTGGTTTTTTGGTTTTTTTTGCTGCTGCTCTTTAAGGCACTCTTGCATAGAGGAAACAGCAGAGGAGACACAAGGAAATGCACTCTCCTTTATAACATGCTGCTGATACTGTGAACTAGGTGTCTTCTCATTTAAGCCTCAAAAGAAGCTGTGTTATTAACTAGATGAAGGAACTAACACTCAAACCTGTGAGATAGCTTGGCCAGAGTCACACTGCTGGGGACTAACAAGGTTACTCATCAAGATGTGTCTGACCCTCAAGTTTAAGCACTCTGATTTAATAACTTTACTCACATCCTGATTCCAATGTCTTAGTAGCTTTTGATCTATAAAATGTCATCTAAGGATCTTTGAGCCTTAATTCTTTGTCTTTAAAGTGGGATTGATAATACTTGTCACAGAGTACTAGTTATGGAGATTAAATAAGTGAAGGCAATTATTATATGTTCTTTAAATTGTGTATCACTGTACTGTGGATGTATTAAGTGTTGTTTTATTAGCAAATATATTTTTGATGGGTAGATGTTTACCTGAGGTGGTTATTTAATTTATAGGCTGGCTTGTTCACATTATGTTATGTAACCATTGTATATTAATGAATATCACTATTTTCCTTAGGGTGTGATGTTTAGCTAATTTAGCCATGCTAGGCAAAAAAGGTCAGCATTGTAGAAATAAGCAGGTGTTATGCTAAAAAAAAAAAAAAAAAGACAACAAAACAACAACAACAACAACAAAAACAACTTTTGGTGTTCAGTGACTTAAACAGAAACATGGAATTGTTCACGTTCTACCAAGTTATATTTGGGGGGAGAAAAATGGGAATTCTTTCCATATGACCATTATTCATTCATTCATTTATTCAGCTTCTATTTGTTGAGTTCCCTGCCTTATACTGCAATATGCAGGGCAGTTTGTGTGTGTGTAGGTGTTTATTAGGTTTATTTGGACTTTGCAGTAACCATGTAATGTAGTCATTATTCAGAAATAAAGGTAGAATCTACTCTAATGAGCTCTGTGGTCGGGTGGATAGTTCAGCTCTTTACCCTGTAATAGTTTGTTATCTAATTGTTTAATGTATGTGCAATTGCCCCTATTTCACAATTAAAACATTATTCTTTAGTCATATTTTCTCGCTTCAGCCATGAGGTCAAATTCAAGGGCAGGAAGAAAATTGACATGTCTCTGAACCCTGTACATGTCCCCAAATGGAGCTTAACCCAAAGTTGGGAATCACTAAATAATTGTTCATGAAATAGTGGAATATAGCTCTTCATTCAAGTGATGTAGATTCCGAATATTTACTTGTTCTTTAATGCACTTATTCATTCATTCAGCAAGTTTTTATTGAACATCTACCTTGTAGGTAATACTATACCAATGCATTGGGGATTTTAGGTCAAATATTTCCCAGTTTCTTATAATAACACAACTGTAGATGAGTGTTGTCAATTCTGCTTCACTTCAAATACATCTGTCAAAGACTTTTTGGAAAATTACAAAAGAACTGTAAACTTTAGATTCTAGAGGAAAATAAGAATCATGTGGGTTTCATTTAAGTGGTCAACACTTCTAGACAGTTTTGCTGGTAAGAATTTTTTCCCCCAAAAGTGGCAGAAAAACAGCTGGGTTCATTGACTACCCCCAGTGTCCTCGATAGTGCTTTGTCCAAGCACCAGAGAGGGATGGTGGCTTTCTGTGTAGTGTGGCTAACCATCATTCCTCATCATTTCAGTGGTAACAAGGCCGGGTGTCGGGGGGAGGGGTGGTACCAAGTAGGTAACCAAGTTACCTACTGCTGGTTGGGTAACTTGTCCGGTTATATACTAATGTGAAAACTGTGTCTGTGAAACAAGCAGTAGACCAGTTTAGGGTCCTGTAAAAATTGTCTGCTTAAGATTAAGACTTCTTTAAAATTATTCTGAAACACGTGAATTTATGCATATAGCTTCAGTTGTTCTTATACTTCTGTTCTAACTCCCCACGCATCACACTAAAAATTTATCATGGATGATATTTCTGTCACAAAGAAAACTTCAAAGGCTGAGATCGCAGAAATGTCTCAGTTGACAAGCCACTGACTTGAGTTCTGCGATTGAAATGTACTCCAAGGTCAGCAAACCAAAACCAAACATCACTGGATGATAATACGTTCAGTGTCTCACTGGCTATAATTCATAGATACCTTTCAAAGCTGTATATCTTTATTAATCATTGTAAATTGTTGCTTTTGAAATCTTAGACTTGTTTCCATTAGGCAATGAAGCCCAGAAGCTTAATGTTCTAGTCTCATTTTAATTTTTTCAGTCTCATGTGCTGAATTGTCAGGCTTTAAAAATCGATTTCACCTCATCAGATTAAAAATATTTATTTATGCACATGTTAACAATATATTAAAAGAAATGAGAGCTTCAATTTTAAAAATAGGAATTGTAGTTCATTAAGCCATGACAATTTTGTTTATATTTACATAATTAATAGAAAGGCATTTATATGTTTGCAAAATAGGTAAGAAAAGGTATTTAACGTAGATGAAGCAGAATGATTATTTATCAAAAGAGTTTAGAGATCTTTCTAGCAGTCTGCCCATGGAAAGTTAGGATCTAGAAAAGCCTTCTAAATAAGGGAAGAAACAACAAAGGAACAATAACCAGGAAACCCCCCAACTTATCTCTTTAAATTCCAGCCTCTTTTCTAAGTGGTGGTTTTTACATACTGTCCTCTGGTAGGTGGGTACCCTGGCCTTGTGTATTAAGCACCGAGGGTGGTTTAAAGGTTACAAATGTGATCCTGTCAGATTGACAACTAACTATTCTAATGAGGAAAAAATCCTCAAAGCATGAAATTTGAATGAAATGTGTGATTATAATTCAAGTACTGTTTACACAAACCTCTGGGGACCTTCCGAATAAATGCAGAGCAAGTGAGTTAGACAAACCTCTGGGCCTTCGATACGTGTGTGTGGATGTGCGGTGTGTGTGTGTTTATTTTAGAGAGTGGGGAAACTTTCCACTATTAGCCCGGGGTTTGCTCCTCAGAACCAACACCACTATTCCTCCTTGTTTATTAATACTGTATGTGTTTTGTTACCATATTGAGTTGTAAGGAAATAGGTGCTTTGAATTATTAAAGTTGATTCTTGAGAATAGATGTATGCCCGGGTGGCATTTGCTTCGGCATATGCAAATGATTTAGTTTCATTTGGGATCAATTCCCAGAGGCCCTCCTTTCCTGTGATGCTCTGAATTTGGCAAGCTCAAGTCAGCCCATCTTCTCTCCCCGCATCCCTCCCTTTCTTTCTTTCCTTTTTTTGTACCTCCCCCCACACTTTTTGTTGATTGGTATAATATTTTTAAAAGACAATAAATAAATATATCAACTTGCTTGTTAGAAACCGTGCCATCTATAAGTATTCTATTGTTCAGTTGTGATCAATAAAGGTCAACGAAGGTTTTCACGTTCTTAAAGTTTAGCAAAATCGAAGTTTAGTAAAAATGTGCATGAGATGTTTGTTAAAATATTTATACAGATACTGGGCTGCGGGGATGCTGCAAAACTCTGAAAATGTGGTCTCAGGGGTGCCTTTGAGGAAATTGACAGCTGTAAGATATTCGTCGGTTCGAAGGTACCAATAAACTTGCTTCTGAGCCCAGCAGACAAATAGCGTGAAGTTGGCAGTACATTGTCCAAAGCCACAGTGAAAGCACCCAACTCCATAGTGGAAAACGTGCGCCTTTGGGGGCGCCCAGCGCCAGTGAGGGGAGCAGCGCCCCAGCCCCTCCGCAGTCTCTGGGCCCATGCGGCCGTCTGCGGCGGGGCGAGGTGAAGTTCATGGGCGGCTGCGCTTCCCACCAGCTCCGGGGAGGCCGGGGCCCGCGGAGCCCGGGGCGGGCCGTACTGCTACTCTGTTTCATTCCGCAACCCCGTTTTGTAGGTTGTTGACCAAGCAGTCAGAAAACAGTGCCCCCTCTCTCCTTTTGAGCGGGGTCAGAGACGTGGTGGTTTTTTTTTTTTTTTTTTTTTTTTCTCTCTTCCCTCCCCTTTCCCTCCCCTTTCTCCGAGTCGAGTTCTCAGGCAGCTGCGTACAATGCTGGGAGCTAGCCAGCAGCAGAGACAGATGGCAGAGTTATTAG